>NC_052630.1:46363311-47085368 GCF_016161935.1 Mauremys reevesii | reverse complement strand
GCTATCCGCTCTCCGCCAGCCACCCTGCTATCCGCCTTCCGCCAGCCACCTGCTATCCGCTCCTCTGTGTCAGCCACTCTGGTAATTATCCGCTCTTCTCCGCTAGCCACCTGCTATCCCTTCCGCCAGCTACTCTGCTATCCGCTACTCTGTGTCATCCACTCTGCCTCCGCGCAGCCACCCTGCTATCCGGGCCTCTCCGCCAGCCACCCTGCTATCCGCTCCTCTCCGCCAGCCAATTTCTGCTATCCGCCTCTCTCTGTCAGCCACTACCTGCTATCCGCTCTCCACTTCAGCCACCCTGCTATCCGCGCTCTTCCGCCAGCCACCCTGCTATCCGGTTTATTTACAAAGGGAAAAGGTAGAGATGAGAGGTAGAATTGGTTAAATGCAATCAATTACATACAGTAATGGCAAAGTTCTTAGTTCAGGCTTGCAGCAGTGATGGCATAAACTGCAGGTTCAAATTGAGTCTCTGGAAAACATCCCCCACTGGGATGGGTCCTTCAGTCCTTTGTGCCGAGCTTCAGTTTGTAGCAAAGTCCCTCCAGAGGTCAGTAGCAGGATTGAAGACAAGATGGAGATGAGGCATTGGCCTTATATAGACTTTTCCAGGTGTAAGAATCCCTTTGTCTTCACTGTGGAATTTTACAGCAAAATGGAGCCTAGAGTCACATGGGCCAGTCCTGCATACTTTGCTGAGTCACAAGGCGTGTCTGCCTTCTCTCCATGGGTCAATTGTGTAGCTGATGGTCCTTAATGGGCCATCAAGCCAGCTATGCCGGGCTAACATCAGCTTGTCTGGGAGGCTTCCCCCAGAAGCACAGCACAAACTTGAAATACTGACAGCATAGAACCAACATTCATAACTTCAACTAAAAATGATACAGACATACAGACAGCATAATTATAACCAGCAACCCATAACCTGGTCTTAGACACCTTATATGACCCCCTTTACGTAGGATTTGGTGCCACTACAGGACCTTGGTTGCAACCCATGTTCTATATGGTCCCAATTTATATCAATAATGTTACACTTAATGTCACACGCTAGCCTTCCTCCGCTCACTTCATAGCCACCTGCTATCTCAGCACTCTCTCGCTACCCACACTGCTATCCGCTCCTCTCAGCCAGCCACCCTGCTATCCGCTCCTCTCCGTCAGCCACCCTGCTATCCGCTCCTCTCCGCCAGCCACCCTGCTAGCCGCTCCTGTCCGCCAGCCAACCTGCTATCCGCTCCTCTCCGCCAGCCACTAAGGTATTCGCTCCTCTCCGCAAGCCAATCTGCTATCCGCTCCTCTCCCCCAGCCACCCTGCTATCCGCTCCTCTCCGCCAGCCACCCTGCTATCCGCTCCTCTCCGCCAGCCACCATGCTATCCGCTCCTCTCCGCCAGCCACCCTGCTATCCGCTGCTCTCCGCCAGCCACCCTGCTATCCGCTCCTCTCCGCCAGCCACCCTGCAAGCCGCTCCTCTCCGCCAGCCACCCTGCTAGCCGCTCCTCTCCGCCAGCCAAGCTGCTATCCGCTCCTCTCCACCAGCCAATGTGCTATCCTCTCCTCTCCTTCAGCCACCCTGCTATCCGCTCCTCTCCGCCAGCCACTACTATCCGCTCCTCTGTGTCAGCCACCCTGCTATCCGCTTCTCTCCGCCAGCCACTCTGCTATCCGCTCCTCTGCATCAGCCACTCTGCTATCCGCTCCTCTCCGCCAGCCACCCTGCTATCTGCTTCTCTCCGCCAGCCACCCTGCTATCCGCTCCTCTGCATCAGCCACTCTGCTATCCGCTCCTCTCCGCCAGCCACTCTGCTATTTTATCCTCTGTGTCAGCCACCCTGCTATCCGCTCCTCTCCGCCAGCCAACCTGCTATCCGCTCCTCTCCGCCAGCCACTAAGCTATTCGCTTCTCTCCGCCAGCCACCCTGCTATCCGCTCCTCTCCGCCAGCCAATCTGCTATCCGCTCCTCTCCGCCAGCCTCCCTGCTATCCTCTCCTCTCCGCCAGCCGCTCTGCTTTCCGCTCCTCTCTGCCAGCCACCCTGCTATACGCTCCTCTCCGCCAGCCACCCTGCTATCCGCTCCTCTCCGCCAGCTACCCTGCTAGCCGCTCCTCACCGCCAGCCACCCTGCTAGCCGCTCCTCTCCGCCAGCCACCCTGCTATCCGCTCCTCTACGCCAGCCACCCTGCTAGCCGCTCCTGTCCGCCAGCCAACCTGCTATCCTCTCCGCCAGCCACTCTGCTATCCGCTCCTGTCCGCCAGCCACCGTGCTAGCCGCTCCTCTCCGCCAGCCACTAAGCTATTCGCTCCTCTCCTTCAGCCAATCTGCTATCCGCTCCTCTCCTTCAGCCAATCTGCTATCCGCTCCTCTCCGCCAGCCACCCTGCTATCCGCTCCTCTCCGCCAGCCACTCTGCTATCCGCTCCTCTCCGCCAGCCACTCTGCTATCCGCTCCTCTCCGTCAGCCACCCTGCTATCCGCTCCTCTCCGCCAGCCACCCTGCTATCCGCTCCTCTCCGCCAGCCAACCTGCTATCCGCTCCTCTCCGCCAGCCACTAAGCTATTCGCTCCTCTCCGCCAGCCACTCTGCTATCCGCTCCTCTCCGCCAGCCACCCTGCTATCCGCTCCTCTCCGCCAGCCACCCTGCTATCCGCTCCTGTCCGCCAGCCACCCTGCTAGCCGCTCCTCTCCGCCAGCCACTAAGCTATTCGCTCCTCTCCTTCAGCCAATCTGCTATCCGCTCCTCTCCGCCAGCCACCCTGCTATCCGCTCCTCTCCGCCAGCCACCCTGCTATCCGCTCCTCTCCGCCAGCCACCCTGCTATCCGCTCCTCTCCGCCAGCCACCCTGCTATCCGCTGCTCTCCGCCAGCCACCCTGCTATCCGCTCCTCTCCGCCAGCCACCCTGCTAGCCGCTCCTCTCCGCCAGCCAACCTGCTATCCGCTCCTCTCCGCCAGCCACTAAGCTATTCGCTCCTCTCCTTCAGCCACCCTGCTATCCGCTCCTCTCCGCCAGCCACTACTATCCGCTCCTCTGTGTCAGCCACCCTGCTATCTGCTTCTCTCCGCCAGCCACCCTGCTATCCGCTCCTCTGCATCAGCCACTCTGCTATCCGCTCCTCTCCGCCAGCCACTCTGCTATTTTATCCTCTGTGTCAGCCACTCTGCTATCCGCTCCTCTCCGCCAGCCACCCTCCTATCTGCTCCTCTCCGCCAGCCACCCTGCTATCCGCTCCTCTCTGCCAGCCACCCTGCTGTCTGCTCCTCTCCGCCAGCCACTACTATCTGCTCCTCTTTGTCAGCCCCTCTGCTATCCGGTCCTCTCCGCCAGCCACCCTGCTATCCGCTCCTCTCCGCCAGCCACTACTATCCATTCCTCTGTGTCAGCCACTACGCTATCCGCTCCTCTCCGCCAGTCACGCTGCTATCCGCTACTCTGGGTCAGACACTCTGCTATCCATTCCTCTCCGCCATCAACCCTGGTATCCGCTCCTCTCTGCCATCCACCATGCTATTCGCTCCTCTCCTCCAGCCACCATGATATTCGCTCCTCTCCTCCAGCCAATCTGCTATCCACTCCTCTGTGTGAGCCACCCTGCTATCCGCTCCTCTCCGCCAGCCACCCTGCTATCCACTACTCTGTGTAAGCCACCCTGCTATCCGCTCCTCTCCGTCATCCACCATGCTATCCGCTCCTCTCCACCAGCCACCCTGCTATCCGCTCCTCTCTGCCAGCCACCCTGCTATCCGCTCGTCTCCTCCAGCCACCCTGCTATCCGCCAGCAATCCCTGCTATACTCTTGTGACGGAGCGATTCTGGCGGGACCCAACTGAGAGTGCCAAATCAGGACCAATTGCTTAAACAGGGCAGTTACAGCCCTAGGCTGGGGTTTTTCCACCTCTAAGGCAAACCAAACCAGCCAGACAAAAAGGACTTTGGTCTCACCCCACTGGCTAACCACAAGTCACACAAGCAATTTCCTTAGACACTCCAGTCTCCCAGTATCACCACCAGTGCACTCGTCCTGGGGATAAATGGTTATGAAAACCAACACCCCAATAAAAGAAAAAGGTTCCCTCGATCCCAAAGGACCAAGCCCCGGACCCAGGTCAATATACACATCAGATCTTACCCACAAATCACGCTGTTGCCGATCCTTTAGAATCTAAAATCTAAAGGTTTATTTACAAAGGGAAAAAGGTAGAGATGAGAGGTAGAATTGGTTAAATGCAATCAATTACATACAGTAATGGCAAAGTTCTTAGTTCAGGCTTGCAGCAGTGATGGAGTAGACTGCAGGTTTAGATTAAGTCTCTGGAGAGCATCCCCCACTGGGATGGGTCCTTCAGTCCCTTGTGTAAAGCTTCAGTTTGTGGCAAAGTCCCTCCAGAGGTCAGAAGCAGGATTGAAGACCAGATGGAGACGAAGCATCAGCCTTATATAGACTTTTCCAGGTGTAAGAATCTCTTTGTCTTCACTGTGGAAATTTACAGCAAGATGTAGCCTGGAGTCACATGGGCCAGTCCCTGCATACTTTGCTGAGTCACAAGGCGTGTCTGCCTTCTCTCCATGGGTCCATTGTGTCCTTAATGGTCCTTAATGGGCCATCAAACAGGCTAGGCAGAGCTAACACCAGCTTGTCTGGGAGGCTTCCCCCAGAAGCACAGCACAAACTTGAAATATTGACAGCATAGAGCCAACATTCATAACTTCAACTAAAAATGATACAGACATACAGACAGCATAATTATAACCAGCAACCCGGAACCTGGTCTTAGACACCTTATATGACCCCCTTTACTTAGGATTTGGTGCCACTACAGGACCTTGGTTGCAACCCATGTTCTATATGGTCCCCATTTATATCAATAACGTCACACCCCCAACGCAAAATTGATGCAGGAAGGGATGACAAAACATCGCTGACTGCATCCCAAGAGCCCCCTTTCCTTGGGTCTGTCTCACTACAGCTAGTGTTGGGCTAGAGGCCGCTTCAGTGTATAACCTAAATGGTTTATCAAAGTCATGTTCAATAACATGAATGGATCTCTTTACAAACTTAAGGTATAACTTGGTTAGCTTTTGCAGCATGGTTCCTGTATGTTTCATGTGATCTTGCCAAGAGCTAAAGAAAACAGCTACTTTATCCATACCAGCCTTGGCCAATGTTTTGAACCCAATTAACATTAAACCAATGTAGATATTGATGTTGTTCATAGTACAGGACTCTTGGCATTTAGCCATGAAAGCAATATGGTAGTGTGCCTCAGTTTCCCCTTTCATACAGCACATCAGGTCTGGAATGTATTTTGCCCTGTGAAAAGTTCCAACACTGTTTACATGCATCAACTGTGAAACATCCGTATAGCAAGGCCCTTTAACATAAAGTATGTTTTCATGTATTCCTTTCAACATGTTTAAGGGATTTTCCAAAAGATTAGGCACATTGTACATTGTTACAGTCCTTGGCAATAGCAACACATTAGTTACAAAAATTAGCATCAGCAATAACAACAAATTCATTGCAAGTGTCCATTTACAATCATATTTGTCATGCCATACCCTTGGCTCAATACCATTGGAGATTGGGCATTTTAGGGTTAACCTGTGGCTTCCTTTGCAAAATTCAGTCTTCTCTTTCCTTCTTGTCCTGCAGGATTAAACCCTGATTTCTCTTGCTTAACAGAGATCACCGGCTGATGGGGTGGGCCCTCTGTGCTAACAGCTATTAGCAAATCTTTCTTCTCCCTGCCAGCCAAGTAATTCGCATCAACACAGACACTAGCTTTTAACTTCTTAGCTGCTATGGATTCCACGGCTGGACTTTGTCTTACAGAGATACCACACAAATCCAAAGAGTCTGAGGGTGAGAGCTGGCTTGCTCTCCCCTGCCTCCTCAAGCATTCAGCCATAAAACTGTTCTGCTTTGAAAAACCAGTAACTGAATCTGTCCTCAGACCCTGAAGCACAGACTGCTCACTTACCGATTCAGCATGGAGACATTCCTGTCCCAACAGCATTGTCTCCCCAACAAGCTGGCCACACACAGCCAGGTGGTTATAGGGCTGCTCAACTTCCTCAACAGCTTCTACTCCACCTGAGACCTTTTCAAAGCTGCCCACACTGGATCTCTCAAAAGGAAAGTCAGTGGATCCATTCACAACAGAAAATTTCTGGCTGTTAGGAACTGAAACTTTCTTGATTAAATCACTTTTACACCCTTCAGTTGCAGTAAACTGCTTGCACAGGCTACCATGAGGATTCCTTTCCCTAGGAGCTTCTCTAAGCAGCAATTCACCGCTCTCAGAAATTCTGCCCTTCCCCTCTCCACCTAGGGCTTGCTCTACAGGAACACTTCCCTGAGCAACCACAGCCACTTTCTGGGTCTCACTTACACTTAGACTCACTTCAGGCCCCACAGGCGGATTTCTACACAATCCCCTTTTAGGCACACCTACAGACTTTTTAGATAACAGGTCAGAAGTAGTCTCCTTCCCTTGGCCATGAACAAGTTCAGGAATCTTTTCCTTCTTGCTACAAGTTGTCAAACTGTCAGTCGGTAACACAATTAAATCACCTTTATGCTCTCCTTGTGCCCTGGCTGGGGTATCACCCTGATCAGACAGAGTTGCTGCACCCTTTTCCAACCACACATTAGCAACTGGCAAACTACAAGCACCAGAATTGTCTGGTCTCTGGGATTTTGCTATGACACTAACTGGATGCAACCTAGTCACAGTGCCATTCCCCCCAGCAGACACAAACTCAGGACCATTCCCTTCCTGGGCTTTAGCTGTATTTACAACCAACTTCGAGACAACTGAATCACCCTCAACCATTACAGGCTGACAGGCCCCTTCTGTCTGCTCCACAGACACAGAAGAGCCGGAGACACATTCTCCTTCACCAGGCACACAGCTTGGGACCTCATTTCCCTTGTCCCAGCACACAGGGCTGTTCACAGACACCTGCTTGGAGACCGGGGTAGCTTCCTTCATAGGCAAGTCAATACCCCTGACCGACACAGGCACATTCCCTTCACTGTCACATTTCTCCACACAGGAAACAGGTAAGGGACAGGGACACTCATCTTCCACTATCCCTCCCTTCCCAAACTGCTGATTAGACAAAGCCATCAGCTCACAAGGCTGCCTAGGCTCCTGCAAACTTTCCCTACCAGGCACATTGCCTCTCCCAACAGATAAGCTGCTGCTCTTTTCACTACACTGAGCTACTTTTAGCAAATCACAGTTACCCATTTCCGGTTTACTTCTACAAGCTGCACTAGCCAACAATCCATTACCCATTACAAATTTACCCTCTCCTTCCTCAGTTAGGGATTTAACCTGAGAAACATTTTCCTCCCCAATGAGATCTTTTTGCTCTTGATCTAACTCCAGATTCACTTCTGAGACATTAGACAGACATTCAGAAACTTCATTCCCAGACAAACTGCTTTCTTGCACAGACAAACAGATATTTCTCCCCAGGTTAGAACTCCCATCTCCCCAGCCATAGCAAAACTGGTTAAACATAGAAAACTGCCCAGAGTAACCCCATATATCAACACAGTTATAAACTGGATTTCCAAGAGGATACAGTTTCTGCCGTTCTTCCCTTGCTTTTTTGACTTGGAGCTGGAGTCTAGCAGTTTCTTGTTGTATTTTGTGAGTCTCCTGCCGCACCTTGCGAGTCTCCTCCTCAGCAGCCAGCACCTCCAGCCGTCCCTTACGAGCTTTTTCTTCTCTCTTAGCAGCCTCTCTCTTTCTCTCAGCCGCCTCTCTCTTTCTCTCAGCCGCCTCTTTCTCCAGCTGGGCCAAGACTTGCTTCTCTTCCATTCGAATTTTTGCCAGTTCTTGCTCATAATCAAACTGCAGGCTGTCTCTCAAGGCTTGCAGTTTCCTTGCTTTTTGTCTCATGGTCACTGATCTTTAACCAACCAAACTCTCAATCCCAAAGTTAAAATTTGGATAGCGTGGGGTTCTGACCCAAAGCTTAATTGACCTGGTTCTGTGGATCCTAGCACGACTACGCCACTGTGACGGAGCGATTCTGGCGGGACCCAACTGAGAGTGCCAAATCAGGACCAATTGCTTAAACAGGGCAGTTACAGCCCTAGGCTGGGGTTTTTCCACCTCTAAGGCAAACCAAACCAGCCAGACAAAAAGGACTTTGGTCTCACCCCACTGGCTAACCACAAGTCACACAAGCAATTTCCTTAGACACTCCAGTCTCCCAGTATCACCACCAGTGCACTCGTCCTGGGGATAAATGGTTATGAAAACCAACACCCCAATAAAAAAAAAAGGTTCCCTCGATCCCAAAGGACCAAGCCCCGGACCCAGGTCAATATACACATCAGATCTTACCCACAAATCACGCTGTTGCCGATCCTTTAGAATCTAAAATCTAAAGGTTTATTTACAAAGGGAAAAAGGTAGAGATGAGAGGTAGAATTGGTTAAATGCAATCAATTACATACAGTAATGGCAAAGTTCTTAGTTCAGGCTTGCAGCAGTGATGGAGTAGACTGCAGGTTTAGATTAAGTCTCTGGAGAGCATCCCCCACTGGGATGGGTCCTTCAGTCCCTTGTGTAAAGCTTCAGTTTGTGGCAAAGTCCCTCCAGAGGTCAGAAGCAGGATTGAAGACCAGATGGAGACGAAGCATCAGCCTTATATAGACTTTTCCAGGTGTAAGAATCTCTTTGTCTTCACTGTGGAAATTTACAGCAAGATGTAGCCTGGAGTCACATGGGCCAGTCCCTGCATACTTTGCTGAGTCACAAGGCGTGTCTGCCTTCTCTCCATGGGTCCATTGTGTCCTTAATGGTCCTTAATGGGCCATCAAACAGGCTAGGCAGAGCTAACACCAGCTTGTCTGGGAGGCTTCCCCCAGAAGCACAGCACAAACTTGAAATATTGACAGCATAGAGCCAACATTCATAACTTCAACTAAAAATGATACAGACATACAGACAGCATAATTATAACCAGCAACCCGGAACCTGGTCTTAGACACCTTATATGACCCCTTTACTTAGGATTTGGTGCCACTACAGGACCTTGGTTGCAACCCATGTTCTATATGGTCCCCATTTATATCAATAACGTCACAACTCTTCTCCGCCAGCCTCTCTGCTACCCGCTCCTCTCCGTGAGCCACACTGCTATCCGCTGCTCTCCGCCAGCCACTCTGCTATTTGATCCTCTCCTCCAGCCACCCTGCTATCCGCTCCTCTGTGTCAGCCACTCTGGTATCCGTTCTTCTCCGTCAGCCACCCTGCTAATCGCTCCTCTCCCCGAGCCACCCTTCTATCCGCTACTCTGTGTCATCCACCCTGCTATCCGCTCCTCTCCGTCAGCCACCCTGCTATCCGCTCCTCTCTGCCAGCCACCCTGCTAGCCGCTCCTCTCCGCCAGCCAAGCTGCTATCCGCTCCTCTCCACCAGCCAATGTGCTATCCTCTCCTCTCCTTCAGCCAATCTGCTATCCGCTCCTCTCCACCAGCCACCCTGCTATCCGCTTCTCTCCGCCAGCCACTCTGCTATCCGCTCCTCTCCGTCAGCCACCGTGCTATCCGCTACTCTGTGTCAGCCATTCTGCTATCCGCACCTCTCCGCCAGCCACTACTATCCGCTCCTATGTGTCATCCTCTCTGCTATCCGCTCCTCTCGGCCATCCACCCTGCTATCCGCTCCGATCCGCCAGCCACTACTATCCGCTCCCCTTTGTCAGCCACTCTGCTATCCGCTCCTCTCCGCCAGCCAGTCTGCTATCTGCTCCTCTGTGTCAGCCACCCTGCTATCCGCTCCTCTCCGCCATCCACCCAGCTATCCGCTCCTCTACGCCACCCACCATACTATTCACTCCTCTCCTCCTGCCACCCTGCTATCTGCTACTCTGTGTCAGCCACCCTGCTATCCGCTCCTCTCCGCCAGCCACCCTGCTATCCGCTCCTCTCCGCCAGCCACCCTGCTATCCGCTCCTGTGTGTCACCCACTCTGCTATCCGCTCCTCCCCGCCAGCCACTCTGCTATCCGCCCATCTCCACTGCAATCTGCCATCCGCTCGTCTCCTCCAGTCACCCTGCTATCCGCCAGCCACCCTGCTATCCGCTCCTCCCCGCCAGCCACTCTGCTATCCGCTCCTCTCTGCCAGCCATGCTGCTTTCCACTCCTCTCCGCCAGCCACCCTACTATCCGCTCCTCTGTGTCAGACACCATGCTATCCACTACTCTGGGTCAGCCACTCTGTTATCCGCTCCTCTCCGTCAGCCACCATGCTATCCACTCCGCCAGCCACTACTATCCGCTCATCTGTGTCAGACACTCTGCTATCCGCTCCTCTCCACCAGCCACCCCGCTATCCGCTACTCTGGGTCAGCCACTCTGTTATCCGCTCCTCTCTGCCATCCAATCTGCTATCCGCTCCTCTCCGCCAGCCACCATGCTATTCGCTCCTCTCCTCCAGCCACTCAGCTATCCGCTCCTCTCTGCCAGCCATGCTGCTATCCGCTCCTCTCCGCCAGCCACTACTATCCGCTCATCTGTGTCAGACACTCTGCTATCCGCTCCTCTCCACCAGCCACCCCGCTATCCGCTCCGATCCGCCAGCCACTACTATCCGCTCCTCTGTGTCAGCCACTCTGCTATCCGCTCCTCTCCGCCAGCCAACCCTCTATCCGCTCCTCTCCGCCAGCCACTCTGCTATCCGCTCCTCTCCGCCAGCCACTCTGCTATCCGCTCCTCTCCGCCAGCCACACTGTTATCTGCTGCTCTCCGCCAGCCACTCTGCTATTTGCTCCTCTCCTCCAGCCACTCTGTATCCGTTCCTCTCCGTCAGCCATCCTGCTATCCGTTCCTCTCCTCCAGCCACCCTGCTATCCGCTACTCTGTGTCAGCCACCCTGCTATCCGCTCCTCTCAGTTAGCCACCCTGCTATCTGCTCCTCTCCGCCAGCTACCCTGCTATCCGCTCCTCTCCGCCAGCCACCCTGCTATCCGCTCCTCTCAGTCAACCACCCTGCTATCCGCTACTCTGGGTCAGCCACTCTGCTATCCACTGGTCTCCGCCAGCCACCCTGCTATCCGCTCCTCTCTGCCAGCCACCCTGCTATCCGCTCCTCTCCTCAGCCACCCTGCTATCCGCTCCTCTCCGCCACCCACTCTGCTATCCGCCAGCCATCCTGCTATCCTCTCTTCTCCGCCAGCCACTCTGCTATCCGCTCCTCTCCGCCAGCCACACTGTTATGCGCTGCTCTCCGCCAGCCACTCTGCTATTTGCTCCTCTCCTCCAGCAACTCTGTATCCGTTCCTCTCCGTCAGCCACCCTGCTATCCGCTCCTCTCAGTCAGCCACCATGCTATCCGCTACTCTGGGTCAGCCACTCTGCTATCCACTGGTCTCCGCCAGCCACCCTGCTATCCGCTCCTCTCCGCCAGCCACTCTGCTATCCGCTCCTCTCCGCCAGCCAACCTGCTATCCGCTCCTCTCCGTCAGCCAACCTACTATCCGCTCCTCTCCGTCAGCCACCCTGCTATCCGCTCTGCTCCGTCAGCCACCCTGCTATGCGCTCCTCTATGCCACCCACCCTGCTATGCGCTCCTCTCCGCCAGCCACTCTGCTATGCGCTCCTCTCCGCCGGCCACTCTGCTATTTCCTCCTCTACTCCAGCCAGCCTGCTATCCGCTCCTCTCAGTCAGCCACTCTGCTATCCGCTCCTCTCCGCCAGCCACTCTGCTATCCGCTCCTCTCCGCCAGCCACTCTGCTATCCCCCAGCCAACCTGCTATCCTCTCCTCTCCGCCAGCCACTCTGCTATCCGCTCCTCTCCGCCAACCACACTGTTATCCGCTGCTCTCCGCCAGCCACTCTGCTATTTGATACTCTCCTCCAGCCACCCCGCTATCCGCTCCTCTGTGTCAGCCACTCTGCTATCCGTTCCTCTCCGCCAGCCACCCTACTATCTTCTACTCTGTGTCAGCCACCCTGCTATCCGCTCCTCTCCGTCAGCCTCCCTGCTATCCGCTCCTCTCCGCCAGCCACCCTACTATCCTCTACTCGGTTTCAGCCACCCTGCTATCCGCTCCTCTCCGTCAGCCACCCTGATATCCGCTACTCTGGGTCAGCCACTCTGTTATCCGCTCCTCTCTGCCATCCAACCTGCTATCCGCTCCTCTCCGCCAGCCACCATGCTATTCGCTCCTCTCCTCCAGCCACTCAGCTATCCGCTCCTCTCTGCCAGCCATGCTGCTATCCGCTCCTCTCCGCCAGCCACCCTGCTATCCGCTCCTCTGCATCAGCCACCCTGCTATCCGCTCCTCTCCGCCAGCCACCCTGCTATCCGCTCCTCTCCGCCAGCCACCCTGCTAGCTGCTCCTCTCCGCCAGCCACCCTGCTAGTTGCTCCTCTCCTTCAGCCACACTGCTATCCGCTCCTCTGTGTCAGACACCCTGCTATCCGCTACTCTGGGTCAGCCACTCTGTTATCCGCTCCTCTCCGTCAGCCACCATGCTATCCGCTCCGCCAGCCACTACTAACCGCTCCTCTCCGCCAGCCACCCTGCTATCCGCTCCTCTCCGCCAGCCACCCTGCTATCCGCTCCTCTCCGCCAGCCACCCTGCTATCCGCTCCTCTCCGCCAGCCACCCTGCTATCCGCTCCTCTCTGTCTCCCACCCCGCTATCCGCTCCTCTCCGCCAGCCACCCTGCTATCCGCTCCTGTGTGTCACCCACTCTGCTATCCGCTCCTCTCCGCCAGCCACCCTGCTAGCCGCTCCTCTCCGTCAGCCTCCCTGCTATCCGCTCCTCTGTGCCCCCCACCCTACTATCCGCTCGTCTCCGCCAGCCACCCTGCTATCCGCTCGTCTCCGCCAGCCACCCTGCTATCCGCTCCTCTCCGCCAGCCACCCTGCTATCCGCTCCTCTGCGCCAGCCACCCTGCTATCCGCTCCTCTGCGCCAGCCACCCTGCTAGTTGCTCCTCTCCTTCAGCCACACTGCTATCCGATCCTCTGTGTCAGACACCCTGCTATCCGCTACTCTGGGTCAGCCACCCTGCTATCTGCTCCTCTGCGTCAGCAACCCTGCTATCCGCTCCTCTCCACCAGCCACCCTGGTATCCGCTCCTTTGCGTCAGCCACCCTGCTATCCGCTCCTCTCCGCCAGCCACCCTTCTATCCGCTCCTCTGTGTCACCCACCCTGCTATCCGCTCCTCTCCGCCAGCCACCCTGCTATCCGCTCCTCTGTGTCACCCACTCTGCTATCCGCTCCTCTCCACCAGCCACCCTGCTATCTGCTCCTCTGCGTCAGCAACCCTGCTATCCGCTCCTCTCCACCAGCCACCCTGCTATCCGCTCCTTTGCGTCAGCCACCCTGCTATCCGCTCCTCTCCGCCAGCCACCCTTCTATCCGCTCCTCTCCGCCAGCCACCCTTCTATCCGCTCCTCTCCGCCAGCCACCCTGCTATCCGCTCCTCTCCGCCAGCCACCCTGCTATCCACTCCTCTCCATCACCCATTCTGCTATCGGCTCCTCTCCGCCAGCCACCCTGCTAGTTGCTCCTCTCCTTCAGCCACACTGCTATCCGCTCCTCTGTGTCAGACACCCTGCTATCCGCTACTCTGAGTCAGCCACTCTGTTATCCGCTCCTCTCCGCCAGCCACCCTGCTATCCGCTCCTCTCCGCCAGCCACCCTGCTATCCGCTCCTCTGTGTCACCCACCCTGCTATCCGCTCCTCTCCGCCAGCCACCCTGCTATCCGCTCCTCTGTGTCACCCACTCTGCTATCCGCTCCTCTCCGCCAGCCACCCTGCTATCCGCTCCTCTCCGCCAGCCACCCTTCTATCCGCTCCTCTCCGCCAGCCACCCTTCTATCCGCTCCTTTCCGCCAGCCACCCTGCTATCCGCTCCTCTCCGCCAGCCACCCTGCTATCCGCTCCTCTGCGTCTCCCATTCTGCTATCCGCTCCTCTCCGCCAGCCACCCTGCTAGTTGCTCCTCTCCTTCAGCCACACTGCTATCCGATCCTCTGTGTCAGACACCCTGCTATCCGCTACTCTGGGTCAGCCACTCTGTTATCCGCTCCTCTCCGTCAGCCACCCTGCTATCCGCTCCTCTCCGCCAGCCACCCTGCTATCCGCTCTTCTCCGCCAGTCACCCTGCTATCCGCTCCTCTCTGTCTCCCACCCTGCTATCCGCTCCTCTCCGCCAGCCACCCTGCTATCCGCTCCTGTGTGTCACCCACTCTGCTATCCGCTCCTCTCCGCCAGCCACCCTGCTAGCCGCTCCTCTCCGCCAGCCACCCTGCTAGCCGCTCCTCTCCGTCAGCCTCCCTGCTATCCGCTCCTCTATGCCCCCCACCCTACTATCCGCTCATCTCCGCCAGCCACCCTGCTATCCGCTCGTCTCCGCCAGCCACCCTGCTATCCGCTCGTCTCCGCTCGTCTCCCCCCTGCTATCGCCTCCTCTCAGTCAGCCCCCCTGCTATCGCCTCCTCTCAGTCAGCCCCCCTGCTATCCGCTCCTCTGCGCCAGCCACCCTGCTATCCGCTCCTCTGCGCCAGCCACCCTGCTATCCGCTCCTCTCCGCCAGCCACCCTGCTACCCTCTCCTCTCCGTCAGCCACCCTGCTACCCGCTCCTCTCCGCCAGCCACCCTGCTACCCGCTCCTCTCCGCCAGCCACCCTGCTATCCGCTCCTGTGTGTCACCCACCCTGCTATCCGCTCCTCTCCTCCAGCCACCCTGCTATCCGCTCCTGTGTGTCACCCACTCTGCTATCCGCTCCTCTCCACCAGCCACCCTGCTATCTGCTCCTCTGCGTCAGCAACCCTGCTATCCGCTCCTCTCCGCCAGCCACCCTGCTATCCGCTCCTCTCCGTCAGCCACCCTGCTATCCGCTCCTCTCCGCCAGCCACCCTTCTATCCGCTCCTTTCCGCCAGCCACCCTTCTATCCGCTCCTCTCCGCCAGCCACCCTGCTATCCGCTCCTCTCCGCCAGCCACCCTGCTATCCGCTCCTCTCCATCACCCATTCTGCTATCGGCTCCTCTCTGCCAGCCACCCTGCTATCCGCTCCTCTCCGTCAGCCACCCTGCTATCCGCTCCTCTCCGCCAGCCACCCTGCTATCTACTCTGTTCGCCATGCCTCTCTGCTCTCCAACCCTCTGTGCAAGCCACTCACCAACTTGTCTTCCATCATCCCCTCACTTAACACAGTTCTCAGTGATCTCAGCTCTTTAGTGACTTCAGCTCTCAGTGAGTTTAGCTATTAGCGAGGGAGCCTCAGCACTAGTTCACCGCTAGCGCAAAGTAGGTCTAAGGCTTAAACCAAGTATCAGTGACTTCAGCTCAGTAGTCAAAATTAACTCTACCATGGCACGCTGGAGAGAAGAGGGGTAAAAGTGGTGTTTAGAGCTCTGAGAAGGGGCCCATGATACCAGACAAAAATACCTATCCTCAGCCTCTCTCAATTCATTGGTGGGGGAAGGGGGGTTGGAACCCATGTCCCTTGCCTATCGAGTGCTACTTAGTTGAGAGCGAGCCCCTCCATCATACAATGCCAAGTACAGTCCCATAGTTCTTCTGCCGGACGTCCCTGTAGAGGGCTCTCTGAGCGGGGTCCAGCAGAGCCCCCTGCCCCGTGGGGAAATACACAGCCACCTCCTCGAAGCTCACCGGTTCCTGAAATACAGGTGCCCCCCTGTGACGTTATTGATATAAATGGGGACCATATAGAACATGGGTTGCAACCAAGGTCCTGTAGTGGCACCAAATCCTAAGTAAAGGGGGTCATATAAGGTGTCTAAGACCAGGTTCTGGGTTGCTGGTTATGATTATGCTGTCTGTATGTCTGTGTATCATTTTGTAGTTGAAGTTATAAGTATTGGATCTGTAATGTCTATATTTTGTTTTATGCTCTGCCTCTGGGAAGTGTCCCAGACAAGCTGATGTCAGCCCTGCATAGCTGGCTTGATGGCCCATCGGCTACACAATGGACCCATGGAGAGAAGGCAGACACGCCTTGTGACTCAGCAAAGTATGCAGGGACTGGCCCATGTGACTCCAGGCTCCATTTTGCTGTAAATTTCCACAGTGAAGACAAAGGGATTCTTACACCTGGAAAAGTCTATATAAGGCTAATGCCTCATCTCCATCTGATCTTCAATCCTGCTTCTGACCTCTGGAGGGACTTTGCTACAAATTGAAGCTTTACACAGGGGACTGAGGACCCATCCCAGCGGGGGATGTATTCCAGAGACTCAGTTTGAACCTGCAGTTTACTCCATCACTGCTGCAAGCCTGAACTAAGAACTGTGCCATTACTGTATGTAATTGATTCCATTTAACCAATTCTACCACTCTTCTCTACCTTTTTCCCTTTGTAAATAAACCTTTAGATTTTAGATTCTAAAGGATTGGCAACAGCGTGATTTGTGGGTAAGATCTGATGTGTATATTGACCTGGGTCTGGGGCTTGGTCCTTTGGAATTGAGAGAACCTTTTTCTTTTATTGGGGTGTTGGTTTTCATAACCATTTATCCCCAGGACGAGTGCACTGGTGGTGATACTGGGAGACTGGAGTGTCTAAGGAAATTGCTTGTGTGACTTGTGGTTAGCCAGTGGGGTGAGACCAAAGTCCTTTTGGTCTGGCTGGTTTGGTTTGCCTTAGAGGTGGAAAAACCCCAGCCTAGGGCTGTAACTGCCCTGTTTAAGCAATTGGTCCTGATTTGGCACTCTCAGTTGGGTCCCGCCAGAACCGCTCCGTCACACCCCCACTCAGTGCCTGCTGCTCCCGCCACAGCCCCACCATTCATGGGGGAAGAAGCACAATAGGATGGGTCTGGGAGGGCCACAGGAGCAGAATCCCACCCCACCCTGCCCAGAGTGGCCAGGAGGCTGCAGGGAACAGAGAGAAGGGGAGAGCTCCTTGTCCCTCCTAGCAGGCGGAGGAGGGCAGGATCTTCCCATTTCCCACCCACCTACTAGGCACAGGCTGAGGTGGGAGGCAAAGCTCAGTGCAAGGAACAGGGACAGGAATCCCAGCACCTCCCCTTTGTATTTCATCGCAGTCTCTGCCTGGGGGGTTCAGGCTCCAGTGCTCTGCTCTGGTTTCCCAGCCCTGCCCAGGGGGTGTTTCCAGCTTCAGAAATGGGGGAATGTTCACACACTCCCAATGGGTCTGTTCATAAACCAGGCCCTAGGCTGAGCATGCCCCAGCAGGTTTATCAGTCTCTGTCCCCCTGAGTGTTTCCTGACTCTCCCCCTCAACAACAACCCTCCCCAGCAGCTCCCTCAAATCCCCTACCTGAGCTGGATCCGCCACAGCCATTTCCCTGGCCCGGCTCCTGGGAAGATGGGACGCTCTGGAGCAAAATGGGGTCATTATTCTGCAGCCTGTCAGGGTGAGAAGGGAAATTCGGGAGGTTTCCGAATTAGTGTTAGTCCCTTTCACACCCCGACCCCC
This sequence comes from Mauremys reevesii, assembly GCF_016161935.1. Classification (NCBI taxonomy): domain Eukaryota; kingdom Metazoa; phylum Chordata; order Testudines; family Geoemydidae; genus Mauremys; species Mauremys reevesii. The sequence continues at coordinate 47,067,910 of NC_052630.1, read as the reverse complement.
CAGGCTCTGTCCCTGCAGACAGACACTCTAGACTCTGCCATGTTGGGAGAAGCCTCAGTGACGCTATTACAGCACAGACTCAACCTCTCCCACCTGGACTAAACCCACCAGACGCTGTTATACTCTCCCAGGAACAGAGTTTCTGAGCCAAACGCCAGAAAAGAGCAGAATCAAAGGAGCCACTTTGGGGGATCCCCCGACACTGTCCCCCCCAGCAGCACATTTCCCCAGCAGTTTGGGCACCAGGCAGAGGCAAGACCTGGCTTTTCCTCTCCCTGCCCCTCCCCTCTCCCAGGCAAGTCAGTCTGCCCCGGGGGGGCTGCAGGGCAAGGCTGGGTGCCCGGCACCTCCCTCCCCACTGATTGCTCCAGCTGCCCCTTCCAGGCTCTCCCCTCTCCCTCCTGCATGAAGAGCTGGTGACTGTCCTGCATTCCCGCGAGCGTTTCCTCCCCAGTAGCTACAGCCCCTGCTAACGGGGGTGAGCCTGGGGGCGCTGGGGCAGCAGCTCTGCGCCGCGCAGACACTCAGGGGCAGAGATGGGGCAAGCAGGAGCCATTGCTGCAGAGTCACTTTCCAGCCTGGCCCCAGCACTTGTTGAACTGGAGCGAGACTCTAGGCCAGGGGTCAGCAACCTACAGCACGCAAGCCAATTTTTGATGGCCCCTTGCCGCCACTCTGGGGTTCCCGCTTCTGGCCCCTGCCGCAGCCCCACTCAGCACCCGCTGCTGGCCTGGGGGAAGGAACCTCAGGCTGGCAGGGGGCTGAGACCCCAGCTGGCAGGAGCCGGCGGCTGAAACCCCAGAGCGGGGGCGAGCTGACCCCATCTCTGCCAGAACGGTTGAGAGACGCAGAAGTGAAATGGCAGAAAACATTAAGGAAAAGCAGACGACTGCATTGAAAGACACAGCAGTGTTTAGTGTGGCAGTTGATGAGAGCGTGGATATAAACGACGTTCCACATTTGGCAGTTGTGCTTCCGATGAAATCCAAAAGGAACTTTGTTGCCTAAAACCCCTGTGTGGCACAACAAAGGGGGACAATATACTGGAAAGTTTTGAAAGACCGAGGAGTTGACATCAGAAAAATATTTTGTGTGACAACAGATGGTGCTCCTGCCATGGTCGGAAAACAGAAGGGATTTGTAAACTTACTTGAAGATCAAATTGGCCGTCGGACAGTCAAATTTCACTGTATCATCCATCAAGAAAACCTGTGTGCTAAAATTTCTAATTCAGAACTTAATAATGTGATGAATACAGTGGTGCGAATTGTGAATTTCTTGTTGCTCAATCTGCTTTGACTCACAGACAATTTCAAGCACTGCTAGAAGAGATGGACAGTGCTTATAACGAATTCCCACGTCCCAGCAACATTCGGTGGCTAAGTCGTGGCAAGGTTTTGGTGGGCTGTGTAAACTGTTTTGATGCAATCAAGGCCTTTTTGTCAGAAAAAGAACAAAACTACCCCGAACTGGATGACAAATGGCTGTGTAAGCTCATGTTTCTAACTGATATCACTGCTCACCTAAACGAAGCCAACCTCTGTCTCCAAGGTGCAGGGCAAACAATTCTGGATCTTTATGAAGCCTGGAAAGCATTTGTTGTGAAACTAGCAGTTTTTTCCAGGAATATTCAAACTTCTACTTTCCGCTACTTCCAACTCATAAAAGAACTATTGACACGTTGCACTGTCAGTGTCAATGAGATTGGAAAGTACATGCAAGAATTGGAATCAGAATTTTCTGACCGATTTCAAGATTTCCAGCGATTTGGCCCAATGCTTTCTTTTCTAATTAAATCTGAAAAGTTCAACAAAAGCGACTTGGATTTGTCTGTATTTCAGTGGATGGATGTTGAAGATTTCAAAATGCAGCTCATTCAGTTAAAAAGCTCAGAATTGTGGACATCAAAGTTTGTGGATCTGGGGAGTGCACTTGAAGCTACCGAGAGAGATCATGGGGCCTCTGTTCCGACCTGCTGGACGTCACTGCCTGTGAAATTTAACTGTTTGAAGAAAATTGCGTTTGCAATGCTTTCAGCATTTGGATCCACGTACCTGTGTGAACAGGTATTTTCACACATGAAATCTGTCCTCTGTCCCCCTCAGAGCTGGTTAACATCACTCAGAAGCCTGTGCGCAGCTTAAAGTATCCAAATCCGTGCCAGACATTGGAAAACTCAGCAAGGAAAAGCAAGGGCAAGGGTCACACTAAACTAATAAGATCTGCATTTTAATTTAATTTTAAATAAAGCTTCTGAAACATTTTGAAAACTTTGTTTACTTTACATATAACAGTAGTTTGGTTCTATATTACAGACTTACATAGAGACCTTCTAAAACGTTAAAATGTATTACCGGCACGCGAAGCCTTAAATTAGAGTGTATACATGAAGACTCAGCACACCACTGCTGAAAGGTTGCCGACCCCTGTCCTAGGCAGATATGCAGCTCCTGGCAGCTGGGGTGAAACTCACGCACCCCAGCTACGGAGTAAAAGAACTAAGAACTGGATCCACAAAGGAACCTCACAGCACCAAACTTTTAGGCAGCTAAACGTCACTAGAATCCAGAAAGCCTGAGTTAGGCACCCAGGCTCCTGTACAATCAATGGGAAGAAGGAGGAGCCTGAAAGTAGGACCCACAAAACCCAGCATGCTGGGCATCTCCACCCCAATGGGAAATGCTGATGAGGGGTGTGTCCTGAGCCCCACCCCTCTCTGGAGCTTAGGCACCCAGGTCTGGCTTGGAGAGAGGGACCTTGGTCTGCTTGGGAGCCCCTCACCTGAAGTTAGGTGCTTAGGCCATTCGGTACAAAACAATCCACCAGAGCAGGAAGAGATCACGGTGCTGCTGGCTCTCTTACAGCATTTAAAGTATTTGACCAGGGTTCAAATCCCCCTTTGCCACCCCCAGTCCCCCCCCCCAACAAAAAAAGATTTCTGTAAGCTGCATAGCTCCATCTTTAGCACCACACAGGCAGTGGCCAGGGAGGGGCTCCTGCCAGTGCAGTTTTTCCCCCCATCTCCGGCCTTACCTCGTTCCAGCCTGGCCCTGCCACAGGGGTGGGCCTGATATTGCCACCAAGGCCATCCCTAGGGGGGTGCGGCCCAGGTCCTATCCCACCCCCCTTCCCCCAATGTCCTGCCTCCTTCTGCCCGTGCCCCACCCCTGAGTGATGCCAGGAGTCCGCAGAGCAGGGCTGGTAGTGCTGCCGCTGTCCTCGGCTGTGCCACCATCATCCTGTGCTGGGGCCTGGAGCCGGCAGCAGCGTTGCCACACACCGTCCATGTGCAGAATGAATTTTGTAACATGCACCAATATACAGGTGAGGTGTCACACCTCACCTCCATATTGGTGCACACAACACAATTCATTCCGCACACGGACATAACAAATTAGGGAATACCCACAGATGCTGTAAAACAGATTCTGGAGGAACTAATAGCAATTCCATTGTTAAGGCTGGGTTCAGTTTTTCACTTAAGAAAATTCAGCATTGTTGTTTTGGGTGAACGTGATGGCATAGTCAGACCTTTCCTTAAACTTTAGCATGCACAGATGCACCAGCCCATGAAGACAAAGGATTGAACCAGTAATCTCTAGACCGGCTACACCTTGAGCTAAATACCCCACCCTTCCTAGGTATTGTGAGAGATTCATATCCTTTGTGTAAATATGTTTATGAATATGAGTTAAAAGTAAAATATCGGAGTTTAAATTATCCCTTTATCAAAATGTTAGGTTTGAATCTCAAATTTTCTCAGGTGCCTCTAGCTAACAAAGGGCTTCTTTCTAACCCTTCAAACTTTATATAGAAACTTCCATTGAAAACCCTGGGCATGGTCTACTTTTGGAAAAATGATGTGGAAGTTATGCAAAGTAATTAACCATGATTCTTTATTACTGTTTCTTTCACCCTTGCAATTTACATTGTCAGATATGTTTGTCTGTGAATATATTTCAAGTTTCTCCAGAATGTCAACTTTCATCTTTTTAAAAATTCAGCTGGTCCTCAGCTGGTGTACATCAGCCTAGCTTTGTTGAAGTCAATGGGCTAAATCCCCACTATTAGACCTGGATAAAAATTGGGAATTTTTTTTGCATAAGATTTAGAACATTTTGAAGTTATTTTTAGTCTTCATGTTACGAAAATGAAACTTTTTTTTATTAAAAAAATTGTTCTTTTTTATGAAAATAGAACATGTTCATTTTTTTTAATTTTCCTTTCCCACCCCTTTTTTCTCTCTTCCTCCCTCTTTTTTCCCCCCTTTTACAATTTTGCCATTGAAAAAGGGGAAAATGAAGGAAAGAAACTATAAATTATAAACATGACTAATATTTTTATTTTTTTATTTCAATGGAAAATTAAAAAACCCCCACGATTTTTATGAAAATGTCCAATTTTTTAAAAAGACCTTTTTTCAATAATATTTTTTAATTTTTAAATGTCGGCCACCTCTCCCCAGTACAAAGCCATGAAACTTGAGGAGCTTGCAAGCTTGTTGTACTACAGCTACAGAATCAGGGTTGCAGAATTTGCAACGGGTCATTGGTGCCATATGGAAACCTAAGGCAGAGAGAGAGAGCTTTCCTAATTTGCTTATCATCTCCAACTTTTTGTAGAATCTGAATGTGGTTCATGTCTTATTTCATTGGATATATTGTAAGCTTTTTTCGCTACAGGGGGTCCAACCTTTTATAGTAAAGGGGGTATGGTGGCTTAAGGCTATAAGGAGCTACATGGGGAACAAATGTTTAATAATGAGCTCTTCAATCTAGCAGACAAAAGAATGACAAGATCCAATGGCTGGCAGTTGAAGCTAGAGAAATTCAGGCTAGAAATAAACTGTACATTTTTAACAGTGAGGATAATTAACCACTGAAACAATTTATCGAGGGGTGTGGTGGATTCTCCATTACTCCATTTTAAAATCCGGATTGGATGTTTTTCTAACAGATTTGCTCTTGGAATTATTTTGAGGACCTTCTCTAGCCTGTGTGATACAGGAGGTGAGACAAGATCATCACAATGGTCCCTTTTGGCCTTGGAATCTATGAAAAGCCTTTTACCTCTGGAAACTTGGGTTCATGTTTAACAGCTCTTAAAGGATTTGCAGACTTGGTCAACACTCAACAAGCCTAGCAGTTTGTGCTCAAGTTAGAAGCGAGGTGCATTGACAGAGCTAGGTGGGCACTGAGAGCTGAAATCGCACAGGTTCCTACGTGTCAGGAGGTGCTTTGAAAGAGCTGTGTAGGAGGTCCAGGACTGGAATAGAAGAGGGCCAGGCAGGTCAGCATTAAGATGTCCCGGCAGAGCTGCATGGAAATAGCTGAGCCCCCAAACTTCTGTTTTTACAATTTCCATATCCAGACCTTACCTAGAGCATTAACCATGTGGACCCGCCCCAATATTCATTAGCTGCCACCATTTAATATGCCATTGCCAGATGAGTATTCTAGAAAGAAAAGTGGGTTCCTTGCAGGGCTCGCTTGTGTGCCATAACCCAGAAGGTCTCATAGCCATTTCACAGAGATGGGAACAAAGCCAGTGGGTTGAACCGCATTGGCCAAGGCACAGAATCCTATTCTGGGATGAGAACTGGGACAGGTTTTCACCCACCATGCATTTTGTGTACATGGCCCACGTACCATCAGAAAGTCCTAAGGAAGCAATAAGTGGTATGGGTGAAAGCTGTCCAGTGAAGGTGAACCTGCCATCCTAGGCTGTGGGCTTCTAGGTTATTCGACACAATTAATTAACATGGGACTCAGAGATTTGCAAATAAACCAAACAACAGCTTGTTTGCTGGAGCACATCCAACACCGCATGACCTGCAGTGGGCATCTGTTTCAAAGCCTTCTGTGCTACCAGCTTCCCAGTACTGTGTGCTTTGGAGGACGCAGAGAGAGTGGAAGTATCAGACTGGAAAATTGCCCACTGACCTGTTACAAACATATTGTCAACTGCTGTGCCACCGATCCTTGTATCCTGAGTGATGGGTCAGCGTCCTACCCCTGGGCTCCTTGGAGGACATGTCCGCCGCTGTTCCTACAGCTGTGGAATACCCTGCCCTAGCCATGAAATGCATATGAGCGACTGGAAATCATGACCAATGACAGTTTCCCCTCTCCCCATCCATCCAGCTCCTAGGCTGTTCTTCTCTCAGGCCCTTGAGACTGGGCTGTTCTAACTTTATATGCTTCTCATAGCTATAGCTACGAGACATTTCCGGCTGCCCTTGTGCGGGTGTTGGGTGGGGGGAGACCCATTGACTCATCTTCTCTTTACCAACAGCACTACTGATCATGTGGCTGCCATCATTAAATCATTGCTGATACTTGGTGTCAATGACACGGCTCGCAGCCAGACAGTAGAGAGGACAAAAATCACTCGCTCGCCATCCACCCCTTGCAATTCACTACAGGCTCACACTGAGCCTCATCTGGAGGCAGTAGCTTAGACAGGGGTGCTAAGGATGGGTCTCCTCCCTCTGTGTTGGTCCGTGGGAACTGGGCGGCGCTTGTCTGGGCCACATGTTGATCTTTGCATACGTTACTGCAGGGGTGGGCCAACTTTTTGGCCCGAGGGCTGCATTGGGTTTCATGAATTGTATGGAGGGCCAGTTAGGGGAAGGAGTCATGGCCCAGCCCCCAATCTACCTCCCCCCGACTCCTGCCCCATCCAACCCCCCGGTCCCTGACGGCCCCTCTGGGACCCCTGCCCCATCCACTCCCCCCCGGTCCCTGTCTCCTGACTGCCCTGGACCCCCGCTGCCCCATCCAACCCCTCCTCTCATTCCTGATGGCCTCCCTGGGACCCCTGCCCCATCCAACCACCCCTTCTCCCTGTCCCGACTTTCCCCAGAACCCCTGCCCCTGACTGCCCCCTGCTGCTCCATCCAACCCCCCTTCTTCCTGACTGCCACCCGGGACCCCTGCCCCCATTCAACTCTCTGTTTCCCCCTGACCATTATTCACACCACCACACCCTGACCACCACCCCAAACTCCCCTGCCCTCTATTCACCCCCCACCCCTGCTCCCTGCCCCCTTACTGCGCTGCCTGGCTCATCAGTGGCTGGCGGTGCTACAGCTGTGGTGCCCGGCTGGAGCCAGGCCACACTGCTGCCACAACACAGCACAGAGACCGGGTCAGGCCGGCTCTGCAGTTGCGCTGCCCCAGGAGCTCACAGCCCCCTTGCTCAGAGCACTGCACTGGTGGCAGAGCAGGCGAGCTGAGGCTGCAGGGGAGGGGGGACAGCAGGGGAGAGGCCGGGGTGTAGCCTCCCAAGCCAGGAGCTCGGGAGCCGGGCAGGATGGTCCCCTGGGCCGGATGTGGCCGTAGTTTGTCCATACCTGTGCTACTGGGACATTTCTGTCTTCTCTTGAGAGCTCTTGTCATAAAGACCCGCATCTGCCAGCGTGAATACAATTCGTTAGCCACCTCTCCTAGCTGGTTTTGACTGTGTTAGCATCTGGTGAGGATTCAGATTGGAAACTGGTGAGGATTCAGATGTTTCCAGCACGCTACCCTGCCTCTCTCTCTCCCGTCTTCACTAGCCTTGGTCCCTTAGCCATTGGGCCTGCTCTTTTTCATATAATAATGCTAGGGTAGAATACCAAACCCTAATAAATTGGAGACACTCTCAAGGACTTTTTCCAACATCACTGTTTCTTGACGTCCCTTAACGTATAACTCACACACCCGTTGCCACCCACACATAACCACCTTTCCCCTTGGAAGAAGAGCTTCTTCAGGTGCATTCTGGAAATGGTAGTTCTTAGATCCCTTTTTCATCAGGAATGCCTGCTAGTAGCCTCTCTAAAATATCCATCTCTCCCTTCCACAGGGATAGCTAGGTCGGAATAACTAGAGCTGTGCAGAGGACAGACGTTCTGAAATAAAATTGTGGGGACAACAACCTGATTTTGCGAAGCATTTTGGTTATGGTGGAGCTGCAGAGTCCTATGAAATATGGTTCCATCAAAATCTCTCTGACCCGGTCTAACAACAAGATGCTGTTATCCAAACACTAGTGACGTCAATGAGAAAAAGACTCCCATTGACTTCTGTGGGCTTTGGATCAGTCCCATTTTTGACTAGTGTCGAAACATGATGTGATCTTGGTTCTTGTAACACAACTGTATCATCATGAGACAGATTAAACAAACTGAGATCTCATTTTCGAGTCCTCAGCTTGTGACATCAGTCATTCCCACATGAAACCAAAAATGTCATACACAGAAGGTATGACTTTCAACGGGGAATAAGGTGCCTGGGGTGTCAGGTGTGGGGGGTTTGGAGTGCTGTTTTTGTTGTTAGTGACAAAAGGAAAAAGAGAATGTTTGAAATAAAATGTTTCAGGTATTCTGTATGCCAATTAATTTTTCACTAATCTCCTAGAATGTTCTGGACCTTTGTAGAATCTTGTGGAACTTTCCAGACTTTCTGAGAGCTACATTTTTATTGAACCTCCTAGAACAGGAGCGGCCAACCTGTGGCTCCGGAGCCACATGCGGTTCTTCAGAGTTAATATGTGGTTTCTTGTATAGGCAGCAACTCCACGGCTGGAGCTACAGGCATCAACTTTTCAATATGCCGGGGTGCTCACTGCTCAACCCCTGGCTCTGCCACAGGCCCTGCCCCCATTCCACCCCTTCCCTGAGCCTGCCGTGCCCTCACTCCTCCCACTCCCTTCCAGAGCCTCCTGCATGCCATGAAACAGCTGATTGGGAGGTGTGGGGAGGAAGGGGGTGGAGCTGATTTGCGGGGCTGCTGGTGGGCAGGAGGCACTGGGAGCGGGGGTGGGGGAGCTGATGAGGGGCTGCTGATGTATTACTGTGGCTCTTTGGCAATGTACATTGGTAAATTCTGGCTCCTTCTCAGGCTCAGGTTGGCCACCCCGTCCTAGAATGTTGTCAGCCATGTCCTTGCAGGTATATAAGGGGTGGAGTGTCGCCAGTCCGTCAGTAAGATGTAAGAACAAAGTGAAGTGAGAGCCCGGCTCCAATACTCTGAACCTTGTTTTATGGTGTCATTATGGGAGGGAGAGCGGCGCTGAAGATGCTCCTCGCCTGAGGCACCATTGGTTTAGGGCTGGCCCTGCTCAACATCAGAAAGGCTGCATCAGCACTATTTTGCACAGCTAGCAACAGTGGGTTCCTGTGCAAATGGGGAAAAGAAGAGGCTAGGCCTGCTGGCCTGGATGGGAACTGTGATGGATCCCCCCAGGGTGCCATTTGGAACTGGAGTCCCACTGAGCCCACCTGACCCACCAGCCTGGGCTCCCTTTACACTGTATTGATGAGGCAAGCCAGCCAAGCCCTCCCTCAGGCTTCAGACTGCACTTTACTAGCACACATACAGGCAGGGACACACGCAAGCTGAGATCAGTTCTGCATGGGAAGGTTCAGCTGAGGAACTTCCCAGTACTCAAGTGCATACCCCTTTCTGGAGTGTAAACCCAAAATTGCACCATCTTGCGCTGTACAGAGAACTGTACAACGTAAGCTCATGAAATTTGCCCCCTCCCTCAGTGTGGAGAGGAATATACACAGCTTTCTACCACAATTTATGAGTGCCTTCACACACTGATTTTAGACAAGACAAAAACAAGTTTAACAACTACAAAAGATAGATTTAAGTGATTATAAGTGATAGAAAACAGATCAAAGCAGACTACCTAGTAAATAAACAAAACCACAAACTGAGCTTATCACACTAGATAGGTAGGATATGAATTAGCAAATTCTCACCCTTGATTAACAGGCTGGCAGATTCTTAAGGCACAAGGTGCCTTGGCTTTCCCAGGTTTTCATACACAGGCTAAAAATCCTGGGACCATCATGTTCCACAGTTCAGTCTTTGTTCCTCAAGTGTTTCCAGGTGTGTTGTTGTAGGGGGAGTGAGGTACCATCATGATGTCATTTTCCATTTTATATCTTCTTCCCACTTGCTGGAAAGCTCCTTTGCTGTGACCTGGGTCAAGCAGTTCCCATTGTGTAGTGCTATCTCTGAGAGGTTTCTATTGTACAGTTCCTGGGGTAATCCTTGTGCTTGTGTGCATTTTCTCAATGAGCCATTAACATTGTTTGACCTTTTTACTGTTGTACCTGAAAGGCTGCTTGTGGGTGTTTTCAACCTCACAATATGTTTCAGTAACATACATAACCAAACTTCATACCTTCACATACGACGATAGCAATACAATCCAACGAGATATTGCTGTCTAGCAGATCAAGACTTTTAGAATGATGATACCTCACAAGACACACTTTGTACAAAACATACCCTAAATTACTTGACAATGGTGAATACTGGGGTGCCAGGGAAGTTCCTGTGACACCCTATGTAAACAGCTTTCTCCATTGTCCAGGTGAGAAGGAATATGATCTGATACAAACATTCTGCTGAACTAAACCTCCAGAGCTTACGGCTAGCTACGTAGTAGTAGTTGCTACTGTCAATGCACAGTATCCAGGCTACAGCTGCTATAGGTACATTCCTACCTATGATGCATGCATTTATTATGTATGGTTATTTGTATTACCATTGCATTTAGGATCCCCAGGCAAGGAACAGGTCCTCACTGTGCCAGGTGCTTTACAGACAAGTAACAAAGAAGTCCCATCCCCAATGAACTTCCAGTCTGGGTGTCAGACAGGATGCAACAGGTGGACAAAATAGACAAACGGGGTTGGGGATGGGGAGGCAGAGGGAGGAACAAAAGAGAGTTTAGCAGGAATACAGAAGTCACGGCTTGTCAGTTGCCTAACCAATAGCATGCAGGAGTGTTTTATAGACCTCACCCCAGAGGTGGGTTTTCAGGAGGGATTTAATGGTACCTTTTGATGGGGAATTTGTCCCGTGCATTGGGGTGTCCTGGGAAGAAATGTTGGAATCACTTGAGGGAGAAGCCACCAGATGGATGCTCGCGGTATCATTGGCAAAACTAATGATGTCCCCAGTTACACATATAGCAAGGGGAGTTTAAAGGTGCTGAAATTCCTATTCTGAGCTGCGAACAAACGTCCCATGCTCTTAAAAATACATCAATCATTCAACAAATCGGTTAAAAGCAAACATGATATGCCACCATCCAAACCACACAGACTAGTTCTCTGATCCTTCCAGCTGCACATCCTGAATGCGGTTGTAGAAAGACTATTAGTGCATGCTCCTATTGACTTGCATTTATTGAAGTGTGACAGCGATGAAATAAAAACTCCCTTTCTATATTTATTAACCAGCTGCTGAATCTCATTCAGAATGTTTATTATACTCAGCCAGCAGTTAGGAATGGGACTTATGTTCCCACACCTTTTTGGTGCTTTTGAAAAATCTCTGCCTTAACCAACAGGTGGCTAGGGATGATCCAGCTGATACAGAGTACTTGGGCATTCAGAAAGCCTCTGACAAGGTCCCTCACCAAAGACCCTTAAGGAAACTAAATAGCCATGGGATAAGAGGGAAGGTCCAATCATGGATCAGTAGCTAGCTGAAAGATAGAAAACAAAGGGTAGGAATAAATGGTCAGTTTTCACAATGGAGAGAAGTGAAGAGTGGGGTCCCCCAAGGATCTGTACTGAGACCTGCGCTGTTCAATGTAACTGGACATGGGGGTGAGCAGTGAAATGGCAAAGTTTGCAGACAGTACAAAATTATTCGAGACAGTTAAGTCCAAAGAGGAATGCAATGAGTTACAAATGAATCTCACAAAACTGGGTGAATAGGCAACAAAATGGCAGCTGAAATTCACCATTGATAAGTGCAGAGTAATGCACACTGGAAAAAAATAATCCCAGCTATACATACACTATGATGGGGTCTAAATAAACTGTTACCATTAAAAAAAAAGATCTTAAGGTGACCCTGGATAGTTCTTTGAAAACATCTGCTCATTGTGCAGCAGCTGTCAAAGGGGCTAACTGAACACTAGGAACTATTAGGCAAGGGATGGAAATCAAACTGAAAATATCATAATGCTATTATATAAATCTATGATGTACCCCCACCTTAAATACTGTGTGCATCTCAAAAAGGATCTAGAGGAACTGGAAAAGGTTCAGAGAAAGGCAACAAAGGTGATCAAGGGTATGGAATGGTTTCCTTATGAGGAGAGACTAAAAAGATTAGGGCTGTTCAGTTTAGAAAAGAGATGACAAGGGGGATATGATAGAGGTCCATCCGGTCATTAATGGTGTTGGGAAAGTGAATAGAGAAGTGTCATTTACCCTTTCACACAATACAGAAAACAGGGATCACCCAATTAAATTAATAGGCAGCAGGTTGAATACAAAAAAAAGAGGAAGTGCTTTTTCATCAATACACAACTAACCTGTGGAACTCATTGCCATGGGATGTTGTAATGGCTAAAAGTATGAGTTCAAAAAAAGAGCTGGATAAGTTCACTGAGGATAGCTCCATCAATGGCTTTTAGCCAAGATGGTCAGGGAGGCAGCTCCATGCTCAGGGCCACCTTAAGCCTATGACTACCAGAAGATGTGGGTGCATCTCTCTATAATGGCCCTGTTCTGTACACTCCTCTGGAATAGGCCACTGTCAAAGACAGGATACTGAGCAAGATGGACTATGGCATGAGCTAGTATGGTAGCTCTTATGTTCTATAACAGATAGTTGATAGTGGAACTTGCTGTGTCTTTTCAGCTTAATTATTAATACTAATTAAACTCAAATGTATAGATCAGGCTGCCTTTGAGGCATTCAAAGGGCATTCAAAAGTGAGTAAGTACTAACTGGAGTTACTAGGTGGCGCTGTAACACAGTTTTTCCAGTTCTTTTCCTTAGTGCGCCAGTGTGAGCTGCTGCAAACAGTAAGGGAGTTTGCTTTCTGCCTGAAGCAGGGTTTGGGGTGTGGGCGGAGATTTCTAAAAAGAAGGGACTGAACGTGAGCCCTTTGACCACCACTGTTCAAGGACTGGTTATACAGTTACCCTGAGAAAATACCCAGACTCCACGTCACCTATGTCTCCTCCAGCCTGCATGGCACCAAAATCTCGTATCAGTCAATGGAGGGGCGGTAGTGTTAGTACCTCCCATTTTGCAGGAAGGGAAACTGAGGCACAGAGCTTTTAGGGGATTTGCCCAAGTGCTTACGTACCTTGCTGAACTGGAGGCTATAAACCTTGATCTTGCAAAATGCTGAGCCCCCAGATCCTCCAAGCTCTCCAGGTGTCTAGCTCTCAGTGGGATCTGGGCCTGAGTGCCCCTAAATCCCATGAAATCCAAGAGCTTTGGGTGAGGCCCTCAGAGCTCTCTCCTCCACCCTGCTGAGCATTCCTGGGAAGTGCTGAGAGCCCTCAACTATGACTGATGTCAGTGGCAGGACAGGAGTCAGGGAGGATCAGGCTTTTAGGCCTCGACCCACTTAAGCATGGGTGACATTATTCTTGGGGGACTGCACAAGAGTAAAATGCAGAGTAAAATGAAACGTGTGTAAATGCTTAGAGCACTGGGAGCTTGGAGCTTTCCCCACATGCAAACAGAGACTAGAAATGTAGCTTGTAAGTGCAAGTACTCTGCCTCTCCTCCCACCGACCTTGCTCCGCAGGAAGGAAGCCGCATGTCACAGCTGTTTGTGCTTTCTTGCCTTTAAAGTCTGTAATACCAATGAGCTCTGGACTAGAAAGAGCGAAGGCAGTCTCCTCAGTCGTGGACTGAGACATCAAGAGAAGCCGAGCTGCCCTAATTATAAACTAGCATTTTTATTGATGGTACAGGGGCTGCTTTGCTGAAGTTGAAAGATACAGTGAGGAAAATGCGATCATGGAGCCTCACTGTCTTAAGAAAGTTAATTAGACTCTTTGTGGCAGATTAGTGAAGACAGGCTTATTAGACCCATTTATACGCTAATGATATGCATATACTCTGCTATCAAAGAAAAATGCATTTAAATAAATTGATTTACAGTTCAGTTGTTATCGTGTCTTTAACCAGCACTTTTGCACTCACATTATACAAACTTAATTGGCTTTGAATCTGAACATTTTTTTGACATCCCACCATTAATTTAGCTCCAGCCATTGTTCATCTCCAGCTTGCTATAGCGCAGTCGTACGTTAAGGCTACTGCGGTCAGTGGGTTTTTTTTCTTCCTTAAGTGAATTTGTGCTGGTGATAGGTACCAGAATCATAACCCTGGAAGGCTGAAGACGTCCATTTATCCACAGCAAGCTTTCCCAGCAAGCCTCCCGACACCTCAGCCCTGAGCTGGAGGGATCGTCGCTACAAGTGGAGACAGAGAAGTTTAGTGTCTAGGGTCCATTCAGTCACTGGCCTCACTCCGAGACTGCCAGTCAAAGGACGAATTAGTGCCATTTGAAGCCTGAGCCTCCAGGAGTTGTATTGAGGCCACCAACTAATTTCACACAGGCCACCAGATGGTAATGACTTTCCGTCACTACAGACCTCAATTCATATCAGTGGCCTTGAGGTGAAAGGCTCCCTTGCCCACTCCCAACTCCTTTTCCCAGCTGCGGACCCCTAAAACATTTTGAATGGAGGCACGGACCCCTGCAGAAATCTTAGACATAGTCTGTATACCCCCAGGGGTCCACAGACCCCAGGTTGAAAACTACTGCCCTGAGCCATCTGCTCAGCCTTTGGTGGTGAAGGATTTTAACAGACTCCTCAGTAAGTAGTAGCAACAAATGAGGTGCCCGGCAAATGACCTGGATTTGACATCTTTAGAGCCAACCAAGTACCAAACAAAGTACATGAGCCTTTTCAATGGCTATGCTATGAGAATTCAAATAATAAACAATAATAACAGAGGCTGCCACTCAACTGTCTTTTCTCCCATCACTAGGACACAGGCCTCGTTTCAGACCCCAAAGTGCAGCCAACCCGTGAAAATGTTTCCAGAAACAGACAAAAAATGGCAATTCAATGAGCGAGTCTGAAATTAATACAGCCGCCATTAAAAGCCTGATCCAAAGCCATTGTGATTTGTGAGAGGCGTCTCATTCATTTCAATGGGCATTGAATCATAGAAGATTAGGGTTGGAAGAGACCTCAGGAGGTCATTTAGTCCAATCCCCTGCTCAAAGCAGGACCAACCCCAACTAAATCATCCCAGCCAGGGCTTTAAAAACCTCTAAGGCTGGATCAGATGCTGCAGCCGGCTGCAAGACAAAGGGATGGAAACATCAGTCTGTTGCTTTTAGAGAAAGGAAAGGGTCAGCTCTGGGTTGTATGATCAGTGAATATTAGTTACCAACATAGAGCTGCATCCTCAGCTAGGATAGCGGTAGTGGCATATGGGCTTACACTCCTGCATTTTAGAGCCAAATCCTTGTCTGCCTTCCCTCCCAGGTTGATCTAGAACCTAGGGATCCTGGCACCTGTTACCTGCCCTAAACATCAGTTCCCATTGCTGTCGTGTGAGGGAGTGTATTACAATGAGTCCTGTAACACCCCCAGCTGACCTTCTTTAGAAGGGCTCACCTTACATAGTTTCAGACAGTTAATACCTAGGCGAGCTTATGGAGCATTTAATATCTAGACCTTTTTAAAAGGAGTGTTGGCTGTAAAGTGCTTAGTTCACTCAAGTTAATCCCCTCTGAGCTGAGTTATTATTACATACCAGGGCTGGCCAGAAAACAGGAATTCTGTTTAAGAAGAAATCTGGGCGTTTGGAAATTTGTATCTGTTCTGCATTGGAACAAAATGGAGACCTTTTGGAATTTTTCACAGAAAACTTGAGAGCAAGAGAGACGCTCTCTCCTGGGCTGTAGGAGACCCAGGTTAAAGTCTCTTCTGCTAATCTGGCAGAGTTGGGATTTTAATGTGGGTCTTCCCCATTCCAGGAGCATAGCAGGGGTTTGGTGACAGCTCCCTGATCCTGGGCCCCAGCTTGATCAGCCTAGGGGTTGCCCTAATTCATGCCATTGGCCTACATGATCCTATGCCCATGGAAGATCAGTATAACTCAGTCATGCCTCCTCCTCCTCCTCCTCCACCATAGTGGGGGTAGGTTGGCTGGCACAGGAACTAGCTTCTCTGGCTTCCCACCATGGAGAGTTCCCCTCTGCCAGGGAGTTCTCCACTGCCCATTTGCAGCAAGAATTCATCTAATTTCAACTGCCTGAGTGGCATAAAGTAACTAGATTGTATGGGACAATCTGTAATAGAACACCAGGGCATTGTCCTCTGCACAGCTCAGCTGATTGCATACACCCAAAAGCCACCACAAGGCTACCAGCAGCTTATTTTTTTTCTCCTTTCACAAACTTTAGAGCTCAGTGTAATTGGGAAACAAACATACCTGGAGTTGATTGCTGGTAAATAGCAGGATTTGAAACTGATTCATCCTGAAGACTCAAGAGGAGTTTCTCTGGAAATTCACCTTTGAGTCAGAATAGGTAGATGAGAACTTGCAGGCGTACTTGTCTCATATGATATGCCAAGACCTTTGGTCCGTCTTGCTTTGTGTCATCTGAAGGGCAAGGATTTCTGCTCCCACTGGCTTTTTGCTATTGGATGTGCTTGTAATACCTCTTATTAGGAGTAAATAACCAGTCAATGACTGCGGTAATAACTCTTCCTTGAGCTCTCTTCCTCTTGGAGGTTATGCTGTCATTGTGGCTGGACACCTGGGTGCTCTAGGAACTTGAACGCACCCAATATTTATATTCTTTTCAGGTCTCTTCCATATCAGGGAGCCCTTTATGGGACTGAAACATGAGGTTTAATCTTGTCTTGCTGTTCACGCCCTCTAGAACTACACCACCATAGAAAACCAGAGCTTGTCCTATTTCAGTTTCAGCCTCGTAGATGGCTCCCTGCAGCATGACAAAAAACCCAGTGATAAACAAATATGAATGCAAACACTAGACCCCATCTCCCTCATCCCGAGCTGTAATTATTTCAAACAGAAGTGGTGCTCATCCTTTTGTATAACAGCACCTAGAGACTCAGCCAAGATCAGGGACGCTTGTGCTAGGTGCTGCACATACACATAACGAGAATCAGTCCCTGCCCCGAACAGCTTACTGTTAGCACAAGACAAAGAGTGAGAAGGGAATCAGATGCACAGAGAGGGGACGTGACTTGCCCAAGGTGACTTAGCAGATAAGTGGCAGAGCCAGGAACAGAACCCAGCTCTCTTGACTCCCAGAGCCCTTCCCCCTAGATCATGTTGTAAAACCATGTGCCAAGAAGTGGGTGAGTTTTGGACACTGAGTTAGGGTCTGTGTGCTCTGTAGAACCTGAGGTAGAGCAGTGGCTTTCAACCTTCCCAGTCAACTGTACCCCTTTCAGGAGTCTGATTTGTCTTGCGTACCCCAAGTTTCATCTCACTTAAAACCTACTTGCTTACAAAATAAGACATAAAAATACAAAAAAAAGGTGTCACAGCACACTAGTACTGAGAAATTGCTGACTTTCTGATTTTTTACCATATAATTATAAAATAAATCAACTGGAGTAAATATTGTACTTACCTTTCAGTATATCGTTTATAGAGCAGTATAAACAAGTCATTATGAAATTTGTACTGACTTGGCTAGTGCTTTTTATGTAGCCTGTTGTAAAATGGGGCAAATATCTAGATGAGTTGATGTACCCTGGAAGACCTCTACATACCTGTGAACGGTTGGGTCGGGGCTCAACCCTCCTGTCGGCGGGAGGGGAGCCACACCGACTCGCTCCTCGTCTCCTCGAACTGGCCGAGTGTCAGGGAAACAGTGTTAGATCACCCCGGCCCTTGGGCAAGGGGTGAGCCGCCCTTTGGCAACACTAGCTCAGGCCCTGTGAAGCCGGGCTGAGCAGCAATCAGTCTCTAGGCTTCAGGCCCTAGGAAGCAGGGGCTGAGCAGCACACAGTTCAATAAGGAACTCAGGCCCTCTGGGGCAGGGGCTGAGCAGCAATCAGTCTCTAGGCTTCAGGCCCTAGGAAGCAGGGGCTGAGCAGCAATCAGTCTTTAGGCTTCAGGCCCTAGGAAGCAGGGGCTGAGCAGCACACAGTTCAATAAGGAACTCAGGCCCTCTGGAGCAGGGGGCTGAGCAGCAATCAGTCTCTACAAAGCCCAAGCCCTAGCTCAGGGCGGGGCAGCAATAGACACAGGGCTCAGACCCTCAGGCAGGGTTGAGCAGACAAACAGTTAAGTTCAGGTTTCTAAGCCTGAGCGTTGGAGTTGAGGGGGAGACTGCCACCCGTGAATGGGGTGGCAGGGGGGGACACAGGCCCACCCACTCCACTGCGTCCCAGCCCGGGGCCCTAACAGCGGCTAGCACTGCCGCTGGTCAGTGGGGTCCTGACCGCAACACACTGACATGGGGACTTCTGCCTCGACAGCCTGACAGGGGTCGGCTACCCCCAGGCTACTTCCTATCTCCCCCTCCGGGCCTACCTCCTCCGTGGCACTGGACCCAGGCCAGTCGAGCTGCATGGGCTCCTCGGGACCAGGGCTTGGGGGCAGGTCCGGTAACTCCTGTTGGAAGTCCGGCCAGGCGTGCTCAGGCGGCTCCTCCGGGTAACAGCAGGGCCGAAGCGGGGCCGGTGGCTCCTCTTCGTAGTTGGTGCGAGGGAGTTCCAGCGGCTCCTCTGGGTACCGATCCCGGGGAAGCTCCGCTGGTTCCTCGTCGTACCGGGCGCGAGGAAGGTCTGGCCAGTCAGGATAGCCGCCTCAGGTCCTAGAGAGTTCCCAGTCTGGAGCTCCTGTCGGCACATCTGCTCGCGGCGGTGGCTGGGCTCCTACTGAGCTCTTGCTGCCGGCTTTTCTACTTCCTGTCCCGCCCCTTGACTTCCGGGGGGCGGGGACAGGGGGCGGTGGCTCCGCCCACTGGGGTGTTTGGAAGGGAGCTCCTTCTGCTGGGCAGGAGGGGAGCCACACCGACTCGCTACAATACCCCGACAGGTACATATATCCCAGGTTGAAAATCACAGAGGTAGAGTCTCAGATGCATCACAGAGGCCAGTTGCAACCAGTGGATTTGGATTAGGAGCTGAGTTCCAACCCTCCCCACCCACAAAGCATGAGGCTTTTGGATCCCAGGTTTTGGTTCAGCCCAAATAATCACAGTTTGTATGGCTCATCAGGGCTGAAGCCTTAAGTCCTGTTGTGATAACTGGGCCTACAAATTTACCCTAATTGGCAGCTCAGCAGCAAAAAGTATGTTAAAGTTCATAAAATGTCACAATAACTTGTAACAACACATGTTGATGGGAAAAGAACGAATGGGAGAAAGATTGAATTAGCCTAAAAGGAAAAGACCACATTGATAGATTCAAGGACTATAGTCATGTCTTCACTAACAACGTTCAAGCGCTTCCATGGTTGTGTAGTTGTGGCACCAGTGCTATAAAAAACCCCACCTCCACGAGTGTTTTTTCACTCCCCTGAGTGAGAAAGTTGCAGCGCTGTAAAATGCCAGTGTAGACAAGGCCTATGTTGGAATCATGCTTTGTGAAAACAGAAGACACGGAACTGGAAATTAATGAACCAAAATTGATGTGTCAGAAAGTAGGCCTAACTCCAATGGGATGGGGAGAAGGTTCCTGGCTCATTCTTTGCATAATTATTCTTCTACCATTATATCATGCAGTGGGGTCAGTCTGTCACTAAAGCTGTGAATACTAGAGATGCCTCTGACCTAAAAGCCTGGATCTGCAAGCACCTGAACTTTGGCATAAATCTAGATCCAAACTCTGCTGCACAGGTTCATCTCTGGTGGTTCCGGCATTGCACCTTTCTATGTATATTCCTTAGGAAACAGTGAGATTAAATACGTGCCCAGCTAGGATTTTCCAAAAGCAAATGAACAAATTTGCATTGTTAATAATAAAAATGTACCAACAGGGAAAATTAAAAAAAAAATATGCCTGGAGGCTAATAAGTGCAGGCATGTATGTGTTTTAGTGGCTTTAGCAAATAATTCAGGTTTTTGTGCTGCTCAACAATGTTTAATAATGAAATATTAAGAAATTAGCATAATTAAATGTTATGTTTATTATCTGATATTTTATGTTTATTAGCAAATATTATGATTTTGCTTCTGAATCTACCCTGAATCTCACCTTCATGGGTCTTTAAATGTTGGATAAATAACAAGTACTATCAGCTGGATGTGCCCCCCAGAAATAGAAGGGTGGGAGCTGGCATGGAACTGAGCTATTCCATTCCTCTCACCTTCAGCTGAGCACCCTGGTGTTGTAGCTCCACAGGCAGGGAGGGTATAGTGATAGTGGCAAAGATTGGAAATAGACATTCACCACAGTCATGATACATAGAATTACAGGGTTTCTTAAACAGAAGGTGGATATTAAAGGGAACAGTTACCACTGCAGACAAACCCACAGGTTTCCACACAGCTTGAGTTCCAGCTTTGCCTCACTTAATTTGTTGGGGAAGCGTCAACTTGTCTTTTGTAAAGGGAAATCCTGCCTCAACAATCTATTAGAATTCTTTGAGGGAGTCAGCAAGTATGTGGACACGTGTGACCCAGTGGATATAGGGTACTTGGACTTTCAGAAAGTCTTTGACAAGGTCCTTCATCAAAGGCTCTTAAGCAAAATAGACAGTCATAAGAAGGAAGGTACTCTTATGGATCAATAACTGGTTAAAAGACAAGACACAAAAAGATAGGAATAAATGTTCAGTTTTCAGAATGGAGAGAGGTAAAGAGTGGTGTCCCCCAGGGATCTGTATGGGGACCAGTGCTATTCAACATATTTGTCAGTGATCTGGAAAAAGGGGTAAACAATGAGGTGGCAAAATTTTCAGATGATACAAAATTACTCAAGATAGTTAAGTCCAAAGCAGAATGCAATGATTTACAAAGGGATCTCTGGGTGACTGGGCAACAAAGAAGCAGATGAAATTCAGTGCTGATAAATGCAAAGTAATGCATATTGGAAAACATAATCCCAACTATACATATAAAATGATGGGGTCTAAATTAGCCGTTACCACTCAAGAAGAGATCTTGGAGTCATTGTGGATAATTCTATGAAAACATCTGCTCAATGTGCAGCTGCAGTCAAATAAAGCTAAGAGAACGTTAGGAACCATTAGGAAAGGGCTTGATAATAAGACAGTAAATATCATAATGCCACTGTATAAATCCATGGTATGCTTGATTACCTAGCTTTCATTACCTTGAATAGTGTGTGCAGTTCTGGTTGCTCCATCTCAGAAAAGATCTATTTGAATTGGAAAAGGCACAGAGAAGGGCCACAAAAATCATTAGGGGTATGGAACAACTTCCATATGAGAAGTGATTAAAAAGACTGGGACTTTTCTTCTTGGTAAAGAGACAACTAAGGGAGGATATGATAAAGATCTATAAAATCATGACTGGTGTGGAGAAAGTGAATCAGAAAGTGTTATTTACCCCTTCACATAACACAAGAACCAGGGGTCACCCAATGAAATTACAGAAGTTCCTGGAGGATAGGTCCATCAATGGCTATTAGCCAGGATGGGCAGGGACACAACCCCATGCTCTGGGTGCCCCGAGCCTCTGACTGCCAGAAGTGGGGTGTGGCTGACAGGGGTACAGCTCACTCGATGATTACCTGTTTGGTTCATTCCCTCTGAAGCACCTGGCATTGGCCACTGTTGGAAGACAGGATTCTGGGCTAGCTGGACCATTGGTCTGACCCAGTATGGCCATTCTTATGTTTATGTTTACCAGGGACTATTCCCTGTCTAGAACGCTATACTGCCCACAGAGACATCTAGTGACTGAACAATATAATGCAAATAATAGCATTACAATAAAGAGCTTTAACCCCAGTTCAGATTGTGGTTTAATGAGGGAAGGAAATCAATTTTCTAATATGTCTTAAGGCTGCAGACAGGAGTATGTCTACTATGACTTCCATTGGGAAGCCCTTAGAAAGCCTTGGGTGTGTTGAGGTTCCAACTAAGTTTCCTAACGAAAGCAAGGAGCAGTATGTATTGTTCTCGTGCAGTCTGTGCCCTGAAGATCGATGACACTGGTATAAACTCGGCTATCATCTAGGAGCAAAGGGGCAGGCAATACACAACAAACACAGGATACAATGTATGTAATATGGCAAGGCAGACTTTCCTGTAAATGAAACAAAAATACATGCATGTTCCTTCCTTTGTGTTAAGAGGATGAGCCTTTGCTATCAGGGCACATGATGCTGTAGGGCAATGATATCTGAGCTCTCATCCCCCCTGAGATGAAGCACTCCAAGGTTCTGTCTGTTGCCCTCTTCTCTTCTCCATTTACAGTCTCCCTATGGGATAGTTTGTTAGTTGTTCCAACCTTGGCCATTGTTTCTTTGCGGATGACTCTATAATACTACATCTCCCTTGGTGCATTCTCTACTCACAATCGCTATCAGCTTCTGGATGTATTGTAGCTTATACTTCTGAGTGCTTCCAGAACTGTAATACTCCTTGCACTTAAACCGTCCTCTGTGTCCCATGCCTCTGACTGTAATCCTTATAGCTCACCTTAACTTGTCTCCCAGTGCCAAAAATCTGAACATCACCTTGTCCCTAGACTTTCCTTTCCCACCTCTCCTTCATCTGTAAATCCAGCGGAGTGTCAGACTGACAGCTTTGAGGGCCACAGCCCTTGCCCTTTAGAACAAAGCTGTCCACACACTGCCCTGTCAATGCACCTTGAGCCTGGGAGAGAACGTCACACCTCTATGGCTCTTTCATTCCTTGGTTGTTCGGCTGAGACTGTAACCAGGAGGTGAGGGTGGTGGCTTACAGGATGTTCACTGCTGGCTGGGGGATCGCGACTGAAATTGGGATCATCTTTCATATAGACCTCAAGTCAGATATCAGATGGGAACAGCTTTTTATCACCACCACATGGGCCTGATTCAAACCAGACATCTCCAGTGGCTGGCTCAGTATCCCATTATCTGGTACTTAATCTCTGACCTGGGGGATCTTGACTTGCTGAGGCCTTTGTTTCTTTTTCTCGTGGGTCAGGATTTGGGCTCTTTTTGTCTCTCATTCACATCCATTGTAATGGCTGCTGGCTGTGCCCACTTCTGGTGCCAAAGTACCCCAGGAAACATGTGTACCTAATGGGGAAGGGATAGCTCAGTGGTTTGAGCATTGGCCTACTAAACCCAGGGTTGTGAGTTCAATCCTTGAGGGGGCCACTTAGGGATCTGGGGCAAAAATTGGTCCTGCTAGTGAAGGCAGGGGGCTGGACTCCATGACCTTTCAAGGTCCCTTCCAGTTCTAGGAGATTGGTATATCTCCAATTATTACCTAATGCCGTCAACAGGCGTCACATACATGCAGCTCCAAAGGCCATTGGGCCCCTGATGTACTGTATAACAATCCCAGGGAATGGGGGGAGGCCCGTGGAGTCTTTGCACTAATGTTCTTCAGGGCTGGTCTAAGATCACAGTTTGAAATACATGTAGGGGAATTCAGATTCTGCATGCCGCAGCATGGGGCCCGCAATGCTGTCTGCTTGCAAGTCATTCATTCCATTATGCGACACAGATCTTCATCATTCCAGCATGGCCCTGCTTTGCAACAAGAGATACGTCGAAGAGCAGCCCCCTGCCCTGTGTTGCGGAAGGAGCTGCTCATGCGGTGTGTAACTCCAATGATGTGAGCACAGCTAGAGCACTTGAAATGGCCTGTGTTCTGGGGCACACTGGTGAGAAGGACAACAGCAAAGCTGCACAAAAAGCGGGAGAGATCGTTGCTTGAGAAATCCTATTTTCCCGGGCTGTATCTGAACAAACCTCTCCTCTCTGACTCTGGTGGGGACATTGATGGCAGGGGAAGGAGCATTACTGAGTGGACAGATGGGTGGCAGAAAATGAATTAGCTGCCTGGACCTGTGATGTGATGCCCTTTTGATGAGAGACCCCTGCTTTCCATAGCTCCTGCAGGTCTCATCATCAGTGGAGGCTGAGGCCTACTTGTTCTGTCTAAGGGCAGCTTGCACACTGTCAGCCTTCATCAGGATCTGCCCTGTTCAGGCTCACGTGCAGTCATTATTTTAAAACCAGAGATGCGAGCACAGTGGATTTTATGCGATTAACTGCTGAGATAATCATTAATTAGTTTTCAATTTCTGTAAAGAACCTCCGACAGAAAGATTTGTTCAGTAGCTGCGGACGATTCCGAAACTGGGGAAAAGGGAGCAGGAAATGACTAGGAGAGAGGAGAAAGGGCATTGGAAAGGCACAGAGTATGTGGTGGAAGGCAGGGAAGGGTTAAACCCAGCATAAGCTGAGCCTGTTACTCACACAACAAAAATCGCCTGCATTATTGAGATGTGGAGCAGGCTAGATGGGGAGGGGCTGAAGGACAGGGAGATGAGCAGAGATGTGGAGGGGGAGAGGGGAGAAGAGAGGGAGACATAATGGGGGGATAACCCTGCCAATTTGTTCAATAAGCTGTGAAACACCTTACTGCCCTGCAGAGTCACGCACTTGGCTGAATTACCGAGGAAACATTGACACCACCTGCGGGAAGCATGGCCCATAAGGAGAAGCTTCCCAGAGATCTCATGTCTTTGGATTTTTTAAAAAAGGCTTTCATGTATTTTCCAAAAAGGCACCTAAATAATTAGCCGCAAAGCACGAGTTGATGCAGTTCCAATAAACCCCCCTCCAGATCTCATACACAGTCAAATTAAATAAATAACCCCCCACACACAGCTTACAGCCCCCAAACAGCACGTGATGTGCTTGGAAGTGAATTGCAAATGACATTTCATTAACGGCTTGAATAAAGCTGTTTTCCCTCTCTTCCACAATGCCCAAAAGCTACTCTAATCTCTGGCACAAAAGTTCTCTTTGGACAAACAAAGCCAAGCTGTACGGATGGTTATGGGTGGGGATTTGGTAGCAGGGATGGTATACTGACCCCACTGAGTCACCCCAGGCCCTGATTTTAGGACAGATGAGCTTACCATTCACTTTGGAGAGTAAAATAAATGGAACAAAATCTAGAGGGACTATGCAGGCTCTTGGACTAGGAGATAAGTGTAGGAAAGATGGGCTAGTGATTAGGACACTGGACTAGGAGCCAGGAGACCTGGATTCTATTTCCAGCCCTACTGGTAGAACAGATCAAATGCCATTTGGGCTAGGATGGATGACCTAGTGGCTAGGGATAGGATGTCTTAGGACACCTGGGTTCTGTTCCTGGTTTAAACACAGACTGCCTGCATGACCTTGGAAAAGTCACTTAGGCTGCCCAGTGCCTCAGTTTCCCATCTGTAAAATGGGGGTAATCTCTCAAGGATGTTGTGAGAATAACAACCTTCAGTGGCTGTGAGGTGCTCTGCTGCAATGTGATGAGGGCTAGAAAACACTTGGAGAGAAGATCAGCTCTGGGTGTAATCAGGGGTCCAAGAAATCTGTGCTCAGATAGTGGAGAGGCTTGGAGCCCTAGAGCCATCACGGCTGGCTTGTTCCATGCAGCCCGGGCCAGCTCTGTGCTCACCAAATGGACGTGCTGCTCTGGGAAGCACCTGCACATCACGGCAAGTCGACGCACTAACCTGCGAAGTGCCACTGACGTGCCAGCTCCTGCCAGAGCCTCGTCTGAAATGTGACAATCCTCATCACCCCTCTCCTGCCGAAAAGACAGGCAGAGACCGCGCGAGTGAGGGAAACACTAAGTGGTTGTGATGGCCCTGCTGTGGTACAGTACCTCGGTGCTCTCTCACATTTACTCCACAGCCGCCTCTGAGAGCTAAGCAAAATGTAGGCGTTCTTAACCCTTTGCAGACTGCCGATGGACCCGTGTGCCTGGGGTCAGATCTTGCTCTCTGTCCATCACACCCGTTGTAGCACCGTCCATTTGTTTTTAAAGGAAAAGTCTCATGTGAATTCAGTGTTGGTGAGCAGTGCTTGACCAGCAGCCCCGGGGATGGAAGTCCTGTCTTGCTCAACAGACCAGGCCAAGCACAGACAGAAGTGTGTAAGATTTCCACTGCCAGAGTCTCCTGCCAATGTGTTTCCCCATGACCTAGATGGAAAATGCTTCTTTGCCCAGACTCCAGTCTTCTTCAGCGCTCAGCCTTATTGCTATGGCTGACAAAGGGGCCAGCTGTGATGGTGGTTTCCAGGATGGGGACACTGGTCGAATAAAAATGGCCAGAGAAGTTCCCCAACTCATTTCACATGTCACCAACCAGCCATCAGCCAGGAACAGCGTTCAGTTCACTCTCTGGGCTGTAGTCGTGCTAGCAACTTGGAGGTGAAAGACTCAGACCCATCGCCAATTCCTCCAGCCATCCAGTCCTTCCAACAGTACCAATTTTTAAAAAACACACAATGATTTCACTCTATGGTGGGAGGAATTCACTTGGGGTGAAATTGCAAGTGGCACATTGCACTGCGGTGGAACAATCTGGGACTGTCACAGCCTCCTGACCAGATTGTCATTTGGCCTGCACAGGTTCCAGCCACCTATCTACGCAAGTGTAGCCTCCTGAACATTCCTTTACCCACCCTACCACCCCCCGGTTTGAAAAACACGGCTGTTCCTAACTGAACTGTCCCTCAGCACCATAGAACGACACCTCAAGATGCTCATGGTCTGACTTGTGCCCACAAAACCAGGAAACCACAAGCTGGTGGTTGGGAATTTTCCAACCAAATGTGTTTTTTCATAGGAACAGCTGCAAGCCACCCTGATTGTCATCACTCTATTACATTCTCTAGAACTTTGCCAGATAGGTTGGGCTTAATCTATGTGCCCTCGTGAGTATAAATTTACCCCAGCGGGAAAAGAGGCAAGGAGGAGGTAGGGCAATGGCCCTTGTCCCTTCCTTTGTGTGAACTCATCGAGCTGACCAGCCACAGAAGCGAGAGCGGAGGTGGCAACTTTCTACAAGATGGTTGGGAGTGGAGGGAAGGGGCGAATCCCTCCTGGGGCTGCCGCTGTGGGGAGTTGTGCAGATCTGCAACATCTTTCATGTGAGGCTGTGCCTTA
This sequence comes from Mauremys reevesii, assembly GCF_016161935.1. Taxonomy (NCBI): domain Eukaryota; kingdom Metazoa; phylum Chordata; order Testudines; family Geoemydidae; genus Mauremys; species Mauremys reevesii. The sequence continues at coordinate 47,040,983 of NC_052630.1, read as the reverse complement.
AAGGCATACTTTGGGCATCTGTGCCACAAGCACATGTGTGACATGTAGTTTGATCTGTTCTTCCTTGAAGCTGCTCGTAGTTCTGGTCCTCATGGAACAATGCATGATCATTGGCTTCCCCACCCTCCTCTGCTAGCGGGGACTGCCTTTTGCCACATCTGAGCCAGGAGAATTAACATCTTGCCTAAATGGAGCAAGAGCTACTGTTAATATGTACTCAGCTTGGCAAACAGTTCAACACTTTGAGCCTGATTTGGCAAAGCACATGTGCTGAAATGAAGTGGCTAGGACTTAGCCGTGTGCTTTCAGTTAAGAGTGTGCTCTGGAGCACACAGAGAGGTTATTTATTCAATAAAGGAAGGACACAGTGTCCTGCAAATAGAACTTTATTTCATCCAAGTTTTCCAGCCTCTCTCATTGATGGTCCATGGAAATTGCAATCTCTGCTCTAGGTGTACATGAATGAAGGCCTGTGGGAGCCCAAGAAGAAACACCTGCTCTGAAGCATAAGGGACACAGCAGAAAATGTGTATGAAATATGGAGGGGAAAGTGCCATGCAGGCCCTCTTGCAGCATGCTGCCTTCCCAGTAACATACTGCCTCTTTGGTAATGAAACACCATCCAGCCTGGTCTATCCAGTGCATGAAAATGAAGGAGACAATGTACATGAGAACTATCAATTCACAGTAATTTTTCATAGGATTTGGGTCTAATTTATTAATTATAGAGATGGACTCAAGCTAAAACTCCCTGGTCCAAATATCCCTAAACTTTGAGAAGTTCAGAGCTGGCTTCAAGTTGAAACATTGTGTGAGTCCATTTCTGATTAACTGGCAAATTGCTGGGTAGGTGAGTATAAGCCAAAATTTGGAATTAGTTTCCATACTGCATATACACAATCAGCATGTCAATTTCAAGGGTAATGTAAATGTTACTTTCACACTATTACTAGCTGAGAATGAAATGATGGATGTGACAGTGTAGTTGAGGCCTTATTACATGGTCTGAGCTGTGCGTGTGAAGTGGAAGAATGACCACTGCATGGCTATTAGTTTTACATTCCTCTGTGAGCTTTGTTTTTCCTTTGCAACAATCCACTGATGCCCCTGCTCTGCCTTCAAACCAGTCTTTAAAACCCACTCCTTGCACTTTCCCTCTGGTCACTGATCTCCTGCAGCTCTCAGGCCTCACCCTTGGTTTCTTTGTGTTGCTCCCCTCCAAGTCAGATTACAACCTGCTTCGGGCAGGTGAAGTGGCCTTCACACCCATGGTGTGGCATAAGGAATACATAGAATAATAATGATTCTGGCCAGGGGCTGCCAAGGAGAATAAAGGGCATTAAAAAGAAGAGAAATTAAACCACACATGGACTGGCCAAGGGGGCTGGGAGAAGGTAGATTTGGGGGTTATGACATGCTGTAGCACAGACTTGCTGTGTGAACTAGAGCAGGTCACTTCACGTCTCTGACTTCGTTTCCCCATTGATGCATACAGTGTACTTACAGTGCTTTGAGCTACACAGCTGAAAAGCGCTGGATGGGCTAGACCCTAGCTGGCAGATATTACCATGGCACTACTCATTGGGATGGAGACATGCTGATCTTCACCAGCTGAGCAGCTGAAGTGCTAGGTATCATTATTCGGAAGGTGGCTGTAGAATCTGCACAGCCGAGCGGGGCTTCCCAACAGAAAATTGAATGTCTGCAGAGGACTTACCCGACCTGTCCTAAATCCACAAGCGCTTTCTTTACATGATCGTTCTCTTATTTTCATTCCGGCGAATCCTTGCCCGGCTGGGCATTTCCGCCAGCACAGCTGTGGCAGACAGCAAGGTGTCCGCCGGCGTGCAGGGGCTCTTGTGAGGTTTTGCTTGTGCACTGGCGATCCGTTAGGACAGGCAGGAGAAGGGACAGGCCCTGGCTGCCAGGCCCACTGTCAGAGCGAACTTTCCCTCTCCCGTTAATGACTTTGACGTTATTAGGCTGGACAGAGGGATGTCTGGGCGAATCATTTTCAATGCTATTACATATTCATAATGGACTAAATATAGTCAGAGAAACAAGACTGGCGGGCATACTCCTCTGAATGGTCAGAGTGGATGACTTCTCAGTCGAAATGAAATGCCATCGCTCGCCCTGTTGCTCCCCGCGGGGCAGAGAAACCCATACCCCTCACCCCAAAGAGGAGCATGAAACTAAGACATAGTTGTTAGGTTTTTAGCCCGATCTCCCGGTGGCCAAATTCAAATAACATTTCATCTGGCCCAGGCGGTTTGTTCTGACTTGTAGAAATTTACAGTCTACAGCTTCAGCCGGGAGCAGGCTTTGTCAACCAGCCTCTCTCCTCCAGGGCTCCTGGGCCCTTTTCAGTGCCAAAGCCCCAGAGTCATGTTTTTCATTAAATGAGAAGGTTAATGATTTCAATTATGTAAAGGGAAGCAACTAAATGATTATAAATAAACCTTTTTCCTCAGCTGCGCAAGGAGGGAGGTGGGGGGAAGGAAAGGGAGGGGGCTGGAGGTGAAAGAAAAACCCACTGGATGCGCTCCTTAAGATTGCAGGACAAGGGGCCAGTTGGCGGCCTCCAGGCTGAAAATGGGGTCAGATCAGAAGCATCTGTGGCTGCTTGTTTGTCTGCAGTTGAGGAGCTGGCCGAGCCACCTCTGTGCGTGATTCTCCAGCGTGAGAGGTGGATAAGCCAACACAACCACCCCGGGTCCAGCTAAAAATGAATCGAGGCTGCACGGAGCTGGTACAGATGGTCCCACTCTGTGAAAGTGCTCGACTCCAATGGCAAACAGTGCCCCTTCCAGCCACCCATCCCTTCCGCTCATGCCTCTTAACTCTCCCATGTTGCGTGAGAAACCCCGAGAGGGCTTCACAGAGCCTGCCGACCACAAGGGCTGGAGCTGTCACTCCGTCCCTCCTAGCTGGAAATGCTTTTCTCTGGTCTCTGCTACTGATGTGAGGCTGGAGGGATTAACGTAAGGAGAAATTAAAAGGACTAAATACAAACAGCTTGGCTACATGCCGGCCAGGAGAAAGAGGGATGCGATAACCATCTAGTCGTGTTTGGAGGGGGCACGTGCCAGGGTAGGAAGGGATTTGAGAGGGTGGTTTTGGTGCAGAGGATTCAAATTCAGCCCTGGCATAATAGGGGCACATCCCGTTGAAACAAATGTCCAGTAATGGGCTCAGGTGGCCGTGTTTCGGTCTCGGGGAACCATCAGTTATGTTTTGCCTTTCCTGGGACCCAGTGCGGATGAGCCCCAGTTTTAGATCCATGCTCTATAGGGCTATCAAAGAGTCCCACCCCCAACCATCCTCCCACTGGCTCACGTTACGCACTAGTCACCGCCTTAAAGAATTCTCATCCTGGTGCTGAGACGCTGGGAGCCTGGAATCGGCACAATCAATATTGTGGATGATCCAGGCTCATCAGCAGCACAAGTGCACCGTACAGCAGCCCCAGGCCCGCCAACACAGGCAGAGCTTCATTCACTTCCCCAGCCTGTGGCATTGCTCAGAACTATAAAGCAGCTTGCGGAAAACTCGCCCCAGCATGCAGCAAACCTGCCACCAGCATTGCCAAGATCAGGGGCGGCTCTAGAAATTTCGCCACCCCAAGCACGGCAGCACGCCGCAGGGGGCGCTCTGCCAGTCGCCGGTCCCGCGGCTCCGGTGGACCTCCTGCAGAAGTGCCTGCGGAGGGTCTGCTGGTCCCGCGGCTCCGGTGGAGCATCCGCAGGATGGCATGCCGCCCCAAGCACGCACTTGGCGTGCTGAGGCCTGGAGCCGCCCCTGGCCAAGATACACATCGAAATGTGGCAAACACATCCTCGGTATTTCCAACATATACACAGGAGCAGGCTGTCCCCCAGCCCCCAACGTTAGCAAACTCCTGCTCTGCTGGAGGCATTTCCTCACGCTGTCACATGCGGCATCACTACGAGCAACCCATCCAACATAAACCCTGCAGTATCTCCCTGGCTGCCTCGTTCCCAGCCAAGCCCCTCACCCTGCTGGCACCCCACCTTTCTACTACTCCAGCCCAGCACTCAGAGCCGTTAAGGTCAGAAGGAACCATCATGGTCATCGTCTGACCTCCTGCACATCACAGGCCACAGAACCTCACCCACCCACTCCCTGTGGTACCACTTCCATACTGAGCACTTGGTTGGCACTTCCCCAACTCTCATGGCGCCATGCTTCCTCCCAACCTCCAGGGTACCACACTTGTAGCCCTCTCAGAATCAGGGGGGCCTGCTTGTGTAAGGAGAGAGGAAGTCTACCTCTATTTCAATAGTCAAAGCTTTCCAACCTAGCATTAGTTGCTTCACATGATATTTAAGTCAGTAGGAGTTGCTGATGCTCAGCACTTTTGAAAATCAGGTCACTTCTATCTGGGCACCTAGCTGTAGATTTAGGAGCCTGACTTTGGGCAAGGTTGGCTCAAGTGTTTAGGAAATGAGGAGAGGAGATATCTCACCTATTGTTCCCTGACTGCACCAATATTCCATTGAGAATTAGAAAGAAGAGAGAAATGTCACATGTGCCAATGTATTGTACCATGTGTTAGGGGCTTCACCCACTCTGCGAGAAGAAGAAGATTTTTCTCCTGTTTGGGTGTGAATGAGGACCCTTATTCACACCATTGTGTGTGCAGAATTGTTAGTCATAAAGGGTTTCACCCCACCACAAACACATATACAAGAAAAATAAAGGCCCTACGCATGATAGTAGCCCAGGTTCAGCAAAGTATCTGAGCACACGCTTAAACTGTGAGCATGTGAGTCGCTCCAGAAAAGTTAACGACAGACTGTGTGGAGGCATTTTGCTGAATAGGGGCCATTGTTAATGGAATAATGCAGATGTCTTGTTCCTGCGTAGGTGTGTGAGTATGTATACGGATGTTCTCACAGGCATGTTCCTTAAAACTAGGCATACCTATGATGGTTCTTGGGGTACCCAGGACTGAGGGTCACCTCATTACCACTTGCCTCCAGCACGAAGGAGTCTTTCCGGTGGTAGCTGGGGGTCAGCTCCCTCACACCGACAGCCCTTCAGCCGCTCCGGTGCTCTCCTCAGGACAATGCTGGCCTAGCCTCACCTTGCAGGTTAACAATTGGTTCATCCTATCCCCGAGTCCCTGGGAATCGCTCCCCTGTGATATCCAGCCCAACACTCACCGAAATTCCAGGCCCTCTGCACACAAAGGTGTATTGTACCCCAGATAAATCTGCGGATCTTAAACCACCACTCCTGCAAAGCAGACAGAGCTACTGAGCACTGCAGATAAAAAAATAAATAAAAAAAAGAAAGCTTGAACTAGAAGTGAGAGAAAGTGATGGAAATAACCAGTTACAACACAAAGTTCAGTCTGTGCAGAGCTGTCTGGTTTCATGAGAACCAGGATCCAAGCATTCATGAACTTCCCTCCCTCTCCCCCACACTCCTTAAAAGGTTTTCTCCATGAATGGCTGAACAGATACACAGTGCCTTTGCCTTCACTCTGTTCTACTGAAACAGTCTTCTGTCTTTATTCACAGCCAGGGTCACCTCCTGCCCGCTGGAAGGGTCCTGTTCACCTCAGAGTTGCTTTGACTATTTGCAATTGTCTTTGATGGTTTTCCATTGACTGTTCTGGGGGTGTGGCATAGTGTAGCGAGGCGATGACTCATCCTGTGGCGCCTCCTGCTGATCGTCCTGGAAATTAGCTCGCCAGCATCCGGAGCACCCTCTGCAGGCCCGTGTCTCACCTTGCCGCTGGCCCCCCATGTCCCTCCGGGACCCCGGTATCCCTTCTCTCGGGGTTCTGCCCCCTGCAGCACCCCACAGTCTCGCTGGGTCTTCCCTCGCCTCAGTCTTGGGCTACTGCAGTCACCATCTAGCCCCCGCTCACTGGGGCGGACTGCAGTATAATTGCCACTCATCATTGGGAAGGAGGGTTTGGACCTGCTGCCTCAGCCTACCCTGGGCTACACCCCTGCAACCAGGGCCGGCTCCAGGCACCAGCATTCCAAGCTGGTGCTTGTCGCGGCAATCTTCAAGGGGCAGCAGTCCCTGTTGTTTTGCCCCCAGCAGCGCGCCAAATTGCCGCCCCGGACAGCAGGGGGAGTCCGTGTGCCCTTAGGGCAGCTCGTGTGTTTCCGTGGTGGCAGCAGTTCAGCAGCAGCTTCTATGTTTAGCTGTCCGGGGAGGCTTCAGCTAAACATAGAAGCTGCCGCCGAATCGCCGCCGCCGTGGAAACACGCGTGCCGCCCTAAGGGCACATGGACTACCCCCGCTGCCCACGGCGGCAATTCGGTGCGCTGCTTGGGGTAGCGAAAACTGTAGAGCCGGCCCTGCCTGCAACCCCAGTACCTTTCCAGCTTTTCATCAAAGGCCTGCAGCCTGGGGGTTTGCCAGGCTGAAGCTCCCCAGCTCCTCTCGCCTTCCCCCAGCCCTGCTCCGCTCTCGGTACCCTGCTCAGCTCCCAGGCAGCCAGGTCCTTCTCTCTCTATGGCCAGAGAGAGACTCTCTCTGAGCTCCTGGCCCACAGCCAGCTGTGGCCCAATTGGGGTGTGGCCCAGCTGTGGCTGCTTCCCGGATCAGTGAGCCTTTAGCTCACAGCCCCAGCCCTCTCCCAGGGCTGGCTTTAACCCTTTCCAAGCTGGAGCGGGTGACCACCCTGCTACACAAACGTAGGCAACAGAGAAATATTCTGTAAGGACACAGTGCAGTGAGTTTGGCAAGTCTTAGGTGAGCGCTATTTGTAAAGATCAGGGGACCCTTTCACAAGGGGTCTCTGTGTCATAGTATCCTTAAAGCCAAGCATGCGTTCAAGTACTTTGCTTGGTCAGGATGACCTTAAACATGTGCATAAGTGCTTTCCTGAATCAAGGCCTATATGCAGCACTGTCAAAACAATAAGTAGCTGAGATCAGTCATGGGCAGGGATCTGAAAACAGCCAACCAGCCCAACTGCCTGTAGGAACCTCCACCTTGGCAACCGAACTGGGAATCTTCAGATTCTAAGTAACTAAATCTGCTACCTGTGCTGCAGGACAAATGCAGACTCAGGTTGATAGTAGGGCTGTCAAGTGATTAAAAAAATAAATTGTGTGATTAATTGCACTGTTTAACAATAGTAGAATACCATTTATTTAAATATTTTTGAATGTTTTCTACATTTTCAAATATATTGATTTCAATTACAACACAGAATTCAAAGTGTACAGTGCTCACTTTATACTTATTTTTGATGACAAATATTTGCACTTTAAAAAACAAAAGAAATAGTATTTTTCAATTCACCTAATACAACTACTGTAGTGCAATCTCTTTATCATGAAAGTTGAACTTACAAATGTAGAATTATGTACAAAAAACTGCATTCAAAAATAAAACAATGTAAAATTTTACAGCCTGCAAGTCCACTCAGTCCTATTTCTTGTTCAACCAATCGCTCAAACAAGTTTGTTTACATTTGCAGGAGATAATGCTGCCCACTTCTTGTTTACAATGTTACCTGAAAGTGAGAACAGGTATTCTCATGGCACTATTGTAGCCAGCGTCGCAAAATATTTATATGTCAGATGCGCTAAGATTCATATGTCCCTTCATTCTTCAACCACCATTCCAGGACACATGCATCCATGCTGATGATGAGTTCTGCTCAATAACAATCCAAAACAGCTTTCTTTTTTGGCGGTTTGGGTTCTGTAGTTTCCACATCAGAGTGTTGCTCTTTTAAGACTTCTGAGAGCATGCTCCACAACTCATGCCTCTCAGATTATGGAAGGCACTTCAGATTCTTAAACCTTGGGTTGAGTGCTGTAGCTATCTTTAGAAATCTCGCATCGGTACCTTCTTTGTGGTTTAGCAAACCTGCAGTGAAAGTGTTCTTAAAAACAAACAACATGTGCTGAGTCATCATCCGAGACTGCTATAACATGAAATATATGGCAGAATGTGAGTAAAACGATGCAGGGGACATACAATTCTCCCCCAAGGAGTTCAATCACAAATTTAATTATCGCGTTTTTTTTAATGCGCATCATCGGCCTGGAATGGTGGCTGAAGCATGAAGGGGCATACGAATGTTTAACATATCTGGCACATAAATACTTTGCAATGCCAGCTACAAAAGTGCCATGCAAATGCCTGTTCTCACTTTCTGGTGACATTGTAAATAAGAAAAGGGTGGCATTATCTCCTGTAAATGTAAACAAATTTGTTTGAATGATTGGCTGAACAAGAAATAAGACTGAGTGGACTTGCAGGCTGTAAAATTTTACATTGTTTTGTTTTTGAGTGCAGTTATGTGACAAAAAAATTCTACATTTGTAAGTTGCACTTTCATGAAAAAGAGATTGCACTACAGTACTTATATGAGGTGAACTAAAAAATACTATTTCTTTTGTTTATAATTTTTACAGTGCAAATATTTATAATATACACTTTGATTTCAATTACAACACAGAATGCAAGATATATGAAAATGTAGAAAAACATCCAAAATATTTAATAAATTTCAATTGGTATTCTATTAACAGTGCGATTAAAACTGCAATTAATGTTTTTAATCGTGATTAATTTTTTTGAGTTAATCATGCGAGTTAACTGTGATTAATTGACAGCCCTAGTTGATAGCACTGTCCTCACTACCGACTGCCTCTTCCAAACCTCTGTTCACTAATAAGGGAGACTGATACAACAGGGATTGATGCCCACTGAGCTGCATCATCTGCAGTTAGTAGAGGTGTGCACAATTCAGATTTTTTGATTCACTGGCTGTCATAACTATAAAGGGAAGGGTAACAACCCTCCTGTATACAATTCTATAAAATCCCTCCTGGCCAGAGGCACCAAAATCCTTTTACCTGTAAAGGGTTAAGAAGCTCAGGTAACCTGGCTGACACCTGACCTAAAGGACCAATAAGGGGACAAGATACTTTCAAATCTGGGGGGGGGGGGGAAAGGCTTTTGTTTGTGCTCTTTGTTTTGGTGTTGTTGGCTCTTGGGACTAAGAGGGACCAGACATCAATCCATGCTCTCCAAATCTTTCTGCATAACTCTCTCATATTTCAAACTTGTAAGTAAAAGCCAGGCATGGTGTGTTAGGTTTATCTTTGTTTTCTCAATTTGTAAATGTTCCTTTGCTAGAGGGAGGTTTATCCCTGTTTTTCTGTAACTTTGAACCTAAGGCTAGAGGGGGTTCCTCTGGGCTCTTTGAATCTTATTACCCTGTAAAAGTTATTTTCCATCCTGATTTTACAGAGATTATGCTTACCTTTTTCTTTCATTAAAAATCTCCTTTTAAGAACTCGATTGGTTTTTCATTGTTTTAAGATCCAAGGATTTTGGATCTGTGTTCACCAGGACTAATTGAGCCTACCTAGATAAAGGGGTGTAAGGACTTGGGAGGGGGGAAAGAATTAGTCTCAAATCTGCCCAGGAAACCGGGGGGTGGAGGTGGGTTAGGGACTTGGGAAATATTTGGGGAAAGGCAGAGTTCCAAGTGGCTCTTCCCTAAGATTTGAAACACGCTTGGTGGTGGCAACTTACTGTTAACCTAAGCTGGTAAATAAGCTTAGGGAGTCTTCATGCAGGTCCCCACATCTGTACCCTAAAGTTCAGAGTGGGGAGGGAATCTTGACACTGGCAGTTACAAAAAATTGTGGGGGAGGGGGAAATCTAGGTGAGTTGAATTGAAAATGAATTTTTTTGGTGAATCAAAAAGCATGTGGGGGGAAATTCACTGTGGCAAATTAAATGTTTTGCGCTGATTTTGAGCAATTTTTTCTTTAAAAAAATTTAAGGACATTTCAAAACAAAAGTTTCAAATAAAAAAAAACCTCATTCAGAAAACTTCACAAAAGATTCTGATTTTTAAGAGGTTATTTCCCCCCCTCCCCCCGTGACCGAAAAGTCAGCAAATATTGACACAAATTCATGAAATGTTTTGGTGTGGCTGACACAACACTTTTCACTGAAAAGCAAAAAAGTTTGTCAAAACAAAACAAAAATTTTGCTCAGCTCTACTGTTTACACCAAATGAGTCCCATGTGACTCCCACTAAAGGAAATCAGACCATCTGCTTGGTGTGACTCACAGATAGATGCTTTTTTCTTTATTAGCCATGGAATTTTTATTCAGAGGAGAATAAAACAATAATATAGGGGTGTGTTTTCAGCCTGGAAATTCAGGAAATGTGGCTTGAAGCTATTACTATCAAGAGTTATGTGCATACTATTTCATGCCGCCCCGGAGAGCTTCTCATTGCAAGAAACTCTACTGTTTTATTAACAAACAAACAAAACACCTATTTGTTCACTTTAAAAGACTGGATTAAGATACAAAACCCATAATTGAATATATGTGCAGGTTTTTCTATATTACAGCTCAACATAGTTAAAAAACTTGAACTGGTTGAAATTTTTCAACTTGGGAAGTGTCTAGGAAATTTTGATTGAAAAAATGCAAAAATTTCAAAAACTAATTTTATAATTTTTTTACTCTGTTTTTTTTACTAGGTCTATTAACAGGTTTATTCCTCCTTTACTAAGCTGCTAAGAACCACAATCAGCATTTCTGAGTCTCCAAGTTTTAACCTAAGCTGCATGTATTGGTGTTACTCTTAAAGCCCCAGCTTCTGGAGTCAGGTGAGAATCTCAGCTTTCATTTAATAAGAAATTTCTAGCCCAGCTGGTTGCTGAGAAACATTTGAAAATGTGAATCTTAAAAGCTCAAACCCTATAAGGCAAGTTTTTTAAAAATTAGGCAAAATAAAATAAACATGTCATAAAAATCACAATATTTTAAACCCACCTCGCGGTGCCGCTCTCGGGGGCCCAAGTCCTTCTGATCGAGGCACAGCCCGTGGACAGTGTGAGGCCGGTAGCGGCCCCCGGCGCGCTGGGACCGGGTCTTCTTGGAGTCGGGTTGCTTGGGAATGCAGCCCAAAGCGGGTGGTAAACTCCATCTAAGGCTAAATACCGGCACGAGATCGATAGTCAACAAGTACCGTAAGGGAAAGTTGAAAAGAACTTTGAAGAGACAATATTTTAAAGACTCTCATGATTTTGGGGAGGCTGACTCATGATTTTTGAATGCTTGGGCTTTGTAATACTGCAGTTTAGGTCTATCTTTCCCATTCAGCAGCCAAGGACATCAAAGTCAATTAAAGCAACGCAAGGAAGGCAGCTCCCTTCTCTGCTTTAGGGGCTAGCAATATCCGCCCCCCATTATTTCACGAAGTGGTTATAAACCAGTTGATGATCAATTGTTCTCCAAATCCACCGAGGGTAGGACAAGAAGCAAGGGGCTTAGGTAGCAGCAAGAGAGGTTTACCTTAGGGTTAGAAAGCATTTCCTAATATCTATGATTCTATGATTCTATGATCCAAGGGGAGCTCAGCAGTGGAACAGGTTAGCCAGTGTGGTTATGGATTCTTGGAGGTAAGACAAACATGTCAGAGATGGTCTTGATTGACTTGATCCTGCTTCAGTGGGGTGGGAGGAGGGCGTGGCAGGGAGGGAACGGGTTAGATGACCTCCGAAGGTCCTTTCCAACTCCTATCTTTCTATGTCCAAATGCAGAATCCTTCATCCCAGATGTGGACATAGAATCATAGAAGATTAGGGTTGGAAGAGACCTCAGGAGGTCATCTAGTCCAACCCCCTGCTCATGTAGAATGTCTTGCAGTTTACCTTTTAGATCCATTTAATAACTCATCTTCATATCGATGCCTTCCATATGCATTGCATGAGAAGAAATCTCATCATCAGCTAGCATAACTGTGTTCACATTCCTCATCAGTCAAAGCTCACAGGTGCTACCACTATCCTTAATTCTGCTGGGCTGGCCAGAATGTTCAATTGTCTGCTAAACATCTCCAACCTAAAGTCTTCGGCAGTGAACCAGGTGGAGGCTCAAGCCAGAGTGGAAGGCAACATCTTCATCTTAAAAACAGCCTCAAGCATTTTCTTGAAGAGGCTGGCATTGCAGTGGTCTGACACATATGGAGATCTGTACCCAAGCAGGGACGAGCTATCTTTGAGAAAGCCAGACTCAAACCCCTCCCATTTGAAAGAGCTGGCTTGCTATGACGACTCCGGGCAAGCTGGTATCCTTTTGGCCTTTAGCATTATGCTGATGCTTTCAGCAAAGAACAAAAGAATGGCCATACTGGGTCAGACCAAAGCTCCATCAAGCCCAGTATCCTGTCCTCTGACAGTGACCAAAGGCAGGTGCCCCAAAGGGAATGAACAGACAGGTTATCATCAAGTGATCCATGCCCCGTCACCCAATCCCAGCTTCTGGCGAACAGAGGCTAGGGACACCATTCCTGATGATGATGGTGGTGGTATGGGCCAGATTAATCAAACATCTATGCTTGAGGCCCATGCTTCCAAACCCAAGAAAACTATGGGTGATAAGCCAGTTTGGTTAAGAGCCTCCCTTGTTAAATCATCAGCCGTCCCTCAAATGAGTGAAGTTACTGGAGAGTGGCAAAGAAGAATTCTTCATCATGCAGTGTGGTGATGACAGCTGATGTGGATGGCTGGAGTGGAAAAGGGCACTATTTCAGAATATGTTGGGCTTTCTTTCTGCAGCTCGTTCCCGATTTAAATGTGGGACAGCTCACTGCCTCTTATTGCATGAGCGTCTTTATCAAAGGACCTTCCTGCTGATGCTTGGTCAGACGTAGTCAGCTGGTCAGTGTCAGGAACTCTCAAACTCCATGATCACTGTGCTAAGCGTGGTGTACCTGTGTTTGTACATGAGTTCTTTGCCCGAACAGTCTATAGCAGCGGTGGGCAAACTACAGCCCCGGGGACCACATCCAGCCTGCAGGACCCTCCTGCCCAGCCCCTGAGCTCCTGGCCCGGGAGGCTAGCCCCCAGCCCCTTCCCTGCTGTTCCCCATCCCGCACAGCCTCAGCTTGCCCCACCACTGACGCAATGCTCTGGGCGGCAGGGCTGCGAGCTCCTGGGGCAGCGCAGCTGCAGAACTGGGGCCTAATCCAGTGCTCTGTGCTGCGTAGTGCATGGCTGTCTCCAGCCGGGCAGCTGCCAGCCACTGATGCTCCAGGCAGTGTGGTCAGGGGCCAGGGAACTGGGGGGTTGGATAGAGGACAGGGGAATTCAAGGTGGTGGTCAGGGGGTGGGGATGTGGATAGGGGTCGGGGCGGTCAGAGGGTAGGGAACAGGGGGGTTGAATGGGGGCAGGAGTCCCAGGAGGGCATTCGGGAAGGAGAGGGTGGGTTGGATGGGGTGGTGGGGAGCAGTCAGGGGCAGGGGTTCCCAGGGCAGTCAGGGAACAGAGAGAAGGGGTGGTTGGATGGGGCAGGAGTCCCAGGGTGGCAGTCAGGAAGGAGAGGGGGGGTTGGATGGGGCAGCGGGGGCATTCCGGGGTGGGGATTCTGGGGTGGTCAGGGGACAGGGAGTGGTGGAGGTTGATAGGGTAGGGGTCCCGGGAGGGGGCATCAGGGGCAAGAAGCAGGAGGGGGCAAATAGGGGGTGGGGACCGGGCTATGCCTGGCAGTTTTGGGAAGCACAGCCTCCCATAACCGGCCCTTCATACAATTTCCAAAATCCGATGCAGCCCTAAGGCCAAAAAATTTGCCCGCCCTGGTCTATAGCATATGTGTCCTATTCTAATAGCTTGGAACCCTGTTAATTCCATTTTCATCAACATTTGTCTTTAAAAAGTATTCTGGTTTTCAGTGAAAACCCCGCAAATTTAGTCAAAATTGGCTTGATGAAGAAGCCGTTTTCTGTTGTTGAAAAGATGCTTCAAATGGAAAATTTCAACCATTTCAATGTGATGATATTAATTGACACATTTATGGTCAGAATAAACACATGAGACATGATCATCATTATGCTGCATCTTGTGCGCTCATTTAAATCAGGGAAAAGCGGGTGTGGAATACTTACAGTTCAGAATGGTGGCAATTGCACTCATTTTGGGCTGATGAAAGAACTACCCAAGAAGCAGAGCAATGGAGAATCAGGCCCATGCTTCCAGCTCTGAGCAGTTCGTTTAGGCAGATCCAAACACTGAGTCTGAGGCTAAATGTTGGGACTCACCACCACAGCGCCTCCCGCTGGTTACTCCGGGAATTATCTCAGTACAGTGGAGCGCCCCCTCCCGGCGGTGTCCCGTCCATCATCTTGCCCTCATTTGGCGTGTGTACCCACGTTGCTCCTGACTTGCGGCGTCCTCTTCGAGCCACTGCCCTCCGGCAGTGCCCCTTAGTCGAACCTCACCCCCTTCTGGGGGTGAGGGTCAATCAGCCGTCTCTCTGCACCCTGGCCAATGTGGGCAACTACACCCCCAAAGTCTTGGCCTTGATTGACTCCCAGCAAGCCCTTTTTTAATTGACTGTCCATCTGCGCAGACACACCGCTGCAGCCCACACTCTCAGGGAGTGGGGCAGCTGCCCCACTACAAGGACACACGGCTAATATGCCACGCAATATGAATGTCTCCCATTTGTATTTTCTTAGCAGAATATTTTTAGTAGGGTATTTCTTCACTCCCCCCAACTGTTACAAGTTAATCATTAGCCAATAGAGCCCTATGGCCTTTTGTGTTGATGTGTGTTTTGAGCCAATGTAAAATGCACATTGTTGCAAATATGCCTAAAAATCTTAACTAACGGAGTCTGTAGCCAAACAGACCTACAGGTGCCTCCACGAACATCACACAAGTCAGAGAGGCAAAAGCGCTTCTCCCCCTCCTAGATCTCCAGCCGTGTCGGGACACAGTCTCCCAGCAAAGTACATACGATCTTTGACACCAATGATCCAGAAGATGCCCTCAAGTAACTGGTTAGTTAGGGGTTGTTTGAAGTACCCAATTCACCCTAGTGATTACTTAGGGAAGTTCCTGTGGTAATATTTTACTCAAAGACAATCTAGATTCACCTATTACATTGGTAGAAAGTAATCATTCCTTCCCAGTTGGTGTCTTTCTTGTCCCTAGACTTTTTTTGAATCACCCTGTTCTTTACTGGCTTTAATTCTGGAGAAAAGTTGCAAGAGTGACATTTCAGAAGTCTGAAGTTCTTTATCTTGGGCCTGATCCAAAGCCCTCTGAAGATTCCCATTGGCTCTACTGAGCTTTTGATCAGCCCCCCACAAAGCAAATATAGTGTGGGTGAAACATCCCCTACACAGAAGGCCTTAGCCCTGAACTAGAGGGATGGCCTTCTGGAGTGAGGAAGAAATTAGGTCTTCATGGTGTATTCAACCCTCGATCTCCCAGTTGAGTTCCTGCTAGGGATGGTGATTGTTATGATATGAACAACTAACCATTAGCAACTGGACTGAGACCTCTAAACTCATTTCTGATATATTGCTAAACAGTGTTCAGATTGTAATTTTCAGTCATAGTGAAGCCTACCTTGTCAGCAATGAACAAACAAGACTTCAAAGGCTTTGTAACCCTTCCCTGAAGGGTTTTGGCCCATGAAGCCCTTTGCAGTGGGTGAGCACTAATCGGTTTTCCTTCTGTTTTTCAAGTGAGGGCTAAAATTCCTTTGGGGGAAAATATTTCCACCTCTTCTTGTAAGCAGCTCATGAAATGAGATCACTCAGCTTGATTGGATTCAGACTTTTCCAACATTATCCAAAGACTCCCAGATGAAATTGACCCATACCAAGATCCCTGCTTCTTCTCGTTCCAAACACTCCTAAAAGAAACATTCATCACATGGAGCATTTCAGACAGAATGACCATGCAGCAATATGCTAGGAAAACCACTCCGTGTGCTTCTTGTCATGCTAACATTCCATTTGTGCCTTCAAGCTGGAGGCTCTCTGGGCTGATTGCTGTGTTTGGTTTAGCATTCTCCATCTACTGTACACCACTATGCATGCATAAATAGTATTTATGGATTAAACTGGCAAAATGTCATTTCTATAAATTAAATCTTTATTTGGGGAAAAGAAGGGGGGGCACAAGCCCCTTAAACCACTAGCACTATGTAAGTTATTTGTTATTCCTTCTTGGAACACAGTTATTTTTCTTCCTCCCGGCCCTCTTCTGATTTTGTACACATTTGTCCCCAAGGCTGGAAAACACATATGATGAATTTCAGCAACAGAGTGAATTTTTTGAGTCTACTTATAAACCCCCCAAAATGACTGGTTTACAAGGGGAAAATGCTGACACAGCCTTCACTGTCTTAGCTATCCTGGTGTGGAAATACAGCTATAAGACTGAGAGAGAGTTGTGAATGAATAACCTTCTGTGTTTGGATGGGTGCCTTTAATGGCAGGATAATCATGTATATTGATGCTGATTTACGGTTGGGGACCTAGAATCTCCAAGTATCAAAACCTGCTTCTGTGCAGCTCTGGCTACCTCTAGTGGACAGTGTGCAGAACTGGCACCATACTGTTGCCTTGTATATTGCAATAGAATCATAGAATCATAGAATCTCAGGGTTGGAAGTGACCTCAGGAGGTCATCTAGTCCAATCCCCTGCTCAAAGCAGGACCAAACCCAACTAAATCATCTCAGCCAGGGCGTCGTCAAGCCTGACCTTAAAAACATCTAAGGAAGGAGATTCCACCACCTCCCTAGGTAACCCATTCCAGTTCTTCACCACCCTACTAGTGAAAAAGTTTTTCCAGCCATTCGGTCCCTAGTCTGTAACAGTGCATGGGATTCTTCCGTCCTAAGTGCAGGACTCTGCACTTGTCCTTGTTGAACCTCATCAGATTTATTTTGGCCCAATCCTCTAATTTGTCTAGGTCCCTCTGTATCCTATCCCTACCCTCCAGCGTATCAACCACTCCTCCCAGTTTAGTGTCATCTGCAAACTTGCTAAGGGTGCAGTCCACACCATCCTCCCGGTCGGTCCGAATGTCAGGAGCAGCCAGCCAGGCTGGCAGGCTGGGTTCCCTCTGGCCCCGGCCCCCCCCCCCCCCCCGTGCCCGCTATCTATAATCTCTCCTCCCCTCCTCTCCCCACCCCCCCCCTATCCCCCCGCCTGCCCTCAGTGTGGCAGACAGAGTAGTCATGTCCCAGCCCACCCTGGGGGGGCTGCATGCTCAGCCATCCCATCACAGGGCAGGGGGGGTTGGGGACCTGCTGCCGTCTCCCCCTCCCCTGCTGCCTGGCAACCACCTACCTATGGCCTGCGGCGCGGGGCCTGCCTGTCTGGGGGCTGGCCTGAGGCTCCCTTCCTCAGCCCTCAGCCCCCAGCTTCTTCCTCCCTCAGGTATCTAGCCTCCAGCAGCCAGGCAGGCTCTCTCCAGGCAGCAGGCAGAGTCTCCTGGGCTCTCTGGCTTCCCTGCCTCTTATAGCCCTGTTCCTCAGTTTGGGGGCCCCCCCCAGCAGCCACTGTCCCCATCAGCCCAGCCTCCAGCTGCAGCTCTCAAGCCCTGCCAGGCTGCTTTTCCAAGCCCTCAGGGCCGGAGCAGGGTCCCCCTGCTACAGCAGTCCACACCATCCTCCAGATCGTTAATGAAGATATTGAACAAAACCGGCCCCAGCACCGACCCTTGGGGCACTCCACTTGATACCGGCTGCCAACTAGACATGGAACCATTGATCACTACCTGTTGAGCCCGACCATCTAGCCAGTTTTCTATCCACCTTACCGTCCATTCATCCAGCCCATACTTCTTTAACTTGCTGGCAAGAATACTGTGGGAGACTTTATCAAAAGCTTTGCTAAAGTCCAGAAATAGCACATCCATTGCTTTCCCCTCATCCACAGAGCCAGTTATCTCATCATAGAAGGCAATTAGGTTAGTCAGGCATGACTTGCCCTTGGTGAATCCATGCTGACTGTTCCTGATCACTTTCCCCTCCTTTAAGTGGTTCAGAATTGAACCAATGGGTCAGGCTGTTCCAGCCCCTAAGTTTTAAGGCAGAGTCCCGCATGTTTTCCCATTCTGCACTGGGCAGTGATAGTTAAAGACATTTTGGGTCCAGCTAGAAGGTCAGAATCACCTGATTATCAGTGGAAAGTAGTGGCTGCTCTTCCTTTTTAAAATTAAATAGGAACTCCATGTTTTAGTAACTCTCAACCTGTTTCTAAGGCATTCCAGGGAAATTATTAGGCCCTGATTCATTTTGGTGTGACTTAATCACGCACTGAAGGGCTGATGGAAAGCCCACTGAAGTCAGTGGAAAAACTCCCATTGAATTCAATGCTTCAGGTGCAACTCTGAGCTTTAAATACACGCTTTGTTTAAAAATGGGTTCAAATCCATCCCTATGAGGCAAAGCACACACATCCCAGCTTAAAGCAAAACAGATATTTAAATGCCTTGCTGAATCTGGGTGTAAATTATGAAGTGCCAATGCCAGGCGAAGAAGCCACACCTCTAGTCCAAGCAAGAGGTACCAAGACCTCAGGAGAATTTAAATGAGTTGTTGAGCTACAACAGTAGCACTGCCAAACCAGGCATTCAAAAATCATGACTCAAGCCCCAAGAAATCACAAGAGTAGCTTAAAAAAATCACGAGATTTTTAAAAATAATTTTTAAAAAATGCCTTATGATTTTTGAGCATTTGGGATTCATGTTTTAAGGCACAACTTTTTAACAGAGTGAGCGATTCTCCACTGGGACAAACTACCAAGGGAAGTGGTGTAGTTTCCATATCTTGCAGTCTTCAGCTCAAGACTGGCTGCCTTTGTGGAAGAGATGCTTTAGTCAAACACACGTGATTGTGCTCAGTACAGTGGTAGTTAGGTGAAAATCTCTGGTCTGTGGTATGCAGGAGGTCAGACTAGATGATCTAATGATGCTGCCTGTCCTTAAAAATCTGTGACTCTATGCACAGTTTCAAGCATCTCTCTGCAACCCTGAGAGCTAGAAATGACTATTTTTTAAACACAAATGCTGAGCTGCAGCTTTAACAGAAGCACCAAGAGTTGGCAACACTCCAGCAGAGGGGTTGAAACTTCCATTATAACGCACTGGCTTTTCTGCTCACTGTAGCACAGCTATCAAGCTAATGGGTGCAATATAGGAATCTGAATAGATTAGAATAGAAGCACCCTTTATAAACAAGGATAGTGTTTTATAAAGACACAGAAGTACTTTTGAATACTTCTGCAAAGCACTGGACATCTGGAAGCACTGCATGCTAGCAATATTTTCAGCAGAACTGGTTGGAAAAAAAGGGGAACATTAAAATAAAAAATAAAAAAAAGATAAAAGTGTTGAATTCTCCCTCCAGCCCCACTTTGTATTTTGACATTCAACAATTTCAGCCTCTACATGGCATGTAGAAAAACAGGTGAACAAATATTTCAGAAAGTTACATCTGAATTTTTCCCCGTTTTCAAAATTTGAAATTGTCAGAATTTTGGAAAAAAATCAAAGAAAAAAAATTAACCAGCTCTAAGTTTTAGCATAAACGGGGCTGAGGGAGGAATTGGACTTTACTGAGAGTCATCATCAAAGCCATCCATCACTCCTCTCACGAGTTTCTTACTTTGGTAGAGATTTTGCCATGACTGCATTCTTTTTTAAATAAAGAGATATTAGTTTTAATGATCCATGACAGCAATACAAATAATAAGAGATATTAAGAAGATTCTCTCTGAAAATCAAATTCCATTGCCTGAGCCTCAAGTTCTGTTTCCATGAAAGACCAAAGTAGCTCCAGAAAGAATTGAAATGCTCTGCAGAATTGATGAGAATCTCCAACACTTTTATAAAGATTTTGATCCCAAACTGTACAAAGTGAAGACAGACCCCATAATTAGAGCTGGTCAGAAAACGTCAACTATTTTTCACATGAGATTTTGCAAATTTTGGGGAGGGAAGGGGGGGAGAATTAAATTTCCTGTGAACATTTGTTATTTGTTTCCTTGATTATAAAACTGAAAAAATTAACATTTCAATTTTCAAAAACTGAAAAGTGTTACTGAAAACATTGTGCTAACTTTTGGGGGTTTTTGCTTTGTGTGTGTGTGTGTGTGTGTGTGTGTTAGTTGCAAATGAAATTTTTCCATGAAAACATTAATGTCTGTGTGTGGGAAAACTTATTATCCAATTTCATTTTTGATGGGGAAAAAAGTCCCCTCTCCTCCATGCTCAGATGAAACCACATTCGGTAACTTTGACCTCCAGATACTGCATCATTTCACACATTGGCCTCTCCACTTCACCGCTCCTGGTTTGGTCTCTATTTCCTCTGCTTCTCCAGGTCGCAAGTTTCTGTAGCAAAGTGGACCTGGGAGAAGCAGGGGAAATCCAGAGTCCAGTATCAGGGCTAGCTAGGCAGTGATTAGAGGTTTGGGGGGGAGAAGTATCTTCTTCCCCTGTCTACAAGCCGATTGGGAAGCCTCTCCATGGAATCACCTACATTCAATGCATGGTAGTAGCTTGTGTGATCACCGATGTAAAACACCCATACCCTACAGGGAAGGGAGTTTTGGAGAATTCCCTTTGCAATGAATCCTCTTGTGCTACTCACGCTGCCACGTAGAGACAATGCTTCATGCAACTCCTTTCAAATCCAGCCCTGCTTGTGCAGCAGCTCATGTGGGACATGGGAAAGTTTTTATTTTCAAGTCCTCACGATACTATGTTCTTATTCATCTGTGGCATGGTGCATAATTGTAAAGATAAGAGCTGCACATCTAACATGTAGCTGCCATTTGTCTCACGATTTTTGTTGAGCTCTTTCCTGGATCTGTGCAAAGCTGCCTTGCCAGCCAAGAACTGTCCAAACCAGACATTTCCCAAGTATGGTGGGTAAGCAAATTAGCTGTATTAGGGAATCGTTTATGCTGATTGACAACCTGGAAATATTCAGTCAAGTACACAGTACCTATACAACTGGTCTATGCACACCAGCTTGATTAGCACAGATTATATAAACCTTAACTGAGAACTGGATAAATGTATCATTTAAATTATGGTATTAGAAAGCCTGGGTTATCCATTACACCTCAGGGCCAAGAGATTAAAAAGAAAAAAGCAGCATTCATAAGTGTCGAACCTGGGACTATAGAAGGGCTTGATTTTCAGAGGGTGGGGGGCTCAGCACTTTCTGAAAATCAGACCCTTTCCAGGGGCCTCTCGTTGAGCAAATGAAATCATGAGTAGTTTTTGGAAAATTTCAGCCCGGGTCTAGGGGAAGTTAGCATTGGTACCTGTAGCTTGCAGGGATGAAGTTAAAGAACAGTCAGCTGTGACTTCACTTACTTGCCCTGTCTGTTTATTCCTGCAAGGTCCCTAGATTCAGCAGTTGGGCTGATGTCAAGGCCTGGGTTCTTTGCAGTCATTGGCAGGGCCCCTCAGCTTACCTGGCTGATTTCAAGGCCCTCTGGGAGGTTCTGGGTCACCTGTTCTAGCATGCCAGTTGGATGTCAATGCACTGGCTTTTGAGAGGTTACTCATCACCTTCGGAGGGTTGGTTGCCTGCGAAGAAGCAGGCCACTCTGACCTCACTGGCCCTACCCTGCTGGCTTGCTGGGATGATGTTAAGGACTTAGAGGTCAAGCACTGGTTTCGCTCCTCTAGCTTGTTAGTCACAGGCCTTTGTGATGTTACCAGCTCAGTACTAAAGCTTGGAGCAGATCAAAATAGTTTCCCAATCACCCTCTTCCCATCCACACCCTGTTGTCGAGGGCCCATGTGGAGCTTACAGCCATCCTGTTCCCCTGGGGAAGCTGGGGGCAGGGTCTCTGTCCCCTGGAAGGGAGGGATGGCTGGAAGCAATGGCCTCTGTCTCTTTCCCCCTCTACCAGGGCAGTTCTCTCCCATGAAGCCTGCCCCGCCTACAGGCTGGAAAGGCTGGCGCCCCATGCACTCCTCAACCAGGCACCAGTTTCTCCTGCTGCTCATGTGATGGCTGCCAACTTGGCCAACAGGGACTGACGCAGGGACCGCTAGAGCTCTAAGCGTGAGTCACTACAGCTTGAGCTCAAGGTTGGAGCTGGGGCCATGGCTAGGGTTGCCATGGTGTCTGGTTTTCGACCAGAACGCCCAGTGGAAAAGAGACCCTGGTGGCTCCTGTCAGCACCGTCGACCTGGCCGTTAAAAGTCCAGTCAGCAGTGCTGCGGGTCTAAGGCAGGCTAGTCCCGACCTGTCCCGTGCCCGAGAAACGACCAGCAGGCCTGGCTCCTAGGTGTGTGTGGGGGGGGACATGGGGTTCTGCGCCCTGCACCCTCCCTGAGCAGTGGCTCTGTACTCCCATTGGCCAGGAACTGTGGCAATAGGAGCTGGGGAGCGGGCAGTGCCTGCGGGCAAGAGTAGTGTGCAGAGATGCCTGCACGTGTCTGCTTAGGAGCCAGACCTGCTTCTGGCCGCTTCCAGTGCGCAGTGCAATGCCAGGACAGGCAGGGAGCCTGCCTTAGCCCCACTGTGCCGCTGACCGGGAGCCACTCGAGGTAAGTCTGCACCCCAACCTCGAGTCCCAGCTGCTTGCCCCATCCCTGAACCCCCCCAAACCCTAGCCCCCTCCTGCACCTCAAACCCCTCATCCCTGGCCCCACACCAGAGCCTGCACCCCTAGCCCAGAGGCTGTACCCCTTCCCGCAGCCCCTTCCTGCACTCTGAATTCCTCAGCCCCAGCCCTAGCCTGGAGCCCCCTCCTGCACCCCAACCCTCTCATCCTCAATCCTACCCCAGAGTCCACACCCCCAGTTAGAGCCCTCAACCCCTCCCACACTCCAACCCCCTGCCCCAGCCCAGTGAAAGTGAATGAGGGTGAGGGGAGAGAGAACCACCGAGGGAGGGGGAATGTAGTGAGCAGGGCATGGGGCCTTGGGGAAGGGGCGGGGCTAGGGTGTTCGGTTTTGTGCATTTAAAGTTAGCAACCCTAGCCATGGCAGCCTCCTCTGTGGATCAGGCACAAAGGGAGGTGTGCATAAGATACACTGACATGTGGGCTCCACTTCCGCTTCAGATTCAAGCACCTGCTGCATCCTCATTTCACCAGGCCGTGAAGAGGGGAGCACCGAGCCCAGGGGGAGAGGAGGGAAATATACCCCCTCTGCTGCCCCACATTACTTTAAACCCTGAAAATTAGCAACCAATCCAACTCTAAGAGTGACCCAATAAGGGTGGTCTCACGGAGTGTTTCCTGTATATACCCTAGTCTAGAAGCTCAGTCCCACTCTCTCGCCCCATGCAATCTCATTGGCACCAGAGGAGTTGGACATTGCTGAAAGACGACTAAATTTGATGCAGCTCCTTCAGCTCGCATAGTAAACCTAGTTCAGAGGCGCTGTGGCTTTGAAGGACTTACGTTCAAACCCTCGTGGAATGTACACAAGGTTCCACGTGATGGAATTTCTGGGAGTTTTCCAGTTTTGTTTTTAAAGAAAACATAGGGAATTCCACACAAACCAGTACGTTAAAAGAACACGATTAAGGCTGCAAAATCAGGCACTCAGAAGTTAGGAAATGCCAGAATTAAGGTTGCCTTTGCAGCCTTAATCCTGCTCCTTTGTGCCTATACATTATGAGACTGTCTTTAATTATCACTATTTCCCCCACCCTCCGGAGTCCTGCTTCATCTGATGACTTCCTACAACCATAATCTTCTCTTACTCTAGATTTCTTTTTTCGCAGAGGGATTTCTATGGGGTTGTGTGTGTTTCATCTTGTTTTTAAGAACACAGGTAGGGGAAAACCATCAAAAGATCTGCTCAGTATAGGAATCTGAAGCCCAGCCAGCTTGCAAAATTTGGCAATAATGCATTGAAACTCTATAATCTGGAATGATTAGGCTAGACAGTAGACACTGCCAGAGCACCCTTCACATTGTTATTAGTATTATTAATTTGTTCTACCGTAGCACCTCAGAGCCCTGCTCATGTCCACAGTACATCTACCTCCATCTTCCATGTCTCCTCTGAACTCCATGGGCTGTCAAACTACTAAGGTGCATCAGAATTCTTCTCCCAGCTGTGGACCTTACATAGTCACAGTTGTCCGCCCTCACTCATTTGTCTCTCCTAAACACAGGAAAGGTAGCCACTCGCTCATGAATAGCTCATTGTTTCTGAACTATGCCCTTTACACACTTACCAGAAAGCTCAGTGCAAACAGTACTATGTATGCACAGAAGGTGCAATTTCCCCAGTCTCACAGTTTGGTCAAATATTCTTCCTTTCCCCATCCATTTCCACTGTCATTCTGTTAAAAAACTGGTTATACAATTCTTTTTTTTTTTATTTTAGGGGAAGGTGTATTTTTTCCATTGTCCTGCTCAAAAATAGCTGGTTTTGGTTTTGACTATAAAATCCAGAGATATTTACCTTCAAGCAGCCCCGAAGCCTAAAAAGTATCAGCCCACAAGGTGAACATTTTCAAAAAGTTCTGAGCAATTCAAAACAGGGTTACAAGGGAAAAGAGTTTGTGCACTTTTGACTATAGCCGTTGCCGCTGCTCCTGCTCTACTGATGAATAGTACAGAGAAAGTCTGCTGGGAGTTCCTATGTACCCTGTCTTACAGTAAATGAAAAAGGGGAGCCCAATGAAATGAAAATGAAGGACACTGAAAATTGAATAAAGGAAACAAATTTTGCATGATACAAAATTATCCCTTGGAACTCACTGCCGCATGATATTATTGAGGCAAAAAGATCAGCTGTGAAATATCACCCACATTGACCTTATTTAGTTTAAAAATATACACAAGGTAACAACCCCTGCCATAAATCGTGCACCTAATTTTTTAATCAGAGGATTTTGCACCTTCCTCTAACATATCTAGTAAGGGCCACTCTCTGAGGCTCTCCTGAGACTCTATAGCTTGAGATAAAGAGATACCCTTAGCTACTGAGCCTATTACAGACCCAGATCCTCTGTGGATTGGGCACTGACTAGCAAGTTGCAATTGCCATGGTCTCTGTCCATTCCATCTCCTACCACGCGCTCTCTTTCCATGACTCATCTAGTTACTGACCCCTCTCATGTGGTGATGATTGGTCCAATCTGATACAGCATTTCCTACGTTACTCTGTTATGTCTGCATTATGGCTGCTCTGAAACTAATCAAGGCAGCAGGGATACAGCTGAGATCCTGCTCCTACTATGGGGGCCTGTGCTTTGGGACATCACTGTGTTATAACAATCCTAGATATAACAAATCATTGGTATAAAAGATAGCATTGTGGATGGGCTCTCCTGAAAGCAAGCCTAAAAACAACCCCACATGAGAGACGTGAGGTTTTTTACCCACGAAAGCTTATGCCCAAATAAATCTGTTAGTCTTTAAGGTGCCACCAGACTCCTTGTTGTTTTTGTGGATACAGACTAACGTGGCTACCCCCTGATACATGAGAGGGGTCAGTAACTAGACGAGTCATGGAAAGAAGGCACATGGTGGGAGGTGGAATGGACAGGGACCATGGCTAGTCAGTGCCCAATCCACAGAGGATCTGGGTCTGTGACACCCTTTATCTGAAGCTCTAGAGCCTCAGGCTTTTAGCTTTGGAGGTTCCCGTTGTCTGCCAAGATGGCAGTCGTCACTTAAGTGGGCCCCCCCCACTGCAGAAGTAGCTAGAGCTGTAGCAGGCCAATATCTTCTGCGCACTGGGCACAGAGGGGACATGTGTGGTTACCAGAGCGTCACAGGGTGCTGTTACTAGAATAATAAAAACAAAAAAACCAATTAGGCTAAGTCTTGAAGCAAAGCAGAGTCCCAGATGCCCCTGGTGAGTGGACTGAAAAGGCTTTGCTGTCCTACCACCTGAGTTAAAGGGGAAACTCCAGTAGCTATTAGCAGTATAGGGCCCAGGAGACACAGCTGAGTACTCAGATACTTGCAGTAGAAAGCAGTGTTATGCATACACACTAGCCAGTTCATTACAAAAGGAAGTATGTTGGATGAGTTCAATAAACCAGACTGAAACATTTTGATTTGGGGAATGTCAGAATATTTGCTTTCAATCAAAAATGTCAAACCCAAACATTTCAATGTTTCCCAATTGAAATTTTTTTGGAATTTCCATTCTGCCAAAAATTTTGAAATTTTACCCTTTGGTCATGATTTGGGAGCAAATATATGTCAAAGTGTCAACATTTCCCAGGGGATGGAAAGTCTGAATTTTGCTCGGCTTAAAACCTCCAAGTTCTTTTTAAAACCTTAAAGAACTAATCCTCAGTAAAGAGGATGGGGGAAACTGAGGCACAGCAAGGTTAAGTGACTAGCTCAAGTTGGCAGAGTCAGGATTAGAACACAGGCGTCCCTGGCACATCATCCAACTGTGGATCCACTACTCACAAGGCCTTGCCAGCTTAGCCCACCTTGTCCCTTCCAGAGACTGACAGAACAAAACCTACCTTCTTCACTCTGGCCTGGTGAATGAGATCCTGGTTGTGGTGCAGAGAAACCTACCTTCTCAGGAAGGCTTTGTACAGCGTGTAAAGTACCTTGCTGTCAGAACGCTGCATCGCTAATAACTTCGTCAGCTGCCTTGATTTCTCTGTCTCTTCCTTGAGGTTATCCAGCCAACAACGTTATTCCTTGTTCCCTTCACCTCTTTGTGAGCACTTTGATAGTAGCTGGCAGTCTCCTGGCTATTCTTCTCAAGGCCAAACCTTCATGAGTTGCCTCTTTATGACACAGGATCCAGCATCAACACAGTCATTAAGAATAAGCTTCCTGGATACACTTCCCAAAGAGACTCCTGGCAGTAAGAGGAGCAAGATACAAAGTGATCACTGGTGTCTCATAGGCAGGCAAATGGAAAATTGGATAACAGGGCTAATGGGAAGCGGAGACGGAGTAATAGCTGTGGTGAGGGAGTCCAGGGTGACAGCTTTTTATAGGCTGCTCACTGCTCAGTTCTATGGTCTGCAAACACCTGGCTGCTCCCCGCCTTACAATAGCCAGGTCTGTCTAAGGGACTTACGACCCTATTAATGTAGTAGGGGAGCACCTTGCAATCATTAATCTCAAGCCATGCCTGGGAGGTAGGGAAGTGTTATTAACCCCATTTTTACAGTTGGGAAACAGAGAAACTTGTACAAGGTCAAGCAGGGAGACCGCTGCAGAGCAGGGATTTGACCCCTTAAGTCCTCAGCTAGTGCCCGAGCCACTGTTAATGATGTGGCTATGCAGCCAGAAGAGATACTCACCTGGAAGCCCAGGAACATTGTCAAGGGCGTGGCACTCCCCAAAGGTGCCCGCTCCATCAGGGGCTGCCTGAGGATGCCCAGGACGCACCGTGCTGACAAACATGATCCTCCAGCCCACAAGGGGGATGAGGTGTTCCATTGCAAAGGAGCCTAGTGGCAATGCCCCCTGGTGGAGAAGAGGGCATTTCACCCAAAAGAGCGCTGCTGTGCCCGGGAATGGACACTCCATCCAAAAGCCACCCTGGGCCAAGTGCATTGGGCATGCCACTAGGGTTGCCAACTTTCTAATTGCACAAAACCGAACACCCCTGCGCTGCCCCTTCTCTGAGGCCCTGCCCCCTGCTTGCTCCATCCCCCCTCCCTCCCTCCCTCCCTTTCACCAAAGTGGGGCGGGGGCTTGGGGAGCTGCAGGGACCTGGCAGCCGCTTCCAGGAGCCAGGGCACCTGCTTTAGCTCCGGCCCCCGCTACGCTGCCAATTGGACTTTTCATGGCCCAGTCGGCGGTGCCGACGGGAGCTGGCAGGGTCCCTTTTTGACCGGGCATTTCAGTCGAAAAGAGCAGACCTGGCAACTCTAAGTGCCACTCAAAAGCTCCCTCTGCTGGGGCAAGGTGACTCTGCAGTCCCAAGACCCTTACTGCCATGGGGGCCACAGAAGAGCAAGCAGGAAAAGAGGGAGTGCTCCTGAGGAGACTGGATTATTGAGAGGGGTTGAGTTCAAAGATACCTGATGTGCTATGGGAGCTGCTGGGGCCTTTGTTAACCATAGATGAACTACAGTAGAACCTCAGAGTTACGAACACCAGAGTTACAAACTGACCAGTCAACCACATGCTTCATTTGGAACTGGAAGTACACAGAGTCAGGCAGCAGCAGAACCAAAAATAAATATTTTTTTTTTTAAAAAACCGCAAATACAATACAGCACTGTGTTAAATGGAAACTATTAGAAAAATAAAGGGAAAGTTTAAACAGAAAGATTTGACAAGGCAAAGAAACTATTTCTTTGCTTGTTTCATTTAAATTAAGATAGTTAAAAGCAGCATTTTTCTTCTGCATAGTAAAGTTTCAAAGCTGTATTAAGTCAAAGTTCAGTTGTTAACTTTTGAAAGAACAACCATAACATTTGTTCAGAGTTACGAACAACTTCCATTCCCAGGGTGTTTGTAACTCTGAGGTTATTGTGTTTACAAAAAAGGAGCAGTGCAAACTATGCACTGTGAAAGCCTACAGTAGGCACAATGTGATGTGATGTGATGTGTCGTCAGACTCAGACCCAGACCAGGTTCCTCACGTTTGCTAAGGCTACAAACTTCGAGCCAGCCTGAGCACATGGAGGATTTCAGCACAAGGCCTGGTGAAATGTGATGCTTTTGAGGGAAGTTTGCTGGGGTGCAGAAGTGTGTGTGTGGGGAGAGTTT
Source organism: Mauremys reevesii (assembly GCF_016161935.1). Classification (NCBI taxonomy): domain Eukaryota; kingdom Metazoa; phylum Chordata; order Testudines; family Geoemydidae; genus Mauremys; species Mauremys reevesii. The sequence continues at coordinate 47,012,499 of NC_052630.1, read as the reverse complement.
GCTGGGGTGGGGTGTGTGTGTGGGGGGGTAGGTTCCATTTGGCCCAAAAGCACAAGGGGACAGAGAAAGCGCATCAGCTTAGGTGTCTAGGGCTAGGCAATGATTAGTGCTTTTCATCCAAAGGCCTCCACGCACGTCATAGAGATCAGTATCTTTAGCTGTGTTTACAGATGGGGAAACTGAGGCACAAGGTGGCTCACCCAGCATCGGCACTGAAAACAGAATCCTGGTCTCCCAGTTGCTAGTTCAGTACACCATACTGCACCACACTACCTCTGTGGGGCACTTTAATACTCCTCCCCTCAGGACTGGAGAGGTGTTAACTAGCCACTTCATTTTGAATGGTTCCCTGAAAGAAAAGTGTTAATTACTTATGCTAAACAATCTGTTCCACCTGGTATTTAGCTGTGACACTGAGTTCCTTTCCCAGACCTGATGAAGAACTCTGCGTAAGCCTGAAAGCTTGTCTCTCTTTCCAACAAAACTTGTTCCAATAAAAGATATTCCACCACCTACCTTGTCTCTCTAATATCCTGGGACCAACATGGCAGCTACCCACACTGCATACACCCTTTTATGACAGCACTGGGGTCACGTTCCACCGGAAGGGCAAATCTGGAGAAGCTCGGACTCCCATTGCCAGTGCTGTGTCTGACTGGGGATTTAAAAGGCTTCATTCGCTAGAGCTGCCGATCTGGCAACTTCCCGCCCCCGCACCCCCACCTTAAAATTCACTTAAGACATCGAGAGGAATACAAACTAAAGCAAGCGAGACCCTGACTTTAAATAAAGTCCCTGATTTGTGTGGAAGTCAGTCCTGGACCCTGCTGCTCACAAAGAGGCTGACGGAATGAAAGGTGAACTGATGCCTCATGCATGGCGAAAGGTTGCTTTGGTTGCTGCAGAAATTGACCTGTCTCCCATCGTTGGCCAGACAGGGATCTGATGCCTTCAGAGCAGCAAAGCCCAGGGAAAGATGTCAACAGGCAGAGAGATGTGGATGCTCCCTAATTTCATATGACTGTCTTGTGGTTGCCTGAAGCCAGCCCTGGATACAGCTTTGAAAAGACTTTGTAACCTTCTGACATAGACTATGTACTGCAGAAGCAAAGCAAATGGTAAATAAATCAAGGGCAACAGCCAGCTCAACACTGCAGCAGCCTCAGAGTGCACAGCCACAGGGAAAGGGAACACCTGGAATTAATAGGGTCATATTGCCAGCATGAAGGAAAGTTCATTAAAATAGTTCTTCCTACCAGCCCCAGCATGTGCCTTGGGCCTGCTCTTGCTATACACTCTCAACCAGCACTTCTTATATCCTAGAGCTGGAACCAAATGGCCCTTCCCGTATTTGGGAGCCAGCATAATTGCCTGTCTACTTGCTTTGATGTCCCTGAGCTGATAGGCATCCTGTCCTGCAACTAAGATCTGGCTTCTTGGGCAGATACTTCCATGTCATGTTGGAAAACTGGCTCCCTTGGACAGAAGCTCTCCCTGTTTGTCAACAGCTGTGACCCTCATCTGGACGGCCCCTGCCATGTCCAAGGGCTGGTGCCCTTCTCTAGCTTAAATGTGCTTTCTGCAAGCATCTGTGCCAGTAACATCCCAAGTGCATAAATGCCTCTGACACTCAAAAGGGCTGTGAATACATTCAAAGCCAATTCACTGCAAAATGCTCTTTGCACTCAGTTGTTTCCTCTATTCACCCAGCTCTGTTAATAAATAGACTACAGCTAGTTGGGAATTTTCCAAGAATTTTTTTTTTTCAAATCAGAAAATGTCAACGTGCAGAAACGGAACCGGTTCATGAGAAAGGGTCAGTTTCGACAACTCTCCTGAATTGAAAAGTGTTGGGGTTGGGACAGGGGAGGTTTGAGATGGTCTAAACATCCATTTTGACAGTTTCCAAACAAAAAGGTTCATCTCCTGATTCAAAGTGACTTTTCCTTTCAAAATTTTAGTTAACATTTTTAAAAGATCAAAACTGAAGAGAAATGTTTCAAAATGAAATGTGTCAGTTGACCTGATCTGAAATACTTTTCAGATGATTGGTTCATAACATTTTGTGAGATTTTGACATTTCACCCCATTTTGGGATGGGATTTAATTCTGAATTCTTGAAAATTTCCCATCACAGGAATGGGAAAACCATTCCCCACCCAGCTCTATAAATAACCACTTGCCCACCCAGTGCTTCTGTATCCTTGATGATCTTCCCCAACGCTGCCCCCCCCCAACATGTGCCATCATCACCCCAACTGCCAGACAGGCAAAGAGTCTCTCTGATCCATCTATAAGGTACTAAAGGGCCTCAGTCTGAACCAGGTTGCAGGATCTAGCCCATTGTTCTTCCCAGCCCGATAGATGCCCAACAAAGGGGATGGAAAACTTTGTGTGTGTGTGTGTGTGTGTGTGTGTGTGTGTGAGAGAGAGAGAGAGAGAGAGAGTGATAGCACAAACTCAAGAAAACAGCAGAGAAAGGTTCTCAAGGGGGTGAGTGAGTCACTACAGGACAGGCAGTGTCAGAAATTCTCTGTGGGTTGTACAGGCACAAAGGTAGCGGATTCCCTTTGGCACTCTGAAGAGGTGAGTGTCCCAGGACCTCCTCTCCATCCTAATGGAGCTGCTGTTCACAACTTGACCAGAAGATGGAGGCTTCTGCATGTAGACCTGGGAATCTCTGCAGGTTTAGGAAAGCACAATGCTTTCTATTCGGGGTGGCTAGATGTGGAGTGGGAAAAGACCCCACAGGGAAGGGAACACAGAGAGTAAGCAGCTGGCCATTAGCCCATTAGATTATGCTGGATTTGACAGTGAAGCTCAAAGCGCTTTACAAGGACTGTTGGAGTAGCCTCACCACCTCCTTTGCGAGTAAGGTTGCCGTAGACAGAGAAGTCCCTGGGCTACTCATGCCACGTGCTATGCTGGCCTCTGGAGCAGCCAGGAGGTGCAAAGCTGGTGTAAAGCACAGAGTCTGGGCCAAAACATCAAGCGATCACTTTCCGCCGTATGGTAAAGTCTATTGCTGCTATTCAGAAATGTAATCAGCAATGGGCAGTTAGACAATACTCGACACCCTTCATTGCCCATCCCCACTCCCGTCCAAACACACTGAATGTCTATGGGAGTTAGGCACCTGACTGCTATTTGTGCCTTCGAAAATCTGCCCTTTAATTAGAACTGGTGGAAGAGCTTCTTGCAAAAGCTTCTGGCTGGAAAATATGGTTTTATTGAAAGCAAAAACTTCCCATGGGGAAAGTGTCAATTTTGGCAAAAGGGTTGATTTTTGCATCAGAAAGACTGAAAAGAAAGTTTTGGTTCCGAATTGATGTTCTCTTCAAAACATAATTTTAAGTCAAAACATTGACGCACAATGCAGTGTTAAGAATGCTGCTTGGAAACTAAAAACATTTCAAAAGGTTTCATTTTAAAATTTCTGAACTGAAATTTCAGAATGTTTCATTCCATGAAATGTTTTTGATATTTCAACTTTATGTTGCATTTCAGGACAAAAATGATGAAAGAAAATCAGAATTTCTTTTGGCAGCGGAAATTCTATTCTCTAATCAGCTACTTTTAGTTATGTGAATGTAAAAAAAAAAAAAATCTACTTGTCCACCAGAAAAATCAGTTAAGATGCTTTTGGCTAATAGGAACTAAAAGTTGGATGTGTTCTGTAACATCAGATTTGCCACAGCCTTAGAGTGCAGTATTTGTTTTTTCTATTGTTAATAGCCTCAATGTGCGGGGTGCACATAGTGAGAGACAGTCTCTGTCCCAAAGAGCTTATCATCTAAACAACACAGAGAAAGAGAGGGACACAGAAGTGATACAACCTTCCATATGACAGTGGCAGAGACAGGAATTAGAATCTATGGCTCCTGAGTCCTAGCCTGTGTCCTGGCAATTTAATTGAAAAAATTGTCCAAAAATTGATGTTTCAACAAAAAACTGATTTTTGCCACAATCTCAGATTGATTTTGAAATATTTCCCATGAAAACAAATGTTTTCTTAAACTTTTTGTTTGTTTGAGAACATTTTGGAATACAGGTGAAATTTTCCCAAAATGAATTTTTCAGAACAATTATAAAATCTCCTCTTTGCAGGAAATCTTGAAATTATTTGTTTCAGAGCAAAACAAAATGTTAACATTTCCTGCAAAAACAGAAAGTCCAAGTTTTGATGGCTTTATCTGCATTATGGTGTGGTGAAGAAATCCAGTTCAGATATAAAAATGTTACATAGCTGAAAATGATGAAAATTATGTACAACAACCTCATAGACTTTAAGGCCAGAAGGGCCCATCATAATCATCTAGTCTGACCTCCTGCACTTCACAGGCTACAGACCCTTACCCATCCACTCCTGTAATAGACACCTGACTTCTGGCTGAGTTACAGAAGTCCTCAAATCATGATTTAAAGACAGCGATGGGCCCGTTCATCATTTGCAATTGTTTAATCACTTTTTAAAAAAAAATAAAGGGAACATTCTTTTTCACAGACCCAAAAGCAGTGTTAGTAGAAACTTTCCAAAACAGACAGCAATGCAGGTCATTGCTGAGACAGACAGACCTATATAGCTCAAGGTTCAGCCAATCACACCGAGAGACGTTGCTTGTGCAGAGAGACAGAAAACCCAACTCAAAGCCGAGAGAGAAGGCAAGCTAAACAAACCTAGCTCAAAGTCAAGGAAGGCAAAGAGACATAGATCAGAGCTGACACAGACAGACTGGGGGACAACGCTGCGACAGACAGACCCAGCCCGATCCTGCTTTCCTGTCCAAATCTCTCCTTTGCCGTCTGCTACCCTGCCTTCACGTGCGTCTCACGTTGGGTAAAAGGCTGTCATGACTTTGTGGCTGAGGTGATTAATTAGCAGCGTTGCGGTGTTGGGGAACATGTGTCGGACTCCACATCTGCCCCATGACAGCAGGGCTCAAGAAGCAAAGTGTCATCCCTTCCCTCTCACAGATCCAGATCTAATCGGCTGTGACATACATGCCAGCTGTTTGGAGAGGCAAAACGCAGGCATCTTCCAAATGTGGGAATACGCCCAGGCAATGGCCGCAGTCCTCCAAGTCCAGGTCAGAGCAATGGGGACATTTTAAAGTTCCTGGGCATGACATTCCTGATTCCCTTGCATCTTGGTTAATCTGGTCAGATTGAGATGCTGCTATACCCAACAGCTGGTGCAAAGTCTGTGATGTTGTCACAACTCCATAGCCATCTGGGAACTTCACAGGCATTGCTATGCCGCACATCACAGCAATGCAAGCCTTCCTGCTCCAAAAGCGCAGTTCCCACGGGCCTGAGCTCTAGGAGAATAATGACTTGCTCAAAGTCAGGGCAAGCTAGCAGCACGGCTGAGATTCTAACCCAGAGCTCTTGATTTCCACTCCTCTGTGGTGTGCACTAGCCTGAGAGAAGATTGGAGATAGAGACACTGAGATATATAGAGCCAGGATGGAACCAAAGACCTATGTCCCTGCTGCTAGACACCTGGGGTGAAATTTTCAATGGTGCCTAAGACCCAGGATCCACAGAAGTATTTAGGCACCTAACTCCCATTGACATGAATTAGAGTTAGGCCCAGATTCTCAAAGGTGTTTAGGCACCTATATGACTTAGGTTCCTAGGTTTTTGAAAATGGGATTTGGTGCCAGAGTCTCATTGAAAAAGAGATTTATGCTTAAGTCCCTTTCTAAAAATGGGATCGAGCCACTTCTGAAAATTTTATCCTTGGGCCACTTTGTCCCTGTATACGGAATAATATAGTTATAATTATACATGACTACGGTAAATACTAAGAGGAGATTATCCAAAAAATTCAAGTTCCATTTAGGCTCATGAATGGAATTTTCAAAGTGTGCCTAAGTGAGTTAGGAGCACAAGTCAATGGCTCTTTTGAAAATTCCACCTCATAAGTGTTAAGATTTTCAACAGTGCACATACTCAATACACCCAGTGGTGCCAACCCCCTATGATCACAAATAATGAGTCAGCCTCCCCCAAAAAATCATGAGATCTGAAAATAATAAACATTCTGCTCTTTGTCTTTTGGTTTCTGATCCTTTAGGATGCACTTGGGTCACATTTTCAATCTTTACTCTACAACCATGAAGGTTAGAAATATACTTAAAAAAACTGACAGCTGAGCTTAGCCTGTAATCACATGACTCCAGGAGGTGATGCATTAAGTAAAAACACTGAGTATCATGAGAGTTGGCAGGGCTGGGACAGAGCTGTTTTGAAACTCTGAGCACTTGTTTAGCTGTCTAAATAGGAGCTGAGTTCCTTAGAAAATTTGTCCCAATTTGTGGGTGCTGAACAATTGAAAATTTGGCCTAGAACAATTTGGAAAATCTGGCTCAAAGTCTAATGACGAACAAAAACTCTGGGCCAAAGGAAAAACTGCCCCCAGAAAATCTAAAGTGGTTATGTCATATTGCAGGTGATGTTTGTGCCTATCCAGACCTGTGGTCCTCTTAGCAGTCTTTGCAACAGGAAACTGAAAGCTGAATGTGCATGATGGCCCTGATTCAACAAAGTGTTTAAGCACATGCATAACTTGAACCATACAAGTGAATAGATATTTCAATGCTTTGCTAAACTGAAGCCTTAGCCAGCATATATCCTGGCATAGTCTAAGCCATCTTTCATCTCTGCCTAGCTTGTTAGAATCCTACCAACTCTAAGGGCAGGTCCATACTCACCGTGCAGGTCGACGCGGTGAGTTCGACTTCACGGAGTTCGAACTATCGCGTCTGATCTAGACGTGATAGTTCGAACTCCGGAAGTGCCGCGGTCGACTCCGGTACTCCACCACTGCAAACGGCGGTGGTGGAGTCGACGGGGGAGCCACGGAGTTCGACCCCGCCGCGTCTGGACGGGTGAGTAGTTCGAATTAGGGTACTTCGAATTCAGCTACGCTATTCCCGTAGCTGAATTTGCGTACCCTAATTCGAACCCCCTTTTTAGTGTGGACCAGGCCTAAGATGAAAGTTAAAACAAGCAAATGAAAGGCTGATAAGAAAGCTCTGAGTTTCAGGATTGCCATACCAACACTACAGGGCCAATTAACACTCCGATGCCCAAATTAGGGCACTCAGCCCTCCATTCAAGTGCTCAGCATTTAGCCACACAAATGTCCATTTTAGATGCTTGTCTGCCAGTCTGGGCATTCAGATGTGGAATTGGGCTCCCCAGGATTCATTATGTGGACATTATTAATTATTTCTATTGCAGTAGTGGGACCAAAAGCACCCTGGAATCACACCCTATACATTGTAATAACTGTTGTACAAAATAGACCTTGTGAGGGATCATTTGAAAATTAATAACTCGGTGGTCAATAATATCCTGGTGAAATGTACGTAGCAACCCCTAGTTCTTGTATCACCAAATGAAATTAATAGGCAGCAGGTTTAAAACAAATACAAGGAAGTTCTTCATGCAGCACACAGTCAACTTGTGGAACTCCTTACCTGAGGAGGTTGTGAAGGCTGGGACTATAGCAGTGTTTAAAAGAGAACTGGATACATTCATGGTGGTTAAGTCCATTAATGGCTATTAGCCAGGATGGGTAAGGAATGGTGTCCCTAGCCTCTGTTTGTCAAAGGATGGAGCTGGATGGCAGGAGAGAGAGATCACTTGATCATTGCCTGTTAGGTCCATTCCCTCTGGGGCACCTAGCATTGGCCACTGTTGGTCGATTTACCTCAATTTACAGATAAGTAGTAAACCTGATCCTCAAAATAGCAAGGGGAGGAGATGACAGGAAACAGAACGATTTGCATTGTAGAAAACACAGGTAGGGGAAGAAAGAGCATGGCGCCTCCTTTACCATCAGACTCCATGTCACCTTCTTCACTGTTGGGGTAAACTTTGCTTTTGAGGGGTAACTTTCAGAGGAATCCACTTCAGACATTCAATTGGATTATAAAAAAAGGGACAGAAGATCCCAAATTCTCTTTCACCTAAGAGGACAAAGGCCCCAGCACCTTCAGTCCTCAGGCAGAGATTATGACCAAGGAAAGGGTCAGTCACCATCTTGCTGGAAGACTGGGAGTGAGAAAAACCGCCTTGAACCAAAGCTTTCAGATTAAGTATTTGACTTTCAGAGGCATTTTCACTTTGATTTGCTTGTAACCACTTCTAACTTTCTCTCTCATAAAGATCTTTTTGTTAGTACACTTGTTTTATTTTTAATCTAAACCAGTCCAGAGCTGTGTTTAAACTCAACTGTTTGGTAACTGCAGGTAAAAGTAACAAAAACAAGAGCAACGAACCTTAAGATCTGGGCAAGGGCTGGACATTGCAGAATCCAGGACTGGGAGCGTGGGGTGACCCTGCAAGCCCCAACCAAGGTGGGTGGAAGCCAGAGTGGGGCTGTAGACAAGTGGGGTTGTTCAGACTGCTGAATCAGGGCTGTCTAGAACACAGACACTCAGGGAGTGACTTACATGCTCTCTGGCAGATTATGAATGGCCCAGATTGGGAGCGACAACAGCAAAGCATTGTGAGGCACCCAAGGTTATGGGGCAGGCAGTGACAACCCCCACTGGTCTGGATTGCACCCCACAGTGTGACAAGTAGTGCCTAGGAGCCCAGTTACAGAGAAGGACCCCCATTGTGCCAGGCGTGCTACAAAGGATTGTAGTGCAATCTGCCATTTTATAAGACTTTCCACAGGAGCCACGTCTGATTGATCACCTATAAAAGTAAGATTTTCAGTGGGTTTAGATCAAAGTTTGCAAACAAGCTCATTTTTCAACGTACTTGCCAAGGTGTATGTTAATAGCAGTTTGATGTCAATGTGCATTAACTAACTTTATTGGATTAGCAAACAGAGATTGACGTTTCTGTCTCGATGGTGTGTGTGACAATGAACTGTGGTTTGGAGATCTACAGACCTGAGCTGTGAACCGAAGAGCTGTGTGGTTAGCTAGTTGTACTATGGATAGACAGATTTTTTCCTCCTTTCCATGCATGCAGGGTACAGGATTGGGGGGGGGGGGGTGGGGAGTCTCGTAGTCTGCCTGCCCATTGCAGATGCAGCAGTCTCAGTAGGCTCCTGGAGGGAGGGGTGGGGTTGGAGCATTGGAGCATTAAGCCTAAAGCCAGCATTGTGTGCCCTTGAGAGGCCCATTTAGGATCCAGGGGAAAAAAAAAAAAACGTCTTGGTTTGGTTTTTTTTTTTTGAGCAGGGGGGTGGACTAGATGACTTCCTGAGGTCCCTTCCAACCCTGATATTCTATGATCCCAGTGCTTTTGCCTTAAGGCAGAATTTGGCCCAGTAGGTCATTCTTCCTGCAGGGACTTACGAAACAATATGCCCAGGTCAGACAAATAACCAATTCAACACCATCTCCTGATTTCCCAAAGCCAAGCCAAGATTTGCTTAATACATCTCCCCTCTAAGAAGTCTCATGCAGAAGCTCAGGAAGGGCGAAATTTTCTTTCTGGGATAGCTACTTCCAGCCTTTCCACAAGTGGGATCGGAGAAGACAGAGCAGACAGAGGCTGATGCAGGCCATCAAACAGCGGGACAGTAATAACCTCATTATTAGCCTGGAGATGCCAAGACTGCTGGCGCAGCAGCCCTTCTGCCGACCGCACTCGGTCAGCAGTTTGCCAAGCCAGTAATTGCTAGCGCGGCTCCTGGTTCACACCTTGCTTCTCATTAGCTCCCCACTGCGCTGCCACACGGGCAGATGAGGCAGGTCTGTCGAACGCCTGCCGGCTGCCCCCTTGACTCCAGAGGAGCGGAGCTACAGTCAAACAAAAGCAGCCCTCAGCCCAGCAATGGGTTTATACACTCTGCGTAGCAGCACCAGCTTTGCTGGTGCTTAGCATCAACTAGCCACTCCATGCACCCCAGCACGCAGCTATTTCGGAGAGAGGCAGCCCCTTCTCTGCTGAACGGCTGTCACGCTACATTTTAAATCAGGACCAGCCCTGGCATTACCCTGGCTTGGAGCCTCAGGCCCGGTCCTCAAGGCCTTTAACTGGTTAAGGGAATGCTTTGCTAGAAACATGCTTCATGCCACAGTTAAAAACAGGTGACTCATACCACTTGCCCTCCCACTAGCTGTCTAGTCCAGCGCTAGTAGCTGTCACTGGTTAGCCACAATTATTTTGCTCTTTGGATGGGCGCCCTTAGCTGTGCCACTGTAACCAGTAAAGCTAGTCTTCCCTCCTCCAGTAATTCAGCACAGTACCCTGCAGCGCACTTTCCTGTGTGTCGAGGATGCCAGTCTATGCGCCTGAGCTTGGGGAACTCAATCTCCCATGCATGAGGCATTGCAGAGGGTAAGTTTAAAGAGCCTGTGGTTTGTTTTGCTGGACATAGCACTCACACCACCGGCTGAAGAGCTGGACATTGTGAGCTGCTGAGCAACTGCACATGCTGCCTCTCTGCTGAGAGCCATGAGAGAGTGATGCTGGTTTGAGGTGGGGGAAGAGAACCTGCCATTGAGAGGTCACAGGGCTCTGGCAGCTAGGAACTCCTGAGTTCCAATCCTGGCTCTGTCAGCCACTTGCTGGGTCACCTTTGGGCTTGGGTGTGGTCAGCATGGGTTGAAGTCTCTATGGCTTGTGCCATGCAGGAGATCAGACTAGATAGTCATAATGGTTCCTCCTGGCCTGCAGCTCTGTGGAAATCCTGAGCTGGCTGAAGTCAAGGGGAATTTGGCTTTGACTTGAGTGGAGGCAGAATTTCACCCTAGGAATCTAGACCATTCTGAGTGTAAATCTGTACCAGTGGACCCTTGACAGCTTTACCCAGAACACAAGATGCTTTCATTACTGCACTGGCAGAGCCATCCTCAAGTGCCCCTCTCACAGTGAATTATTCCCACTTGGTATTGGATTCTTCCCGCCAGGAACCAACCTGTTCCACAGCTTGATGGCACTGCTATGCGCAGCACATACCAAAGCCACCTGCTGTAGTATCAGCTTGCTATGGGGAATAGCTTGCCAGGCGGAGGGTGGGGAAGTCTTTTTGGACGCCCTGGGGGAACTGATGGAGTGACAACATATTCATGTGCTAGCAGGTGTAGAGTGGCTTGAGGCCATCACAGGAAAGTGGAGAGGAGCTGGAAGTAGGGAGGAGGCAGAAGAAGCAGCAGAAGCAGGAGGAAAGGAAAGGTCAGGAGAGGAGATGAAGACAGCAATTTGAGATGCAGACTTATAGGATGCAAAGGATGAAGAAGATATAGGCCCCTGGTGCACTCCAGCCCCATCTTCCACAGCAGGGCCAACAAGTGAAATAGTAATGATTCCCACCTCTCCTCTTCTCCAACTGACATGCCTTATTTATCCCTGAACAGCAGGCCTGTATACTGCAAGAACCATGCAAAAACTGCCTGTCCCAGGATGATCCATCAGCAAGCAGCAGCATTAATTTCACTTCAGTGCATTTTTCTGGACTGGCCTGCACAGCTATTAGCCTGGTTTACACTTCTCCATTAAAAACCCTGTTCTGGGGTAACATTTTTCTCAATACCACATTGGGCCACCACTGTTGCATAAATCCTCCATTTTAATACATGGCACAATTGTTGCCCGCTCTTGAATCAGTTCAAAAAGTCAAATTAATAAAGTGCTTTTGACATGAGGTCAAATCTGGTTGTGGCATTTAGGTGCATCCATTGTATAAAATAATAAATAAATAAATAATAATAATAAAGCAGAAGCTTGTCAGATATAGCAGCCTTCAACAGAGAAGCAGGTCTCCGTGATTTGAAATGGCCACTGACCCCTGAAGCAAAGCATTATGGGGTTTGCATAAGAAATCTCATAATCCTCTGCGGAAGGGGGGTAAGCTGCAGAAATACCCATAGTACTTGGTTTATGTGCCTATCGCCAGGCACTGTAGGACAGAATGTCCCTAGATGTACTCCTGAAACCACAGTTAGGTCGAGGGCTAGTTATGGACCCAGAAACAAGACAGCGATGGCAGGAAAGTTGCCATGTGGACGCAGACCAAACTGTGCAACTTGAAGCCAAAGATGACAGATGTATCTTATGACTTAGAGTGGATGGGCTCTACCATTGAGTAGAGTGTATGGAAGGCCACTCCATTGCCCAGAAATCTTGCAGTGAACACAGATGGGTGAAGTCAGGCCCTGGGAGATAACAAGCAATGTGTTTGATCTTGCCTCTCCTGCTGCATGCATGTAGATTGGAGATGGTCCTGGGCTATATCTGAACTTTCTCAAAGTTCATAGATGTTTGGCTGTCATGCTTGGGTTTGTCCATCCATATGCCAGCATTCTGTTCTTGACTTGGGATCCCTGCTAGCTCTATAGCCTTTTCTTGGTGCCAGCAGATTCTATTTATATGCAATGTTTGGCACCTGCTTTTAGCAAATGTGTCATGTGGGAGGCATGTGTAGCAGTACAGAAAACAGATAGGAATTGGTGCATGGAAGGATTAAAACAGCGCAATGCAATGTTACATTCAAAACACTTTACAGGGTCAAACCATTTCGGGGAGGGCTACATGCAAGACATGGGAGGTAGTTGGCCCTTTCTGCTCAGCACTGGTGAGACCTCAGCTTGAGTATTGTGCCCAATTCTGGATGCCACACTATGGAAAGATGTAGACATATTGGCGAAAGCAACAAAAACCTTATCAACAAGGAAAGGCTAAAAAAAGTGGGCAAAGTTAGTCCTGAGAAAAGGCAACTGAGGGGGATCCTGATAACAATCTTCAAATATGTTAAGGGCTGTTAGAAACAGGATAGTGATGAACTGTTCTCCATGCGGAGGTGGGACAAGAAGTAATGGGCTCAATCTGCAGCACGGGAGATTTAGGTTAGATGTTAGTGTAACCCACACACCTTCTGGGTGTGGTGTTCTGTCCCATCTAGTGGCACCGAAACCACTTAGAGAGAGAGAGTTAAATGAGTCTGCTCTACAGCGTTAGCTAATAGGCAGTTGGCTTTTAGCTCATGCAGTAGAGGCTCATGCACTAAGCTCCAGAAGTCCCAGGATCAATCCCACTTACTGACAAGTGGGGTCTGTTGGCATTATATTAGGAAAAATGCTCTTACTATAAGGCTTCCATGGGAAATTTAAAAAAAACCCCTCCAGTTATGGGGATTTGACAAACACCTGTCAGGGATAGTCTAGGTAGATTTGGTCCTGCCTTAGCACAGGGGACTAGACTTGATGACTTCTAGAGGTCCCTGCCAGGTAGGGTGACCAGATGTCCCGATTTTGGGGTCTTTTTCTTATATAAGCTCCTATTACCCCCCACCCCGTCCTAATTTTTCACATTTGCTGTCTGGTCACCCTACTTCCAGGCTACATTTCTATGATACAGCAGCTGCTTTAGCGCTAATGAGATAAAACAAAAGACTTGCTAATGGTCACTCGGTACTGTGTTTAGCTCTGGAGAGACAGAGACAGGGTGACCCAATGTGAGCAGCTGGAATCCTTGCATTTCCCCACCATGAACACTTGAAACCCCAAGCAGTTTCAGAAGGTTCAAAATGTATGGCTAACGATGACATACTTCATTATTTTTCATCTTTTGTGCCCTTCTGGGCTTACCGATACTGTCTGGGATCAGAAGCACCAAAGTACTAGGAGAGGTGGATGAAGGGGTTACCATCCCCACCAAAAGTTTGGATCTTCCCACCCTCAGAGAGACTTGAGCCCAGTACGCCTTCCAGGATGGTCTCTTTCCACCCTCCCCCATCCAAACATGGCTTCTTGTCTTCTTCCCACTTGTGAGCCCTGTATATTCCTTCCAGGAGAGGCAGCCTGATTCACCTCCCAGAAGGAATTACTTGTGTTTTGTACTGAAGCCTGTTACACTGCCTAAGATCCACTGCTCCTTCTGGACACAGCAGTGACCCAAGAGTCGCCTCTGTGCCAGCCAGCACTCTCATATCTGGCCTTTCCTCATGAGTTTCCTAGCAGAGTGCCTGGAGGACAACAGCTCCATTTCACAGCAGCTTCCGAGGTTTTGAAAATGTGTTTTCATTTCCCACTGGAACAAACAAGGAATCCCTCAAATGTTTTTTGCAAAAGAGAGTGGTGTTGAAATATCAGTTTTCAGACCAAACATGGAGCTAGGTGGAGTCCATACTGGTGTTAGTGCCCTTGCCTGCAGTGTAGGAGACCCAGCTTCAAGGCCCTATTTTCATCTCTCATGCAGGCAGATCACTCAAGTCCCAGAGCAACAACTTGAACCCAAGTCTTCTATCTCCCAGCCCAGTGCCCTCATTGCCAGGCTACAGAGTTACAAGCACCTCAAATGCTTTGTCAAAACCAACACCTCTTTGTGAAACATTTTGGCTTTGATTAGATTCCATTTTGTCAAAATTGTTCCAGCCAGCTCTGATTCCTAGCTCAGGTCGGTAGACCCAAGAGGTTGGGATAAACATCCAGACTTTTAAATGATTATCCACATGGACCTCCTGTCTCCATTGACTTCTGCTTGTCACTAATCCCCACACATTCAGAAACCATATATCTAGCCCGCCCCAGCAATCATGAGAGAGGTTTAAAAATCCATGAGCTTTTAGCTGACAATACATATTTGGATCTTTTTCATTTGCTGTCTGGTTTTTGAGCCTTTAGGGTGCACTTGTGGAGAAAAGCTTGACAACATAACCCAACCCAGAGGGCTAGAAACTCACTTTTCTTTTTTAAATGAAAGTTGAGATTCTCCTGTAATCATATGACTGCAGGAGCTGGGGCTACAAGAAGGCCACCAAATATCCCCAGACTCACCAGAAGAATCATGAGTTGGCAACACGATTAAGGACACAGATTTAAAGGCACAAATAGCCCCCAAAACATTCCACTGGAGAGTACCAAGCAAGAAATCACTTATTGGTCTTCCAGATTTTTTGAGCTCTCCCCTCTCATGGGACCAGATAATTAGCTGATGCCAATGAGTGTGTAGCTCCATTGAAATCAATCAGGGATAGAAATCCTATTTACATCACTTGAGAACAGGCCCATGGACTTTTCTGTATGTTTTCTCATTTGCAGATAATGACGGGGCGCATTTTGGAAGTGGTGCAGCAGCTTTCTTCTGCCGACAGCTTTCCTCCAATTCCATCAAATAATCCTCATTCACCTCGCCCCAGGACTGTCTTAACTTAGATGGGCCTTTATCAGAGTGCCATCCTGGCTGTGAAAACACCTTCGCTCCAGTGCGCAATTGTGTCCGCAGCCTTGCAAGAGGGCGAGAGAGGTTGAAGTCTTGCCTCATTTTGATGGAGGAGGCATAAACTATAGGAGCTGAATTTAGAAATAAGTCAGAGCTGGGTCTTTTTTTGTAGGTGACAATGCACTTCAGGAAACAGGACTGCAGCGTGATTTCAATACATGCCCACACCATGCCTGCATTATACCCTGTGTGAGGGTGAGTG
This sequence comes from Mauremys reevesii, assembly GCF_016161935.1. Taxonomy (NCBI): domain Eukaryota; kingdom Metazoa; phylum Chordata; order Testudines; family Geoemydidae; genus Mauremys; species Mauremys reevesii. The sequence goes on along the minus strand of NC_052630.1, from coordinate 46,997,102 downwards.
GAGAGCGCTGCTAATTAAAACTGCTCCGTCAGATGCTAGAGAGAGATTAGTTGTCACATTGTGTTAAAGGAATCCTTGGCTTATTCCCGAGGAGGGTCTGGACTGCCTGCCAGCCTGTCATCTGTTCATGTGCCATGGATATACCCAGCCAGTATGGCTAATTGGCAGATTCTGTAGAACAGAAGCCACCTTGTTATTGGGAAAATATTGACTCCTAATGAAGAAGTAAAAGAAAGGGGATGTGCCTGCACTAAACTGCTCTCACCAGTTCCAAGGTTTCTCTTGGGTGGCAGATGCTGCCCAGGCTTGGCCTGTGTGACCAGGTGAATGGAAAAGAACCTAGAATAAACATAGGATAGAAAGGAGGCTAGTGGATCTCTAGCAACTGCACCTAGCTAGATCTCAGCCTTAAGCACAAAGCAAGTGGCTTCTTGGGTTCTGCTGCCTTGGGGTCCTGTATCCAACGCTACTGCTACAGCCCATGGGCACCTCTGAACAGCAGGGCCAGAATGGAAAGTAGCCAAGTGACCTACCCTGGCCATAGCACTGCAGGAAAAAAAAATAAAAACCAACCCATGACCTGATTTTTTTCCCATTCTAGTAGGTTGGGGCTTCTCAAATCATGAGACTGACCCCATTGTCCCTCCAGTACTCATCTAGGGGTTTGGATTGGTTGGTTGTTTTATGACACTGCTAGTTGTTTCTCTGGCTTTTTTCACTTCACCTCCCTCAGCAGGATGTAGAATTCTCAGTCTGTTGCCTTCATTTTACTCTATGCTCCCTTTTCCAGCCTAGGTCAAGGAGCTTCCATCCATCTCCTCTGCAAGTGCATAGTTTGCACACTCCAGTTCACAGCCCATAGAGTCTGGCTGTCTGGATGGCTAAATGCCTTCTAGAGGTTGTATGACTGGCTAAATAACTTTCAAGAGCTTCGCAAGAGCCAGAGGCTAATCTTTGGATCAGATCTAACAAAGATACACCCAATAACACCTTTGATTTTTAAACAGGTGTGACTGTCATACAATCATCCCCTCACAGAAGTATCTAGGTGCAAAAGATGCAGCTATGGCAGGAGATCCACTATTTTTTCCAAGGTCTTTTACACTCAGATGGTTCCAGAAGGCTCCATTGGCTTTCTTGAGACTGGTCAAATGGCTTTCTGAAGTTCCTTTAGGCTTCTCCAATTGCTGCCTTTTCAAGGAGGCTGAACTCATGCTCAGTTTTTCAACTTGAACTATGGATTGACTCCTGTGACTCCATCATAAGAGTTCCATCCATAACTAGTGTGATGGAGCAAGGCCGGATGGCTACAGGAAAGTACTCAGGAATAGGTATGTTAGCCCCAGGCTAAGCAAATCCCTAGTACCATGGGAACCAAAATGGCAGTTGCTCCAGGGTAATTAAGGCACCTGGGGCCAATTAAGAACTTTCTAGAAGGCACCGGAGAGAGCTACATTGATTGGAGCACCTGCAGCCAATCAGGGCAGGCTAATCAGGGCACCTGGTATAAAAAGGGGAGCTCACTCCAGTCAAGCAGGAGGAGCCAGAGGAGCGAAGTGTGTGAGGAGCTGGGAGCAAGAGGCACAAGGAGCTGAGACTGAGAGGGTGTGCTGCTGGAGGATTGAGGAATTATCATACAATCAAGCATTATCAGACACCAGGAGGAAGGACCTGTGGTGAGGATAAAGAAGGTGTTTGGAGGAGGCCATGGGGAAGTAGCCCAGGGAATTGTAGCTGTCATGCAGCTGTTATAAGAGGCACTATAGACAGCTGCATTCCACAGGGCCCTGGGCTGGAACCCGGAGTAGAGGGTGGGCCTGGGTTCCCCCCAAACCTCCCAACTCCTGATCAGACACAGGAGGAGTTGATCCAGACTGTGGGTTCCACCAGAGGGGAAGATCACTGAGGTGAGCAAATCCGCCAAGAAGTGCAGGACCCACCAAGGTAGAAGAGGGACTTTGTCACACTAGGTTAATGAGGATAAAAATGATAAAGGTTACCAATCCTCATTCTTCAAGCCATCAGGTCATCACCAGCTAGGGTCAGGAAGAATTCTGTGCTGGGGGCTAGGCATCTTTCACTGAAGCAGCTGGCATGGTCTACTGTTGGAGAAAGGCATCCAAAACACACATTCATTCTGTGAGCCACTAATTCTCTCTCTTCTTCATGTTCAGGGCTTCTTTTCAGAACAACACTCTCCTGTTTACATGGAAGGAGGTCAATCACTGGTGTCCAAGCTAATCACAATGCTGCTCTACGAGCTAGCAGTTTTACTGACCCCTCCCTTCTTACTCTGAGATCTAAAGATCTCACTTCTCAGATACACAAGAGTTCTATTGCACAGATCCAGAAAAGTTAGGAGTCTAAAAACCTATCTGGGCCTATCTGCCTATGGACTAATGACACCTGAAGTTCCAGTGTCCCATTTGGCTGCTGTCATCACCAGCCTGCCTGGTATCTAAATCTGATCATATATTAGTATTAGATCTAGGCTTCAAAATTTAGCTCCAGAGAGATCTAGTCAAGGCATTGATCAAATACAATTTAGAGAAGCATAAAGATCCCATTGATGGGCCAGCAACGTGTTCATTTATCCACTGATAAGATTTCAGTGTTTATATTATAAAATTAGGGCAGGGATTTTCAAAAGTGCCTAAGGGAGTTAGGAGCAGAAACCACCCTGAGTTTCAATGGGTCTTGAATTCCTAACACCCATTCTCGATAGAGAGTCTGGTATCTGGCTGAGTTCTATAGCTAAGATTTAAAACGTTTTCTATTACAATCTTCTGTTTTCACATGCCCATAACTTTCTGAGAGAGTCAACATCAGGGCTGAAGTTTTCTAGGCTTGGTCATTGACAACAACCACCTTTTTCCATTTTTAGAAGGTTTGAGCAAAAATCCCTTGAGCCTTTTTTAAATTAGGAGAGGATTTAAAACAAAACAAAAATCTACCACACTTTTTCTATTTTAAAAAAAAGTTCATTTTTTCACTCTCCAAAACCAGCTGATGTTTGAAAGGTGAAATGCGAATAGGGCTCCACGAGGATGGGCTGCTATATTAAAAATCTGGCTGCAAAACAACGGTGAGGAACATTTGCAAAATGTGCTCAGATGGAAACTCCATTAAGGTTTAAGCTGTCATGCCCGGTGAGTTGCAGCAAAGAGCTGCCTTGTAATCATGGGTGATCTAAATCAGTCAGTCATTCTCAACCGGGGTACACATACCCCTGGGGTACAGCAACTCATCTAGATATTTGCCTAGTTTTACAACAGGCTACATAAAAAGCACTAGCGACAGTCCAACTAAAATTTCATCCAATGACTTGTTTATACTGCTCTATATACACTGACATGAAAGTACAATATTTATATTCCATTTATTTGGTAATTATATGGTAAAAGTGAGAAGGAAGCAAATTGTCAGTACTAGTGTGTGTGACACCTCTGTATTTTAGGTCTGATTTTGTAAGCAAGTAGCTTTTAAGTGGGGTGAAACTTGGGGGTACTCAAGGCAAAAATCAGACTCCTGAAAGCAGTACAGTCATCGGGAAAGGTTGACAGCCACTGCTCTAAACCAACTAGGACACTGGGTATTATGATGATGGTAGCACTTAGAGGGTCAAGTCATACTTTGTGCAGTTTATACCCATAGTAGGAGAGTCCCTTTGCCAGAGAGTTTACAATCAAATAGGTAATGGGTGGGGGAAAAAAAACCCTGCTGTTACCTCCGTTTTCCAGGTGGGGAACTACGGCTCTGTCTCACTCCATTGTCTTAGTTACCAACATCATCCTTCCAACACCTGTATGCAAGGCTGAGGTTGTGGATTTGATTGAGTTTACCTAGTTTTTTGATAAGACCTAGTTCCTCCTGGTGGGGTTTCTCTTTCTTCTGGTGGGAGGTAACCATTACTCACTCCAAGCACAGTTCTCAGGGCTGCTTACTGAAGCCAGGTCAAACTTCTTGGCTAGCATGGACAAGGAAGGAGAATTCTCCTATTGGCTTAATAATCACAATCTTATTTTCTTTAGCCAGTAAAGGCTCAAAAATTGGCGAGAGAGGGTTAGATCCTCTGGAGTCGGCATGAAGCATAGAGGGTGTGGCTCAGAAGAGATAAGACATAGTAGGACACAGGCCTTCTTTTGGTAAGTAGGCTGGGGAGAAAGGATGGAAATCCACCCAGCCACTAGACAGAGCGATCAGAGAAGTGCTGTAGAAGCTCAGTTATGAGCTGACCAGTCAATCACATGTCCCTAGCCTCTGTTTGCCAAAAGCTGGGAATGGGCGACAGGGGACGGATCACTTGATGATTCTCTGTTCTGTTCATTCCCTCTGAAGCATTAGGCACGGACCACTCTTGGAAGACAGGATACTGAGCTAGATGGACCTTTAGTCTGACCCTGTATGGCTGCTCTTAGTTATGTTCACATGCCTCATTTGGAATGGGAAGTACATAATCAGGCAGCAGCAACCGAGGGAGCGGGGGGAAGAGGGAAAGCAAATACAGTAGAGGTACAGTACTGTGTTAAACTACTAAAAAAAATTTAAGGGAAAGCAGCATTTTTCTTCTGCTTAGTAAGCTTTCAAAGCTGTATTAAGTCAATGTTCAGTTGTAAACTTTTGAAAGAACAACCATAATGTTTTGTTCAGAGTTACAAACAACCTCCATTCCCGAGGTGTTCATCAGTCTGAGGTTTTAGTGTAGCTCAAATCTTATTGCTCCTAAATACTATACATGACAAGCATCACACAAAACACAGTTTCACGCTAAGAGTCTAACTCTCAGTCTTCACCTAGAGGAAACAAGTCAAATGACATAGCTAGATATTAACATCCCCGATCCCCTTATAATCGATTATATGAGAACTCTTTCTTAGCTATCCTGAGGCTAAGATATAGTCCTGCATCTAATGTGTTATTCATTATTTGTATACCAGAAGTAACCAGGGCCCCCCCAACTAAGATCACGGTCCCATTGTGCTCATCATGGTATACAGTGAGAGAAGATATCCTCTGCCCCAGAGAGCTTACAGTTGGAACAGGCAAAGAAGGGGAGAAAGGAAGTATTATCTCCATTATAGAGATGGGAAACTGAGGCACTGAAAGATTTCAGTTACATAGCCAAGTGGCTTGACAGATGTGCCAAGTGAGTTCCAGATGGCTGCCCATGGCTTCTCAATTCAGTGATTATAGATTGTGATTTCCTCCTAACAAAGAAAATTCCTTGTTGTTTTCTGCTCCCTCTATTAATCATAGATAGTTTCACATGGTTTGGCTCATTGGCCCACTCAAGATGGTTCCGAACCAAAAGATTTCCTCCAAATAGCCTCAGACTTGGAGGAGTTCAAAATTCAGGTCCAATGATTTGTGGCTTGAACCCGTCTCAAGTGCACACTAACATTTGGGTCTGGACAGGCCGATAGATGTGATAGGAGGAACCCAAAGATGCAGAGGCTGCTGTGCATTGACAGTGACAGGCACACCTGGGTCAGATTCAGATATGATGAGTGCCCAGGTGAAAGTGACGTTGGGGTGAGCTTGCCTCCTCTTTCCAGCAGGTGGCATTCTCTGCTCTGCCATCTCTCTGCTAAGGTCTCAGACCTGGGCCTTGCTGCAGAAATGAGTTCCTGTCTGCTTTATTTTCAGGAGCCTTGTATTGTTGCAGTAATGAATGATAATGATGAAGTTGTATCTGTGTGCTGGCAAGATAGGAGACAGGTGATTGACAGAGTAATAACGACTCTCCAGCTGGTATCCCAGTTACAATAGCTGGCTTTTGAGAATTGCCAGGAGGCAAAGTACATGACACAGACACATCAGCCTTCCTGTGACCTCTAGTTAGGCAAGCAGATTGGCAGAGTGGTCACCTTTCACAGGGCGTCCTCACCCATTTGCATCACAACGTGGTGACACCGTGATTGTGCGCCATCAGTGAGGCCATGCAGAGTCATGACAACACCACACTGGGTCAGATCTGAAGATAGATTAAAAGTACCCCAGACTCTCATGGTCTTCGAATGCAGAATGTAAGGTAGTCTCATCAAAATCATGACTGTGCTACAAGAATCAGGGAAGGGGGAGGAAAATCAGCCCAGCTGATGACTCTTTTGGAACAGAGGGGATGACCAGATCTTATTTCATACAGAAACGTTCTACACATCTACACGAATGATAACATAACACAGAAATTTAGCAATTGCAGTATCAGGGGGAAAATAGATGCATTCCATTTGTCCATGTAAAAAGCACCTATGATAATTCACTGGTCTACAATTTTTGAGAAGTCGTCTGCTTCAGAGATAAAATGTGATATTTATTATGTATTTTGATATGCTGAATTCAAATATGACAATTAAAACAACTGATTGGCTACTGTTTCTAAGATATTTAAGTTTTTACATTTTATGTCTATGTATATTGTGTAGATAGTAGAGTTTTAATCATAAATTGTAAACCTAGGTCTTTTCATGTGTTTATGGTTGCTTTACATGATAATATTTCACCTGTCCTGTTTATGTAACACTTTAAAAATCAGCAAAAGAGTTATATAAATAAAATTTATTATGAAACAAAAGGCAAAAAACTATTATGTACATAGTTTAGTCCTATTCAGTGTCTACTCGGCGCTTCTTGGCTTGTCTCTTGTATTCATTAAATGGAGCATCTCTTGTCACTGTCCAGCAATAGTCTGCAAGCATTGATGGGCTCCATTTGCCCTGATAGTGTTTCTCCATTGTTGCAATGTCCTGGTGAAATCGCTCACCGTGCTCATTGCTCACTGCTCTGTAGTTCGGTGGAAAAAAATCTAGATGAGAGTGCAAAAAATGTATCTTTAGTGACATGTTGCAACCAAGGCTTTTGTATGGCTTGAGGAGGTTTTCCACCAACAATTGTAGTTGTCTGCCTTGTTGTTTCTGAGAAAATTTATTGCCACTAACTGGAAGGCTTTCCATGCCGTCTTTTCCTTGCCACGCAGTGCATGGTCAAATGCATCATCTCGAAGAAGTTAACGAATCTGAGCAGGGCCGGCTTTAGGCCGATTCGCCCGATTCCTGGGAATCGGGCCCCGCGCCTAAGAGGGCCCCACACCTTTGGCGCCTTTTTAAATTTTTTTTTTTTTTTACTTACTCCGGCTGCCGTCTCCCTGCTCCGGGGTCTTCTGTGGCCCCGCTCCCCTGACCAAAGCGCAGGCGGGAGCGCGGCTGCCCCACAGCCCCGCTCTCCCAGCTGGAGCTCCGGCCGGAGCGCGGCAAGCCCCGCAGCCCCAGCTGCAGCTCCAGCCAGAGCGCGGCAAGCCCCGCGGCCCCGCTCTCCCAGCTGCAGCTCCGGCCGGAGCGCGGCAAGCCCAGCTGCCCCGGCTGCAGCCCGGCCTGAGTGCCGCAAGCCCCGCGGCCCCGGCTGCAGCTCCGGCCGGAGCGCAGCAAGCCCCGCGGCCCTGCTCTCCCAGCTGGAACTCTGGCTGGAGCGTGGCAAGCCCCGCGGCCCCAGCTGGAGCTCCGGCCAGAGTGCGGCAAGCTCCACGGCCCCGGCTGGAGCTTCGGCCACAGTGCGGCAAGCCCTACCCTGCAGCCCCGCTCTCCCAGTTGGCGCCCTGGGGTAGCGGGGGGCTCCGGGGACTATTTAAAAGGCCGGGGCTCCAGCTGCCTCTGCCACCCCGGTCCTTTAAATAGCCGCCGGAGCCCCGTTGCCCCTATGCATTCATCAGGGCTCCCGCGGCTATTTAAAAGGTCTGAGGCGGGGTAGAAGCAGGGGAGCCCCGGGCCCTTTAAATAGCCTCCAGAGCCCTGGGATAGCGGGGGGTCTTGGGGGCTATTTAAAGGGCCAGGGCTCCAGCTGCCTCTGCTGCAGCCCTTGCCTTGCCCTGCCTGCACCAGCTCTGCCCCCCCATGCCTGCAGCCAGCTCTGCACCCCGTGCCCACAGCCAGCCCCTGTCAAACCCCCTGCCCTGTCTCCAGCCAACCCCTGCCACACACCCCTGTGGCCCTGCCCAAAGCCAGCCAGCCCTACACACACCCCTGCCCGCACCCAGCCCTGCACCCCCTGCTCTGTCTCCAGCCAACCCCTGCTGCACCCCCCTGCCTGAAGCCAGCCAGTCCCACAATCCTCTGTCTCCAGCCCTGCCAACCCCTGCTGCACTCCTCTGCGGCCCTGCCTGAAGCCAGCCAGCCCACACACCCCCATCTCCAGCCAGCCCCGCACCCCTTGCCTTGCCTGCAGCCAGACCCTACCTCCAGTCAGCCCCTGCCCTGCCTCCAACCAGCCCCATGTCCACTGCTGCCCTGCAGTTCCCAGGGCAGTAACCCTGCACACCTGCTTCAATGAGGGAGGGCAGGGAGCAGCTGGGACCCACACATGTGCACACCCCCAGGGATTGGCGGTGACCCACACATGTGAAACGGCGTTCATTAATAACCAATCAACCGCATATATGAATCAATGTACATAATATATAATTTTATTATTTATATAGTTATGGAAAGTAAATAATACAAGAAAGAAATGAAAGGCTTTTTTTTTTTAAGTCATCCCTGCCAGGGCCCCACCAAAAATGTTTGAATTGGGCCCCGCACTTCCTAAAGCCGGCCCTGAATCTGAGGACCAACAAAGACACCTTCCTTTATCTTAGCTTCACTTAACCTTGGAAATTTTCCACAGAGGTACTTGAAAGCTGCTTGTGTTTTGTCAATGGCCTTGACAAAGTTCTTCATCAGACCCAGCTTGATGTGTAAGGGTGGTAACAAAATCTTCCTTGATTCAACAAGTGGTGGATGCTGAACACTTTTCCTCCCAGGCTCCAATGACTGTCGGAGTGGCCAATCTTTCTTGATGTACTGGGAATCTCTTGCACGACTATCCCATTTGCAGAGAAAACAGCAGTACTTTGTGTATCCAGTCTGCAGACCAAGCAAGAGAGCAACAACCTTCAAATCGCCACAAAGCTGCCACTGATGTTGGTCATAGTTTATGCACCTCAAAAGTTGTTTCATATTGTCATAGGTTTCCTTCATATGGACTGCATGACCAACTGGAATTGATGGCAAAACATTGCCATTATGCAGTAAAACAGCTTTAAGACTCATCTTCGATGAATCAATGAACAGTCTCCACTCATCTGGATCGTGAACGATGTTGAGGGCTGCCATCACACCATTGATGTTGTTGCAGGCTACAAGATCACCTTCCATGAAGAAGAATGGGACAAGATCCTTTTGACGGTCACGGAACATGGAAACCCTAACATCACCTGCCAGGAGATTCCACTGCTGTAGTCTGGAGCCCAACAGCTCTGCCTTACTCTTGGGTAGTTCCAAATCCCTGACAAGGTCATTCAGTTCAGCTTGTGTTATGAGGTGTGGTTCAGAGGAGGAGGATGGGAGAAAATGTCGGTCCTGTGACATTGATGGTTCAGGACCAGAAGTTTCATCCTCTTCCTCTTCCTCGTCTGACTCAAGTGAGAATGATTCTGGTGCATCAGGAACCAACAGTCCTTCTCTGTGGGGTACTGGGCGTATAGCTGATGGAATGTTTGGATAATGCACAGTCCACTTTTTCTTCTTTGACACACCTTTCCCAACTGGAGGCACCATGCAGAAGTAACAATTGCTGGTATGATCTGTTGGCTCTCTCCAAATCATTGGCACTGCAAAAGGCATAGATTTCCTTTTCCTGTTCAACCACTGGCGAAGATTTGTTGCACAAGTGTTGCAGCATATGTGTGGGGCCCACCTCTTGTCCTGATCTCCAATTTTGCAGCCAAAATAAAGGTGATAGGCTTTCTTAACCATAGTGGTGATACTGCGCTTTTGTGATGCAAAAGTCACTTCACCACAAACATAGCAGAAGTTATCTGCACTGTTCACACAAGTACGAGGTATCTCTGCTCACTTTGGCTAAACAGAAATGTGTCCCTTTGCAAAATCAAACACTGACAAATAAGAGAGCACGACACTATGATTTCTAGAGCTGATATAGGGCAATTTGTTCAGTGGAGTGATGTAAGTTTCGTTATGATTGCATCATCCATGACTTCTAGGAATAACATGATGCAATTCATATCATGTATGACGCAATACCAGCTTCAGATTGCATCATTCATTGTTTTGCCTAAAAAGCAAGTACTGTCCAAACCCAGTCATAGATTTATTCATTGATCCAGTCAAAGATGTATTTTAGTCATTTCTGGTTTAAATTGAGATCCCTTCCCTTTATAACTCACTTATCCTCCACTATTCCCAAGTCAAGGGTCGTATATACTGATCCAATAGCATATCTTGAAAACTAGAGCCAATCAACAATTTTAAGCATAATTTTCGTTCTCAGTGACCCAGAATTAGTAAAGTTTGACTACATTTATTTCAGAAGCATTTTGGCTGTAGAGCAGTGAAAGCTGGTCTTAGTTATGTCTTAGGTAGAATATGGGTGCTTGTTTATCATTTGTATTTCTGCAGTGCCTATACACCCCAGCCAAGACTCTATTCTGCTAGGCTCTGTACATTCACATAGCAAGAGGAGCCACTGGTTGCTATATAGACAGACAAAACAATCATCATCTGTGTTTACCATAAAGGACCCAAGACACTGAGGGCCAGATTTTTAAAGATATTTAGGTGCCTAAAGATACAGGTAGGTGCCTAGTGGGAGTTTCAGAAGTGCCTAAGCACCTAATTCTCACCTTTGAAAATCTGGCCCTAAGTGAAGCTACTTTATCCATTAAATCAACTTTCCTCTACACAACACTAATATACAAAATCCAAATCACTCTTCCCTCTCTCACCTACAGTAGAGCATTCCATTCTGGATCAGCACACTTAATAAAACCTCAACGTCATTGGCACATCTTTAGTGCTATTTCTTTGTTCTTCTGTTTCTTTTATTTTAGTCTTTTCAAGATTAATCTTCCTACATTTTCCTTTGTTTTGCTGATTTTTTGTTTGTTTCTTCAGGGTTTTTTTGTCTCTTTTCTAACATTAATATTTAAGGAGTTCATCTAAAGCCAACGGCTGTGAAGTAGCATCTCACCTATCTGCACTGAATAACGAGTGAGGCATCCATTCCGAATTCTGAGTTTTGTAAGACCTCGATTCTGCAAACACTTACGGCCATGCCTAACTTTACATCCATGAATAGTTCTATTATTACTTCAATGAATCCATGTGAGCAAACTAGGGCAGAGCTGGGCTTGTGCAGTAAAGTTCAGCTCTGGATCAGAACACTCCCTTAGCTCTCTGATCTGGGGTACTGGTTCAGCTAATTCTCAAACACACACACAGTTAGCCCCAACCCAGGAACTATGCATCACAGAACATATTTTGTTTGTGGTGTTGAGGAATGAAGTTGAGTTTTAATGATCTAATATAATTTAATGGGATGAGTGACCAAGTGATGATTAATTTCCATGTTCCCACTGAGTGAGAATTGTGAATTTTGGGCACTTGCTCAACATGAGTGGCGGAGAACATAGAAACAATGGATCTTTGACCTTTCCCTTAAAAGTTACCAAGGAGTCATGGGATTGTCTTATGGGATTTCAAGAATTCAAGTATCCTTTTGGAACTACTCTCTTGAAATCTGGTAGATCATGGGAACATAGGGATTGTGATACAGGATCAGACCCATATAGTCCACTGTCCTGTTTCCAATCATGGGTGGCAGCAATTACTTAAAGTCCTGAAGAGCAACCAACCTATTCGTTCTGTGGAGTCAGGGCCAGGAATCAGTTCTCATCCTCTTCCACCGAAACAGTAAGGACACCGGAGAAAATGCTCCCACTTCTGTGGAAGGTGCCACAGGATCTGTAATGAACACCAGTGTTCATCTACCCTTCTTCCTTCTCCTCAGTAATACCCCAACTTCCTTCTCTGAACTGTGGTCTTACCTTGCTTTTTTAAAATCTAGTCTTATTGAGATAGTAACCTCTCCAATGTCTCCTTTGACATGCATGAGCTACTGTCTAAATATAAAGGCATATTATAACAACAACAAAAGTGAATATTGATGGTTTCATATAACAATGGGCATGAGCACCTGGCCTTTTTCCATCTCCAGGAGACCATCCATTAGTGGAGACCTGTCTCCAGGTGGCTTCCACAGACAGAAGAGGTTCAAAGAGCTCTTAATGCTTCAAATAGTGTCAGAGAGGCATCAACATACTCTTTTCAATCCTCCTCCCAGAGCAGAGCAGCTCAGAGCCAGGGCTACGATGGGTGAAATTGTTTCATTATTCCATCCCTTGTAGAGTCGGCCCCACAAATGTGGGCCTTCTGGCCATATAACCTAGGACTCTGTGGCTAAGGTACTGCACAGCCTCTTAGGGAATCTAGGTTCAGATCCTGGCTCTGCCATGGACTCCCTTGAGCAAGTCTCTTAATGAGTCTGGGCCTCATCTCCCCACCTGTAAATGAAAGCTGTGATCCTTCCCTACCTTCCCCCTCACATACCAGGCAGTTGTGAGGATAAGCACATGGCCTTGTGTTCAGATGCTACAGTGTTGGGAGACCAAAGTGCACATAGAGAGATGGGAGAGGAGGGCAACTTTGGTTGTAGCTTTGCATCAGAGGCCTCTCTCTGCTACCCACCACAACCCACTTCCAGCATGGCTGATCCAATGCCCATGCTCCTCATGCCACTCCCGGCCCTATGACTCCTCCGATGGAGGAGGAGGGGAGGTGACATCTCCCGGGTTCAGAAGAAAATATGCCACACACAGGAGCTCTGCCCCTACTCTGACCCCAGTACCCTGACGTGTCCTCCTCATGTCTCTTTCTGCCTCCTCATCTGTGTCTTTCAGTGTTTCTTTCTCACTGCACCCCCACCTATACAGTTATCAGTTTACTCTTCTCTTTGCACGCATGGAGCGCTCCTCACTCACGTGGCACAGAACATCGGATAATAAAGAGCTCCCTGCAAGCCGGCAAGAGACCGCTGCCGAGTGCTCCTGCTATGCGCGGCATTCCCAACAGCGGGCCAAGCTGGGAGATTCACCTGCGTGGTCAGACAGTGAAGGATTGTTCTGAGCAAAACACTGTGCAATCGAGTTGAGATAGTGGAGGCAATGGGGTCAGGCCAGCTGCCTGGGGCATCTTTCATCTCCAGTTTATAGAGGTGGGGTGTAAAGCATGTGCTGGATGGCCCCAAGGCGTGCTCAAAGACAGCCTTGTTCGGCTGCCTATCGGCCATCTCTCTGATGTCACAGGTTTCATTTGGGTAGCTCACTTCAAAGGCGCCTTGGGGGGTTGGATTTTTCTACTTGGGGAATAATAGCCAAGCTTTTCAAAAGCATTTTGCTGCGCAATAAAATCAACTATTCTTAACCGCAGCAGGCTGAGTTCACCCAGTTCAAGCCGGACAGCTCCACAAAGGAGCCAAGGCAGCCAGGCCAGGGCTGACACAGGGCAGCTGGGCTGTCTTCTTCCTTTCACACAGCCCTTCCTCTCTACAGCCCTGCACTAGGTCCAGTGCAGTCAATAGGGGGTGCTCAGCATGAGTGCTTCTGCTCACATGTGGCGCATGTCTGCACGCGAGCTTGCACGTGGCGGTATACACTGGTAGGCACGCTTGCAGGAGCACGTCTTTATCTAGTTCCATTGCAAGTCCATCGGAGCAGCGACCATCTCGCACTAGCAGTAGGTACAGCCCCAGCAGCGTTTTCCCCAGGAATTGACATTAGAGGGGGATGTTCGAATTTACAGGGTGGGAGGGGGATTGGAAAATGAGTAAACTGGCAACGCTGCGATGTAACTAGTTGACCACTGGCAGGAGGTGGGAGAGAGAGATGTAGACGTTTAAGTACTGCCATAATACACAGCACAACATGGTATCAAACTACACCACCTCGATCTGTCTAAGGAAGAGCTTGGGAAGCTCAAACGTGTCCCCCTTCCACCAACAGAAGTCGGTCCAATAAAAGATATTGCCACATCCATGCTTGTCTCAGTCTTATTTATTAATGGAGATATACCTATCTCCTAGAACTGGAAGGGACCCTGAAGGGTCATCGAGTCCAGCCCCCTTGAGACGAGCACAATCATATACGGTGGTATTTGATCCTCAATAGCAGGCTCCTTGTCGGAGGATTTTAGAACAAGGTTGCACTTCACCCCTACCTGCTACATTGATCAAACCCGCCAGTCGCTATGGTCCATCAGCCATCACCATTCACCAGAGAGCCTCCCATGTTGCTCCTAACCACAGAGGAAGCAGTTGCATATTCTTGCCTGTCTCTAATTTAATTGTGCCAGAATTGGAGGACCACTGTCCCAGTCTTGTTGCAAGGTTGGGAAGCACAAAGCTGCGTGTCCTATCCCTGGTACGAAACGCAAAAACTGAATTTATTCGTTTCCTGTTTTCCATCACTTATTGCTAGCGAGTCGCATGCATTGTTGCTTATGTAGGCCAAGCTGTACACCTAGGGTTGCCAACCCTCCTGGTTTTGCCGGGAGTCTCCCAGAATTGGGCTCTATCTCCCAGAGGTTAGAGAAGCCAATCCAGGAAATTTTAGGCTGCTAAAAGTCCGGTGGAGCAGCGGGGACCTGGGGTTCCCTACCTGTCCTGGCTCTGCACGGCTCCTGGAAGTGGCTGCCAGGAACTGTGGCCAATGGGAGCTGTGGGGATGGTGCCTGAGGGCAGGGGCAGCACATGGAGCCCCCTGGCCCCACCTCAAAGGACCACTGAGATGTGCTGGCTGTTTCCCGCTGACTGAGATATGCGCTGCCTGGCTAGAGCCTGCACCCCAACCCCCTGCCCTAGCCCTGAGCCCCCTCCTGCACCCAAACTCCCTCCCAGTGCTTGCACCTCTCATCCCCTCCTGCACCCCAACCCCCTCCCCAAGCCTGGTGAAAATGAGTGAGGGTGGGGAAGAGTGAACAATGGAGGGAGGAGGGATGGAGCCTCAGAGAAGGGGCAGGGTAGGGTTGGGGCCTTTGGAAGGGGGGGGCAAAAGTGTTTGGGTTTGTGTGATTAGACAGTTGGCAACCCTATGTACACCCAGCCAGGCTCTCACCCCCACTACAGCTAGCCTCCTCGCCCTCCCCTCCCACTCCAGTCTAAACTTTCTGGCTTTCGGAATATCACCAAAATCAATAGAGTCTGATTTCCCCTAAAATCAGGCTGCTTTTCGCTAAAATCAATAGGGTTCTAACCAAGGAGTAGAAGGGGCCTGTGAGAGTGGGAGCTAGAGGCCCAGATGGGGGGGGGGGCTGGCTGGAGTGGGGTGAGGGACCCTAAAATCACTGCCTCACCCT
This sequence comes from Mauremys reevesii, assembly GCF_016161935.1. Taxonomy (NCBI): domain Eukaryota; kingdom Metazoa; phylum Chordata; order Testudines; family Geoemydidae; genus Mauremys; species Mauremys reevesii. The sequence continues at coordinate 46,981,863 of NC_052630.1, read as the reverse complement.
TGTATCCAGAGAGACTCTGCTCCTCTGCCACAGATCTGAGATGGCCCTGTATCCAGCACTGATTTTAGTCGACAAAAGGCTTTTCTGGTTTTCCCATTTTCACCAGATCACTAGGCTTCTGCCCCTTGGTGTCTAGAACGGTCCCTGAGATTTTGGAATAGATCGGACACAGTTTTCAAAACGACCCCATTGAACACCAACAACAGGGACGTGCCATTGAGCTGAGCGCAGGGCCTTGCTGGTCAGCCAGCGAAAGCTCAATGAAGAGAGTGCAAATAAAAAAGTTTTCCCACAAACGTGTGGTTAAATTCGCTCTTCCCCAGTCACTCTCCCAAACCCCATCCGTCCCAATCTTGGGCCCTGTTGGAGCTGTATTCAGCACAGCACAGGATGGGGGCAGGGGAGCAGTAAGATACTTTATTGCCAATCTCCTAGCAGGCCCAGCTAGTTCCCTATATAATGTAGAGCAGACTCGGGTCTCACCGGGGTGCAGAGTATGCAGGCCAAGCCCACAGCTCTTGGAAATGAAGAAATAATCCTGATTCTGGAGACCAGAAGAGAACAGAGCCACAGTAGTTCTATGCCAGGCAGGGGTTCCTCTGTGTAGGACGACTCCTCCCGCTTCCCTGTTACTTTGTGCCGCTGTGAGAGCCTGGATCTGGGTTATGATCCAAAGCCCACTGAAGTCAGACAACTCCTAGGCCCAGATCCTCAAAGGTATTTAAAGCCCATTGAAATCAGTGGGGAGTTAGGCACCAAAATCCTTTAGATTTACCTGGACTTTGGATCAGACCCCTGGTCCAAGGAATCACATGCATGTAGCCTCGGCCCAGCTGCAAAGGCTGCAGTCACAGATCTTTGAAGCTTTGGTGGATTGGAGGCTGAGAGCTACAGCATTTGCACAAGCCACATTGCCTAGTCAGTGCCACATGCTGCACACAGGCAAGAGGCCAGAACAGCAGACTTCATTAATTCCAACAAAAGAGCTGCTGAGATGCTCGAGTCGGCTGTAACCTCTTGCTGAATGACAAAGATAATGGAGAAGTGACAAGAACTTTGCCAAGCATTGTACATTGCACGAGACAGAAAGAGGCACCCAGGACCAATTTCAGGTTCACAAGTCTCTAGGCCCAAGGCAGACACCTGGTCCAACAGGCATTGTTTAATCAACAGTTCTGAGATTTTTGTAGGGGGTGAATTACCCACTGGGGAATCTCTATTTCCCAGGAAATGAAACACTGAGAATTGTGAAGAACGATGAATACATGCAGATGCACTTCAGGGGTGATACACTTACTATCAGCAGCCGTAATCATTCCAAAATAATGAGCCAGGTCTCAAAAACATACTCAGAATAGTCCCTTAACTATCCATGAGATTTTTTTTTAAAAAGTAATTTTGTGGGTGGGAGGCTGTTTGCTGGTTTCTCAGCCTTGGGGGTGTATTTGGGGTCATGTTTTCAAGATTTCCTTTGCAACCATTTGTGCTAGAAACTTTTTTTTTTAAAACATTGAATTTCACATGTAATCATGAGTCCAGATGCTGGGGCTTTAAGAAAGACACCAAATATCGTGAGACTCACAGTAAAATTGTGAGAGTTAGCAACACTGCATTCCCTCAGTGAAAGGCAGACCTAACAGCATGAAAAGTGTTATGAAAGCAAGATTGTTAGAGACACTGCTCTGTTGCACTAGCCCAACATTTCAAAGTGTCTTAAAACCAACAAGCTCAACATCTTACAGAATCTAATCTAAATGGTCTCATGAAAAATGGCCAATGACAACAGTTCTTTAACAGCACATGAATGTTTCTCTGTAGTGTTGCGAAATAAAACCCAACAGCCCCCTATCAGGCCTGTAAGGGAATCCCTGTCCCCAACACATCATATAAGCATATAGCAATGGCACATTATCCTAGACAAGTCAACCTCTGGTGCGTAAACTCAGCCATACTAAACCAGACAGCCCTTGGGAGTGGTTAGAGGAAGGGCCTGTAGTCAGGACTCCTGGGTTTTATTCCCAGATCCTCTGCTGATGTGCTGTGTGCACTAGTTAAAATCATAGACGATATTTTGGACCCCTCATTGGCACAGGTGAGCAGCTACATGCATGAGTAGATGCAGTTTTGTCAACGGGACTACTAGTATGAGTCACTGCACCTCCCAGGGAGCATTGCTTGGCCCATCGCTTCTGTGATTCATTGCGCCCCTCTGCACAATGAAGAGAGCAATTAGAGCTCATCAAAACCCAGCAATGACGTGGGGACGACATTATTCATTGGGAAAGAGACATTTTGGAGGTTGAAATTCAAATTTGTCCCCAAAACCATACAAACAAACAAAAAACACCACAACAGAATGCAAGCAATGCCCTTGCCCCTGGTGCAAGCAGTGGTCAGGTTGGGGGCCTTACAGCGGATCCATCTGTGTGGTTAGAGAAATCAGTGATGCAATGTCCAACCATAAAGGCACATCCTCACCTCCAGGGCCACCCATGCTGTCTGAATGTGGGGTTGCAGGGGACCTGGCCTTTTGTGCCCCCCTCACAGCCACTTCCTTGGCCACAAAGGCCAGTCCCAGCCAATGTCTTCTCCCATCTCCCTCTCTGGGCTCAGCCCTCCTGCCAAATCATGCAACAGTTCTCTCCCCCCCCACCCCAGGGTAACAAAAGTCCAACTTAGAGTCCAAATCACATGCCCAAACTAATAGTGCTTCTGTCCCTCTCAGGCACCACTGATGCCCTCTGCTTCTTAGCCCTGGCAGAGCATCTCTTGTCTTGCTTCTTCCCCAGCAGGATTCCCCTGCTGCTTCCCTTCACCAGGGACTCCAGAGTTTAATTCTGGGGATCTCCCAGCTCCTGTCACAGGCCCTAATTTAGGGCTCCCCCCACAGAAGCCTTCTGTGCTCCCAGTGGGTCTCTTTCTCCTGCCACAGGCCCTAACTCAGGGCTCCCAGAGGGTGACTCACCCTGACTTCTTCAGGCTCCTCCAGAGGGCACTTCCCTTGTTCCTCCCTCCACGGGCTCCCCCTCTACTGACTTCCCAGCTCTGTTTAAGTAGCGCTCACCTACTGCACCATCAGCTGGGGTCAGTCTTTCTAACTAGGCCACTAATTAGCCAGCTCCTCAGGATGGCTGAGGGCTAGCTGCTAAGGCAGGGTCAAGGCTGAGCCCAGCTCTTCTCCAAGGGTTGGCTGGTCTGTGCAGCTGATGTCGGGTAATTTAGTTGTTTATAGGAGGCACCACGTTGTGTTTGTGTACACGATGCACGTCAGCCTTGTTGATCTTAGGGTACGTCTACACTACAGTCATGGGATGGGACTGTCGACATGCCTGAGCTGGTTTTCGCAGAGCTAGCTCTGATCCCAGAGTAGTTGAGTTGAGCCCTGAAGACTAAAAAAACAACAAAAAAAGAGGGTTCCTGGCAGGTTTGAACTGCTACGGCTTCACTGCTCTGGACTGTGAGCTACCAGGATGAAAACTCATGCAGGTGTGTCTCCTCAAGCTGTAAGCACACCCTGTGATTGCAGTATGGACATACTGTCAGGCAGCAGTGCACCAAAATGCACACAGGCAATCCTGCTGCAGAAACCTCAGTTCAGTTCTCGCTGCCCTGCTACCTAGGAACAGCCCCTTTCACTCCTTGGTCTCCAATCACCTGGTCTGTCCCCCTTTGATCCTGGAGCATTTTAGAAAACTCTATTCTCCTCTCCTCTTCCAGCCCCTGGGCTTTTTCTACCTGAGACGCCTCTAGTCCAAACCATCTGTCATAACACAGTTTGTGTCCTAACAATACCCTCCTCAGCAGGATTGCGGGAAGCCTAATTAATGTATTTGAAGCATTTTCAAGTCCCTGGAGAGAAGGTAAACATCAGGATCATATCTGCCTGGGGTTCCTTTTCTTGATTTTGGCATTTTAGACAAAGGGAAATGGTGGGGCTTATACAAGTGTGCAACTTTGCAAGAATATATGGTAACGGCAGCTATGGAGGTAATGTAAAGTAATAGAACCCATAAGGAACTATGAGAGACGCACACACACAGATTTGACTGGTGGGTATTAAAAGTTCACAGGAGCCCTAATAGAAATCTGTCAACTCCCTGCTAATCCTTCTTGACAGAAACCTTATAAGAAGTTTAATGTGTTAAATAGCTCTAGAGTCTAATCAGTGTGAAAGCCAAAGGGAATGGGGAGTTTGGAATAAGGATTATATTTTCCTTCTTCATTTAACTTATATACTCTGCAAAGTCACAGGGGAAAAAATGATTTGGCTTGTAAATTGCTTTTCTTATGCAAAACCAGATTACACGTTTCAATGTCCACAGGCTTTTGCAGTCCTTATTTCCCTGGACTCTAGTGAGTTGTGGCACAACCTCCCCCCACCCACCCCAATATGCATTTGCTCTCCTGCCCTGCATGCATCTGATGAATATGCATTGGACACCCTGCTCCCTTCAGTACAATAGTGCGTCTGTCTGCCTGAAGGTAGAGTGGAATGCATGGGGGGACCAGACTAGCACACCTGTGCTCACCTGAGCCCAGTCAAGAATGTGAATAATTTATATTTTCAAGTAGTCGGAAACCCATCAGCGATGAGAGAAGCTGGATGGCCTAGCCCTGATGGGGAATTTTTTTCATACTCTGTAAATCATTTTGGTGTGGGCAGTTCTATCAACTAATCATCTCAGACTCCTAGATTTAGCTTGTGTTATGCAGGTGGTCTCACTAGAAGACCATAATCCTCCCTTTTGACCTTAAAAGCCATGACTTCTAAGGCCAAGCAGCGGCGGCTGCGCGCAGCGCGCCCGCTGCGCCGCCGCCGCGGGCGTCCTCTCCGGTCCCCCTTTCTCCTGCCGGGCCCGGTTCTGCGGCATGCCTGCGGCTGCGGCACGTCACGGGCGGGCCGGCCCCGCGCGCGGGCAGCTCCGGCTCAGGGAGCGGGGGGAAGAGGGGGACAGCCGCACCTGTGCCTGCGGCGGCAGGTCCCGCCCCGGCGTGGACCTGCCGCAGGGGCATGCGGGCGGAGCTCCACCGGAGCCAAATGCCGCCCCCCCGGGAAACGGCCGCCCCACGCGCCTGCTTGGCGCGCTGGGGTCTAGAGCCGCCCCTGCTTCTAAGGCCAAGCAGGACCATTATGATAATCTAGTCTGACTTCCTGCATAACACAGACTGAAGGATCTCATCAAGTCCCCTTATGTGCAGTTGAACTACAGCATCTCTGTTAGGAAGACATCCAATCTTGATTTAAAGATTCCACATGGAGAATCCACCATTTTCCATCAGTTAATTACCCTCACTGTTACAAATTTCAAGCTTGACTTGGCTGACTTCTGTTTCCAGCCATTGGATCATGTTGTGCCAGAGATGGACCTGAACCAAACCCCCATACACACACACTGCTGAAATTTGGAGGAGTCTAGATTGGGAACCCAACTTTGTGGCATAGCCCCATTTCTACTGATTGTTGGGCATGAGGCAGAATGCACGATATTATTTGCTTTTTGGCAGAACAACTAGAGTATATTTCAACAGTGCCTTTAACCATGTTGGGTGCCAAAGCACTTCACAAACTGTATAGATGTTTTTATATCTTGCCCATCTTCATGGTCTCTCTGTCTTGTGGTACAGGGATCATACTGCTCACCACTGAAATGCAGCCACCTTTGGGGTAGCATGTGACATCCATTCATCATCTGCAACACTATACAAAAGTTCCCAGGTGAAGCAAGAACAGAAGGAATTTTGGGGATGGAGAATGTAAATGCCTGACCTGCAATTTGTCCAGCACTCCTCAGCCAACACAGAGAAATATAGACATCAAGGATTTTGATGGCTAATCTTCGGACTCCCTCTTCAGCAGCATAGAAACATCAGGCTGGGGAAGTGGGTTCAGTGCTGACAGAGGGATGAGCCAGAGCTACTCAACCACTAACACCACTGGGTTTTCCTTTATAGTCCTCCATGTAAATACTGACCAAACTGCAACCTACATCAGGCCTAGTTCTCCACATCTCACTCAGATCCCTGCACATTTGGGGATACTTGGCTAAGTGTCCAAGGAACGCTTGCACAACTGGGTCCTTACTTTCTAAGCTCAATGAGATAACGGCCCAGGACCGTGTGGCTAGAGAGAAGCACAATCCCTTAAATATAGGCAACATAGTACACACCAGGTCATAGCCAGAGAAAATGAACAATTTGCCCTGGGGTAGGATAAATCATTTACAGTTGGATTGGACAGAGCACTTCAGATCACATGCTGTGGGGAACAATCTTGCTTTGGTTGGAGGTAGGTACACTGAATAACCCAACAGGCCTTTCTCCAGCTCTGATTCCTTTCATTTGCTGATGGCAATGCACCATAACGAGGCAGGACCCTGGACTGGAAATCAGGAAACGTGGGGTTTACTTCCAATTCTGCCACTGACCAGCTGTGTGACTTCAGGCAAGTTTATTGTCTAGGCACGCCTGCCTTGGTTTGGGGGGGATGAACTAGATGACCTCTTGAGATCGCTTCCAGCCCTACATTTCTATCATTGCTCCACCTCTGTTTCTCCTCCCAGTCTTTGTCTATTTTGATTGTAAACTCTTCAGTGTAGGGACGGTCTCTCACGAGGTGTTTGTTCAACCTCTAGCACAATGGGGCCCTCTTCTTACTTAGCACTGTCATATAAATAACTACAGCAGCAGCTCATGGAAAGATCAGTACCTTTGCTAATGGCCACTTGAAGCCATCTGTTAAAAGCAATCACCAGTCACTCCTCAAGTCTGATTTCCAGGGAACATCAGCAAGGAGCAAAGACATCACACCCTGGTGGAAGTGCTCTTTTCTGGAAAGGGTGAGAATATATTGTTCTGTTGCATACTCACTGGTTTGATCAAGGCCATCTCAAACAGGGCTGTGCTTCTTTCACCCATTAGCAGATTAAGAGGCCAAGGGCTTGTAGGCTTGACTACTCCATCCTGACAATTACGGTCACCTCGGAAGCAGTGCACATTTATTGGGAGTATAATATTTATTAGTTGCACAGAGCCTAGAGGCCTATCAATAAGTGTCTTATAAACAGTCTGAGATTTTCAAGGGGGCTAAACCCATTAGGCTTCCAACTCCCACCAAAAGCCAAGAGGAGTTGGGTGCCTGATTCCCTTTGAAAAAAGTCACAGGGGTATTAAATAAGGACAAGGTTGGGAAAGGCCCTTTCACTTCTGTGCACACAAAGATCCTGCCCCCTTGAGCATCCTGCCCAACTGACATCCCTCAGTTAAGCTCAGAGACTGCTCCCTCCACACACACAGATGTGGAGGGAGATGGGACCATGAATCCACCCCCGCCTCCCATATTCAGAGGAATTAAGTGATGGGGTAGGCCTCATGCTGCCCTCAATGCAGCATGTTGATGAATTTCACCCTCACTGGTTTAATCTTGATTTGTGGTGTGTCGTTTTCTTAGTCTCAGTCACTTCCAGAAGAAGCAGTTTGGCCTTAAGAAGAGATTTGGGTGTTAGGAAAGAAGTGGAGATGTGTTTTGTTGCTCGTGAATAAGTGTGGCCAGTCCGAGGGAGGCAGCTTAGTTTCTACAATGGGTAGCCCTGCCCCTGCCTACTCATAGCCCCACAATGGGCTTGCTGGGCAGAGATTAAAAAACACAACCCTGCATGAAGCTGCCCTGCAAAATCTGATCCTTGCAAAGATGGGAGAAGATAGTAACAGCTGAGTCACTCTGGCAACAGATCCTTCTTCTTACCCTCACTCCGTGACACATGTCTATAAATGCAGCACATGCCCTCCACCTGCACTTCTTCCCTACCCCTTAGCTACACATTCAAACCAAGCTGGCCCTACCTCACCCTGCCTGTGTGCACACATATAGCGTATCCCACATGCACACACTTGTGCTCAGCCCACAGATCCACCCAGCCACTTCCACATCCTCGCATTGTACCCATACGCACTCACCTTGCACACACCAGCATCCTGCCACACACTTGCTGTGACAAGCTTTACTCAGAATTCCTCTAGTCATTCCTCACCTGTCCTGCCCCCTATCTCCTTCGCCCCACATCCTCCAGCAACCCCTCCATCTCCGCCAGCCTCCCCCCCCCACATTTTCCCCTGCCACCTCCTCCATTTTCTCCTGCCTCCATGTTTCCCAGACTCAGTTTTCGGCCTTGTCCAACACTCTCCAGGCTGCGAACTATGCCAATTCACTCCAGTTACACACCATTACGTGTTAAACAACAACTGCAAAACCTGGAATAAAGAGGCTGTAACTCACTAGGTGGCATTTTATACCCTAGCTTTCCTCCATGAAGAGAAGTGTAAAGTTACACTGAAGGTTTTGTTTAAAGACCAGCCACTGAGAGGTCTTCTCCCTGGTGATTTGTAAACACACACCGAAGCACTGTGAATGCTAACCTCAACTCAGATGCTCACTCCTCTGCATCTTAGTAGTTGGCTTATGTTTGTTAACATTTGGCACGTCTTTCTTTGCAACTTACACGTTTCAAGCTTATTTTTTCCAGACTTGCCAGAGCCCATCACCTGCTTATAAAGGACTCCTTGATGGAAACACCCTGTGTAATTTAAGAGAGGCTGGTGCTCAATCCCATAGAACTGAATGGAGAATTCTCTTTCTGCTGTAAAATTCTAAAGGAAAGTTCAAACCAGTTGTACAGGAAGGATCTCATTCTCTGTTCAATTCCAGAGATGTTGAGTCATTTCTGAAGAACCCTCTTCATTTCAGTGTTACTAAATTCAGTAGGACTCATCCTAAAGGGAAAAATTTTCCACCCCAAAAGGCACTGAATAGGTTAATGGCATAGCACTCATTGCATGTATTAATTATTGAAGAATATTGATGACTTTTCCAAATATTGGGCCAAATCCTTAGCTGTGTAAATGAGTATGAATGGCTGCATTACTCTACTACCTACTACCCATTAGTGTACTTCTCCTTACAAAAATCCCACTGAGGTAGGACAGTGGCATTAGCCCCATTTTACAGATGGGGAAACTGAGGCAAGAACAGGTAGGTGATTGGCCATGGTCACACAGGAAATCTGTAGCACAGCAAGGAACTGAACCCAGGTCTTCTGAATCCCAAGCTAGCCTCTTAAGCACAGGATCCTCAATGAAGCTATGTTAAAGCATATTAACAAAGGATCTGGTCCTACCACAGCTGTGCTACTGAGACTACAGTTACAAAGCATTGCCCTTGTTTTATGTTGTGAATGCTGATGCACATGGCATTAGCCCCTTCAGTACTGCTTTACTCACGTGATCACATGGGGAGCTTTGGTACCAGCAAATTTGCCATTGGTACCAGGCCACTTCCAATCTAGCTTAGGGCGGTAGTGGCTGAAGAGTGTCACCATCTGGTGGTTATTCTGTGGCCTCCTGAATGCAAAATGAGTTCAGGATCTTATCGTGGTCATTTTAGACACCTGTCTGCTGGCACTGGCCCTACTCCTCCCCAGTGCTGGGTGCCTCAGCAAAGAGACCAAGGACTGAGTGATGTTTTAGCTCCCCCACTTTTGCTTTTCCATGTCAGGAGCCAGGCCCATTTGTGGAGGCCAGAGCAGAAGCCAGCAGGGCTAGTGTTTGGACGTGAACGAGAAATGGTTTTCTGCTACCTGACATTTGCGGGGGAGAAAGGTTAAACATGATTATTGGGGGGCTCTAGTCTTGCTGCAGGTACCAGTGAGTGGAACCAGGTTGGCAGCAAATAGGGGATTGCTTCTGTGAAAAGGAAGCCATACCATAGCACAGTAAATACACTTTCCTCTTCCCTGTGTATGCTATGCTCAGCATGCTCCATTATTACTGTAGCACGGCAGCAGCGAGCATACTGGCAAATCTCCTGCTGTAAACCCCTATAAAATGAGCTCTCAAACCAACCTCAGGTACTCCCCAAATTCCCTCTGCATGAAGAGAGTTTAACAACAGTGATCGGGCTGATGAATTGGGAAGCACCTTAAAGGACAATCCGATAGGATTTCAAAACCAATCTTTTTTAATGCCTTTTTTACTTAGTCATTCCCTCGTTCTTGTCATCTTGCACTCAGCCTCCATTGAGCAGTTCCCAGGTAACCAGATCCCTTCCTGTACACAATGTGCCTACTATACTCCAAGTGATGTTATCAAGCCAGGCTCGGCCTAGAGCATGCGGTCAGATAGTGGCTAAGCTAGGGTGGCCCTGGGTTGATGGAGCGAAACAGGACTCTTCATCCCCAATCTAAATACACAGTGGGCTTTGTGAGGCCTGTTGGGATCAAAACACATTTATAAAGACTCATTAGTACTTAATTGGGTAGTGTTTTACTTGCTGAGTTTGGAATTCTCTATATAGTCACCATATGTATCTATCTGTCTAGCCTTTCATTCCAGATAAATGAGAAACCACAGTAAACATTTGGTAGCTCCTTGAGTGTTATGAGCCTGAGGTGAGATGGGCAGTGCAGTAGCTGATATTCTGAGAGAGAGAGAGAAAAAAAATCAAAGAAACAGATGTTAAACTGCAGGAATTATTAATTAAGGGATAATTCAATTTTCTTTACTAAGCTTGTTTGCACTTAAAAGCTTTTGGGAGCAAGCAACTAGCATCTGCTTGATGGGACTTTTATGATTGAGGAGGAAAAAGATGTAATAAACCACAATGCACCAAAAGATATTATTTAAGAGAATTACTGAAACTCAGACCTACTAATTGCATCATTCTTGTCTAATGGACGAGGGATGTGATGGCCAAGATGCCAAAAAGTTCTAATGACACTCAAGGGCTAGTCTGCCAAACAGTTCTTTGGCCTACATGGGGACTGAAAGGGATGGAGGTGGGGGGAAGGACACTTACAAATGCATGGCAGACAAGTATCTTCACATGTATAGCTTCTGTGGGCCAGGTTGTGATCTCCTCTCTCATACTGACTAGGATCTGACTGAGTGAAGTCCTGATCCCAATGAAGTCAATGGGAATTTTGTCATTGATGTCAATGGAGTTTGCCCCGTGATTTCAATGGGACTAGTCATGGTGTAAGGCACTCTGGCCTTCTGTTTGTAAGAACTGAAGAGGAAGGCAGGCATCAGCAGATTATGAAAGAGTGCCCTAAAATATAGGCGTGTTACCAAAAGTATCACTGGGATGAGAAAGTTCTTCCCATGGGTTGTTTTAGGAATAGATCATCCCTACAGCAAAACCAAAAAGCTCATTGAATGGTGATTGCTATTCAGGAAAGGCTATAGTAAGAGTGTGGGAGTTTGAGTCTCATGCCTCTCTTATGGGTCCTAATTCAGAAGTCCACTGAAGCCAATAGGAGCCAAGGCTGGTCATGCAGTACATGGTATGTAGAGCCAATAGACTGTTGGCCTTGTTCTTTCCTATTTTGAAAAAGGTAAAAGCTGTGCAGATGTTTCTAGGTTACACAGCAGCAGCTCCTCACTGCCAAAAAGGAGAAAGAGAAGTGGACAGATGCACTATTTAAACTGAATGGGATGAATTTTAAATCCATATTTGGAAGAGTAAAGAACTTGTGTCAAGAGTCAGCAGAGCATAGTGGTGAATTCTTCTTCAGTCGGGGATTTGTTCCATAATGTACAATACCCTCTTGGGTGTTATGATAGGGAAGACAGTTTGTTATTTGATTTTTTAACATTTCTTAGTGTCTGTGCTTTATGGTTTGCTGTTCTGAGAGTTTGTACATCATAAGCACCATTTGACAAATAGGGGGCAAGGATGTTCTTTAAGAAAAATTAGGGTTGAGATTTTGAAAGCCACTTTAGGGATCTGAGCACAGAATTCCTCACATTTTAATGGAAATCAGGCATCCACAACCCTGAGATGGCTTGGTGCGTTTCAGCCCAAGGTTGCTGCACACGATGAGTGCATAGTCAAAATGTGCACAATGAGTGATCTGTAGAAAGTACGACTTCAATAAAATCATCTATTACAAAAAAAGTCTTAATTATATTTTAGCCCCTTTAATATCTTGGGCCAAGTTCTCTCCACTGAAGTCATACTGAATTATTTCACGGATAAGATTCTTTTTTCTCCATCATATTTGACACATTTTGCATTGTCTTAGTTTACATGGGAACACAGCTGACCCTTCTTTCCTCATTCATATCATTTCCCTTTAGTCCGTCTATTCCCGGCCAATCACTCCCTCTTTCATTAAGTGTAAAACTTTCAAAAGTATCTAGTGACTTAGACCACGGAAAGTCATTGAATCATAGGGTTAAAAGGGACTGCAAGAATCAACTAGTCTAACACCCTCATCTAGTCTAACCCCCTGCTCACCGGGACTTGGGCTCTTATGTCACTTCTGATAATTTTACCCTAGATCTTTAAGGAGTCAGATCTCTTTACTTTCCCCCAAGCCATCCAGTGCAATCTTAATTCAGCCTCCTTGCATGTCTGCATTCTGAGAGTCTTTAATTGTATGATCACCTACTATTTGTTCCACAGGCCCACTGCCTCATTCAGGGAACTGCTAGTTATTCAATATTTCTTTTTATCTTCCACATTCACTGTGGGCCCCCCACCATGACAGATATTGCAGCCCCAGTGGACAGACAGCAAGGGGGCAATTGAGATGAATCACTCAGGTTGCAAACACCTCCAGAGAGGCACCGCCCCCCTGGGGCAGCTTGTATATACTGCTTCAAACTAGGTTTTTCAGAAAAAACAGACAAAGAAAGGGCTTTTGCTATACAAAGGTTACATTTAAACTGACTCGGGGCCTTCCTTCCGGTCCAGCAAACAGAAGGGTTGGAAGAACTTTGGCTGACTACGGCCCCATAAGACTGAGGGGTGACCTCTGGTAAGCTCTTAGTACGTTTATAGGAACTTTTATATGGTTTTTTGGTAATGCTTTTACCTTAAGAATAAATGTGCTTGTTTAGAAAGAGCTGGGCGGGAACTTGTAACTGCTGGCAATATGCTGTTCACAGTACTCGGAGAGAAAGCAAAGTGCAGTTGCTCCTCTTAGGCAGTCTGATTTGCTGGGGATAGCACAGTGTAATGCAGGGAGCTGTGCAGCCTTAAAAACCCAGTCAGAAGGGAGCGGGTCAAGGGTCCCTACCTAGAGACATGGGATTCCTGGAGACCTGACTGGGCATTCCTGGAGCGGGCCACGAAGGGGAGAGATACAGGTGCAGTTGCCATGAAACTGTGACAGCCCAGTGCCTTATTTACCGCATGTCATCCAACCCCTGCACTGAACACAGAATTATTCATTTCCTTCTGGGTGTTTCTCTGGTGCTCTCACCACAGTATCTGAGTGCTTCACAAATGTTAATTTCACTTCACACACCCTCTGTGATGAGGGGGAGAAACTGAGGCACATGGAGATTAAAGCCAAGATTGTCATGCCTCTACGCACAGGCCTCTTATTCTTGATTTTCCCACCTGTGATCTGTTCCCCATGAGCTGTGGGTGTTGGGCTGTCACAAGTACCTGGGCTCCAGGGTGCATTGGTGGGCACCTGGTGTTAGGGTAATGCTGTTCACACTGCTCCGTGCCCGGCCACGTCACTATCTCAGGGTGGGAGTGATTGTTGGTCATTACAGACACGGGTCACAGCAGCTGCTATTTACATGCACTTTCTGGTTTCCATTTCACAGGGACTTGGGGTCTCTCCTGCTGGCCAGTGCCTACTGTGATGGGGAAGGCCACGGCTTCTCCTATACCCCGCTCTTCCCCACCCTCCATGCCTGCTTTCTGCTGCACTGCTCCTGCTAGGGAACATCTTGGTGGCAGGCCAGCATTCGCCCAAGCCTGTCCTTCCAGCCGGCCTTTGCATGGGCCACCCAAGGGAGGCTGCAGTCTGTCCCACTCACATTTGCGTCAGTCAGAAGCAGAGCTATTGAAGCTAATGGAGTCACAGCAGTATAAACCAGAGGAGGAACAGCAGGCCATTGCTCTTTCCCTGAGAAGCTGCTATCTGTGACTGCACGTAATTTTTGCCAGTCAACTGCCGGCCATCACTACTGTAGCCAAACCCTGCTCTTCATTCTACCCACGTGCCTTCAGAGTAACTCCAGTCACAGTCTGGATACACACCATTCCGAGGACAGAATTCACCTCATCAAGTGCCCCTGTGAAAGGAATCCATCTCGTTTTCACGGGCAGATCACCAAAGGAGAAATATGAGCCCTTCTTCGTGAGCAGCAGCCTAGAAGGGGCTGAGGTATCTGGAATCCGGGTTCTTTGTTAAAAGGCCCATCAGTGTTTGACCAGTTGGATACACTCATCTTCCGTCTGTGACCTTATACACATCAGCCTGGAAACCACCGACTGTAGGAGGTCTGCGGTCACCTCTAGATGACCAATGCCGAGAGAAGAGCAGCACTCAGTGGGTCTGCTCCTCAGCTAGCCTCAGCCACTGCAGCTCTATTGACGAGCGCTCTGCCCATTTACACCAGGGTGAGAATCTAGCCCTTTGTCTGCATTTCCATTGCACATTTCCCTTGCCACAGGTTTATATAAAAGTTTGCAGTAACTTTCCCTCCTGCTGAAACGGTGCATAGAAAGCCAGACCCTCAATGGACGGAATTCAGCAAAAGCAAAGGAGTTGTGCCATTTTCGCTACCGGAGGATCTGGCTCCCAGCATCACTTTTGCACCTGAAGAGTGTGCAAAGCTATTGATTCAACCCCTTGCACTTGGTACAAAGGATTTTAAGGGAGTAGAGGGTTTTCTAGCATTGGATGGTGCTTTGTGCTGGAAAATACACCCAGGAGTTAAAAACTCTGATTTGGTTTAAACATGAAGACACTCAGCAAATGATTAAACCATAAAAGAGATGAAATGGTGATTTATCCTCCACCCCAAGGGACTGGATACCAATGGCACCACTGTGCAAGACACGCAGGATTTGGTAGCCATAGATTCTCAGGAATCTCTACTTGTACCACCTGCACGAGACCGGATTTTACTTGACTCATGACATTTTGCTTAATGCTTCCCAGTCCACTAACCCAGTCATCAAATTCTTTAAGAATCTCTTCTGCATCCTGGTCTGGAGACAAGAAATGCACCTGTTTGCCCAACCGCCTCTGCAGACGGAGCCCACGTTCGTATCGTGAGTTACCTGATCCTCTATCAGAGCAGAGAACTCCCCATTACCACGTGGGAAGTGAGAACCACACACTCACTTAGGGTTTTGCCACAGCCAAAACCCTAAGCCCTTTCTTCAGCTCCAGCACCATCTGCTTCTGTCACTCTTGGGCTTGGAAAGCTCCTCTCATGGAGCTCTGCCTTCTTGCTGGCTGCTGAAACTGGGCCTCACCAGGTGAGGGAAGCTGAACAGGGAGCAGTAGGCAGAGCTGTTGCCTGGCTATAGAGCGCATGAGACTCCAGACCTTTCCTGCTAGTAGGGAGAAGAGCTGCCCCATCGGAGTCCCCCACTTACCTCCCCTCCTCTCCCAAGGGGGAAAGAGGCAGAGCCTTCTGCCTCCAGCTCTCCCTCCCCTCCTGGGGAAAAGGGAGACCCTATCTCCACCTTCCCCAGTGGAACAAGACCAAGGGCTGAGATCCCCCCACCCCTCGAGGTGGAGAGGGCAAGAGACCACCTGGAAGCACAAGGCATTCCCCCACACAGCTCCACACACAAATACACTCACCTTCCCATGTCTGGCTATGAGCTTCCTTCAGGTGCACTGATTCCCTTCCCCACACAGACACAAGACAACACAGTGTCCTCCCACCGACAACCTGCAGCCACCAGAACTGGCAAGCTTCTACCTACCCCCTCCTCTCTCCTTTTTGCAGTTTAACCTCTGGGTTCCCGAACATGCCACTTAGCAACCACTGCTTTTCCCCACTGCTGGGGTCTATTTAGGGCCAGATCCTCAGCTGGTCTAAATCAGCATCGCTCTATTGATTTCAACAGGGCGATGCTGATTTAAGCCAGTTGAGGATCCGAAACATAATTTGGAGTGTATTTGTTCTAGACACAGAATTCCTGCCTCCATTGTTACGTGCTTCTGGACAGCGCAGCCTTGGACCTTTGCTGCTTAGAAGCTCACGTGCTCCAGCTGACTTTGGCTGAGTCCATTTCAGCTTCATTCCATGCTATGTCTGGCCAAGCTACTGTATAAACTCGTCACTGGAAGCAAGTTAATTAACATAATGTCATTCAGAGCTAGCTAGTTCCTTCCTATCAATATCATCTAATCAGTAGCCTCACCTGAAAGGTAATCTCTGCTTTGATCTCCGGTTGGCCATGGAGCAGCCTCTGAAAACACTGGGGGCTTTGTTAATTCAGTGTTCCCACTGAGACGTCAAGGTCGCAGCCCGGACCTTCCCCTTCAGTGTCCTTGCTTTGGGTAAAACAAGAATGACTTGGTTTCTGTAGGAGACTCCCAGAGAACCCCCCCGCCCCCGTTTCTTTCCTTCTCAATCTGGTGGCAGGCTGTAGTTTGTCCGACCCAGAGAAGGAAACAAGGCACTAACTGGGCCGGGAGCAGGCTAAGCAGAACTGGAATTGAAAGTGTTAGGTTAGCACCACAAAAGGGCCCCTTACATGGAGAGGTTTCCCCGTGAACTGGACAACTCAGGAGATCATTAATGGGCCATAGCGAAGTTTTATCCTGACACGTAGCTGATAAAAAGGCTGATAGTGACAGGGGCTGAAAGTTGTCAGTCATGTGCTGACTGCTGGCTCCCCTAGGTCAGATGAGTTGATGGGCTTCAGTTCATTGCTTAGGAGACAACGGTCACCACTGCAGCTGGTGCTGCTTGGCCACTTAGGATATGTCTACACAGCACTTAAACACCTGCAGCTGGCCCGGGTCAGCTGACTTGGGGTTTTGGGGCAGGGCAGGGGAACGGGCTAAAAATTGCTGTGCAGACATTTGGGCTCCAGCCCAAGCCTGAGCTCTGGAACCCCACAATGGGAGAGGGTCCCCGAGTCCAAACATCTACACAGAAATGTGTAGCCTCATAAACCCAAGTCAGCCAACCCAGGCAAGCTGTGCTGCAGATCTTTTATTGCAGTGTAGACATACCCTTACGAACTGCCACAGGTCATGTGCTGAATAATTAAGGCACATTCATGGGAAGACATGAGGAAACAGCTTGTGTTACTGATTGATTAAAAAGATACCCCAGGTGTGTATGATACCCCAAGAAACTGCCCAGGAGGGAATTTCCTGCACTACGAAATGAATAAATGACCACTAAAGGGCATTAAAAACATGACTGGCCAGCTGCTAAGCTATGACTCCTATGCTACAATAGGTTCAGGCTTGATGGTTTTCAAGGAGAACTGGAGTCTGAAGAAAGATGCCCCACTCACTCCTGCATCGAGGCCAAAAACCACCCCAAGGGAGACATCAGAGAGCAGAGGCGTGGGGATTGGTGCTCCCGCAATCCCGTCATCCCACCACAAGGGGACAAGGGTCGAAGTGGAGAGGTAGCCAGTGAAAGAGCCCTATCAGATGACCACCCTAAGCTGCTTCAAGCCCCCTCATCAGGTGATCTGTTGCTTAGTTAAGGCCCACCTGAGCATTTGGGGTAGAGTCCATGTACACAGAATGAAGGGGATTGTGTCCTCCTCTGGGCCAGAGGATCAGGATTTGCCTAACATGTGCATTGCCCGGTACAGCTAAACCTGCTCTGTTGAAAGCAGAGGGCTGTAGTCTCCCAGAAATGTCAGGAGAGAGGGCTATGCCATGGGGATAGGAAAGACAGCTAGAAGAATCCTGGCCAAGATTTTCCAAAGAAACCAGCGATTTGGGTTGCCCAACTCGAGATACCATCCCGGGGTCTGATTTTCAGAAGGCGTTGAGCACGTGCCCTCTGACACTCAGACCCCTTTAATGTTGCTCAGGTTGGGCACCCAAAAATATAGGCCCCTCTTAAACCCTTGGAGGGGCTCCCCCGGTGGATGCTCAGCAGATTTCCTTGTTTGGACCTAAGCCCCTGGATCCATCATGCTCAGTTCTTGCTAGGGCTGGACAGAGTCTAAGCATTGTCAGTGACCCTGGATCTCTCCACCCACAATCAGGGAGGAGATCCTCTGTGTAGCTTCCCTTTCTGAGAGCTGGGGTCAGTCTAACTGTCTAGGCCCTGAAAGTAGCACCAGCTCTCCCAAGCCTGCTTAGGAGCTTTTGCACATTCCCAGAGTTCCACCGAATCTGGTTTATTGTTCCTTTGTTCAGGGGCTAGATGACAGTAAAAGCAAGTAACAAAGAGACTCTGCAAAGGAATTTCTAAACACACACACATGTTACTCTTTGACAGCACTAGAGATATGCAGATCTATAGAAACACAACAAAACCTTCATGTAGAACCCTGCCTCCGTTTTCTCACCACTCTGAAAGTGCTGTGGGAGCTGGTTCATGTCCTTTCAGGATTTCAGGACCCTTCCTTCCACATAGCCGTACCTGCTTCTAATCTGCTTCTAAAATGAATGGGGTAGTGAGAGCTCCTTCCTTTTATAGAGTTCCAGGTCTTTGTCAGGTGACCATCCTGAGCAGCTTCAAGTCCCTCGTCAGGTGATCTGTTGCTTAGCTATGGCCCACCTGATCAAACTGGTTTCTCTACACTGCAGCCAGCTCATTGTTCCAGGGATTTCCCTTTGAACAGAAGATCATCTAATTTAATTATTCTTGATTGTTCTCCATTGTTAGCCCTCTGCTAGGTGGAAGGATTTCTTCTGACACTTCTTGATGTTTTCAGCTCTAGAGGAGGTGACAGAGCCAAGGTGAGGGCTCAGAACAGTTTCACAATCAAAAGGACAGTCACAAAGGCTAGGGGACACTACCAAATTAGTCTGGCTTAATTGCATCGCTCAGAGTTGTGGAAAATTTCACACCCTGTGCAACGTAGTTAAACCAACCTAAGCCCTGGTGTAGACAACACTAGGTTGACAGAAGAATTCTTTCATAGATCAAGCTGCCACCTCTTGGGGAGGTGGATTAACTACGCTGACAGGAGAATCCCTTCTGTCACTGTAGGTAATGCTTACATTCAATCACTGCAGCAGGGCAGCTGTGTGTCTGTGTAGACAAGTCCTCAGTGTCTACACTACAGCTATGCAGCTGCAGCATTTCTAGTGTAGCCGTAGGGGTGGGCTCCACAAAGGGACTTAGGCGTTGAGATGCTGAGCATCACAGTGCCTAACTTTTATGTGTCTAGAACTTCACAGGAACAACACTGCACCCTACAAAGCTTGAGTTAGGCACCAAGGCTCCCTGTACAATGAATGGGGAGAGGGAGGCACCTTAGAATGCAATCCACAAAAGCCAGCATGCAAGGCGGGCAACCTGAGAGGTGCCACCAAGAAAGGGGTGTGCTAAGCCCTTCCCCTCCCTCAGAGCTGAGCGCCTAAAACCAGGCTTCAGTGAGGGGACCTAGCTCTACTTTGAGACTCACAAACTGTCTGGAGTCGGGGGGCTTAGGTGCCCAAAGCACTTTTTGAGGGAATGCATTGGGTGCCTACCTGGTGCCTCACAAAATGGCCAGAGGAGGAGGTGTCCACCTTAGAACCTTCAGCCCAGTCATGAGAGCACTTGTCTGGGATGAGGGAGATCCAAGTTTAATTCTCCCTCAGACTGGGGGGGAGGGTGGCAAAGGATTTGGACAGGGGTCTATTATCCTGCACAGCCCGCTCTAACCAGTGAGCTTTAGTAGATTCTGATAGAAGAGTCCCTCAGTCTCTCCTGTTGCCCTCTGGATAAATCAGGAAAGTGTGATTGGAACAGGGGGGCTGGACCCAGGGTCTGCCACCTCCCAGGTAGGTGCCCAAACCACCAGGCTACAGCGTCTTCACACTGTCGTGCTCTCTTTCTCTGGCCTAATCAGGGCCAGGTCCAGCCACCAGCATTCCAAGCAGGTGCTTGGGGGGGCAATTTGCAAGGGTCGGCAGTCTGTGTGTTTTTTCCCCCAAGCAGCACACCGAATTGCTGCCGTGGACGGCGGGGGCAGTCCGTGTGCCGTTAGGGCAGCACGCTCATTTCCACGGCGGCGGCAATGCAGGGCAGCTTCTGTTTTCAGCCGGAAGACAGAAGCTGCGCCACCGCAGACAGCTGAACATAGAATCTGCCACCGAATTGCCGCTGCCGCAGAAACACACGTGCTGCCCTGATGGCGGGGGTTAGGGTGGCACGCGCATTTCTGCGGTGGCGGCAATTCGGCAGCAGCTTCTATGTTCAGCTGTCCGCGACGGTGCAGCTTCTGTCTTCCGTCTGAAGACAGAAGCTGTCGCTGAATTGCTGCTGCCGCGGAAACGCACGTGCCGCCCTAACAGCACACGGACTGCCCCTGCTTGTCCACAGCGGCAATTAGGCGTACTACTTGGGGCAGCAAAAACAGTAGAGCCGGCCTTGGGCCTAATGACTATTTATGTATTTATCCACAGTGGGCCAGACAATGACTCCTACCTGGGAGGTGGGAGACTCTGGGTCCAGTCCCCCTGCTCCAATCAGACTTTCCTTAGTTATCCAGCATGCTACAGCTTCACCAGGAGAGGCTGAGGGAGTCTTGCATACAGCATCCCATAATTCAGGGGTTAGAGTGCTCTCTCCTGAGAGGTGAGAGACCCTTGTTCAAATCCTGGGCCCCCCCCAGCAGGCAGAGGGGGAATGCACTGGGATTCCTATGCCCCAGGGAAGTGCTGTAACTACTAGGCTAGGAATTATAACACATACCTCCTGCTCTTTTCCCCTTGCATTTTGAAGGGGACCCAATCCAGTACAAGTGCTCAGGGGCCACTTGTCAAATCTTTAATGAGGCTAATGAAGGGCTAAGGAATAGTGGTAGAGGGACTGATGGGAATGAAGATATGGGGGTAGACATTACGGTATCTGAGGTAGAAGCCAAACTTGAACAGCTTAACGGAAGTAAATCAGGGGGCCCGGATAATCTTCATCCTAGAATATTAAGGGAATTGGCGAGTGAAATTGCAAGCCCGTTAGCGATGATTTTAAAAAAATCTCTAAACTCGGGGGTTGTACTGTTTGACTGGAGATTAGCTAATATAGTTCCTATATTCAAGAAGGGGAAAAAAAGTGACCCAGGTAACTACAGGCCTGTTAGTTTAACATCTGTAGTATGCAAAGTCATGAAAAATTTTTTAAAGGAGAGAGTGGTTACGGACCTTGAGGCCGATGGCAACTGGGACAAATTACAGCATGGTTTTACGAAAGGTAGATCGTGCCAAACCAACCTGATCTCCTACTTTGAGAAAGTAACAGCTTTTTTAGACAAGGGAAATGCGGTGGATCTAATATATCTTGATTTCAGTAAGGCGTTTGATACGGTACCGCATGAGGAATTACTGGTTAAATTGGAAAAGATGGGGCTCGAAATGAAAATCCAGAGGTGGATAAGGAGCTGGTTAAAGGGGAGACTGCAGAGGGTCGTATTGAAGGGTGATCTGTCGGGTTGGAGGGGGATTACCAGTGGAGTTCCTCAAGGTTCGGTTTTGGGTCCGATTTTATTTAATCTATTTATCGCTGACCTCGGAACCAAAAGTAGGAGTGGGCTGATAAAGTTTGCAGATGACACCAAATTGGGAGGTATTACCAATTCGGAAAAGGATTGGGATATCCTCCAGGGAGATTTGGATGACCTTGTAAACTGGAGTATTAGTAACAGGATGAAATTCAATAATGAGAAGTGTAAGGTTATGCATTTAGGGATGACTAACAAGAATTTTAGTTATAAGCTGGGGACGCACCAGTTGGAAGTAACGGAGGAGGAGAAGGACCTAGGAGTCCTGGTTGATCGTAGGATGACTATGAGTAGGCAATGTGATGTGGCCGTTAAAAAAGCTAATGCGGTCTTGGGATGCATTAGGCGAGGTATTTCTAGTAGAGATAAGGAGGTGCTAGTCCCATTATATAAGGCGTTGGTGAGACCTCATTTGGAGTACTGTGTGCAGTTTTGGTCTCCCATGTTTAAGAAGGATGAATTCAAACTGGAACGGGTACAAAGAAGGGCCACTAGAATGATCCGAGGAATGGAAAGCCTGTCGTATGAAAGGAGACTTGAGGAGCTCGGTTTGTTTTCCTTAACCAAAAGAAGGATAAGAGGAGATATGATTGCACTCTTTAAATATATCAGAGGGATAAATACCAGGGAAGGAGAGGAATTATTTCAGCTCAGTGCTAATGTGGACACGAGGACAAACGGATATAAATTGTCAGTCAGGAAATTTCGGCTTGAAATTAGACGGTTTCTTACCATCAGCGGAGTGCAATTCTGGAACAGCCTACCGAGGGAAACGGTGGGGGCAAAGGACCTCCATGACTTTAAGATTAAGCTGGATAAGTTTATGGAGGGGATAGTATGATAGGATAACGGGCTTAGTCAATAGGTCAATAACGTGCCACACTGGTAATTAGTACAAAGGGTCAATGTTGGGATATTGTTAGCCTTTTCCAGAGGGTCTGGCTGGAGAGTCTTGCCCACATGCTCGGGGTTCAGCTGATCGCCATATTTGGGGTCGGGAAGGAATTTTCCTCCAGGGTAGATTGGCAGTGGCCCTGGAGGTTTTTCGCCTCCCTCCGAAGCATGGGGCAGGGGTCGCTTGCTGGTGGATTATCTGCTACTTGAAGTCTTTAAATCATGATTTGGAGCATTCAACAGCCGAGTCAAGGGAGAGAATTAGTTCAGGAGTGGGTGGATTGGCTTATGTGGCCTGCATCTTGCAGGAGGTCAGACTAGATGATCATAATGGTCCCTTCTGATCTTGAATTCTATGATTCTATGAAATTGGGCCCCGCCCATAACTTAGACTGGTGAACTCCTAACTTCCCCTGGTTTGTGAATCGCCCTGGGCTTAGGGGCCCCTAAGAGTGAGCATGCCCAGAGACTGGAACGTGACCACCAGGGAATATAGGGGACTTTTACTCTGAAAAACATAGGCAGCCAGTGAGTCCAGATGCTTATAGGAGGAGTTTTGCAGATCATAGTGGAACCAAAACTGGGATTTAGGCACCTAAGGCCGGTTGTTTAGATTCCTATGCACCTTCATGGGTACCACCCAATGCAAAATGGAGGGTGCAGATTGATAACAAGTGACAATGGCCCAGCTCCTCAAAGGTACTGAGGTGCCATCCTGCCATTGATTTGGTGGGAGATAGGCACCTAAATACCTTTGCAGATCTGGGCTGCTGTGGCTATGGACTTGCCAAGACCCACAATCAGGGCAAAAGGAACGAGCTCATTAGGCCAGAAGAGATATCATCCCATTGAGCAGGGCCATTTCAGGGGCAGTTGGCAGTATCAGGAGCAGCCTAGCCAGCAGCTTTGTAAAGCTACTTCTGAAGGCGGCACAGGAAAGACCTGCCACGTGCCTAGAAATCATTTCTGGTGGAGGATAGGTTTAAGAAACCATATTTTCACTGCAATCCAGGGCTTGCTGTGCCCTACACACCATTGGGAGCATCGCTGTCTTACAAAGAAATATCATCAATGGGGAATAAGCTCTGAAATACATTGATATGGCCAGTAGCCAACCCACCTCAGACGTTTCTATATTTGTATGGCCAGATCTGGGAACCCAAGTGGCCCAGCCTACTGCAAGCTCTTTCAAAGGAGGCTGAAGGAGGGCGGTGCCCATTGCCCACTGAATTTTAATAGTGTTTCAATGCTTGGCTTTGAAAACACCAGCCCAAGCCTTTACTGAGGTGAAACTCCAGCTGGCTTCAATGGGAGTTTTACCAGAGTGAGAGCTGTCGGTATGATTTGGCCTGTAGCGAATAGTGTCTTTTACCTGTCTTTTTCAGAGGAGATCTGAAAGGTTTTGATCATCATTGCCTAAGGCCAGATTCCTTTCATTCCAGCCTCTTTAAGCAATCCTATTATTAGGACATTGTTCCATAACTCCTTCCAGCCACGATTACTGAACGCCTTGAAGTCCAGAGGCTGCAGCAGGTACCCAGCTGCTTGGACTAATATCCCAAGCAACCCAGCCTCCTTGGTCTGTTTCTAAGGAGCAAGACCTAGATTTTCAAAGGTATTAGGCATCTAACTCCTGTTGATTTTCCAGTCTGAAAATGGGGAGGAGGGAAGAAATTAAGATGTTTCAGTTTGAACTTCCAAAGGCTTCAGGTTTTTGGTTAGGAGGTGAAGGTGCAGATGGTTTGTTTTATCTGTGTCAGTTCAGCCAGCCCTGATCCTCACCACCAGCCCTGTAGGGTTTGGTCTCTCACTTCACCACCCGGGGTGAAATTCACCCACTACAAGGCCTAAGCACTATTTAAATCTTCGGCAGAGGGGTGAATTGAAATCCCTGTCCCCAACTTCCTCCACCTCTGAGCTTTTCTCTTCATTGCCTTCCCCCCAGGCAGCCATACAAGCAGCAAAGAAAGACATAGGAACAGCCAGAAAGACCTTCTGTGACCTTGTTAGTATTAAAACCTCCCTGGTGCGGCTGGCAGTTCTGACAGCGTTTACCTGTGATCGAGATCATGTCGGTGCAGGGTGTGGAATACGTGTTGAATTACCTGCAGCACCACTGTCAGGAGACAGCCGGTGTGTCAGCCCCACATCTAACAGGCAAGAACAGGGGGGATCAGGGCCCCATTGTGCTAAGCACTGACCCGATTCAGCTAGACACAATCCCTGTTGTACTTGTCTGTTTTGAAACCAAACTTGCCAGAGTTAAAGGAAGGCACAACCACTGCTTGTTTTAAAAGACAGTTAACCAATGGTCCGAATACATGCAAGTGAGGATCCTGGTGGTTTCCATATAAGGTGAGGCTGATCCTATGGTGACCACTGAGCCAATGCAGGAAAACAATGAGTTGCGCAAAGTGCTTCAATGAATGGTTACCAAAAGACAGCAGCAGAGAGACCTGATCCCACGGCCAAAGAAGTGAATGGAAAAACTCCCACAGTCTTCAAAGGCTCTGGTTCAGGCCTCATAAAGTGAGCAAACACCAGGCAATGCAACAGAGTAGGGCTGTAGCATCCCAGGAGTTAGAGATGGAAAATCCCTATTGCTATAGTTCGTTTTGTCTACCACGTTTCCCCAGCCCTGGCAGGGATTCATCAGGGTTTTGTCCCATTTGAGGTTACCCCTTTGACTTTGAAATGCCAGTTAGTGGGGCTTCCCAATTGGAAAGCAGCAACTGGTTTATCTCTGAGTGGGAGGCAGAGGTACAGACCAGTTGTGGATTTTTGATTGCTTCTCTGTGAGTGGCTATTCCCCTGTCGAATAGAGCCCTCATTGTTTTATATATTGCCTACTATTCAGCCTAAATCCTTTGGTCAGTTTATCTCACTATGCCCTTCCCAACTCCTCTTCCTCCTTAACATCCCCACCCTTCTGATAACTGCAGAGTAAACAGAACATCTGACACACAAAGAGACCAGCCACTTTGCGGAGATTTTTAATTTAATCTTCGTACATCACTTCCAATGGTGTGTCATTTTCATCCATCAGCCCCCCGTTACATTCAGTGTCAGGTCTTTAACATGGCCACTAGCCGGACACTACAGCACCACAGTTACTTTCATTCATTTACATTTTGTTGTTTGCATAATTTATCCATAACAGCACAAAATTACACAACACATAAACTATAATAGGATAAGGACTCGTCTGCACCTGCCTCAGCAGAGGGCTTGATTCAAAGGAAAACTCTGCCAAGGTGCCCGTGGCTTCCCCAGCGGTTCAACGGCGCATGTGGGTGGAAAGCAGGCAGCCCTCCCACACTTGATTTGTCCCAAAGACCACTGGGACATTGACACTTCATGCTTTTGTGCTGCACTGGGGAAGCAAAGAGCAGGGTAACCCATTGTTTCAAGAAAAGTGACCGTGTGAGGCTCCATACGTATTCTCTCTTCCAGAGGCAGAAGAATAGCTCATGTGGATCCAGAGCTGAGCCTCCGTTTTCAAATGAAGGGCTTGATCGGAAACCCTCTGATGTCAATGGGCTTTGGATCAGGTGCAAACAGAGGGTGTTTCTCAGGGCTCATCTATGCAAGCTAATGCTGGGTAGATTGACACCTGGGCTCGCTGCAAGTTGTGTGTCCGTCTCGACCCTACTGCTGAGCATCAAAGGCCCTGTAAGTGCATTTTGATCTAGCTTGCTTTGCAACTGGAGCAGATTAAAATGCACTAGGGAACATGGACAGCTAGTGCAGTGTAGATTCACACCCCAGCTGGCCGCAAACTAAGCATTCGCATGAGCAAACCCAAAGTGCCGGCTTCACACTCCTCGCTTGAGTACTGGAAATCCATCTGTGCTCGGCTTGTCTACACTTGAAACGCTACAGTGGCACAGCTGTAATGCTTCAGTGTAGACACTACCTGTGCTGAACAGGATGGGTTCTCTCATCCGCATAAGTAATCCACCTCCCCAAGAAGCAGTAGCTAGGTCAAGAGAAGAATTTTTCCATCCACCTAGCACTGTCTACACAGAGGATTAGGTCGGTTTAACTGTGTTGCTCAGGGGTGTGGATTTATCACACCCCTGAGCGACATAGCTGCAGGGGTGCTAGAGCAATTTGTACAGTGCGGGTGCTGAGAGCCATTGAACCAAACTGTAAACCCCGGATACGATGGAAACCACTTCAAGCCAAGGAGTGCGGCAGCACCCCTAGTTCCAGCACTTATGTGTAGCTGTGCAGCTGTAAGTTCCCAGTGTAGACCAGCCCTTAGATTCTGCCATCTGATCTTAGCTGATCAGGGTTGGCCCAAGGTCAGATACAGCCCCCTGTAAATGTTCACCCAAGGATCTGCATACTCTCCCCAAGATCATGAAAAACTACTTCCCCTTCTCCTTCCAGGGCCCAATTCAAAGCACAGTGATACCAATGGGAGTTTTTCCACTGATTTTGATGGGCCTTGGATCAGGTCCTTACTGGGAGAATCGAGATCCTGTGCTGGTCACCAGATCTGCAGTTGTCTAGGGCTAATCCACTTGCTGATGATGCATGGGGCAGAACATATTCCATCTCACTTTTCCATAGCTTTATTGGCTCCTACCGGGCTAGGAATGGAAAACTCCTGAGATGGTCAGTGAAGCCAGCAGCTGTGACTCAGAGACACAGAGGGAGCAGAGCACATACAGGGCTCAATCCTGCCCCATTAAAGTCCATGAGAATTTTGCCTTTTGCTTCAGTGGGCCCAGGATCAGGCTCCAATGACTGACACGGACACTCTTTGGATTATAACCAACCTTTAGAAGCAACCAAGCAGATAGAAAGCACCAAAGACCTCTCAACTGCAAGGAATCGAGTGTTCCTTCCCTGCCGCTGGGCTTTTGCAAACTAAACATAACCTTTATAAAAGTAAATTATTGTCTTATAACTTAAGTGCATCAAGCATTTCCTTAAATATGGTTCACGCTGAAAATAAAGTTACTTTTGCTGTACAGTACATTTCTGATAGAATTAGGAATAAACTTTGTTGATACTATATGCAGGTGTGTCTGTGCAGTACATACATTTACACACACACCCCATGTGCAGGCACATAGGCACACACCCAAACATACCTACCTCTTTCCAGGAGTTTCCCAGTTAGTGAGAGACAGATTAGGAGTTTCTAGATATCTAAACTTGCATGAGAATGTCTATATTAAAAGTCCCTGTTTTTATCAATAAACACTAGAGCTGGTAGAGAAACAGGAAAAAAAAGGGTGAACATTTCTTTGAAATTTCCCCTGTTTTTTCATCAAATTTTGCCAAAATTGCAAAATTTGAAAAGTTTTGGACCATTTCTACAGGAGGACTGAAATCATATGGTCGGAGGCTCTAAGGCCAGAAGGTCACTCGATGCAATCATCTTGTCTGACTTGTATATCGCAGGCCAGAGAACTTAGCTGAAATAAATCCCATAAATCGCAGGAGGAGGGGGCGGGTAACGGAATTGTGAAAACTTTGCACAAAGTGTTCCCTGTTTTTTTTCTTTCCCCATCAAAATTCGGTCTAAATTTCAAAATAAAAAATAAATAAATACATGATTTTTTTTTTAAATCAACCCTTTCTATAGCCGGACAGGGGGGTAAACAGGAGATGGGGGATGTCAAAATTTCATAGAAATGTTTAACCTGTTTTTCCCCCCATTGTTAAAATTTCAAGTTGAAAACACCTAGCAGCCCAGCTCTAACAAACACTTAGTATCTAATACTAGGATTCTAATAAAAACATTACACTATGCGATCCATAACTTAGTCAGTCTTTGGAAATACTGCACTACAAAATATTGTCTGACAGCATTCCAGCAACACAAACCCCTTGCCTGCCATATCTGAAGTGGGTTTAGCCTGTAATGTCATAGGCGCCTGTGCCTGGCCAGGTGACACAGACAAGGCTCAAGAAGTGAAATAGGAGTTCTGCATGGAGTACAGATGGTCGATGGGGTTTCCCATTCTTGACTGCAGCGGTCCAGCTTCTGAAGTTGCTAGGAAACAGTCGCCCAGGTTGCTAAGTGAGGTATCGTCACTATCCAGGTCACGGAAAAGGGGCTCAGCACCTTAAAATGAGGCAAATAAACAATGTTGAAGTATCATTGGCTATGGACAGTCCTAGCAAAGTGCTTCGCAGTGACATAGCGCTGTCCCCCAGCAGAGCTACAGGGCTGGAGTGTGGGTGTTCAGCAGCTGCCCACACTAGGGGGCGCTGCTGATCCACGACACTCCAGCTGGAGATCTGGAAGGCAGCATGTGCTTCAGGAAGGTGCCAATCTCACCAGCCATGGAGACTCGCGGGGAAGGTGAGAACTGGCGTGTGTGTGTAAGTCAGGGTGGAATCTCCATTCTGGCCCTGTCTTGGCGGGTGGAAAGAGACCCGCTGCAGAGGTGCCTACAGATGAGCACTGCAATTTCCCAGAGGCTCTTACCATAGGGGTGCATGTGGTCTCCTGGCATCTGGGGTGGGGTGAGCCCTTGCCGGAAGGGGTCCGAGCTGTAGACACCCTGCTCAATAGCCAGCAGCTGTTGTGGCGGGGCCAGTGTGGTGTATGGGTTTATGATCCCCTCCAGGCCAGCATTCCCACCATTGTTTGTCTGAGCTGTAAGACAAGGGAGAACTGATGTCAAAGCCAAATGCTGCTGTAGGACCTCCCTGTTTCTAACCTTCCTGGGCTGCTACACAGTGCCCTCCCCAGGCAGCAGTGCAGGGTCCCTTCTCACCCCTCTGGGCTCTTCTCTCACACCACATCCCTGAGCCCGCAGTCCCACAGTGGCACCCCTTACTCTACCCCACCAGCGCCAGGTCTCAGCTCCCCCCTTCTTGCCCTGTCACCTAAGCTCCTGGCCCCCTGAGGCCAGAATCAGCGTCTCTCTGTGCTGTGCAGAAATGGGCAGAGATGTCAGGCTCCGTCCACTCCAGACTTCTGGACAAGTCATAGCCCTGCATGCTCCCAGGAGAATGCTCTGTCAGTCACTCTGGCCCTATGCTTGGGGCCCGGATGGAGGGGTAACACAAAGGTGGCTTGAAGTCACCTTCACACACCATGTATTCTGGGGTCATTCTGGGGCCACCATGCCCTGCAGTGTAAGTTAGAACCTCCTCAGGGCTGCTCTAATTGATTCTCGGCTTCCCAGGACTCCCCATGGGCCTTGGGATGCAGAGAACAGATGAAGACCAGTGTGATTTGGCCATCTGCCCTCTCGCCCCCCGCCACGAGCATAGCCCTCCCTCCTGCTCCCTAGTGCAAAAACACCCCTTGCCCCGGGTTGTAGATCAGGACTGTTGTAGAGCCCTTTCACCAGCTCTGCACCAGCCAGGGGGCCATTCCCATTCCCCTTCAGGCTCCTTTCCACTCCCAGAGTAGCACCAAGGGGCCTTATCAGAAATGAGAAACTCTCCCTTGCTGGCAGGAGCAGCTTTGTCACCCCCAATGCACTAGGCAGGTCCTCAGAGAAGCATCGAGCCATTAGTCACCTCTGTTTTAATTAAAGCCAAACCACCTTTTACTAGCCTCACCTCTTGTGGCAACGAGAACCCTGACCCCCTTTCCCACGGTAGCTGCCCTTTCCGGCCCCTTACCCTTATGCTGTAAGCCATGTAATAAAAAGAAACGCTACTTCACCCAGCATGTAAACAACCAGTGGAACTCACTGCTGCAAAAAGATTATCAAGTCTCATGCTGTGGCTGGGCTTCTAAGTGAGCTGTTTATCTTATGACAGATAGTAACATTTTCAGCTCTGTTGGCTAAGGGGGAGACTCTCCCACACATGTAGGGCATTGTACAATGGGCTAGTGCAGTGATTCTCGAACTTTTGTACGGGTGACCCCTTTCACATAGGAAGCCTCTGAGTGTGACCCCCCTTATAAATTAAAAACTCTTTTTTCTATATTTAACACCATTATAAATGCTGGAGGCAAAGCGGGGTTGGGGTGGAGGCTGACAGCTCGTGACCCCCCATGTAATAACCTTGTGACCCCCTGAGGGGTCCCGACCCCCAGTTTGAGAACCCCTGGGCTAGTGGATCTAGGGGTAACACACCACAGAGCTGGGGGATCCCGGGCAGAGTTCTGGAGTGCAGTAGGGGCCGGTTTTGCAGCAGAATGGGAGATCCCAGCTAGAAGAGTTGGGGTTCTTGGCCAGGAAACGGGACACGGGCAGCAGAAAGTGGGCTCTGCAATTAAACTGGGAATACCAGTGCCGCAGATTGGAGGGGGCGGTAGCATTGTGCAGCAGCTCTGTGAGGGTCTCATGCAGCAAGGGTGCTAGGGGGGCCTTGGGCAGTACCTGAACTGAGCCGCTGGGTGTTTTGCTGATCTTGCTGCTGCTGCTGCTGCCTCCTTGCGAGTTTCTTCATCTGTTCAGGAAAGAAAGGAATGTAGAGGGTTGAAACAAGTCAATCTATGGAGGAGGCAAGAGCAAAGCTCTAGGACAGTGTTTTTCAGGAGAATACAGGGCCGGAGGGACCTCCTGGGTCACTGAGTCCAGGCCCCATATCGTCCCCCAAGGTTACGTACCTTCGCTCTCTGATTCTGGAACCAAACCTGCACGACTCGCACACTCAGCCCCGTCTCGGCTGCCAGCGTCTCTCTGACCTGGGATAAACGACACAGCAGACGTCCTCAGTCTTTTAACCAGCGGCTTTGCAGTTTCATTCCAGAGGAGGAACAGCGATCAGGCAAACCCCGGTGACCCAGAACATCAGGGAGTCTCCAGTTCACACAGTCCCCAGGAGGCCTGGCAGGCAGCCATGCTTAGCTAGCAGCCCGCTGGCAGGGAGTTTTCCTACCACTGGAGCCAGCTCAGAGACAGAACTATGGACTGCACCATCCCCTCCAGATCCCTTTGGGTAGAGGCTTTGCCTCGAGGCCTGTGAACCCTGCAGCTGGCGACCAGGGCCAGCTCCAGCTTTTTTGCCGCCCCAAGCGGTGAAGAAAAAAAACCCCAACCCCCCCGCCAACTGAGCTGCTGCCGAAGACTGAAGCGGAGCGATTGAGCTGCCTCCAAGGAGGAAGAGAGGGACTGAAGGACCCACCGCCAAATTGCCACCGAAGACCTAGACGTGCCACCCCAAAAACGGACAGACTGCTGCCCCTTTCTATTGCCACTCCAGGCACCTGCTTCTTTCGCTGGTGCCTGGAGCTGGCCCTGCTGGCCACACAGATGGTGAGCTGTGAGCTGCTTCCCATACGAAGCGCTTGTTTCACTATCCCCATCTTCTCTGCCTTCCTACAGTCTCCCCTCAGTTTGTTTGCTCTCCCTCTTGGGTCTAGTGTAGGGTGACCAGACAGCAAGTGTGAAAAATCAGGACAGGGGATGGGGGTAATAGGAGCCTATACAAGAAAAAGACCCAAAAATTGGGATTGTCCATATAAAATCAGGACATCTGGTCACTTTAGTCTGGTGATCAGTCTAGACCATAAGCCCTTTGTGCTAAGGACTCTTTTTTTAAATGACCTACATGTACAACAATTAGCGCTATGGTACTCCGATCCCTGACTGGGCCCTCTGGGTAATTCTGTAGTAAAAATAATAACGAATAAGGAATCACACAATGTGGCTTGCTCTCTGCCTCACATGTACACACAAGCAATCAAATGCCTAGGAATGAGTCCGCAGTCTGCACTGGCTGGAATTTAAGGGATTTAGTTTAGCCTATGAAACCTGGGGGTGAAATCCTGCTCCCCACGGCTGTTTTGCCATTGATGCCAATGGGGCCAGGATTTCACCTTAATGGCAACTCCATGCCCCGGCCCAGAACAGGGGCCCAGGGGGAAGAGAAGGATGTCTGGTGCCTGCCCTCTCCCTCACACCCCCCACGTGGGGACAGGGCACAAGTGCAGTGCTTGTGTTTGGGGGAGCACAGGGACTGTTCCCTCCTAGCTCTTCCAGGGGCACAAGCTGCACCAAGGGGGCAGGGAGGAGATGGGAGCCATTCACTCCTCCTTTTCCCTCACCATCCCTTGCAGCTAAGTCATGGAGTAGCTACACCCCCGTGTGATCTGGAAGGAGCCCATGGAGCTCCCCACCAGTGGGGCAGTGCCAGCAAGATACAATCTGGCCCTATATGGACTGGGTCCTGGTTATCTCAAAGACTATCTCATGTGATCATACAGCAGCATTGAGCAGGAACTCCTCCTGTTGAGCCTGGGTGTGACTGGAGGCAGGGTCTTCTTAGTGGGGGGTCTCAGCTATGGACCAGCTTCCCCATCAGTTCACCAGAGCCTGAGTTTGTTGACCTTCAGGTCATGCTGGAAGGCCGAGGCTCTTCCAAGGTGCAGGAGGGTAGGCAGATGGGGCTGGTGGGAGGGCTGTAGTACTGGGGAATCCCAGGCAGGTTTCAGCTGTGGGACAGACTGAGCATCTCCTGTTGCGACCGGGCATGTGACTGTAAGATGCTCTCTCTTCCAGGGCGTAAGATCACAGCCAGGCCCAGTCCAGCTACCTGCAGCTTCCGATCTTAAGAACTGGCTGGGAACATCAGAACAGAGATGGGATCTATAATCTGGCCCACAGCCACTCAGGACCTTAAACACAATAGAAGAACTTTAAAGAAAATCAATGTCTAGCTTGACAGGGAGTGAGGACAACAATTTCTGCAGCGAAGTAATGTCCTCGGGCAGCTCCATGCCCGTAAGAATGGAATCCGCAGCAGCCTGAATGAGCCGTTAGCCTCGATAGGTGATGAGAAGGAGCCCCGTATAAGAAACAATTACTGTAATCGAGCCTTGAAAAAACACAGCCATTTAGCCGTAACTCTAAATCTATCTGCCGGAGCACTGGTGGGAAAAGGCCCTTTTAATGATGAAACGGCGAGAAGGGGCCAGATCTCCAGCGGGTGTCAGTTGGTGCGGCTCCATTGTCTTTGATGGACTTGTGCTGATTTACATCAGCCGAGTAGCTGGCCCAGGAGGACGGCCAATTGGAGGATAATATGAATCTCAGACTTGGATGAGGATGGAGTCAGGGATCTATTGTCCAATGGAATCACCAGGACAGATGCACTGCTCAGCAACTGAATCGATGTTATTGGAGTCAATAATCAGAGCTCCTGCTTTCTTTGGGTTCAACTTCATGAAGTTCTAGGACATTAAGGTCCAGCAAACACCTAATCTGAGCAGAAATTGCAGGTGCGTGGGACCTTTTTAAAAACTAGACTGAAAACACTGAGAAATGTACAATAGGAAGGAAACAATCCTGTGTTTTTCAGGAAATAGCCTGGATGATCTAAGAGATCCTTTCCACCTCTAACTTTCCTGGATGATCTAAGTCAGCAGTTCTGAACCAGAAGTCCAGGGGCCCACCAAGCAGGGCCAATGTTAGACTTGGTGGGGCCCAGATCAGAAAGCCAAAGCCCCACCATGTGGGACTGAAGCCTGGGGTCCCAAGACCCATCACCAGGGGCTGAAGCCGAAGCCTGAGCAACTTAGCTTTGCAGGGCCCCCTGTGGTGTGGGGCCCTGGGCAGTTGCCCTGCTTGCTACCCCCTAATGCCTTCCCTGGCTTTCATATGCAGAATTTTTTTTTGTTGTGGCACAGTTGGGCCATGGAGTTTTTATAACATGTTGGTGGGGCTTCAGAAAGAGAAAGGTTGAGAACCCTTGATCTAAGAGATCCTTTCCACCAGAAAGTCCTTGCAACAGGGGTCATATCCTCTACTATGTGTTGTACGGCACCTAGCACACAGTGTCTGGGACAGGCGCTGCCTTACAGAGACTACAATCTCAATAGACAAGACAAAGGGGAATTAAAATCTCCATTTTACACACAGGGAACTGAGGCACAAGGGACTTGCCAAAGTTCACACAGGAAGTCTGGGGCAGAGCGAGGAACCAAACCTGTTCTGCTGAGCCTTGTGCCGGTGCCGTAACTACAAGACCCTTCTTCCCCCAGCTAAGTGTATCAGTGGTACAAAGCAAACCCGCTCCAAAGATAGGATATTACTTGTTAACCTTCCTTGTGGACAATACCATTCCACCTGACTCCCACTAGGATACTGAGCACCCAGGGAGATATAAGCAGGCTCTTCCACAAGATTTTTGGAATTTCTGGGGCACTGGTAGGTGCACTTCATGCATACCACCAGGGGCGGCTCTAGGCACCAGCAAAGCAAGCACTTGCTTGAGGCAGCCCATTTGCAGGGGTGGCATGGGAGCTGAGAACCAACAGGGGGCTCTGGGAGCTGTAGTTCCTTGGTTAGCTCCCTGCCTATAGAGCCAGCCCTGGAGCAGGGAAAGAACTACATTTCCCAGCATTCCCTTGGCCACTACCAATTGGAAAGGAAGGAGGGGGACCTCATGCGGCAATGTGCTGTGAGTGCTGTGAATGGTAGGGAGACCATATTTTAACATTCAAAAAACAGGACACTCCAGGGGGAGGGAAGCTCCACCCTGCCACCATCCACTCCCTCCGACTGCCCCCCACAGAAACCCCAACCCATCCAACACTGCCCCCAACTCCCTGTTCCCTGATCACCCCTTCCCGGGACCCCTGCCCCTAACTACCCCCCCAGGACCCCACCTCCTATCTAAGCGCTGCTGGTCCTTGTCCCCTGATTGCCCCCTCCTGGGACCCCTCCCCCTTGGGACCCCACCCCCTATCTAAGTCTCCCTTCTCCTTGTCCCCAACTGCCCCCTCCTGAGACCCGCCCCAACTTCTCCCCAGGACCCCACCCCCTACCTGTCCTCTGACAAACCCCTGGGACTCCCATGCCTATCCAACTGCTGCCTGTCCCCTGACTGCCCCCCCGAACCTCTGACCCATCTAACCCCCTGCTCCTTGTCCCTTGACTGCCCCCGAACCCCTACCACTTCTCCAGCCCCCCAGCCCCCTTACTGTGCCACTCAGACCAGCGTGTCTGGCTCCGTGCAGCTCCAGACACACTGCTGCATACATGCTGCCGTGCTCCCCCGCGGAGCCCAAAGCCCGCCCCACACACACACCCAGCACCTGCCTTCCAGATTTGAACACCTCAAAATTCAGGAGTGCTCAAGCTCAGTTTGGGCAGCTGTTACTTCATTTCTCCCAAATCAAATATACTGATATACAGAGACTGGGAATGGTTGGGTCATTACACTAATTAAATCTATTTCCCTATGTTAAGTTCTCCTCACACCTTCTATGGGTCATCTTAATTATCACTTCAAAAGTTTTTTTTCTCCTGCTGATGATAGCTCATCTCAATTGATTAGACTCTTCCTGTTGGTATGCATACTTCCACCTTTTCATGTTCTCTGTATGTATAAATATCTCCTGTCTGTGTGTTCCATTCTATGCATCCGAAGAAGTGAGCTGTAGCTCACGAAAGCTCATGCTGAAATAAATTTGTTAGTCTCTAAGGTGCCACAAGTACTCCTGTTCTTTTTACTGATCCACTGTAACTTGCTGTAGAAAAAGTAGGATAAAATTGAGCAAGAAATGCTTCCCAGTGATTATTAGGACTGGAATTGCTATTTTCAACAGCCATTGCCTTTTTGTTTGTTTAAAAGGAAGACAGTGATATTGCATTGGCAAATTCCCCATAGAAAGAAAGAGTGGAACAAAAGAATAATAAAGGCACCTCAACTTTTCCTCATTGATGTAGGACAGTCTTATAATATGCATCCAGATATCCTCCAATCACACAAGCTGAAAATTGTTCCACTTTACTGCAGTTCTGTAACCATATGGGAACCAATCCTGTCTGTTCTGTGCACATCCAAAATTCCTGCTGAATGACCCGCCCTGGGAGCGAGTTACCAGTGACCAAGGGCTGCAGTGGGAGGAGGGTGCAGGTAGGTGGGGAGGAGAGCCCAGGGCTGGGGCGGCAGGAGGTGTGGGGGGGGCACTGGTGGGGGGGGACGGGGGGAAGCCCAGCGCTGGGGCAGCAGGGGGTGTGTGTGGGGGAGAGCCCAGGGCTGGGGCAGCAGGGGAGTATGGGGGGCAGCCAAATTTTTTTTGCTTGGGGTGGCAAAAAACCTAGAGCCGGCCCTGCATACCACAGACAGAAGTATCATAGAATCATAGAATCATAGAATTCAAGATCAGAAGGGACCATTATGATCATCTAGTCTGACCTCCTGCAAGATGCAGGCCACATAAGCCGATCCACCACTCCTTAAGCAAGCGACCCCTGCCCCATGCTTCGGAGGAAGGCGAAAAACCTCCAGGGCCACTGTCAATCTACCCTAGAGGAAAATTCCTTCCCGACCCCAAATATGGCGGTCAGCTGAACCCCGAGCATGCGGGCAAGACTCTCCAGCCATACCCTCTGGAAAATGGCTAACAATATCCTATCATTGACCCATTGTACTAATTACCAGTGTGGCACTTAATTGACCTATTGACTAAGCCCGTTATCCTATCATACCATCTCCTCCATAAACTTATCTAGCTTAATCTTAAAGTCATGGAGGTCCTTCACCCCCACTGTTTCCTTTGGTAGCTGTTCCAGAATTGCACTCCTCTGATGGTTAGAAACCTTTGTCTAATTTCAAGCCTAAATTTCCTGACTGACAATTTATATCCGTTTGTCGACGTGTCCACATTAGCACTGAGCTGAAATAATTCCTCTCCTTCCCTGGTATTTATCCCTCTGATATATTTAAAGAGTGCAATCATATCTCCTCTTATCCTTCTTTTGGTTAAGTAACTCCACCCGCCTTCCCCCAGTGAACAGGGCATGGGATTGGGACTCAGCAGGTGTAAATCGGTGTTGGTCCAATGACTTCAGTGGAACTAGGAGGATTTACTGCCGCTTGGGGGTTGGCCCAGAGTCAAAGAACTACCCACCATGCTGTGCGCACACAGGCGTTCATGTATACACTTACAGCACATACCTTCATTTCTTCTTGCATGCACAGCTGGGAAATTTGCTCACATTTGGAGGTGTTTTGGAAAGGTGGGTTCCCTGGGCACGTCTGGCTGCACAAGTACATGTTACACACACACACAAACATGCAACAGAAACAGAGCAGGCCAGATCCTCAGCCGGTGTAAATCAGCACCGCCCCAGTGGCTTCAATGGAGTGACACCTGCTGAGGATCTGGCTCGACATTTCCAACATGCGGACGGTTCTCTTCTCACTGTACCTTCCTGCATGGCTTGGAGGAGACCTCGAATGATGCTTTGAACGCCCTCCGCTGCTGTGTTGTCAGGATTGTCCTGGGTCTCTTGGGACGCTTGTGATCCTTGCTGTCCTCGGCGCCTTTCCCAGGACCATGACCCATTTTGCATAGACTCTCTTCATCGTCACTTTTACCTGAAAGAATTAAGCAGGCCCATGAAGGTGATGGACAGAGCATGCCAGCTTTCTGGGCGGTGTGTCTTAGTTTAGCTGAACTGTACATTTTAGCACCCAGATCCTCAAAGGGATTTAAGTGCCCAACTCCCACTTCACCTTAGGAGCCTGAGACTTATTGACTTTCAATGAGTTTTAGGCTCCTAAGTGACTTGTGAAAATGGGATTTAGGCATCTAAATCACTTGGCCACTTTTGAACCCTGAGGGCAGCCTGGCTTCGCTGAAAGCAGAGGGGACGGCCACCTTCACTAGAGGCAGCCTCACTTTTGCATGCAAAACTATTGTGGAATTACTGCCATCTTGACTGGGGGACGTTTGGCTTCAGCCTTGTTGAAAGCAAGGGAAAGTGGTGGCCATTTTGAACAAGGGGAAATTCACAAGTTTGAATGCCAGGATCATGAGAAACAAACTCCACCAAATATTGTGAGATTCATAATAAAATCACATGGATTGGTTACACCATAATAGGGCTTAGAATGGAAGTCTAGATGCAGCCTTAGCTATGGAGGCTCAACCCACACTTCCCATAATTCCAGATTCTTGTGTTAAGCACTTTACAAAGGTATCATTATTCCCATTTTACAGATGGTGAGACTAAGCCTCAGAGATATGAAGTGACTTAACCAAGGTCACACACCAGATCGGGGTAAAGCTGGACCTAGAAGCCAGGACTATCCACTGGATTGTGTCTCTATTGTACAATGACCTCCTCAAACTACCCTTCTGTTGTTGTCTTGTGGGTCTCATCATCACACACTGTGCCTGGACAGTTTATATTGATATAAAAGAAGGGCGATGCCATTTTTGACTGATCAAAAGATATTGCTGTGCATTCACTTACAGATCATAGATCAGGCCAGATTTAAATGTGCACGTATGCAGTTTATATAACAGGACATTATGATTTTGGGTCAGGAATACATCCAAGGTGAAACATGAAACTGTAAAGCTTCTCCCTAGAATTCATGTGGGAGAATTTTTCTCTTAAGAACTAAAAATGCTGTAGCAGTCGAATATTAGAGAGAGATAAAGAGGGGACAGGCTCTGACCCCCAAATCCAAGGTCTAGATCAGGGGTAGGCAACCTGTAGCACGTGTGCCAAAGCCGGCACACAAGCTGATTTTCAGTGGCACTCACACTGCCCGGGTCCTGGCCACCGGTCCGGGAGGCTCTGCATTTTAATTTAATTTTAAATGAAGCTTCTTAAACATTTTTAAAACCTTATTTATTTTACATACAACAATAGTTTAGTTATATATTATAGACTTAAAGAAAGAGATCTTCTAAAAATGTTAAAATGTATTACTGACACACGAAACCTTACATTAGAGTGAATAAATGAAGACTCTGCACACCACTTCTGAAAGGTTGCCGACCCCTGGTCTAGATGTTTTTCATAATTTAACCTGACAATGTGAAAGCAAGATGAAAGGACTAGCGCTCAATGTTTGCAGAACTGTCGGCAATAGGAGCATACATCTCTTCTCTGACATAAAACCACCCAAACTCAGGCACTTGGGGAAAAACAAGAATTAATGCCATGTGAAGTTTAAACTTGTTTCATATGTTTGCTAAAGATTGGAAGGAATTTGAGGAGGGTTTTCTCTTTCCCTTTTTTCCTCTATTCATACCACCAATTTATGATGTGAGCAATCTCCACTGAAGGTTATATCCTGTGAGAGCTAGACACCTGTGGAGCCTTGCTTGAGACAACAGTGTCAGCACTAGAAAAAGGAACGACGATTTATAAATCCATTTCGAGGAAAACTGAACTTTCTACACAAGGACAGGAGGTGGAGCCTGAAGCCATACAAGTTGGACTTTTTTCCCTGGCGGTCTAAAATACTTAACAATTTATAAACTCCCTGCTTAGTGCCTCAGGTGGCAGATTAAAAGCTGAATTGTCCAAACAGAGGAGCAGGAAGGGAAGTAATTTTGGCAGCATGAGAAATACAGACAGATCGGAGTTCAGCTGATGAATTCACTGTATTTTCAAAGGCTGTAACTTACCTCTCAACCCCCAGACTCTGAAATGAGGGACAGTGACACTCAAAATGAGAGACAATGAGGGACAACCCACTTTAAAATGAGGGACAATTTTTTTTTTATTGGACACACTAGGTTTGTTTTTAAATCAAAGTACAAGCATACAAATAGCCTGGAACTTAAGATGATGAAACTAAATAATAATTCTGTGCACTAAACGCATACTTAAGATGCTAAGATGAAAATAATTCAAGTGCTTGTCTCTTTAGAGTCTGGTTCTTGGCCATAGCCTTTACCTTCAGCCATGAGTGTCACGGGCTTTGGAAGAGCAAAACATTAAAGCAAATTAGTGATTTTTTATACTAATGAAATACAATAATACAGAAAGAATGTTAGAATTAACCCATACAGTTAAGATCAAGCTCCAAACTGTGGAGTGAGGTGACAGGGGCAGGTTTTATGGCAACTCCAGTTTTCTTGATCCAAGTTTGCAGCTCATAGAAAAGGGGAGCAGGTGGATCAATGCAATGGCCCCTCAGTTCCCCAGGGATGCTGATGGCCCTGGCTACAGGGAAGAGCATGGGCAGGGGATCCCCCTCCCTGTCAGAACAGATCTGCCTGCGAACCACATCCTTGCAGCTGCAGATGGTCTCCCTGAAGCTGGACTGGAAATGTGCCTCCACTCACCTGAGCCTGCAGTCCAAGCCACTGGAAAAACCCAGCCAGCCAAGCTCCAGCACAGGCAGTTCCATGTCCAACTACTCAAGGAAGCAGGTGACTGAGGAGCAGTCCAGGGAGGTGCTAAGCAATTGCTCAGCTGCCCCTTCCTTGGCCCTGGAAGCCAACACGGGTGCCTGAAGGATGCCCTTGAGCTCAAGCTCTGAGAGGAATTTGGGCACATTCCCCCAGTGTAGGGAAGCCCTCAAGACGTCCCTTGCT
The DNA here is from genome assembly GCF_016161935.1 of Mauremys reevesii. Classification (NCBI taxonomy): domain Eukaryota; kingdom Metazoa; phylum Chordata; order Testudines; family Geoemydidae; genus Mauremys; species Mauremys reevesii. The sequence continues at coordinate 46,941,292 of NC_052630.1, read as the reverse complement.
CCACTTGCTTGCAGCATGGCAGTGACTGGTGTGACAACATCACACACCAAGACATGCATCTCACAAATAGAAACCTGGCTGAGCAACCGAATCAGGACTTCGCAATGGCAATGCACAGGACTGAAAGACAACTTTAAAAATCGGGGCCAGGCATGGGACGCCCTGCACAGAGCCATTGGAATAGCTGTTCCACATGACTAACAGCTCATAGGATTTGCTCCAACAGTCTAGATCACTGGTCTGTCTAATTTGAAACCCGTTCTATACCACAGCAAACTATTGTTCCATTTTATACAGCAGCCAACCTCCTAGCATGCCAGACCAGTTCACTGATCCATCCACTCTTATCTCCTGCCACCCAACTAATGGTACAAATGGCCTAAGACCGCCTAAGACCTTCTTTCCCATGCAGGTCATATTAGTCAATATTTACCTCTTGGGTTAATAAATGCCAATTTCACATCAACAGACATCAATATTCATTTATTATTCAGTAGAGCTGGCTGAGATTTTTCAACCTTTTTGTGTGTGTGTGTGTGTAAAAAAATTCAGATTCAGCCACATCAAAAAGTTTCATCAAACTGGGCTCATTTTGCTGAATTGCTTGGGTCGAAAATACTACAAAAAAAATTAAATCAAAACATTTCATTTTGACTTTTCCTAAATTAAATGTTTTGTTTTTTGGTTCAAAATGACTCTTCATTTCAAAATTTCCTTTTTTTTAATTAGAAACAAGCAAAAATTATTCCATTTTCTTGAGACCAATCATTTTGTTCTAACTGAAATGAAGATTTTTTGTTTCTTTTTAACTTTATGGTTTGCGAAAAATTTCTAACTATTTCATTTCCAGTTCAACCCCAAACCTTTGTTTTTCCGGCATTGCCAGTGAACTGAAAAACTCATTATCTGCTCCTCCCTCCCCCCCCATTATTCAATTCCATAATGGAATTTTCTAAGCAAGTACAGAATTCTGGGATATAGCTTAAAAGAAAGACACTATATAAAATACAGGCCTGCGTGCTTCCTACAAGATGCCGACTTTGTCTACTCCACTATCAAATCCACATTTTTAAATCAGCAAGTCTGAAAGATTCGCATCCAAGAGTTTTAAAAGAGCTGTCTGAAGAGCTCTCTGGACTGTTCATGTCGATTTTCAGTAAGTCTTGGAAAATGGGAAGTTCCTGAAGACCAGAAGAAAGCTTAGAATGTTTAACTTACCTTGATAGTCAGATATTAGGAATGGCAATATACAAAAACCTGTAGGAGAACGCTTCAATTTCCCTGGACACACAATAGCAGATTTTAAGGTAGCCATCCTGCAGCAAAAAAGCTTCAGGACCAGACTTCAAAGAGAAACTGCTGAGCTCCAGTTCATCTGCAAATTTGACACCATCAGCTCAGGATTAAACAAAGACTGTGAATGGCTTGCCAACTACAAAAGCAGTTTCTCCTCCCTTGGTTTTCACACCTCAACTGCTAGAAAAGGGCCTCATCCTCCCTGATTGAACTAGCCTCGTTATCTCTAGCCTGCTTCTTGCTTGCATATATATACCTGCCCCTGGAAATTTCCACTACATGCATCCGACGAAGTGGATATTCACCCACGAAAGCTCATGCTCCAAAACGTCTGTTAGTCTATAAGGTGCCACAGGACTCTTTGCTAACTTACCCTGGTCTCTGCACTTATTTCATTGGCCCACAGGCTGTGTCCAGGGAGATACTCCAGACTGAAGTATCTCTTTCACAATATACTGAGGTTCAGTTTGGAAAAGTAACATTTTATGTCCTTGAAATTCCACAAGGATTTTTTCTGTGCTCCTGCACTGAGCTGTTGGAGACATTAACCCACTGGTTCTTGTCCTGTTCCAAGCCCCTTGACGTCTACTGGCTGCAGCACCTTCACAGCTTGCCCACACTGCAGCAGAAGCCTGGGCCAACATACCTCCATGGACCGTTCCAAGAGGAAGTGTTTCCATGATGAACTCATAGTTGAAATTCCGGGCAGGGCCAACGAGCAGGTCCAGTTCCAAAGACTTGTGGCTAGGGAAAAGACATGGCGAGAGGCAAGCGGAAAAACTCCGGCTGGCTGCACAGAGTGAGGACAGGGTTTCAGCACGGGAGCAGGCACTTGCTTCCCAATTCTTGGAACAGGAACAGTGGCTAAGGGAGGCGGACGTTGCTCAGCAGAGAGAACCGTTTGAGCGGCTCATATCTATACTGGCTCCTGCTGCCTCTCCCTCACCACGGCCTGAGTCCCCTGCAACGTATCCTCATTCCAGAAACAGCTCAGAAAACTCCCTGGTTGGGTGACCCATGCAATCAGTCCCATGAGCAGCCGGGCAGGACAGCTTAACCCCATGCAGGCCTTAGTCTTGAACCTCCTTCTCCTGGAGATGCTTCCACCCCCTTTCCCTGGTGTTAAGTGTGCAAAAAGAGGGAAGGAAGGGAAAGGAGATCAGCGGGGTCAGGGGACATGGCATGATAGGGGGTTTCTGTCTTGTACATGATTTCAGAGTTTGCACTTCATGCTCATTTGTTGTTGTTCTTTTAGAAAGATCCTGTTGTCACTGGTGTTATGGTGTTGCCTGCCTGGCAATGGGTGAATGTTGTACGGTTTTAATACATGTTTATAACTAAAGCTTTTTATGTCATCAAGAAAGTTTATTGCTGTCCCTGCATCTCATGATACAATCCAATGTGAAATAAAGGTGAACACATGATGAGGGACAATGAGGAATTAGTAAGCAGACCCTAAGCCTCTATCTGGTTCCATTCAGCAAGCCACACTTCAATCACTCCCTTATATGAATCCATATTGTGAATCATGCCCCCCGCCCATTTCATAAATTGTCTTGTCATTTGCAAGCACGTTGCATGGTAACCAGCACCCCTGCAGCACTGAGCCCCCCCAAAGTCAATTAATCCCATCCCCTCCCCCCCAAAAGCACATCCATAAAGGTGCTAGTCTCCCTCTTCCATTGGGCCGTACACACCCGTAACATGGACGGGAGCACAAAGCATCCCTGACTTCTGTTGCCTGGGCACGGCCAGCTCCAGCTATGGTAGCTGCACTTTCTGGCTGTGTGTATCGGCTCAGTGGCCCCTTGCCCACACAGGTCCTTTCAGGGGGAAATGGCTCTGGCTTCACAAAGATTGGGAGGAGCACAGCAAGCCATGGTGAGGGGGACAGCATTGATGACACTGGCCTCCAAATGAATCTGAAGCCACCTCCAATGGGTTTTCAATCTGCCCAAAGCACATTCAACCACCATTCTTCACCTGCCGAGAGCATAGTTAAACCGTCTTTTGCCAGGGCCTTTGCAATTAGGGTATGGTGTCATAAGCCAAGGCAAAAGGGGGAATGCAGGGTCCCCTGGAACAATGGTGAGGACAGTAGCTCCACTGATGACAATGTCATGTGGTGGGAATAGTGTCCCAGCCTGTCCATGAATGTAGGCTCCTAATCAGTGAAGAACCCTGGTCTCATGAACTTTCCCAATGCAGCCTACATTGGCATTACTAAATCTCCCTCTGTGATCCACAAGGGCCGGCATAACAGTGGGGTAGTACCATTGTGGAGGGCAAATTATGGGCATGAGTCCCACCAATGGCTTCAGCGCAGATAGGAAACCCCATTCTCTGAAAGTCAGCAATTACCTTAGGAATATCTTTAATGCCCACCACCTTGGGGTAACCCATACACCTGATTGCCTGTGATTTCCACCACTGATTTATTCACAAATTAACTTTCCAACACCAAACTGGGTTGCCAACGGACCTGTGGCAGTCTAGTGTAACCAGCTTCCAGATGGTTGTAGCAACCCTCTTCTGGACTGGGAAGGGTGCCCTCATGCATGTGCAAACTGCCCACAAAGCTCCAGAAATGTAGCTTTCTTCATGCAAAAGTTCTGGCCCACTGCTGGTCATCGCAGATCCTCATGATGATGGGATCCCACCAGCCTACGTAGGGGACATCAGCGGCTATATTGAGTGTCATGAGCAGCATTAGCGAGTGCGAGTCTGCCATACCTGGATACATCTCATCCTCCTCCATATTTAGCTCTGTCAGATGCCTTTGGTGGATCAGAAAACACAGCCTAAATGCCCACCAATGCCTCATGGAAGCTCTGCCCATTTTCTGACACAGGAGTGAAAGTGCAAGCAAGAGAACTTGAAAAGGAGCCTTCTCCGTGTTGCTCGGCTGGCAAGGTTGGCAGGCTGTTAAAACTTCCTGTAACATGCTGGGTGCACAATAAAGCTTTCCCATGGTGCACCACAGTCAAAGGCCTAGAGCTGCCCATTTCGAGAGAGTGGTAGGGAGTCTGCAGTATGGTTGGTTTGACTCGGGTCTGCGTGCTGCAGTGTGGATGCCAGAGCCCGAGGTTTGAAAATTCTTAACCTAGGGTTAACAATCAGTGTAGATGCTCTAACCTGGGTCAGCTGACTTGAGTCCCACTAACTCTGGGCTTACAGTGCAGTGTAGACATACGCTCAAGAAATTCAATCTATTTAGCTTAACAAAGTGAAGGTTAAGGGGTGACTCCATCACCGTCTATAAGTACCTACGTGGGTAACAAATATTTAATAATGGGCTCATCAATCTAGCAGAGGAAGGTCTAACATGATCCAATAGCTGGAAACTGAAGTGGACCAAATTCAGACTGGAACTATGCTGTAAATGTTTTTAACAGTGAGAGTAATTAACCACTGGAACAACTTACCAAAGGTTGTGGTGGAGTCTCCATCACTGATCATTTTAAAGTCAAGATTGGATGTTTTTCTGACAGATCAGTTCCCAGAATTATTTTGGGTTGAGTTCTCTGGCCTGTGTTATATAGGGGGTTAGACTAGATAATCACAACAGTCCCTTCTGCCTTGGAATCTGTGAGTCTTTGGACTTGCAATACTTCAGTGGGAGTTGAGAGCACCTGGTATCCTGTAGTGCGCGCTCATCAGATAGCAGGATCAGGCCCAAAAGTCATTTTAGGATCATTTATTTTATGGCAGCACCAAGAGGCCCCAACCGAGACCTGGGCTCCTTTTTGCTGGGTGTGGTACAGACACATGGTGAGAGACAAGGCAGAAAAAGGTTGGGGAAGAAAAGAGAGAGGGGCGGTGACTCGCCCAGGGCCACGAAGTAGGTCAGTGGCAGAGCGAGGTACAGAATGGTAGTCTCCCGTGACCCACGCACTGACACCGCCTGGATTTTATTATTGCTCATTTACTTGGGAACAAATCCATGGTGCTCGCCCACCAGTTTAAGTGGTGTCTGCATAGCAAGCTAGCAGAGACTGCAGCAGGAAGGTAACCACCAGCAGAACGTTCTGCTTCCACATGGTTGAACCAGAAGCCACAGAGGTAGGGATGTGACATGCTTTTGAAAATCACTAAGCACTAGGAAATTGTTTCAAACCGTTTTTATTCCAAGGCTGAAGTTATCTTGATTAAAATAATAGTAATCCATGATGTGGGCATGTTTTTTTAAAAAAATTGAACCGTTAATTAGTGATTTTTTAATACCCTCCACTGTAATTTTCTATAACAAAACTTCCCTTATCATTTTTTAATTCCTCGGTTATTAACCCAAACTGCTTTAATTTCTTCACCCCTCAGTGCCTCCCCACAATTGTTCTCTCTAGCTTGTGTCCCACGCTGCTTTGTGATGCTTAACTCAGTGTGGCATTTTGGGACACAGCTTGCACAGAAGATTCTATGCAATGAACACTTTATTGCGCTGCATAATTAAGAGACCTTATTTATGACTTAAATACTGTATTGGTAACCTCGGTTATTAATCCTCAGAGGAGCACCATGAAAGCACTTGTAAAATGACCATTGTACTGTGTACGAACTCCCCTCTAATGTGCTGTAAATCAATCATAACCTTTCCAGCAAAGCTCCTCTAGGATCCATTGGGGAAGTGTTTATGGTAATTACACCTATAATGAAGCTAAGCGGCTTGTTTTAACAACATGATACATACAGTGTGGGCAGGCTTGGAAGGGGCTTCATTGTAGGGATAAGCAAAATGGCAGTAATTAAGGGCAACCTTAGAGGTTCTGGGGAGGCCCTGGGAAGAGTCTCCCAGCCTCTATGTTTCCATGTGCCCACAAGGTGGGGACCGTGCTCATGGGGAGCTGAGACTGACTCTGTGTCAGTGCAATGCAAGCTGAAAAGCAGTTCTAGGAGGTCTGCACTGAAGCCAGAAAAGGTGAGCGTGGTCTTTGACAGACATGGGTGTGGTCTGGGGAAACCCCAGCTGTGCTCCACACCTGGCAAGCTGTAATTTAAAGCAGGCAGTTGGCTGTGATCTCTCTGGCCCATTTCCACAGTAAGAATCAGGGGGGTTAAGCAGGGCTCTGAAATAGAATGGGCCACATTGAAATGCCCAGATTTGCAGACATATTTCTGTTCTGTTTTCAATTAATTACAAGAAACAGTCAAACCTTACTTCACCGTGCATGGTCTCTTGAAATGTGTGTTAACTACTTATGCTAAACAATCTGTTCCACCTGGTATTTGCACTATTCCAAGACCTAAGAAGCTTGTCTCTCTCTCACCAACAGAAGTTGGTCCAGTAAAAGATATTACCGCCCCCCCCCGCCTTGTCTCTCTAATGTCCTGGAACCAACACAGCTACAGCAACACTGCATATGCCTTACTAAGGCAGTCTAAGAAACTGGGAATTACTCCAGGCAGCAGCAGTCCACATAAGATACATTCATGCGGGACCAGGGAATTTCTCTATCAGTGGACAATAACTTGAATCACAAATTCTAGAAAGTCAGTGAGGATCTCACACCCATTCATGACCTCTCTGTCGACTGCGCTAGAAAAACGTAACTTCAACATCAGACAGACTTACAAAAAGTGTATTCGCAAAATAGGCAAAAGTTGTTCCTGGCAAAGGGAGGAAGGATGGCGCTGTGTTTAGAGCATTAGACTGCAATTCAGCAGATTTGAGTTGACGTCCCAGCCCTGCCACAGACACCATATGTCACCTTGGGTAACTCACTTGATCCTTCTGTTCCTCATCTGCAAAGTGGAGTTAATGGTTCATTTTCCCACTCTATTTCTGTTGTGGCTATTTAGATTACCAGCTCTTTGGGAGTAGGGACTGGCTCTTGCTATATGTCTGTACAGTGCAGGCCCTGACCTCCATTGGGACCAGTAGGTCCTACTGGGATAACAATAAATAAATAATAATACAATGTTTGTGTGTTGAGCTTTTCCTCTCCTGATTCTGCAGCAGCCGCTGGACAGCCAAGGATGGATCCTGGGAAACTGAAATGAGGAGAAGCTCTATTCTACTGATGGGTGTTGGGCTGAAAGCACATTTCACTCTGAGGCGGGGGTTGCGAAGGGCTACCACAACACAACTAATAATGATCATTAAGGCTTCAGCGAGATGCAGCATAGATTTTAAGATCAGCAGGGACCACTGTGATCATGTAGCCTGACTTTCTGCATCATCACATGGGCCATAGGACTTGCCTGAATTAATTAGAGGACTGGGCCAAAAGAAACCTGATGAGGTTCAACAAGGACAAGTGCAGAGTCCTGCACTTAGGACGGAAGAATCCCATTCACTGTTACAGACTAGGGGCCGAATGGCTAGGAAGCAGTTCTGCAGAAAAGGACCTTGGGGTTACAGTGGACGAGAAGTTGGATATGAGTCAACAGTGTGCCCTTGTTGCCAAGAAGGCTAACGGCATTTTGGGCTGTATAAGTAGGGGTATTGCCAGCAGATTGAGGGACGTGATCATTCCCCTCTATTCGACATTGGTGAGGCCTCATCTGGAGTACTGTGTCCAGTTTTGGGCCCCACACTACAAGAAGGATGTGGATAAATTGGAGAGAGTCCAGCGGAGGGCAACAAAAATGATTAGGGGGCTGGAGCACATGACTTATGAGGAGAGGCTGAGGGAACTGGGATTGTTTAGTCTGCAGAAGAGAAGAATGAGGGGGGATTTGATAGCTGCTTTCAACTACCTGAAAGGGGGTTCCAAAGAGGATGGATCTAGACTGTTCTCAGTGGTACCTGATGACAGAACAAGGAGTAATGATCTCAAGTTGCAGTGGGGCAGGTTTAGGTTGGATATTAGGAAAAACTTTTTCACTCAGAGAGTGGTGAAGCACTGGAATGGGTTACCTAGGGAGGTGGTGGAATCTCCTTCCTTAGAGGTTTTTAAGGTCAGGCTTGACAAAGCCCTGGCTGGGATGATTTAGTTGGGAATTGGTCCTGCTTTGAGCAGGGGGTTGGACTAGATGACCTCCTGAGGTCCCTTCCAACTCTGATATTCTATGATTCTATGATTCCTGCTTCCAGTCCAATAGCTGTGGTTGAACAAGAGCAGATATTTTAGGAAAAAAACAGCCAATCCTGATTTTAAAATGTCCAGTAATGACAAATCCACCATGGCTCTTGGTAAGTTGTTCCAAGAGTTAACGACCCTCTCTGTCAAAAATTTCTCCTTATTTCCAGTTGCAATTTGTCTGGCTTCAATTTCTAGCCGTTGGAGCTTATTATATCTTATGCTGCTAGACTGAAGAGCCCGTTATTATCAAATCCCTGTTCTTTGTGTAAATACTGATAGACGGTGATCAAATCACACCTTAACCTTCACTTTGTTACAATAAATAGATTGAGTCTAAAACAGGTTTTCTAATCCTGCCATCATTCTCGTGGCTCTTCTCTGAGCCCTCTCCAATTTATCAGCATCCTTCTTGAATTGTGAGCACCGTATCCAGCAGCAAATGAACCAGTGCCAAATAACTAACTAACTAACTAATCCCTCACTCTTACACAGCACTTTTCATCAGTGGTCTTCAGGTGCAGTACAAAGAAGGTCAGTATCACACGGAGTTAACAAACCTCCTGTCTCCTACTCGATATCACCTTGTTTATTCATCCAAGGACCGCATTAGTCAGCAGGAGAGGAGTGGCACAGTACTGCTCAAGAGATTTTGCGGCTGGCATATCATCATCATTGCTATTATTATTATAGCTGTGCCTAGAGGCCTGAGTCCAGGATCAGGGCTCTACACATGACAAAAAGACAGTGCCTATGTGCAAGAGCCAGCAGCGGGATAGGGCAGGCAGATGGGAGGAGCACGAGGTAACTAGACTATGATTGGTGTGGTAAGCAGCCGCCACAGCGCAGCTGCCTAACCACTGTACTTAACTAGCTCCCTATGGCACCCCTGCTGTTTTGCATGCTTCCAGCCCCACTCTTCCTTGAGCACACACACCTGGTGTGGCTAATAGGCACCGCTGACATGGAACAACATGCTTTATTAGCAGCATGCAGCTGCTTTCCTTTCCCACCCCACAGGCAGCTTAGGTTCAGGGGGCAGACCGGTCACACTAATTCCCACCAATCTCTGGCTGCTGCTGCAGGGGTTTTCTCTCCCTCCTTCTCCAAGAAAGAAACCCACTCTCCTTGCAGGCTACTGGGAAACGAAGGAAGAGGGTTTGCTCACTGGGTTTCAGATGCAATATGTAACTGCAGAGCTAGCCACTTCTTGGTTCCTTGCCACTTTGTGTATGTGTAATGCTGCATTAATGCCAGTGTCCTGCTTACATTCCAGTGTGGGTAATTACATTCTTCCACTTGCAGTTCCAACTGCACATGGCATTCTTATGCCCATCCTAAACCACTGTGCAGCAATACTATGCTGTTAGACACCTGTGAGGGGTGTTCCACACCAGAGATGGCTGTATTTCAGTAGCAGGTAAAGCGATGCCTATATAACAGCTATATTCCACTAAGCGTTATGTCAGCTTCTGCAAAAGAAACTGCTTTTGGATCTGAACTTTCCCAAAGCTAAAGGGGTCAGGCCCATTTCTATTCAGAACCTATTCATGTTTGTCTAACACTATGTGTAATTTATCAATAATTATATACGGCTTAAAAGAAACCCCGAGATCTGAACTTGGTGGCTTCAGCCCTTTGCTGGAGACTTAAGAATAAGGAACCTGAGATTTTTCTGCTCCGGACAAGTGACCGTGTTGTCTTCATTTATATCCCACCGCAGAGGTGATGGCAATAAAACTCTCTCTCTCTCTTGATCTCACTAAAGGAAGGCTGAGTGCTTGAGAGCATCTTATGGCGATGCCTGTAGGTGTTCTACTGCCCTGATGCTATTTCCCAGCTAGCATCTGGCTACTATTTCTAACCACATGATTTTAGAGTGCAGCAGGACATTTTGCTGTTAGTGTATGACAAGTGCAGCTCAGTGGATGATACTGGAGCCGCTACAGCTTTCAAGACATTAAAAAAAAAACCACTGAAAACAAACAGATCTCTGCGCTCTACTCTGCAAGTGATGAAAAGGGGACCAAACTCCCCAAACACCTGCTCCAAGAATCCATCTGAGTGGGAAAAAAAGTTGAGTCGGATTTAGTGTGGTAATACTTTTAATTAACTCTGCCTTTAAAGCCTTCCGTGAACGAGGTAGGAATTAATTAATCTTTAAGGCTCCTCCTGACGTCACATGGGAAAGGGCTGGGGGCCATTTATATTGTCTGTGGTGACCTCTGGGTGACCCCACAGCTCAATGGGGAAGGGAGCCGGGTGGTGTGGGGAAGCAATCCAGGGCTACTCAATTTCGTGCGCGGAGATGAAAAAATTCTTTGGTTGGAGGGAATTAAGGAGAGGAGAAATGTTAGTACACTTTTAATTGGAAACCAGGGTCTTCTTTCAGAAGGGCTTGTTTACTTAGGCTTGGCCACTGGAGCTCAGGGGAGGCTGTAATTGAAGCAAGGGTTTGGGAGATTAAAGAGAACATATGGCTTCCACAGCCTTGCTTTTCATCTGCATTTTCTCACAAAATGGCCTTCGGTTTGTGTCTCTCCCTCACAGCCTCTTACATTTCTGGAGGGCCTTTGGGAAGGCAGCCACCGGCTGGATACACAGCTCTTAATTTCACAGCTCTTCTAGCACAGGGAAAGTCAGAGATCAAGCTCCACTGCAGATCTCGATGGGGTTCACCTGGCACTGGGGGAAAGCTGGCTGTGGGGACAGGTTCAAGGCCTCAGGGTCTCACTCCACCCAAGGTGAGTTCGAGAGACAGGAAACCATGTGAAGGAGAGTCACAACCTCGTAGGGGGGAACTCTCTGGTTTCATGGCTGTAGCTCCCATTGTCTTGACTGGGATTTATGGCTGCTCAGCCCTTCTGGAAATCAGGCCAGCAGCCTGAGAAGAGTTAGGGGACTCAGAAGCCATGGGAAGGGGTTAAAGGAGCACGGAGGTGGCTGGCCAGACTGCACAGGTGACTCCTTCAGGAAAGGCCGCACTAGAGCTCTGCTTATACTGTGGTTCTGCCTGCAGAAGCACAGCCTGGTCCTCTTAATACATGACATGGTATTACCCCACCTTCCTGGAGCACCGCTCTGCTTTGGGGCTTACAGCTTGGTCTCCTTTCCACAGGGCACGGCAGCAGTCCACTGCTTCACACAACTGCTCAGCCATGGTGAGTGCAAAGCCATCCCTCTCCAGAAGAGGGCAGCGTATCTTCCATTTCCACTCCACCTCGAAAAAGGCGCATTGAGATGTTGGATTGCCAGACGGCATCACAAATGAAAGTCACCATGTCACATGCACACCACCACATTCAGTGAGATCCCACTACTGAACCCATTGGATGGGAGGAGCAAAGAGATAAACATCCTGGACTGAGCTACAAAGCAGTCACATCACAAGCAGCAATGGTGGACCACCAGTAAAGGTTTAGGCATTGAGTCTGCTTTGGGGATAGGTTCAAAAATTTGGATCCTGTTCTGAAGTTTGTCCCAACCCTCCAGATCTCCTGGGTCTCCAGAATCTGGCTGGAGTTTTCATAGGAAGAGACTTTTTTTCCCCCTGAAGTTTCTGCCACTCCTTTTGGTTGGGCTAGAAGTACTGTAAGCAAAACTGTTGGGAATACCTGGGAACAAGTTAGCCAAACTTTTTCAAACCTCCAAAAAAAAAAAAAACCCACCCCTCACAAATCAGATCTGGTTCACTTTTGGGGTGAGGCTTCCTGTTGGTTCTTATTTTATCTGAATTGGCTCGCTTGTTCCTCAATAAATATAGATATTTATCTCCAGTAAGTTAAAAGTGGAGGAAAGAGGGATTTTTTGCCGGTTGACTTTCCAAGGTCTGATTCAGCACCCTCACAGCACCATGTTCCCAATTCATACATTCCAATATTGGACAATCATCTACTTGACTTTCTAGCAACAATACTTGCAACTGCACCCTCAGCTGTTGGCGTTCATCATTTGTGACACTAATTGACTCAATATCACATGGCATGGAAGCCCTCCAATACGGGCCATCCAAATCTGTAGAATATCAGCTTCTCTCTCCAGGAGATCCACTGGCTATAAGGGATCTTACTCATTCTCTGGATACTCACTCACCATAACCGCTGCATCTAAAACATACAACCCTCATAACAGCGAAATCAGCAAGGCACCCAACACTCACTACAACAGCTGCAATGATTTTCCACCTCCATTACAAGTGCAGAGAAAGGTCCCAGTCCATCTTCATCACACCTGTACTGGAAAGGGACATTCCCAGTCAGAGGATAATGAGAACTATTTGTTTTCCAAATGGCTTAGGGGAGGCAGTGCGACCTACTGAACAGAGCACTAGACTAGGATTTGGAGAGCTGTGTTTTATTCCCAGCTCTGCGACTGGCCTGCTGGGTAACCTCAGACCAGTCACGTCACTGCTCTGTGCCTCAGTTTCCCCGCTTGTGAAATGATGCTGACCCCTTTTGCAAAGCACCTGAGATCTGCTACAGAAGAACTAGCTGTTATTACAGCAACAAAGACTTGCTACAAATGACTGCCGGCTGTTCCTTTCACAGGGCTCCGGCCTCCAGGTGTTTAGCACCTTATCATCTGACAACATGTTTCAAAAAGGAAGCAAACAGTATTTTGGAAAATCAGATGCAATTGCAAGATACAGGCAAATGGCATGTGTCTGTCTGCCCCTGCTCTTACATGGTGTCGTTAGGGACTGCAGCCTGTCTTTAGGGATACCGTATAACTGAAATATTTCTGCTTAAAGTTCATTTTCTTTTTCTAGCCTTTGCTGCGGGACTGTTCTTATTTAGGGTTTGTAGGTTGTTTTTTTTAAAGGAAATGTTAAACATTTATATGTAAAATAATGAAAGAGGCCGATCCAAGGCTCTGGCACCCTAACACATCATTAATAGCACAATCAAATTCCAGCAGCATTAAAGTCACCATTTCAACGGGAACTCAGCCAGCCACGCACCTATCGAAACTCCATCCCAGCCCTTTGTCATTTGGGGAATCACACCCTCAGCCCTTTCCAGACATCCTATCAAACAGCTCCTTTGGCCATATGCCTGCAAGGTCACCAAATCCGGGGTATGTCAGGCTCAGTTTTGGAGTCAGGCTATTTATTGTGGTTCAGAGGCTAGGGAATAGGCAGGGAATTTGGGAGACTTGGAGTCTAGTCCCAGTTCTGCCCCTGAGTCACCAAATGGCCTTGAACAAGGTACATCACATCTCTGTGCCGCAGTTTCCCCTCTGTAAAAATGGAAATAATGATAAAAATACCTAGCTTTTCTAATCCCCAGATCTCAAAGCACTTTACAAAGGAGGTTACTATCCTTAGACCCCATTTTACAGATGGGGAAACTGAGGGGAAAGGGAAAGTGACTCACCCAATGTGACCCAGCACACCAGTGGCAGATCTGGGACTAGAACCCAGGTCTCCCTATCCAGTGCTCTATCCACTAGGTCACGCTGCCTAATATTAAAACTTACTTTTAGATTGGAAGCTCTTTGTGGCACAGACAGGCTTTGGACCTGGGCAAAATTTTTCAAACTAAACTCCACACTCACCCAAACTAAATATATAGTCAGTTTGATCAAAATATTTCACAAGTTCATGCAGAACTACTAACTGTGGTATGTAACCTATCACTTAAATCAGATACTGTGCCAGATGACTGGCAGATAGCTAATGTGACATCCATTTTTAAAAAAGGCCCCAGAAATTATCCTGGCAAATACAGGCCAGTCAGCCTAACTTCAGTACCAGGTAAACTGGTTGAAAGGATAATAAAGAACAGAATACAAGACATAAGTAAACAGGATTCGTTGGGAAAGAGTCAACGTGGCTTTTGTAAAGGGAAATCATGCCTCACCAATCTGTTAGAATTTTTTGAGGTGGTCAAACAAATATGCAGACAAGGGGTATCCAGTACATATAGTTAACTTGGACTTTCAGAAAACCTTTCATAAGGTCCCTCACTAAAGACACTTATGCAAAGTAAGCAGTTATGGGATAAGAGGAAATCATGAATCAGTGGTTAATAGAGAGGAAACAAAAGGGTAGGAATAAATGGTCAGTTTTCAGAATGGTGAGAGGTAAATAGTGGTGTCCCGCAGGAATCTGTACTGGGACCAGTACTATTCAACATATTAATAAATGATCTGGAAAAAGGGGGAAACAGTGAGGTGGCAAAATTTGCAGATGATACAAAATTATTCCAGATAGTTACATCCAAAACTGACTGTGCAGAGTTACAAAGGGATCTCACAACATGGGATGACTGGGCAACAAAATGGCAGATGAAAATCAGTGTTGATAAATGCAAAGTAATGCACTTTGTAAAACATAATCCCAGCTATACATACAAAGCGATGGAATCTAAATTCACTGTTATCACTCAAGACAGATTTTGGAGTCACTGTGAGTAGTTCTCTAAAAATAATATCCGCTCAATGTGCAGCAGCAGTCAAAAAATTAACAGAATATTAAGAACCATTAGGAAAGAGGTAGATTATAAAACAGAAAATATCATTCTGCCACTATATAAAGCCATGGTATATCCACACCTTGAATACTGTGTGCAGTTCTGGTCACCCATTAGAACTGAAAAAGATGCAGAGAAGGGCAACAAAAATGATTAAGGGTATGGAACAGCTTCCGTATGAGGAGAGATTAAAAAGACTGGGACTTTTCCGTTTGGAAAAGAGACAACTAAGGGGGGATATGATAGAGTTCTATAAAATCATGAATGGTGTGTAGAAGTGAATAAGGAAGTGTTATTTACCCCTTCACGTAACAAGAACCAGGGATCCCCCAACAAAATTAATAGACAGCAGGTTTAAAACAAACATAAGAAAGAACTTCTTAACACAACAATATTGGTGTGAGTGAGGTTCTGTGGCCTGCAATGGGCAAGAGGTCAGACTAGATGATCATGATGGTCCCTTCTCACCTAAAGTTTATGAGAACACACAGTCAGTCTGTGGAACTCATTGCCACGGGATGCTGTGAAGGCCAAATCTATAACTAGGTTAAACGAAAATTAGGTAAGTTCCTGGAGGATACAGCCATCAATGGTTATTAGCCAAGATGATCAAGGATGCAACCCCATGCTCTGGGTGTCCTAATCCTCTGACTTGCAGAAACTGGGACTGGATGACAGGGGTGGATCTCTCGGTAATCGCCCCTGTTCTGTTCATTCCCTCTGAAGCATCTGGCATTGGCCACTGTTGGAAGACAGGATACTGGGCTAGATAGACCATTGGTCTGACCCAATATGCTGTTCTTTCGTTCATGGAAAACAAATTGCTTTGGCCAAACAAGGAAGAGAACTCCAAAAGAGTCAAAATGTTTTGTTTCAACCTTTTCAAGACAAAATGTTTTGATTTTTCTGTTCGAACAACTTTTCATTTTGAATTTACTTCCATTTTATTTCATAAAAAAGGTTAAACCCTCAGAAACGAAACAAAACATTTTGGTTCGTGTTGACTGAAACATTTAGTTAGACCTGAAATGAATTGTTTTTAAAAACTTTCTTTTCACTGAAAAGTTCAAAAAAATTTCATTTCAGGTCAATCCGAAACAGATTTTTTTAAATTTATTTTTCAGACCCGCCACTGAACCAAAAGATCAGTTTGTTGCACAGCTCTATGGGCATTTGCACTATGTATTTGTACAACACTCAGCATAATAAGGCCCGGAATCAGTTGAAGTTCTTAAGCTTGAAAGACTGTCTCTTTCACCAACAGAAGTTGGTTCAGTAACAAGCTATTATCTCCCCCACCTTGTCCGCACAATAATACATACTCATTATAATAACTTAACTCACTTTTGTAAAGAGATCTACCAAGGTAAGCTGCTAAGTATTATTGTCACTGCATAGGGAAGGCATCTGTCCATCATTTCAACATTCCAAGTCCCACAAACCTTCTGCATGTCCATAATTCTGCATAACCCTTGTAAAATACAGTCAGAGCTGGCGGGATGGTCTAAAAACCTATCAATGAACAGTCTATCAAGGGAAGGAGTGTGACCTGCTTTCACGACAGCGCAGAGAGGAGTCAGGCTGCATCATGGATTCCTGCAGGGGTCTCCATGGAGCAACTCTTCCTCCACCTGCAAGGTGGAGGAGTTGGTAGATAGGGGGTCCAGCCCCAGATCTCGATTGTATAAAACATAAACTACTTGTCTGCACTTTCAGGATCCTCCATGGGCTTTCTCCACCCTCCGTCTCATCCAGTAGTGAAAGGTTGACTCCCACCTCCGACTGGCTCATGATGCCAGCCTCCATCACCCACTTATATCTTCAAACCCGCACCTTGGTACTTTCTTCCCTGCTTTTCCTCGTGCTTGGAGAAGCACCCTGCGAACAGCCACAAAACTAACACATTATTCTCCTTCGGATCCCTCATTAAAACTCCTCTCTTCCATGAGGCCTACAGAAATCTTAATAATGGTTTGGCTGTGGGTGTGCAGAGCCCACGGCCAATCATTCAGACGGGAGTGATTTCACTTCCTAGTGCTCCCACCTCTGTCGGTCTCCATTGGTTGTGTCTTGGCTTGTGCTTAGTTTGTAAAGCCCTTCGGGGCAGGGATTGTTGTTTGGTTTGGTGTTTGTACAGCACCTAGCGCAATGGGATCCTGGCCCACGACTGGGGCTCCCATGATTATCTCTGTCTCCCTCTAGTGGCTAGACCACACCTAGAGATTTAAAAGCCTGCTCCTCCCTACAAACTAATGTTATTGGATGCAAGACATAGAAGCTGGAGCTTTTAGAGGCAGAGGTATGGGTTCAGTCATCACACAGGAGCCACGAAGGAGTCTCATTACATGACTTGAGTGGGAAAAGCAGCCACATTGTTATCGTGGGTTACATACCCACCCCTACAGCTTGGAGTGGTTCTCAGTTTGGATTTATATGTCCCAGCTGGGGTCCATCTCTCATAAGCTCTCTGGGGCTGGGGCCGTCTTTTTGTTCTGGGCCACAACTGGGGCTCCTATGCGCTAAGATCATACAAATCAATAACAATAGTCAGGCATGTCTCTGTGGGGGCCTGGACTCACTCCCCACAGCACAGGCCACAAGCTCCTCTCTGCTCCGGGTTCCCCCTTACCGGAATCCGACAAAGCCGGGCTCACCAGGCTGAGCAGCTCCCGCTCCTTCTCATAGTCGCTCTTACACAGCAGCTGGCCTTCCTTCAGCACGAACTCATCGCCCTTCTGCAGCCGCCTCTCACAGACGCAGCAGCAGAAGCAGCTCAGGTGGTAGACGCTCTTCTGGGCCCGCATGATGAACTCGCTGGGCGCGATGCCTTCAAAGCAGCCGCCGCACTTCACAGCGAACAGCCTGGCAGGAGAGAGAGAAGGAACATGTTCCAGCGGGGCTGCCAACTTGGGGGCACCGTGACCCCTTCTGCTGGTTGCCACCTTGCCCCTGATGGGAGGGACACGCCAAATCTACATTAAACAGACCTGTCCTCATCTTTAATATGGAGCAGTGGCTTGTTGAGCCTGCACTGCAAATCCCAGTGTCCAATGCTCCACCTTCCCTCTGTGGTCTATTAAGGACTGTGTTGGAATTGCAAGCTATCACTTTAAGAGTTGGGGGGGTTTCCTGGTCCTGCTTGCAGCCTAGATGACTCTTTGGTGAAGCATGAAGTCCAGGGCTCAGAGAGGCAGAGTCAGGCTGGAAGGAGCAGCCTAGAACATGGCGGGGTGAGTTGTGTCCCTGTTTTATGGAGCAGCCTGCTTTGTCTCTCTCTGGTTTTGGATTCTCGTGTGTTATCGCTGTGACCACTGAGAAATAAAGTAATGTTACACTGCAATCTTCCAGCAAGATTATTTGATGTTTCTAATCTAACTTTTCTGCGGGTGTGCTGTGAACATAACACCATCAGTTCAAGGTGGAGCACTGCATGATGCAACCTGTAGTATCCACGGGCCTATCACTCCATTTTACGGTGCTTACTTCTGACAAATAAGAAAATAGTGGAGTCAAGAATTATGTAAATGAAGTAATTCACAACTTTCAATTACCTAAAGTGTTTGGGAAAAAAAGTACATACCATAATTAAACTGCAATACATTTCTAATCTCTGTGGGTAATAGAGTGTAGCAAAGTCCATCTTACTAATTATCAGAAGTAATAGAAGTGTTTGGTTTATTTATACTCAAGATATTAACAAGAATAAAGTCAGAGTTAAGGTCGGTAGTGGACTGTGGTTCATTAAGAAGTAAAACAAGTACTAACATACACAAAATAAAAGCTAGAAGTGCTGAAAAATATTTCTAGATTCTGAAATGAAATTATCTGAAATTTCCTTTACGTATTTCCCAAATTTTAAGGCACGAGGGTTTTGTTTATTTAAACTGATAAAAGCTAAATGGAAACATACTTTTTTATCCCATGAGTTAAAGGTAAACACAACTCCTGACCACATCATAAGCATCTATGCCTTATATTAGGTCCAAAAGGTATCCTATGTCTACCCACAAGGAATGCAGAGCTCTGCATAGCCCAAAAGATTGTCTATTCCACCTATGTAAGTTGGTCCAATAAAAGATCTCTCTCCCATCTTGTCTCTTTCATATCATGGGACTAACATGGCTACAACACTGCAAACAGTTTAAAAGCCATTTTCGTTTGGCAAGTTTTGGAAAATGTTCAATTTTTTGTCAAAAAAATTGTGTTTCAGAATTGAGGTTTTTAAATATCTTATCTCTCCCTTTTTAATTTTTTTTCTACTGAATGCACTAAAATGTCATCAATATTTCTCTTTTTCCCACTTTTTTTCATGTCATTTTTACTTTTGCAGTTCTGACACTTACAAAAAAAATGAACACTTTTGCCAAAGTTACAGAGCAGCAAAAGGAAAAAAGAAAAGAAAAACCACAGACCTGGGCCCCGATTCTTCAACTATTTCCTTGTGTGCTCAACTTTACTCCCTGAGCAGGTTCATTAATTCCAATGAGGCCTCACCTGCTAGGAAAGTTAAGCACCTGCAGAAGTGTTTGCAGGATCAGGGCCTACAATTTTCAATTCCAGTTTCATCAAATAAAGAAAAAAAAATTGAATCAAAGTGAAAATGTGTCACAAAAACTCAATTGATAAGAAAGACCATTTTTGACTAAACTTTTTATTTTGAAAAAATTCATTTATCTCTAATAATAATTATGGCTAAAATTTTGTCTTTGAATTCAGAACGTGTAATATATTGCAGACTGTATTGTCCTCCTGATTTGGACATAGATGTTTCAATGCAGCACAGCCTGTAAATTGACTTCAAAGGATCTTTAACAAATTTACACCAGCCGCGTATCCTATGTTTAGCCCTTGTAGGATGATGCATTTGAGGCTACAATAGGTTGTTTTACCCATCTTTAATGATCACGATCCTGTAATGTAGCATGAAATGTACTCCATATTTATTTTTGCCTAGTGGATAGCACAATGGACTGGAACTCAGAAGACCTGACCCTGCTACTGACCTGCTGGGTGACCTTGGACAAGTTGTGCCCCTGCTCTGTGCCTCAGTTTTCCTGTCTGTAAAAAGGGGCTAATGAAACTGGCCTCTTAAGTAAAGTGCTCTGAAATCTACAGATGAAAACGTGCTAGGGGTTATTAAGTAATAGGTGTTAGTCATAAGAGCAAGAGATTATTAACTAACTGTAATGGAATTTTTCCCCTTTCAAGAGAGGGGATAAGTCTTGTTAGCACTAGTAGGGAATATCACCTGTTCAACAGGGACACTTGACTCTCCCTATTGGAGACTCACATTGAGAAAAATAGGTTCCATCTCCTATTAACATTATTGGGGTGAGCTCCCCATGGGTATGGTGGGTGAAACCTCTATTAATATGAACGGTGTGTACTTCCCTTTGTGGTGGATGTGTATCCCTGGTTAATATTACTGGAGTCAATTCCCCCATTCATAAAGCCATTAACATTACAAGTGCCTATTCCCCCTCATTAACATGGTATGTGGACTATTGTCCATCATTCAGTGTAGGAACCACAGAAATCACCCTTTGTCTCTAGTCTGCCCCCTTTGCTTATTCACATCTCTGGAGAGAAGGGCTGTGATCCAGGCTATTTCCATTAATGCCATACATTACAAGGCTGCTTTGGTTTATTGGCATCAATTCTTCAAGTGCACCATGTAAACATAACAGCAACAGCAGCTGCCACCAATTAGCACCAACGCCCATCCTACTGGAATAGCTGTCATTACCGCAGGAGGCCAGCTCTGCAGGGGGACGAGGGAGTGGGATACAGAGTCTCCCATATAATCTGTCTCTCAATCTAATCTACAAAGAATCTAAGTGCTGAGCAAGGTTAAAATGCAGAGAACCACCCAGCACGCAGTCTGTGCATTTGTCCAACATACTCCAGGTGTAATCAAGGGCCATGATTTTGAACATGATGTTATTTCTTTATCCTGATTTCAGCTCAGTCATAGGCTGTTATTTTGCATGTGCTGCCAGGTCTTCTTCCTCTCTTGCTCTTTGAGGAATGCTATTCTGAAGACATGTCTTACAGAAATGACCTGAAAATATCACGGGTAGGACTCTTCTCAGCTGCCTTTGAGAAGGTGTTGACTCTGGTTCTTGCTCTCTTGAATCTCTACTTGCTACACGCCCAACGACTGTGGCTGCCACAAAGGCTGGTCTTTTAAATCACAATGGCCTAGACCCTCTGGGGTTTCCAAAATCATCAGCAGAACTTCAGCTAGATCTTGTGGTTCACAGACAGCCTGTGCTGGATGCGGCATGCTGGGATGTGAAGTGTTCTCTTTGGCTCATTCCATTGATCAGCATGTGCTGCTCCTTTCTGGATGTCTCGTCTAGGCAGAGGAGTGAGAGCTGAAAGAGTCTAGTCATGTATGAATTACAGCGGCTGGGTCTCCATTTGAGGGGAATGGGTGGAGACGTCAGGGTTGACCCAATTGCTCCTCCAGCCAAATTGGTGGTAACATGTCCACTGACATCAGTGGGAGCAGAATTAGGTCAATGCTGAGTACTTTTGAAAATCTCTCGTTGGCCAAAGGTGAGAGAAGGTGCTTTAGTGCCTGCTGCTGATTGATGCACCAGGGTTAGTGGTGAATCCAGAGTGACCCTGAAGCTGCATACTCCCTTACCCACCAGCCAGAATGCACAGTCGACAAAGAGGTGATAGCTTTGGCCAACACCTCCAACTATTTACCTCTCCAAATTAGCATTACTTCAGTCCTTCCAGAATTCTGATTAAGCCATCTGTTCTCCATCTTGCCTTGAATCTCCCTGAAGCCCTGGATGATATGAGGACACAGTGGAGGGAAAGGATACTTAGCATACTGTTGACAGCCTATGTTGTCTCACTCTATCACTGAGGTTTGTACTAAAGTACGTAAGAGGAGCGGTAACAAGACCAAGCCTTGTGCAACTCTGGATGGCAGAGATTTTGGGGAGCAGGAGGTGCCTGCTCACCTAATCTGTTGGGAAGGACTGAAGAAAGCCGTCTCAGTGCAATTATGGTGATTTTTTTTTTTTGCTGGATCTGGTAAGTGAGTTAGTACTTCAGAAGTCAGACAAAGATGCTGATACTGCTTGACCCATCTCCTTGAGGAGGAAGTTCAGCAGTACGAACAACAATGGCCTGAAGAAGACTTTGAAGGATCCAGGTTGATTCCAAGGCCAGAAAGGACCACTGTGATCATGTAGCCTGACCTCCTGCAGAACATAGGCCAGAGAACTTCCCTGAAATAACTCCTCCTTGAAGTACAGCAGATCTTCTAGAAAAACATCCAATCTTGATTTTAAAATTGCCCATGATGGAGAATCCATCATAACTCTTGGCAGATGGTTCCAATGGTTCCTGAGGATCTTGCCCCAGAAGGAGAGGACTGAAACTCAGTCAGTGGCATGTTGTGAATTGGGTGGGTTATTGAGTGTTTCAGGGTGACTGATGGTGTCCTCCCTGAGGGATGAGCTCACTATTTCTATCAGCAGAGGAACCAGGCATTGCAGGCTGGATTTGATCACCCCTGAGGGGTAGGGTCCAGGTGCCAGATGGTGCCACAGAATTCACTCTGAGCTTCAGCAGCTGAAGCACTGTGCCCAATTCTGATGAAGTGTCTGGTTTGTGAGTCTCCTTCTGCACAGGTTCATTGATCACGCGGCCGAGGAGGCTGCGATTGGTTCACTCGATTTGTTTAGAAAAGAGAAAGGAAAGCTGCTCATTGCAGGTAGTGGCTGAGCTTGGGGTAGAGTGGACACAATCTGGGCTTTGGGTTGACTGACTATTCAGAACAGCTTCCAAGGCTGGAATTTGGAGGGTGTTGTGGTAGAGCAGAGGCCCATGAGTAACTGGCCAGAGACATTGCCTGAGTTTGTATAAATTCCTTATGTTGCCATTGTTTGGATTCTGAGGAGGTGTCCTCCAGCTTCCTG
The DNA here is from genome assembly GCF_016161935.1 of Mauremys reevesii. Classification (NCBI taxonomy): domain Eukaryota; kingdom Metazoa; phylum Chordata; order Testudines; family Geoemydidae; genus Mauremys; species Mauremys reevesii. The sequence continues at coordinate 46,918,561 of NC_052630.1, read as the reverse complement.
CCTTTGCATTTCAACTTCCTCCATTTGTCCAAGAACCATGGTAACCTTCGTGGGTGGTTCCATGGTAGGGGATACTTCCAGGACTAGGCTGTTGGTTGGTGCTCACACTTCCTAGGCCGCCTTTCACCTGTAGATCACTGGTTCAAAATCAGCCAAGTTCAGACCATTTGATGGCCTTCAATGGGCCTATACAAATGCTGATCAGAGTCCAGTTACAGATCACATCACAACTGGAGCCACTGATGTTAATCTCAGCAGAGAGGTCATGGAGACAGAGCGAGGTTTGCATCTTGGTAGGTTGTTCTGGCAATGCACAGTTTAGGCACATGCCCATTTGGCATTTAGTCTCTTGGGCTTTCAAACCAGCACTTCCCCGCACACTGAAGTGTTTAAAAGAACTGTAGAAAACAGAAGGTGATGGGTTGTTCTTGGGTGGAGGGTTCGGAGTATCATTCAGATGCTTCCCAAATTGTGGTGTACCACTTGTGTCTGTGGGATGAGACCAGCGTCTATGGTCTGCACTTACCTCTTGGTTTTGTTCATGAAACACAGGCACCGCAAGCTAATGTGTTCATCTTCACGGCACCCTACCAGTATTTTACAAGTTCCCTGTGAGGCTCCAGGGTTCTGGAACCCGGCTCTCTGGCTCCTGGACACACCGCCACCCAAAAAGGTCTGTTTGAGTGGGGAACAGCTCCCTATTAGCCCTATGGCCTCAACTACCAGTGGATGTTCTACCACAGAGGCCCTGACTGGCAGTGCCTACCAGATTCCCTGAGTGGCCCAGGCATGCTATGTAAGGCCTAGGGAAGACATCTGCAGGCTGGCTGTGAAACTAGTTAAACCCCATTCTTGCTGCTGCGACAGACCCTGCTGCACACTCCTAGTCTTGCTCCTGGTCCCAATTCGTGGTTCTTGGCCCCTGCTCCACTCCTGATTTCTCACCCTGCTGCTGTTCCACTCACATACCTCAGCTGACCTACTTGGCTCCAACCCAGTGCGGCTCATTGACCTCAAACATGACCTTGCCCTACAGCGTGACACTAGTATAGACTGCTGCTTCCGGCCTGGACCCCCTGGACTGAACTCAGAACCTAGTTACCGAGCTGCCTCTGGCCTCCATCTGCACCTCATAGCTGGGATCCTGACATTCATAGATACTGTGATCCTCTAGTCTGACCTTCTGCATAAACACGCAGAGAATAATTCTTCGTTACTACATGACACTAATTAAGTCCAATCACTTGGGCTTGAACTACAGCATGGTGTTTAGAAAGCCTCCAACCTGTATTGAAAGAGTTCAAGCAATGATGAATTGGCCACTTCCCTTGAATACTTCATATTTCCCTGGGTTTCCCATGAACAGCTTGGCAGACTTTACCAGATGATAACATTCCTCATCAGGTTCTCAGAGTAGATACTTTTTAAAAAAAATCTATTGAACCCCCCCCACACACAGAGGAAATGAAATGCCTCAGTCTTGAATCAGTCTCATTCCAACAAGGAGAGGAGCAGATGTGTGCAGAATATTGACAGCAAAATGCTGAAACTACCAGAAAATAGATTAATCGGTTCCGAGGGCAGAAGGGTCCACTGTGATCACTGGGATTTTCAGATTTCATTACCAACATGAAAGCTTGTAGGCCAAAACAGTTGCTCAGCTACATCGGACCAGATCCTAAGCTGGTGTAAGTCAGCATAGGATAACTGAAATCAGTGCATCTGCTGAGGCTGTGTCCTGTCCATTTTTTGAGTGCTTCAGAGACCCTTTTGGAGAGAAAATTAGCACAACCTGGACCCGTTTTAGACTGCAAAGACGGGCTCACATAGAGATACACAGAAATCCTCCCTCTGCCCCCCCCCCCATTTAAAAATCTCTAAATAGTCACTCTGCATCAAGCACAATTTAGGGTGTCTGTAAGAAATCACACCAAACAAAAGGAACCACCACAACAAAAATTGTACTAATTTGCACCTTTCTAGGCCATGGTCCTGGCAACTGGACCCCTGTGGATGGACCCCAGCACCTACACAGTACCTGTGCAGACCCAGTTATACGATAGGGATCCTAGAGATGAGATTATGGATCCCCAGGAGACAGAGACAAAGCACCTACAGAAAGAGGTGTGGGGGGGGGTGTATATGCAGACAGATATAACCTATGTGCTGTATCCAGCTGAGAGAGCTCCCAAGCCATACATGTCCCACAGGGCCACAGAAAACAGCTGGACTGAAGGCCAGACTTATCTGTTAAGAGCTGAGGTAAAGAGCTGCCCGAAGGCAGCCATTTGCACTGCCCAATGTGTTTTATTAGTCCAATAAAATCCAGGAGCTAGGCTGCCTATTGTTGTGTGCCATCTACTGGTGCACCATGCGCTAGCTATTGATGCAGACATATGCTTGGGGAATGGCCAACACTGGGAGACATCTCAGCTGCCCCTCACGGAGCTACAGAGCATCTGGGGGGGGGGGGGGGAAGAGCTCTTGTGAAGACATTCCCATGCCCTCACCTCTAGCGTCTATCAATCCTAGCTCAGACTCAGACCCCCATCACTAGAGCACCACACACTCACGCATTTTGCCTCACAACCCCCCTGTGACAGAGGGTAGTGCTTCATGGGTGGAAAACCGAGGCCCAGGCAAACCAACGGGCCCAGATTTCAGGACCTTTGAGGATCTGGGCCACAGAGAGACTAATGGACAGGTATTTAGGCACCTAGAGCGCTAGATACGTGCCTGGTGGTATTTTTCAAAAACACCAAAACAGATTGAAATCAGCGGGAGTCAGGCATTTGGGGAGTTCTTCCACTAGGCGACAGCCTACATCTTTAGTTGCCTAAATGCCTTTGAAAATCTGGCCCTAAGTGCCTTGCTTTGGCACACAGTAAACCTAGGCTGGAGCTGGGAACTGAACCCAGGACTCTCAAGCAAGCACCATATCCACCTGCCTCTCCACTCCTGAGTCTGCTGACAGTTAGTCCTCACACGCTGAGTGCGGACACTGGGCTCACTGCTGCCAGCCAGCCCAAGCCAGCAACGCTCCCTAAATGAGCAACACTGAGGGTTCATTGTTCCCTTCTGCCTCCCTTTGCCCAGCCTCCACCCCACCCATGTCAGCTGAATAAACTGTCAAGAGATTGGGACAAACACTGCTGGGGAGTCAACAAGCACTTCAGAGCCTGCAGCAGCTGGTGCCATCTGTGCCAATCTCATTAACCTCTTCTCTCAAAGCATCATGTTGACTCAGACAAGGGGAGGGGAGTAAGCGACAGTATCAGCCCTGAACCTGTCTTCAGAGAAGGGAGGGGAAGATGATTAACTTCAGTCTCTCTCCATATGTAGGTAACACCGGGGACACCACCACCCCCAGCTCCCCCAGTATCGGCCAAGCTACAAAGTACAGAACCAAACACCTGCGAGCCAGATGTGCGCACAGCTGACTGGGAGCCACAACTGACCCAGTGGCTGAACACGCCACCTGCCAGCTGTTTCCGCCAAGGTGGGCTGGAGGAGGGGGAAACCCTTTAGAAAGCTCCTGATGTAATTAACACTCAGCCTGCGCTTCCCTTCCAGTTAGTGATCCCGCTGGATGATAAGGAGAAATTGTCTGAAGTCGGGAGCCCCCTGCGTCTCTTACTTACACAGAACAAATGCTACATCCTTCCTTCCCTCCTGCACCTGCACCCCCCTTGCCATCTCTGCTTTGCTAAGGAGCTGGGTCCCTGTCACAGCCCCAGCCATATAGTTTCTTGCTCAGCCACAGAGGGCACTGCAGAGTGGTGCAAAATGCTCCCTTCCCATCTCACTCCAGGCCAGTGTATTGCTCCAGCTCTACCCTAGTGTCAATCTGATCTATTGATGGGAAACTGGAGCGGTACAATGATGAAGCCGGCCTTCTGTCTCCTCAACCTGCCCAGCCCAGGACAGAGAGAGGTGGCGAGCAGAGGCTGAGTGTGCTTGCTCTGCAGCCCATCCATCCCTGCTGGTGAGAAACTGGGAGCTGAACATGTTGCTTGCACTGAGATCTCCACTCCGACCACCCTGGAGAGGCTGGAACTGGGACATAGGGTGTGTCTACGCTGCAGTCAGACACCTGCAACTGGCCCGGGCCAGCTGACAGCCTCCTGGGTTTCGGGCTAAGGGGCTGTTTCATTGAAGTGTAGACATTCAGGTCCAATACTGAGCCTGGGCTCTATGACCCTGTGAGGTGGGAGGGTCCCAGAGCTGGGGCTGCAGCCCAGCTAGAACATCTACACTGCAATGAAACAGCCCCTTAGCCTGAGCCCGAGCCAGCTGGCACAGGCCAGTCGTGGGTGTCTAATTCCAATATAGACATACCCTAAGAGGGAAACTGCCTACAAAAACCTTCCAATGCTGGCCAGCCGAGGGAGAGAGAAAAATGACATGCTTCGTTCATGGGCCCGCCGACACCTGCAGGCCAGAGCGAGGAGGACCAGCAGCGGAGCATGGAATCCCCAACCCCCTCCTTTCTTCTGCTGCCACAAGACACAAAGAGACCAGGGACAGGGACTACGTGGACTGTAAAAAGAGAATCCAAGCACAGAGAACGAATCTGTGCTCTTCATGTTACAACACAGAGAGCTAACCCCCGGCCGGGGGGCGGGGGCGGGGGAACTGGCACTGCTTTAGGGTCTGGCCGATGCATCGCAGCACACAGACTATCCTCAGACACAATGGAACCCACATTTGATGGGCCACATGCCAGGCCCTACACCAAGCCCCTCAACAGGGAGCACCCAAGGGTGGGGTTCTGCAGTGATTGGGATGGAGGAATAGATAGATGGGATCTGCCCTATCAGGTTCCTCCAATCTGTAGTAGCTTCTGTCACCGCTTTGGTTCAGCCAGTAGATGCTCATCATTCTTGAGCCAACAGACATGCCGTCCCCCTTCCCAGGCCCACCTACTGTGTGGTAGCAAGGCCCTGCTTTACCCCTTGAAAGTACACACTGCAAAAAACCCCAACCCCTAGACGCACTCCAAACATGCTCAGTGCCTCCCCGAACATGAGGATTATCTAAACTATGACGGGAGAGAGAGGGAATTCACTCGATAAATGCTTGGTGAGCAATAGTCACCTTGCAAGTATGCTGCTGATAGCACTCTGTCAGAGAAAGTGTGGGACAAATGCCTGCATAAATCAGCTCCCACCGCCAACAATTCTCAGACACCCCACAGTAAGCTATGGCTCCTCTGGGGGCTGTAAACATGCTGTATCCAAGCTGCGGGAGGATATTGGACACTGATCCTTCACAGCTGAACTAAGTGTCGCAGGAAATAGCAGCACGTGTTGTCAGGTTCCTTCATTCCACCGTAGAAGGCGGTTTGGGGTTGAGGGAATTGTCCAAATGTCTGACGTAGGCGTCAGACTGTGCACACAGGAGGGTGTAGCCCACCCGCTGCCAGATTCTGATCTCAGTGGTTTAAAGCTCAGAGTAGCTCCATTGAGATCGGGTGAGTTCAAGCAGCATTGAACCAGAAGAGAATCAGGCCCCAGAGGCTGGAGTTTATTAGCCAGATTTAACTCCTTCAAATCCATTAGCACAAGGAGAATTGTAGCCTTGGTGCCCGTCCAGTATCTGGTCTCTCTCTCCTCCACAACAGTGGAATGAAGAACAGGTAACAAGTGGCCAGAGATGCTCATTGTCTCATTTCCTTCGCTCAGTCACTGTGTGGCAGTCAGCTGAAACACACAAGGCCTCAGATTTCAGAAACAGAGCTGTCCCTCCATGTGCTTCCCACATGAGAACCATCTGTTGCCCATTGCCAGCTACCTGAGTCGCCTACACCACCCGGTCAGAGCATCCCATGGAAATGTTGGGCTCTTGACACTTTGCAAACAGGAACTGTCATTTTCCTGTACCAGATCTGGACTGGGCACAGAGCTTGCGAATACACTCCAACTTTGTTCATCCTACGATCCTTTAATGTTCTGCCAGGTATAGCTGGGGTTTGTTTAAATAAGGTATTTGTACACACACAAACACACGGTGGCTGAACAGTATAATAGGTTTTAGCATTCCATTCTGTCTTCCCCTTTAATTTTGAGTTTCCTACCATTTACAATATTTACACTATACTCTGTCATTGAAGTTCAATATGTATTGGTTTGTTAAGGGTCTCTGAATTGTACTGCTTTCTTAATTATGCAGCCCGAACATGTAACTACTTGGTCATCTGGCTGTCCATTAGTTGCAACAACAGGCTATGGTCGGTCCAGAATCCTTGAGTTGTCATCTTCTTTTTCTGCATCTGCTACCTGTAGAGTTTGCTCTTTTGATTGTTCTCTCTGTGGAACAAACTGTAGATGTCAATGGTTTCTGTTGAACTCTCCACTGTCATTCTCAAATGACGTATGATCTGGGTGCTGAATTCCTTTTCTTTTTGACAGCTGGAGTTGTCCATCCTTTTTCTCCATCCAGTTTGAGATGAACACAGTCACCAGGTTCTAGATCTAGCAGTTCTCTGTGTGATGTCCATTGTAAATGTGTTCATAAATTCTGTTAGCCTTTTTATCTGATTTGGCTCCTCTCTTCACTTTGGAGACAGAACTACCATTCCAACTTTGGAAAAGAGTCTGAATTGTCTTCCCACGAGGACTTGTGCTGGACTATATCCAAGAGCTGCTATTGGTGTTGATCTGTCACTCAGAAGAGCAAGGAATCGATCTTCCTGCTGTAGCATTTTCTTGGCTGTCTGAACAGCTCTCTCAGCCTCTCCATTCGCCTGAGGGTAATGGGGGCTGCTAGTAATAGGATCAAAATCATTTTTTGTTCAGAATGACAGAATTCTGCAGCAGTGAATTGTGGTCCATGGTCCATCACAAATTCTGGAATACCAAAATGAGCAAAAGTCCACTTCATTTTCTCGATAACAGTGTAACATGTCTTTCAAGAACATTATATTTTTATATACCTGAAAATTATAGGTATGTTAGCAACAGGAAGAAAGTCAAGGAAAGTGTGGGCCCCTTGCTGAATGAGGGAGGGAACCTAGTGACAGAGGATGTGGAGAAAGCTAGTGTACTCAATGCTTTTTTTGCCTCTGTCTTCACAGACAAGGTCAGCTCCCAGACAGCTGCACTCTGCAGCACGGTATGGGGAGGAGGTGACCAGCTCTCTGTGGAGAAAGAAGTAGTTCGGGGCTATTTAGGAAAGCTGGACGAGCACAAGTCCATGGGGCCGGATGCGCTGCATCCGAGGGTGCTAAAGGAGTTGGCCGATGAGATTGCAGAGCCATTGGCCATTATCTTTGAAAAATCATGGTGATCAGGGGAGGTCCCGGATGACTGGAAAAAAGCTAATGTAGTGCCCATCTTTAAAAAAGGGAAGAAGGAAGATCCAGGGAACTACAGGCCAGTCAGTCTCACCTCAGTCCCTGGAAAAATCATGGAACAGGTCCTCAAGGAATCAATCCTGAACCACTTAAAGGAGGGGAAAGTGATCAGGAACAGTCAGCATGGATTCACCAAGGGCAAGTCATGCCTGACTAACCTAATTGCCTTCTATGACGAGATAACCGGCTCTGTGGATGAGGGGAAAGCAGTGGATGTACTATTTCTGGATTTTAGCAAAGCTTTTGATACAGTCTCCCACAGTATTCTTGCCAGCAAGTTAAAGAAGTCTGGGCTGGATGAATGGACGGTAAGGTGGATAGAAAACTGGCTAGATGGTTGGGTTCAACGGGTAGTGATCAATGGTTCCATGTCTAGTTGGCAGCCGGTATCAAGTGGAGTGTCCCAAGGGTCGGTGCTGGGGCCGGTTTTGTTCAATATCTTCATTAACGATCTGGAGGATGGTGTGGACTGCATCCTTAGCAAGTTTGCAGATGACACTAAACTGGGAGGAGTGGTTGATATGCTGGAGGGTAGGGATAGGATACAGAGGGACCTAGACAAATTAGAGGATTGGGCCAAAAGAAATATGATGAGGTTCAACAAGGACAAGTGCAGAGTCCTGCACTTAGGACAGAAGAATCCCATGCACTGCTACAGACTAGGGACCGAATGGCTGGGTAGCAGTTCTGCAGAAAAGGACCTGGTGGACGAAAAGCTGAATATGAGTCAACAGTGTGCCCTTGTTGCCAAGAAGGCAAATGGCATTTTGGGTTGTATAAGTAGGGGCATTTCCAGCAGATCGAGGGATGTGATCATTCCCATCTACTCAGCAGTGGTGAGGCCTCATTTGGAGTACTGTGTCCAGTTTTGGGCCCCACACTACAAGAAGGATGTGGATAAATTGGAGAGAGTCCAGCGGAGGGCAACAAAAATGATTAGGGGGCTGGAGCACATGACTTATGAGGAGAGGCTGAGGGAACTGGGATTGTTTAGTCTGCAGAAGAGAAAAATGAGGGGGGATTTGATAGCTGCTTTCAACTACCTGAAAGGGGGTTCCAAAGAGGATGGATCTAGACTGTTCTCAGTGGTAGAAGATGACAGAACAAGGAGTAATGGTCTCAAGTTGCAGAGGGGGAGGTTTAGGTTGGATATTAGGAAAAACTTTTTCACTAGTAGGGTGGTGAAGAACTGGAATGGGTTACCTAGGGAGGTAGTGGAATCTCCTTCCTAAGAGGTTTTTAAGGTTAGGCTTGACAAAGCCCTGGCTGGGATGATTTAGTTGGGTTTGGTCCTGCTTTGAGCAGGGGGTTGGACTAGATGACCTCCTGAGGTCCCTTCCAACCCTGAGATTCTATGATTCTATGATTCTATGAAAAAATAGTCCACAACAACCAGGTAATGATATCCTCTGAATCTGCATAAATTTGCAGCTTCTTCCAAGTTCTGTCTGGTAAAGGTGTTGTTATTAAAAAAGTTCTTTGCGTTGGTCTGTTAATTCTGCAATCGTCACATGCGGACAATTTATTCTTTATGTCCTTGCTGATACCCAGCCACCATGTTGACTGGTTAGCCCATTCACAGCATTTAGTTAATCCTTGATTCCTTCCTGGATGAGGTTTCTCCTCTCATTTCCCTTGGAATTACAATGCAAGTGCCTTTAATCATGAGTCCATCTGACTCGCTTAATAGTCCATGCTCCAGAAAGCAGTCTCGTCACTTCCTTATGATACTTTGGCCAGCTGCCCCTAAAGTAACTTAGAACATCCTGAAGTTATGTCTCTGTTGAGGTTGCTTTTTGTAGCTGGTCTGTACGCATCCACGTATGCTTTTACCTCATCTTTGAGCACATGAGTAATTATGTTCAACAACAAGATTTTTCCCAGAAACATATTTAGCACTTGGGTTAAATTGCATTAACCTTTAGCAATAGACACTGGTATCTCAGTGGTGCTTGAACTAGCTCTTTTCCACTGATGAAAGTTACAAGTGATTTATGGTCTGTTATCAGTGTAAACGAGTCCAGTCCATGCAAAAACCTGTAACAGTGTTCACACGCCCATATGCTTGCCAGGCACTCCTTTTCATTCTGTGAGTGTGCGAGAGCAGAAGGCAACTAGCTTGCACTCAGAGCCATGTCGTTGCAACAGTACACCTCCTAGGCCATAACTGCTTGCATACGCACTGACCATCGTGGGTTTGTTCACATCATAGTACTTCAGAACTGGAGCAGCTGAGATCATTTCTTTTTGAAGGCAATTTCTTGATTTGGGCCCCATAGCCAAGATGTGTTGGACTTTAATAGTTCATCCTGTGGTTTTGTCATTGGGGAATGGTCTTATAGGTATTGACCAAACTATTTTACCATACCCTGTATACATCTCAGTTCTGGTACATTCATTGGTGCATTCAATGCTCAAATTGCTTTTAACTTCTCAGGGCTAGGACTCATTCCATCTTTGTTTGTTGCCTGTCCCAAAAACTTGCATTTTCTGCCTACTCTCAAATCATTTTCCCTTGTGTTGCTTCAGTCCAGAATGATCTATTAGGCTTAGGAATTCGTTGAGGGTTTTGCTGTGTTCTTCCATTGAAGATCCATATATCGCAATGTCATCCAGGAAAACTACAACTCCATTTGTGCTCATTAACCATTCTGCCATCTTTCTTTGGAAAATTTCAGGTGCACTGGTAATCCCAAAGGTAATCCTCCCGAAAGGTGTGATAAATGTAGTCAGTTTAATACTTTCTTTGGCTAAAGGAATTTGCCAAAATCCACTCACAGCATCCATCCTGGAGAATACTGTAGCTCAGAGGTCGGCAACCTTTCAGAAATGGTGTGCTGAGTCTTCATTTATTCATGCTAATTTAAGATTTCACGTGCCAGTAATACATTTTAACATTTTTAGAAGATCTCTTTCTATAAGTCTATAATATATAACTAAACTATTGTTATATGTAAAGTAAATAAGGTTTTTAAAATGTTTAAGAAACTTCATTTAAAATTAAATTAAAATGCAGAGTCCCCTGGAACAGTGGCCAGGACCCAGGCAGTGTGAGTGTCACTGAAAATCAGCTCACATGCCACCTTTGGCATGCATGCCATAGGTTGCCTACCCCTGCTGTAGCTCCTTTCACTTTGGGGAGGCAGCCATCCAGTGTTGGGAAGATACATTTTTCTCTCACAACTTAAGTCTTTTATGATCCACCCATTCATATGTTTCCATTTTTCTTTGTACTGGTACCATTGGGGTACACCATGCTGTTGGCACAGAGATTTTCTCAATTATGCCAATCAGCTCCAGTCTCTTTAACAAGTTTTCTATTTAATGAAGTAATGGGAGAAGAAGGCTGTGAAGTGCATGTACACTATATGGTTCAGCGTCATCTCTTAAGGTGATTTGTACCACTTCTCCTTTAAAAAATCCAATATCACCATGGGTGCCATTTCAGATTCTCTTTGGGGAGGAGAGGGGAACAACTTTAACTGTGATTCCAGGGGCTACTTAGGCACCTGAGAACTCTAGGTTTTTTTGCAGATGACTTAGAAATTAGTTGAAAGGAGCACTGTGTCTAATTCCTATATAAAGAAAGAAAAAATATATACAAACACCAATTAAAGCCACATTTTAAGCTTATATGTAAATTTAGAACAATCAGGAGATAATACAGCAAGATATTCCCAATCCCAAACCTTAAAGTATCAATTCTGAAGATTTCAGAAGCACAGGTATGATCCTTTGTACACTATCTTTGGTAGAGATAAATAAAAATAAAATCTGCTTACTTCCTCTAACAGACACACTCTGTGTTACCGCCATTATCTCCTCTATTTTAGTCAATTGTTTTTCACTCCATTAAAAGCATATTTATTTAATTTTAACATACACAATTAAGGTTTTTAAATCTTTTATTAAGAAAAGGAATTTATTTTTCTAATTATTTTGGCATTTAAGTTTACCAATCACAATCATGTATGTGATTCACTAACATTTGACTCCATTATTACTATAAGTATCAGTCATGGAACTGCATTTATTTTCATACAATTTTTAAGTTATTTTACAGATAGAACTAAAAATAGAATTTGAAAATAAGCAACCCTTCATCTGCCCAGTGTCTAAAGTTATGTGTGTAGCTATTTTTTTTAAACTGGCACTGCTAAGGTGAGTGCACATTAAATTTACATTCTACAAGGATACAATTAGTTGATTGTACCACTTTAAATAATGAATGACAAAGCACAATATGGTAATAAAAGTAATAATGATAATTATTCCAGCCAGGACAGATTAGGCATTTTAGAACTCTCTACTCAAAGAATTAAATTTAAGCATAAGAGAAATTAAATTATGAAATGCACAGACCAGTCAAAAAACTAAAATAACAGCACTGTAATCCTTAACGATCTTTGAAAGAATAAAATTACAGAGAATATATATGCATTGCGAATTTTGACAGGAAGTAGCAAGTTATAACAACAACTACAACACAAGTGTGTGTGTGTGTGTGTGAAAAAGAAGAGTGTGTGTGTGTGTGTGTGTGTGTGTGTGTGTTGGGAGGAGTGTGTCTCTTTAAGCAGAGCCCTCAAGAATCTGAATGCTTGCAGCAGCAACCGCAGCTCCCAAACCTGAGTGGCACAGAGAGGTTCCCTGTGCCCCCACCCCAGCTCAGCAGAGACAGGGTACATGTGCAGCAGATCAGGAGGCAGGCTCTGGGTCCTGAACAACTTGGTCAGCGGCAGCCCCATTGTAGTGCTGCGGATGCAGATGGCAGTGGAGCAGGGCAGGGCCGCCCAGAGGATTCAGGGGGCCTGGGGCAAAGCAATTTTGGGGGCCCCTTCCATAAAAAAATTGCAATACTATATTCTCATGGGGGCCCCTGTGGGGCCCGGGACAAATTGCCCTACATGCTCCCCCCCCCATTGGGTGGCCCTGGGAAAAATAAACCTTCTGCATCTTGATACAAACTCAGTTTTGAGAAAACTTCTTTACAAGGTATCACTGGTTCTCAGAATCAGCTAGTGCTAAAAGGCACTAAAGCTCATTAAAAGGGTTGGACAAATATTTTCCGTCAAAACTTTTTTTGGATCGAAAACTAGGGGGTTTTAAAAAGCAGAAAAAATCATGGACAATGTCTGCTTCCCTTCAAAATTTGTTGTGTTTTTTTTTAATTGAAAAGCTGAAATTAGTCTGCCAAAACCTGAATATGGTTTGGGGTTTCAGAAGTGTGTGGCCAAATATCTGCTGCTTGCTGTGTTTGATTGTTTAAAGAAACAATAAAAAAATCTGCTCAAAAAAAATCCAAAAGTTTTGAACCACCTCAGTGTGTGACCAAACGCCTGAGCCCATCCAGTCAGAGATTTTTCCAGGTTTCTGATACTCTGCTGGCTTCCTTGACTCATATCTGTCTCCATAACTTTGGGTTCATTTAGGTTAGAACATAAGAACATAAGAACAGCCATACTGGGTCAGACCAAAGGTCCATCCAGCCCAGTATCCTGTCTGCTGACAATGGCCAATGCCAAGTGCCCCAGAGGGAATGAACCTAACAGGTAATGATCAAGTGTTCTCTCTCCTGCCATCCATCTCCAGCCTCTGACAAACAGAGGCTAGGGACACCATTCCTTACCCATCCTGGCTAATAGCCATTAATGGACTTAACCTCCATGCATTTATCTGTTTCCTAGAGACTGGCTCCATGGGGTCCCTCACAAACTGGAGACTGTTACCGTGGGTTTGTCTTTAGTATAGCTTATGTACATACTCCACGAACTGAGCATTTGAGCTTGTTCCAGAATCTGGGATGAGCCTATGTTGTGAAAACTGACATGCTCAAAATAGCACATGCATGTGAATGGACACAGGGTGCTAAAATTAAATTAACCCAGGGGGTCTCAAACTGGGGGTCAGGACCCCTCAGGAGGTCACAAGGTTATCACTGGGGGTCACGAGTTGTCAGCCTCCACCTCAAACCCCGCTTTGCTTCTATCATTTATAATAGCGTTAAATATATAAAAAAGTGTTTTCAATTTATAAGGGGGGTGTGTCGCACTCAGAGGTTTGCTATGTGAAAGGGGTCACCAGGACAAAAGTTGAAGAACCACTGAATTAACCTCTCTGAAGCCTCAGGGAATGCAGGAGGGGGGTCTCCCTTGGTAGGGTTGGGAAGGATATTGCTCTTCTCATGTGATCCCTCCCGCAGTGGCTAATTTTAAATGAAGCTACCCTCCCCTGACACGAATCTCCCTATGACCCTGAAATTAAATATAAAGTATAATTTGGCATTTGAGAAGTGAAAGGGATGGTAGCCCTAATGGAAAAGCTAACAGATTGGCTCTTCTGCAAGCCTCAAACTGCTGAATGAGCTTTAGGGTAGGGAAGGCTGTGCCTCCCAAACAGCCTGGCCCTGCCCCCTATCTGACCCCCCCACTTCCTGCCCCCCAACTGCCTGCCCCCCTCAGAATCCCCAACCCATCCTGCTCCTTGTCCCCTCACCGTCCCCCAGAGACCCCACCCCCACCACCCCAGGACCCCACCCCTGCTCCCTGTCCCCTTCCTGCCCCAACCCCTATCCACCCGCCACTGAGTCCTGACAGACCCCAGAACACCCACGATCCAACCCCCGTTCCCTGTCCCCTGAACGCCCCCAACCTCTGCCCCCTCCCTGTCCCCTGACTGTCCCCAGAACTCCCTGCCCTTATCCAACCCCCTCCCCCCTGGCCCCTTACCTCTGGCTCCCCCCTCACCCGGACCCTCAGCGCGTCATATCCAGGAGCGTCCCTGAACAGCTGTGCAGCGTGGCTCCGGCAAGGCCTGAGCTTCTAACCGCTCAGAGCAGCATGGTAAGGGGGGGGGGGGGGCTGCGAGCTCCAGCGGGGCCGGAGCTCGCCGCCCGGCCCCCTTACCACGTGGCTCTGAGCGGGGCGGAGCTCGGGCCCCCCCGGAGGCATACTGCACAGCTGTTCAGGGATGCTCCTGGATGCGCTGAGGCTCCGGGAGAGGGGCGGAGGTGGGGTCGGGCTGTGGCCAGGGTGGGAGCCTCACCCGTTCTCTTGGGGGCCCCTGCGGAGCCCGAAGCCTGGGGCAAATTGCCCCAATTGCTCCCCCCCCCCGGGCAGCCCTGGAGCAGGGAATCAGGAGGAGGAGAGGCATAATCTTCCCTCCTGCTGCAAACTTCACCCAAATGTGACATGAAACTCAGCAGGGACAGGTACTCCCCCTTCCCTAAATGGCACCCCTGAATATCACCAAACATTTCATCGAGTTCTTTCACACTTCCTACTAGGTCCATCATGGCTGCCATGCTGTGGCTGAGAAGGCTGTTGGTTTGTGGTCCTTTGATCACACACAAAGACAAAAGTTTTGCATTCAGAGTGTAAGTGGTTTCTGTGGTGAACTGGCCCATGCAGTTCAGAATCTCCAGGGCTAGTCCGAGCTGTGTCAGGTGACTTCTGCTCTGGGAGGGGTTGAAGGTGATTGTAAGTCCCTTTTGAGATGACTGACCTCAGCTCCTGAATCAATTTTGAAGTCAATTGTCTTGCCATGAATATTCAGTTTCACTCTCCAGGCAGGTTCTATGTCATCACATGTGATAGATCCCAGAAACAATGGCTCTTGATTGTCCATAAGACAAGTCAGTTTCCTGACTCCTTTGGAGTGGCAAACAGCTGCAAAATGTCCATATTTCATGCATTTATTACATTGTGCTGCGCATGCGTCACCTCTTAGGATCTAACTTTTTCCGCACTTTGTGCACATAGGCTAGAATTGGTTCCTCATAGCCTGGGAGTTCTTTCTCCTTGTTTCAGGGGTTTTATGATCATGATTTAACACTCAAGTGTCTGTTTACAGTTTCTAAGCTCATTGCAGGCTTTTCAAGTTGCTCTAGGATTGCTGTTTCACTAGCTCACACTGCTTTGCTTTTTGTACAGCTGTGCCTAAGGTCAAATCTCACTTCAATTGTAGCTGCTGTGAAAGGTTTCTGTCTGTTAACCCAATAACCAGCCTGTCTGATATTTTCATGTTCTGTATTTCCCCAAATCAGTTTTCAGTCAATGCATGGCAGAGCTCTTATAAAGACATTCAACATTTCCCTCCTTAGTCTTGAGTTCTCCGGTGAAAACATGCTCTTTCATGAACCACATGTCTCTGAGGTATACAGTATGCATCAAACATAGCCAGAACCCTTTCATAATCATCTTTGTGACCATCTTCAGTAAAGTCAGAGGATTTAAAGATTAACTCTGCTTTAATTTATGCTGCAGGGAAGCAAGAAGATACCTGTATATCTCCAGTTTCTCTGTGGAGTTTGCAATTTGAAATCTTGCAAAAATACAGCTTCTAGGCTGTGCATTGTGAAGGTTTGTCAAAGGTGACATCCTCTGTGGCAATGAAGAGGCGCATGTTGAGGAGATGTTTCAACCTCTGTAGCTATGCTCCTTTTGTTTCTGTTTTTAGTTTACTCCTGACTCTGTACCGTGTTCCTCTACCAGACAGGGACTGGTTGCAGAGGTTGCTTATCCACACCAGAGATGTTCATCACCTCTGCTAGGTGTGGCTGAGGTTCATTTCAATAAGGTTTTTCACTAACAGCGCCACCTACTGGTTGAACCTCCAGGAACCACCGTGCTGCTTTTCTTTCTTAACAAGAGAACGTCCAGATACTTTGATCCAGTTTATTGAAGCGGTTCTGTCTCCTAATCTAATTTCAGGTATTAACATGCAGATGGGGAGTTTTTCCTTTGAAGTGAACAACAGGGAAATGGTTTACATGAATCTCCTGTAATTGGCCCCTCAGGCTATTTGCTGCCAAAAAGGCAGTGCAGCCTATGGATTAAAGGGACTAGGCAAGGAAGTCAGGTGATTTAGGGTCTAATCTCAGCTCACCCACTGACCTACAACATGACATCGAGCAAGTCACTTCACCTGACTGTTTGGAATAGAGCCGATGGAGGACTGCTCTCCAGCATGTTCTTCAGAACGTTATAGTCCAGTTTTAAATGACCCACAACTTTCCTTGGGCAACTATTACAAAGTATAATAGATCTCACTGTCTGAACACTTTTCAGACAGACATTGAGGCATATTCTCCTAGCTACACCCCTTCCATTCCCAGCTCTCTCTCCTTGGTGCTTACCTGCTTCAGACAATTGAAGATGATATTATACCATCAACCTCTTATTCATTGCTTAATATTCCCCTTTGTTGTCTAATGATGCACCCATATCATGAATCAAAGAGCCCTTCCATACTCTAGCTGTCAGAAAATAATTTATTATAAATCAATTTATTTTGCACAGTTCATATTATTCACCAGGGTCTTTAGAGCTGGTGAAGACACCACCTAAAGCAAACTCAGAACTTTTCAGACTGCTGGGGACTTTTGGATGCTGATTGGTTGTTGAGAAGATCACATGGTTTATAACAATGCTCCTTATCATATCTGAAAGGAAACATTGGAAATGGATCTAATAGGATTTGGGAAGTGCTAACAACTACTTTCTCTCTCTACAGAAAATGCTCCTGCCAAACTTTCCCGCAACTGCTTCCATTTCATTTCCTCCTGTATATGCAGAGACACCCCACTCCCCCACACGTTCTGGGTTCTGTGGAAGGCAGAATGCCCAGGGTGCACTACACACTTACTCCGGTATAACTACGTCGCTCAGAGATGTGAAAAATCCACCCCAAGTGACATGGTTATACCGACCTTAGCCCCTTGTGTACAAGGGAGAGCATCTCTTGTTGACATAGCTACTGCCTCTTGCGGAGGTGGCGTAACTAAGCCGATGGGAGAGCTCTCTCCCATTGGCTTAGAAAGTCTTCATCAAAGTGCTACAACAGCTTTGTAGTGTAGGCTTGCCCTTAGTCTCTCCATGCACTGCTGCTTTCTATTCCTCCAAGACGAAGGCCGAGGAGCGCTAATGATTATACACAAAGTGGCAGAGTGCATAGTAAGGGCAAACCTAGGGCCTGATCCAAAACCCATTGAAGTCAGTGGGAATCTTTCCCATCTGTCTGGGGCAGACTCACTAAAGAGCAAATTAACCATCCAGAAAAAGCAATGAGACCTCATTTATTTTACTGAAACCAGGTGGCCTTTCACCTCTGCTGCAGTTTAACAGCCCTTTTTGAAGGCCGACACCTCTCACAACTTGACACCTCCCCAGGAGTGTGCCTGTACCATTTGTTGTGAATCAAAGGCTTGAACCTATGAGCTTCTAAACATGAATGATTTGGGCTGTAAACCATAGAACAGTAGTTATGTGAGAGCTAGGTTCTATTATTACCCATAGCTACACCTCTCAGTGGACCGACAGCAGCATTTTTTATACAGCTTTTGTAACCACCCACTGCCTTCTTGATCAGGAAGTACCAATTAGGTTTCTCAGGTCCAGAATGGAATTTCTGGTCAAAGAGAGAATACAACCCACCCTATAAGAGCCAGTAGCCCAGGATGTAGAAGGCATAAAAATAGCCATACTAGGTCAGACTTAGCAGTAAGGTGGCAAAATTTGCAGACAATACAAAATTACTCAAGATAGTTAAGTCCAAAGCAGACTGGGAAGAGTTACAAAGGGATCTCACAAAACTGGGTGACTGGGCAACAAAATGGTCAATGAAATTCAATGTTGATAAATGCAAAGTCATACATATTGGAAATCATAATCCCAACAATGCATACAAAATGATGGGATCTAAATTAGCTGTTACCAATCCAGAGAGATCTTTGCGTCATTGTGGATAGTTCTCTGTTAACCATATCTACTCAACGTGCAGCAGCAGTCAAAACCACTAATGGAATGTTAGGAACCATTAGGAAAGGGATAGAAAATAAAACAAAACATCATAATATCACCATATAAATCTATGGTATGCCCACAACTTGAAAACTGCGTGTGTAACCCATGCCTGCTTCTTGTGGCACTCTGTTCCCCTCTAGTGGCAGCTAGATCAGCTAGAGATTGATAAGCCTCCTACAGCCTTGGCTAGAAGACACATGCCTTTTAGCTCATGCAGTAGAGGCTCATACAGTAAGCTGCAGAGATCACAGGTTTGATCCCGGCTGACGATGACCTGGGTCTCTCAGCATTACACGTGCAGCTTTGGTCACCCCATCTCTAAAAGGATATTAGAATTGGAAAAGGTACAGAGAAGGGCAACAAAAATGGTGAAGGGTATGGAACAGCTTCCATATGAGGAAAGATTAAGAAGACTGGGACTGTTCAGCCTGGAAAAGAGACGACTAAGGGGGATATAATAGAGGTCTATAAAATCATGTCTGGTGTGGAGAAAATGAATAAGGAAGTGTTATTTACCCCTGCACATAATGCAAGAATGAGGGGTTATCCAGTGAAATTAATAGGCAGCAGGTTTAAAACCAACAAAAGGAAGTTCAGCCTGTGGAACTCTTTGCCAGGGGGTATTGTGAAGGCCAAAAGTATAACTGGGTTCAAAAAAGAATTAGGTAAGTTCATGGAGGATAAGTCCATCGATGGCTATTAGCCAATATGGTCAGGGATGCAACCCCAATGTTCTGGGAGTCCTTAAGTCTCTGATTGCCAGAGTGAACAATGGGATGGATCCATTGGTAATTGCCTGGTTCTGTTCATTCCTTCTGAAGTATCTGGCATTGGCCACTGCCAGAATACAGGATACTGGGCTAGATGGACCATTGGTCTGACCCAGTATGACCATTCTTATGTTCTTATCCATCTTGAGAAATTTTGTGTCACCTGCAGATTTTACCATCCCACTGTTCACCCCCTTTTCCAGATCATTTATGAATATATTGAATAGCACAGGTTCCAGTAAAGATCCTTGGGGATCCCACTGTTTACCTCTGAATTGTGAAAACTGACCATTTGTTCCTACTCTTTGTTTTCTTTTAATCAATTACAGATCAGTTAATCAGTTACTGATCCATGAGGGGACCTACCATCTTATCCCATGACAGCTTACTTTGTTAAGAGCCTTTAATGAGGCACCTAGTAAAAGACTTTCTGAAAGTCCACTATATCCACTGGATCCCCCTTGTCCACATGCTGGCTGACCCCCTCAAACAATTCTAATAGGTTCAAGTCCCTGATCTTCCTGATTCATGGCTGAGACTTGATCCACAGTCCTGCCTGTCCTGGCTGAGTGCCCTAACCACCAGGCTATTTACTATTCTGAGGCAGGGCTCTCGGGTTATTTTGTGAAAAATTTCAAGCAGTCTCAGTTTTATTCTGCTCCAGAACAAACACAAATGCCCAAAGCTTACATTTTTTCACAAAAGGGAATGACTGTTTTCCAGCCAGCCCAACAGCTGAGTATCTTTCGTAACCTTCATCCCTTACTTGTCTCATAAGTCACAGCAATCTTCCAACTTACCGCTTACACCAAAAAAATATTACCTGAGCTGACCACTGCTGGAGCGTCGCGCACTCAAAGAGCTGCAACTGTCCACTCACATTCCATATAAACCAATGGTTTGTTGCAGTGGGACTAGAACATTCAGCAGCACAGCGGGTGTGTGTGACCTGGTGGATCTAGAACATTTAGCAGCATGGCAAGTGGATTTTGCCTGAACCTCCCTGGTATGCTCAGGTGCATCACAACCTATATTAGTACTACTATTTGTGAAGTGCTGAAGATCTGGCATATTCAGCAGGTTCCACCTATGTGGATAAATTTAATACAACCAGGAGAACAGTCACAATAAATGATTTCTGAATCACTGCAGCACCAGACAAAGGGCAAAGCTGAGGAAGAAGCTACCAGCATCCAGAGGAAGTCTCAACTGCCAAGACTGGAAAGAAAGAGAGAGAGAGAGAGAGAGAGAGATTGAGAGAGAGGTCAAACACTTGCCGCTTCTGCTGTGGGACACCTCAGATACTCTAATGGACACAGCATTGAAATGGAGATGGTGCTGATTTACTGAACGGTATAGGGAGGCTTTGAAGCCATCTCAACTGTTGATTAAGTGGTGTTTTAGGAGGCCAGCTTCCATCAAATTCTGACAACCCTGTGGTTTGTCCAGAACGAGTGAATGACATACACTGGTTGCATTTTGTGCCAGATATTTGGCTCTTCTCCTGCTCGAAAGACACACAAACACAAAATCCACCACATATTTAAGTTAATTGCAAACATTTACTGCTCCTACAGACAGCTCCATTTTTCAAGAGCCCATCAATCTCTGGTTACTGCAGCAGCTAGAACACCAGCCAACCTTGTTGGTTCACTTCATGCAGCCAAGCCGATGAGTTATCGGCGACAGGAACGGTCTCTCTCTCACCATGCACATAAGCCCAGCGTGTGTGAATTCTCCATCAATACTGATAGAGCACAGCAATGGGGATGGGATGAGAAGTCAATTGGTCCATTCTCACCATCTGATAAACTGAAATCAGAGGCTCTGATGAATGCCAGTAGACCCAAGAGGTGGAATAAAGCAGGATCAACTTTCTAGGGGATCCATGCACACGGGTATGGATTGGGTGGGTTGTCCAAGCCACCGGGGTAGGGGAAAATCCTCTGCTGAAATCTTGCTGGTGTCCTCAGCAGGGATTATAGTGTGGGGAGTTACCAAGTATAAAGCAGGGCTGGCGGAGAAGATGGTGTTTGGCGAGCGAGCTAACGTTTCTCACAAGGGATGAGGCATTTGCAATGAGATTCCGAGAACACTTTAATGTGACACAATAAGAGGTGGGGTGATTGACAGGCGCTTCCAGGCTGCAGTCTTGCCCGCACACTAGCTATCTGCGTAGCATATGAATAATGGCCTCTGTAGCCTTCTAGCACGGGTTGTGGTGGGTCAGGGATTCCATTATTAAATAGTGATGGACAAATCTCAAAAGATTCATAGGCTCGCTTCAGTTCTGAATGCCTAATGCATTACAACTTTATTTGGCAGAGCTGTCTTGCAGATCAGCTGCACCCCAGAAGCTTTTCAGAGTTAAATATTTAATAGGAGTGGAGGGAGAGAAATTAAAAGGTAGACAGGCACAAGAGGAAAGAGAGGCACTCAGCTGAGATGGGAATTTCTCCTCTTCTTGGGTGGCAGCTGACAGTCTGGGGGATTCTGCATCAAAGACATCTAGCACAGACAGCAATACACCAGCTTTACCCTGTCTTCTGGCACCATGCTTCAATCCTGACCACTGCTTGGGATAAGAAGGAAGCTCGGTCTGAATACTTGTATCCCATAGGACTAGCTTGCCTTTACTATATTCATTTCCTTGTCTTTATTATATTAAGCAGTATTGCAAGGAACCTACAGGCCTGTATCCTGTAAGACATTGGATTCACCATTTAGCATGAGGCCTATGGATTTTGGCACAGATAAATTATCTAATGGTCACTCTTAAGTTTTGAGAAACTGGAAATAGCATGTAAGGGGGAAGTCTGGCCCTATTAGGGTGCAATATCTGTAGCCTGATCTATAGATTATGTATTAATGAAATTGATTGCTTAAGAATTCCTGGTTATCACTTTGAGGGTTGATAGGTTCTTGTCCCAAGATCAGGCCCAATATTATTAAAGTTACTATATAATGGGGAAGCCCGATGCGCACAGTTGCTACACTCATATTGTAGGAACTCTTCTGTATTTACATATTGTTTATTAATTAGGGCTGTCAATTAATCACAGTTAACTCATGCGATTAACTCAAAAAATTAATCGTGCTTAATTTTTTACATAGTGATTAATCACACTTTTAATCGCACTGTTAAACAATAGAATATCAATTGAAATGTATTAAATATTTTGGATGTTTTTCTATATTTTCAAATATATTGATTTCAATTACAACACAGAATACAAAGTGTACAGTGCTTACTTTATATTCTAATTTTTATTACAAATATTTGCACTGTAAAAGTGATAAAATAAATAGTATTTTTCAATTCACCTCATACAAGTATTGAAGTGTGAGATCATTATTGTGAAAGTGTAACTTACAAAAGTAGATTTTTTTTGTTCCATAACTGAACAATTCATTCAAAAACAAAACAATGTAAAACTTTAGAGCTTACAAGTCCACTCAGTCCTACTTCTTGTTCAGCCAATCGCTCAGATAAACAAGTTTGTTTACATTTACAGGAGATAATGCTGCCTGCTTCTTATTTATGTCACCTGAAAGTGAGAACAGGCATTCGCATGGCACTTCTGTAGCAGGCATTGCAAGGTATTTACATGCCAGATATGCTAAACATTCGTATGCCCCTTCATGCTTCAACCACCATTCCAGAGGACATGCTTCCACGCTGCCGATGCTCATTAAAAAAAATCATGAGTTAATGAAATTTGTGACTCAACTCCTTGGGGGAGAATTGTATGTCTCCTGCTCTGTGATACTCGCATTCTGCCATATATTTCATGTTATAACAGTCTCGGATGATGACCCAGCACATGTTTGTTTCAAGAACGCTTTCACAGCAGATTTGACAAAACACAAAGAAGGTACCAATGTGAGATTTCTAAAGATAGCTACAGCACTCGACCCAAGGTTTAAGAATCTCAAGTGCCTTCCAAAATCTGAGAGGGACAAGTGGAGGAGCATGCTTTCAGAAGTCTTAAAAGAGCAACACTCCAATGCGGAAACCAAACCACCAGAACCCGAACCACCAATTTTTTTAAAAAAAAAACCAAACTTCTTCTGGTGGCATCTGAGTCAGATGAAAATGAACATGCATTGGTCCACATCACTTTGGATCATTATCGAGCAGAACCCATCATCAGCATGGATGCATGTCCTCTGGAATGGTGGTTGAAGCATGAAGGGACATATGAATATTTAGCGCACCTGGCACATAAATATCTTGTGACACCAGCTACAACAGTGCCATACGAATGCCTGTTCTCACCTTCAGGTGACATTGTAAACAAGAAGCGGGCAGCATTATCTCCCATAAATGTAAACAAACTTGTTTGTCTGAGTGATTGGCTGAACAAGAAGTAGGACTGAGTGGACTTGTAGGCTCAAAAGTTTTACATTGTTTTGTTTTTGAAGGCAGTTATTTTTGTACATAATTCTACATTTGTAAGTTCAACTTTCATGACAAAGAGATTGCATTAGAGTACTTGTATCAGGTGAATTGAAAAATATTATTTCTTTTGCAAATAGTGCAAATATTTGTAATAAAAAATAAATATAAAGTGAGCACTGTACACTTTGTATTCTGTGTTGTATTGAAATCAATATATTTGAAAATGTAGAAAACATACAAAAATATTAAATAAATGGTATTCTATTATTTTTAACAGCATGATTAATCGTGATTTTTAATTACACAATTAATCATGATTAATTTTTTAATTGCTTGACAGCCCTATTATTAATACATTTAGCAAAGTCAAACACTTTAACTCAGTAAAGTAGATAGAGAGACTACAGCATGTACATCTGCACATCCATATACTCATACCATCCCCTGCAGAACAACCTGAAAAGTTAGCCATTGTCTTCCTCATCACCATCACCTTCCTCGTCACCACCAGTGGCCATCATCCTGGCACCTCCCAAGGGCTACATCTCTCTCTTCCCCTACCCACAGGCTGAGATGTAACTTTTCATAATATATTACGCTGATGCCACTATGCCTATGCATATTCAGTAGGGGTTTCTCCACTCTTCCTTAAGAACATAAGAATGGCTATACTGAGTCAGACCAAAGGTCCATCTAGCCCAGTGTCCTGTCTTCCAACAGCGGCCAATGCCAGATGTCCCAGAGGGAATGAAAGAACAGGTAATCAAAGTGATTACCTGATATTTGTATTTCCTCACTCTACTAATGTTGAGGTGTCCTTCTATAGGTTAGTATATCAGTGATCTCAACTTATTATCATATACATCAATTCGTTGCCATGGTACTCTTGTGGTTAGATGTTCTTTCCAAAAGCTGGTGTTCGCTCATGTTTCTGTGGTTTGCTGGTGTCGTTATGGACAAACTTCCCCCTTACACTTACATACTTACTTACATAAGCAAGCTAGTTCAATGGGCTACATGTGCCATGCAGTTCTCCGTCCCTGCATTGACAAAGAGGCTGGTTAATCCCAGCTGTGGTTTTTTGGGGGTAGAAGCACCTGGCCGCACAGCACAATGAGAAGCCGGGAGACTAGAGCTGGCTGAAGTTTCTTTGCTGATGGTAATTTCGATGACAGATGATTGTTTTGTCAAAAAAGAGAGTTTTTGCCAAAAACATTCCATTTTTTCAGTTTTTTCATTGGGGAAAAAAAAGGAAAGAAAACCAAAAGGTTTTTCAGTCAATTTTTTTTTGTTTTCAGTGAATAGTCCAGTTTGGATTTCAGTTTCTGAACATTTTTATCAAAACCCAATAAATTCTTGGCAAAAAAATGCTTTTTATTGGAAACCAGAAGATTTTGGTTTTAATTTTGGGGATTTCATTGCAAAGCCAAAATATTTTCCACAGGAAATTTCATCACCAATGAAAACAATGAATCTTTTTTGAATTTTCTTGCCAAGAAAAATTGATATTTTTTGACCAGCTCAACCTGAGTCTGTAGTAACTTTTGGTCACAACTCAAAGTATCAAAGGATTCTAAGCAGGTGATGCAGAGATGAAAATCCCATCAGCTGATTTCACTCTTTTGAGCCATCCAAACGCTATAGAGGAGATGGAGAGCAGGCGAGGTGAAAAGCTACGAGGAAGTTGTTACTGATGGCACTGGTTGCAGTGGGGAAGAGCCTTGCACCAGCAATGGGGAAAAGGAGAAAAGAAGCCCATGTTACTTAAGAGGAAGGAGTGGGTATGGGTTAGAACAGTGGTTTTCAAACTTTTTTCTGGCAACCCAGTTGAAGAAAATTGTTGATGCTCACAGCCCAACAGAGCTGGGGATGAGGGGTTTGGTGTATGGGACGGGGCTCAGGGCTGGGGCAGAGGATTGGGGTGCAGGAGAGAGGGCTGTGGGTGGGGCTGGGAATGAGGGGTTCAGGGTGTGGAAGGGGGCCCTGGGCTGGGGCAGGGGGTTGGGGTGAGGGTCAGAGCTCTTGGTTGGGGGTGCAGGCTCTGGGGTGGGGCTAGGGATGAGGGATTTGGGGTGCAGGAGGGGGTTCCAGGTTTGGGGGGGCTCAGGGCTGGGGCAGGGGATTGGGGCACAGGGTTGGGGCACGGGGTTACCTCCAGCAGCTCCCGGTCAGCAGCGCAGCCAGGGTTCAGGGGCAGGCTTCCCACCTTTCTGGGTACCGCGGACTGCGCTGCACCCTGGAAGTGGCCAGCAGCCGGTCTAGTTTCTAAGCAGAGGTGCGCAAGCAGCTCTGCGTGGCTCTCACCCACAGGCATCACTCTCCCAGCTCCCACTAGCCGGGAACCAGCCAATGGGAGTGCGGAACAGGTACTTGGGGTGTGGGCAGTATGTGGAGCCTCATAGCCCCCCACACACACACCTAGGAGCCGGACCTGCTGCTGGCTGCTTCCGGGCCAAAGCATGGTGTCAGAAGAGGTAGGCACTAGTAGTTTTTACTGGCCAGCTGACAAGGTCCCTCAGTGCTGAGCAAGGCAACCCAGTGCCTTGCATTCCGCGAGCCAGTACTGGGTCATGACCTGAAGCTTTAAAACCACTGGGATAGAAGAGCAAAAGTGTCTGTCTGAAGTTGTCTGGAGCAATTTATTTAAAAAAAAAAAAAGAGGGGACAAGTTCATCCCTGTTATAGATTCATTGCTTTTAAGGCCAGAAGGGATCGCTGTGATCATGTACACTGCAGTTACTTTGGACCAAGAAAGACAGCATATCTGAACCTGGTTTGCTCTTGTCAGATTTCCAGTACTTGGTTGCAGAAAGCAGTGGCAGTGGATCAGAGAGGCATGCAACCATTATAATGTCAAACATCCCAGTAAATCAAGAATTCTCAGTTTGGCTTTGGGCAAAGGTCAGGATGGGTCATTTTAGATCAGCCCATCAGAAATGGGTATTTGGTGCAACATGGACATGAATCAGTTATTTCAATCCCATGCCCAGTGGGGCCAAGGACCAGAAAGACAAAAGGGACAAAGTGATGGACTTGCCAGAGTTCAGGATTCATTGGTGGGGCGGAGTACTACACGTGAGGGACTGCTGGAATCCTTGCCCTTGCTGTATGTCTACACTGCAAGCAGGAGGTCTGACTGCAGCACATGTAGACATAGCTATATCAAAGCTAGCTTGGGTAACACAGCAATGAAGCCACGGCAGGATGGGCAGCTGCAAGGACTAGTTTCATCTGCTAAAGAGCTTGGTTACATATTAGAGCAGCCGCGGCCTCATGGCGAGTGTTACTGGAGCTAGCTTTGATCCCCACTTGCTGCAATCACACTTCCCGACTGTATGTCTTCTGAAGGTAAAAAACAGCAAGTCAACCTCCAGGGCTGACAACCTGGTACCTTCAATCAGCACTAAGTTAGAGATGGATCTGAATCATGAACCTGGGCCCCCTTGGCGCTGTTCAGAATCCAAACCCAGGCGAACAGCCAGTTTTGCAAATAGTCTCTCTTCATAACATGCCTGACCGCACCCTCAGTCCCAAACCATGCTGAATCGGGGGGTGGGAGGGTGTTGAGATGTTCCTAACAACCAAAAATGTGGGTTATACACAAGCATTTTCTTCCCCCAGGAAACAGGGGCTATGATGCAGACCCCAAGCTCTTGAACTGCCGTGAATGAGGAGCTGTGGGGAATTGTTCAGCAATGAAGCTGGACTTTTGGTTCTGACAGTATACAGTACAATAGTACTTAGCAGAAGGGACTGCTTCCCTTCCCCCAGGCCTGCCTAGCCGCCCTCTGCTTTCCCCTCCCCTGCAGGTGCCAGACTTTTCAGCACCACCCTTCTTCCTTCACAGGACAAGTCCAGAGGCCAAGCAAACACTGATTAACCCATCTCTGGGGCAGAGACATCTATTGTGCAGGCAGTCCAGCCAAAGGCTCTCCACAGCCACTTCCTAAGGAAGAAACGAAAAACCAAGGGGGTTTTGACTGGCTCATTCTTACAGATTCCTTCATGTCCCTCCCCCTGCAGCCCCAGAGTTGAACATTAGCCAGCTCTGCACAGCAGACAGCTCCGCTGATGCTGTGTGAGAGAATAATCACGGCTGTACGTGGGAGGCTGCAGAAAGGGACGCCAGCTCATGAGCTGTCGTATTTGCATACAGTGCGGACATGAACGAGAAGCTGTTCTGGAGGAAGGCTGCGATAGTGTGAATGGATCCTCCAGGCACAATGTCCCTGGATAACAAGGCCAAGCATGTGCTTCTGTTTTTCCTTTCCAGACATAGACCCTCAGTTATTTAAGTCACACTAAGTTATTTAAATAGTCTCTCTTTGTCCTCTCCAGGCCAATACCCACTGATAAAGACTAGAGAGCAGCCCCTGCTTTGCTCATTCGTACTCCAGATACCTCCCACAAGGTAATTCCCCCTCCCTTCCTTCCAGCACTGATGTAAGACACACCCACCTAAGGTGGCAAGCTGAAGGCTAGATAGTTGGACACCCATTTGCTGGCTGTCGTTCTCAATAAGCATCTCTGGCCACTTGTGGCTGTTTGCAGTGATGCAGCCATGGGGCTCTCCATGCTGGCAGCTGAGTGGGGCATGCTGGGTCCCTAATCTGACTCAGCCGGAATGCATCCCAGATAGCACACATCCACGTACCTGCTGTTCCACCCTTGGAGGAGGTGCAGCGTGTTCCCAATCTGTGCCTGGACAATTCAGTTGGGGGAAATGCTGTGCCTGCCGCCTGCGCCTTTTGTGCACCTGGCACTCGTGGGGGCACACAGGCAAGAAGCAGGGGCTACACTCCCTAGCAGATTTTGGCCAGCTTTTGCCTAGGGACTGGCCCTGGCATAACTCCCCACTGATGAGTGAGAGATGACAAGACATTCACACTCATGTGTGTTTGGGTGAATGGAGGCACTAGCGTGAATGGGTGTGTACGTAAGCAAGTATGGAAGTGCCACGGTGTGATAGCATGTGTGTTCAAAGCAGTGCACAAGCATGCATGTGGTATTGTTTGCCTAGGTGCTGTGAAGAGAGATCTGAATACATGCAAGACGGAGAAGTGGGAAGGCAGCTGGTGAGAGCAGAGATCTCCCTGGGAACGAGCGTGGCAGTGATGTACAGAGCAAAAAGGACAGGAGTAGATGCCAGTGGAGACTGCAGCAGGCAGCTAGTGGAACTGCTCTGCAGGAGGTAATTATGTTGGATTGAGTTGTCTTGGCATCAGGTTGCCTTCTCATTCACTGTCACAGCTCCAAACCAGGGACGGGGGCCAGGTCCTGAGCTGGTGTAGATCAGCATAGCTTGATGAATTTATGGAGCAACACCAGATGTCAGCAGCTGAGGAACTGGCCCACAACAGGGTTTTATTGAAAGAAACAGCCAGAATCTGCTTTCCAGGTAGGGAACCTCCAGATCATGCTGGCCTGAGCTGGGAGGAGATGGTGATGGTGTTACGGTGCGTTTCCTTTTCTGCATTATTTCTACATGCATTTGGGTACATATGAATGGGGGAGAGAGACGGGTGCAAAGCTTTCATTATGTTGACAATATACCTGTGACGATGCTCTCAGGGAAGGCTTGGCAGATAAAAGGAATCAGGTTTCCAATTTGTGTCAGGCTGCTGATGCCTGACCCCCTCCTCAAACCACCTTCCAGTAGGGATGCCAACCCTCCAGGATTGCCCCAGAGTCTCCAGGAATTAAAGATTAATCTTTAATTAAAGATTATATCATGTGATGAAAACTCCAGGAATACGTCCAACCAAAACTGGCATTGCTACCTTCCAGGCACTCACACTGGCTGCACTCACACTGATTTGCAGCTGTCCTTATGTTGTGCTGACCCAGCAGGAGCAACCTCACCTGTTGCACTGTGCTGAGTCCACCTCAGCAGGGGCGCCAAGCAGAGACGGCTCCCGTAGCAGTGCGGGAGTGTCAGAGACAGTGCAGCAGCCACTGGGCTAGCAAGAATCTGGGGGTCCTTCTACTTCGTTTGGGGGGGAGGGGAAGGTGGTGACAGAAGGTAGGACACAGAGACCCTGGCTCCTTTCCTCTGAGATGCCAGGTATTCTCTCTCTCAATTCCAGCTGCCAACCTCCTCTATCAGCCACCACACTCCCTCCATGCTGATCATGCCATGTCTCCATCTCCCAAGCTATCCCAGACCTCTGTCCGACTGCTAGGGGACGAGAATGCATGTGTCACATAAACCCTCTACCCACTTTTGAGGGCATGTATGAGAGCCTTTCATAGAACCTGGGACCTTTAAAAATTTGGTTCTGTCAGAAAAGAAAAAACAATAATTAAAAGATCAAAATGGCCCAAGTGAAACATCTCCCTCCATTTTATCTCCCAGAACACTGGCCAAAGGAGTAGGATACATACAGAGAGACAAGGTGGGTGAGGTAATATCTATTATTGGACCAAGTTTTGTTGGAGAGAGACAAGCTTCCAAGCTACGTAGAACTCTTCTTCAGGTCCTGTGCAGAAGATTGCTACTATAGAACAAATCCTGCAACTTAGCAGGGCGTTAGATTAGCTGACCCTTGTGCTCCCTTCTAACCTATGGTTCTACTCATGTGTAGCTCAAAAGCTTGTCTCTCTCACCAACAAAACTAAGTCCAAGAGATATTACTTCACCCACCCTGTCTCTCTAATCTCTTGGGACCAACACAGTGACAACACCACTGCATAAGGTACATACACACAGCCACGGCATGAAAAGGGGCATGTTTTCCCATTAGAATTGTATCGGGGGGCATGCAGCTGTTTTGGGAATTGGTAATTCTGAAGGGCTGCCCTCCGAGTGCAGCGCCTCTCGCCCTGGGTGAAAGCATCCCAGCAGGGTGGTTAGAGGGAACCTGTGGTGGTGACGGGGCGAGAGGCAGGGGGAGGGATCAGTCTTCAGGGCTGATAACTCAACACCTTTCACAGCTTTTCCGGTTTCCTCTATGGTTCAGCTGGACTGAGGAGGTGGTGGTGGGTTGGGTTTGGCAAAACTTCTGGCCAGTTTGGCTGTTTGCAGAATCAAGGCACAGGGAGAGCAATCCCACCCCCTGGTTAAGGGGGTGAGGGAAATGGGGTTAAAGGGTCAGGTGTGGCCCATCTCTAGAAAATAGATAACAGAAATTTAAGATGCAATCCTGGCTCCAGTGAAGTCAATGGGGTTCACTGGAGGATTCCACCCCAGTGCAAGCTCAAATAGGTATAAAATGTTAACCCTTTCTAACCCATAGCAATTGCTGCTATTTGTATTTTCTCTCCATAGGGAAAAAAATATCCAAAGGTGTTTGGAAAAAAAAAACACCTCTCAAATGGCTTTAAGGAGGGATGTTTTTCTGAGTCGTTAGCATGACCCTTCCCCCCCACCCCATGTCTGTGTCCCCTCCCCCTGGGGCGGACAAGTGTTTTGCTTGACTGCCTGGCAACCAGGCTGGAGCTAAGCTTGCTAAAATATGAGTGGTTTTTGGCTGGAGTACCGGAGGGCTTGCAGCCCTATGGAGAGAAAAAAATTGAGCGCTCCATGCCATGGCTCCAGAAAGGGGAAGAATTAGGTTTCACACCGAGCAGGCTGGACCATCGCATTCTTTAGCTAATGCTTAACAAACCCCAGAACAAAAGCAGCCAACTCAGCTGCATGTTAGTAAAATGTATTCTCAGCAGATTCAGGTTTATTGGGGAATTCTATTGCTTTGCAGCAAGTGTGGTTTTTAGCTGCCCTCCTTCACCCCCTCCCCCCCAGCTCCCTTGTCTCAGTTCCTCCTCATTCCTGCCAGCAGAATGCATCCTCTCATGCTTGGAGGGGACTTAGCAACCGAGGGTAAATCATATTATTTTGTCAAGTGCATTAACGTTAGCCTCTCCCATGTCACAACCATGGCATGAGAGCTCTGGCAATTCGGCGTCTCCCTTTCGGAAAGGGTAACGAGGGATGGTGCTAAGTGGGACTAAAACGTTGCAGACAAGCTGCTGGTGTGGAGATGGGTGTGAACCAAAATCTCAGCTCCAAACTCTGGAGCATTTGATCTGAATTTCGAGCCCTTTGCTACACTTCAGGTGAACCATAAAAGATTCAAAGTTCAGATGAGGTCTGAGCAATCATCCCAAATTTCCTCAGCTGAATCTGCACTGCCCAAACCTCTTGGGCTGCCAAATTCAGTAAGGCAGACTCCCATGGCATTGCACTGTAGAGATTCATATACACCTCTACCTCAATATAACGCTGTCCTCGGGAGCCAAAAAATCTTACTGTGTTATAGGTGAAACCGCGTTATATCAAACTTGCTTTGATCCACCAGAGTGCACAGCCCTCACCCCACCAAGTGCTGCTTTACCACATTATATCCAAATTTGTCCATAAAAACTGCTGGCCAGCTCCCCCAGGACTGGGTGGCTAAGCCAGCAGGAGGAAGGCACTTCAGTTCTATAACTGGGGCTGTCCATGCTGCAGGATTTGAATTCAGCACTGAGGATGAGGAAAACCCTGAGCTCAAGCCTTCAAACTCTGCAAAGTTGCCACCTCGGTTACCCAGACTCCAGCTCACCTGGAAGCTTTTGGGTGTCTCCAAACTGCTGAACAAGGTAGGTGATGCCTTCAATACTCAAGCGCTGCCAAATTCTGGCTCTTCTCCTTCCTGAGGAAAATACCACAATCACAGCCTCTCAAGAGCTAGCAACGTCTTCAGTCCTAGCCTGAGCTAGAACCCGGGAGCCAGACCTGCCCCTGGGCATAGTGCTGTTGAACCCAGTGGAGCTCCTATGCCAATGCACACCAGCTGACGGTTGGTCTCGAAAGTGCATAAGCATGCAGGGGTGGCTCTAGGCACCAGCAAACCAAGCTGGTGCCTAGGGCGGCCAAATCTAGGGGGCGGCAGGCTGGGCCGGTGGACCTGCCGCAGTCATGCCTGCGGGAGGTCCACCGGAGCCCCGGGACGACCGGACCTCCCGCAGGCATGACTGCGGCAGCTCAAGCGGAGCCGCCGGACCCGCGAACCGTCCGCAGTCATGCCTGCGGCAGGTCCGCTCGTCCCGGGGCTCCGGTGGACCTGCCGCGGGAGCTCAACCGGAGCCGCGGGAAGAGGGGACCCGCCGCGGGACCGAGGAAGGGCGGCGCAGCACACCGCGCTGCCTGGGGCAGCCTATTTTCTAGAGCCGCCCCTGTAAGCATGGCATAGAACTAATAACACGGTGTCTAAACGTTTCCGAATTTCAGAAGTTTGTGTGAGATTCTCAAGGCTTATCCACATGACCCAAAATATTCATGGTCAGTTGCAAGATTCACTGCAAACTGTGCTCAGCAAGGGTTTAGCAACCAAACCCAGGAAACAACTTGCCCTTGTCTACCCCTGCATCAACAATGCTTCATAGAGGGCACCCCTTTGTCAGCAGCGGTTGCTTTCGACGAGGTTGATGGTGACTAGAGAACTCATGAAATGGTGAGATCACAAAACCCAAGGACTGAAAGATGAGCAACAGAGAGGGATTTTTTGTTGCCTGGCTATTTACAACTCTCATTTTTTTCTGCTGAATCCTCCTGAACTTAAAGGTCTAATTAACATGTTGGAGAAAGGACCTCTCTGTCCCTATTCTTTGGTTAAGGTGTCAGAACTAACAACCTAAGACATTCCAATGATCCTCCCAAGACAACCAAGGAACAGCTGATGTTCCTTGTATTTCAGTGTTAAAAGACAAAAAACTTAAAAACCTGACAACTTTCAGGCCTTGTTTATAACACAAAGAAGCAAACATCACCTTGAAGGCAGGGCGTGGCAAAGGGTTTTCTAATATTAACGTTTACTGATAAGGATAATGGGTAAGAATAATAATCACTTATATTTTATAGGGTCTTTAATCCCTGAGAGCCCCATAACAGTTCACAAGCCATGGGCCTGCTCCTGTATAAATAAATTATCAGAACCCCCATTGAACTCATTGGAGGCAGAATCTGGGGGTCTCTCTATTGTGCACACAGGAATCATGTGACTGCCTCTGGGATGGGAAAGCAATAGCCAGACAGACCACATTCACAAATGCAAAAGAGGAAAGAGAAATCCTTGGCTGAGGGCAAAAGCCTGGTGCAAATCTCTACTCTGAGGGACCTATCATGAGATCTTTCATGTCCACAAAAAGCCAACGGGATCTCACCTGAAGCTCTCACCTTGAACAGCCTAGCACTCGGATCAGGGTTGCGACGAAGTTAGGACAAGCTGGTCTATAGTAATATAAAGCCTGTGCTAGTACCAGATCCTCAGCTGATATAAAATCACTGTAGATCCACCATTGCCAATCATCCATTGAAGTCTATGGAACTCTGCTAATTTACATCATCTAAGCATTTGGCCCCAGCCTGCCGCTTCCCTAATTGCGGTTCTGCATGGCAGAAGGCACAGCCTGAACCAACTCCATTTACTAGCAGGAAACCCCCCAAGAAAGCCAAGATAATTGAAAACCAGAATATCACTAGTCAAATTTAATATTAGGAAAGAGCAAGCAGGAGCCAGAGGTCAGAATTAATTACACCCTTCCGTGTTTCACCACAGAGCTGCATACACATGCCCTCTCCTGGGGGAGCGGTAGCTACCACAGAGAGGCCGACAGACATTATTAGAAAGGACTGATTTAAGTGTACCCCCAGGAGCTTTTCAACTTTCCTCTTCAGAGCTTTTGTTTATATGGAGATTAATGGAAGTGAATATGAGGCAAAAGCTGATCCACCAGGAGTATTAAGGTCTCCTGGATTACAAAATTCATTGCCACATCCAAATTAAGCCACTTTTCAGAAAAGCTTATGAGTAGAAAATTCAAAAATTTCCATGCCAAAAGTTTTCCTGCTGAAAAATACGGTTTTATTGAAACTGAATTTCTCCTCCCTCCCCCCTTGGAAATTTCTAAAATGAAAACATTTGTTTTGTAGTAACATTTGAAGTGAACATTTTCGGTTTGCTTCAGCTTCAATTGTTTTATTGCAGTTTTTCTAAATGAACATTTTTGTTTTGAATTGGTATGAAACTTCCCCTGGGAAAATCAAAACATTTTGAATGCAGATTTTTCATTCTGTTTCTGATCAGGAAAAAAATGTTTTCCACACCAGCTGGGTAAATGTGTGCGCCAGGGCATGGCTAAGTTTTCAAAACAGCTCAACTCCCATGAGCACTAAAATCAGGGCCAGTGGCTAGGTTATCCCTCTCTCTTTAAAGCACTCGGCAAACTTTAACTGGGCTGGAAATGATTCGAAGGAACTTCAGTTTATGGTCTCATCTAAAAGAGAGACCTTCTAGCAACGAGGTACTCAGTTTTCTTCAGCACAGTCCCATGCTGTGAAATACGAGCTGCTGTTTGGGGGTTAAAACTACGGACTGGGAGGCAGTACAATTGGATTCTACTCCTAAACTCTATTACTGACTCATGCTTTGGCCTTGGTAAATTGGAGAGGGCTCAGAGAAGAGATAGCTTCATCTTTCTGTGCTTCTGTTTCCCACTTCGCAAAATGGATAAGACAATAGCACCTCCCTCCTTTGGCCCTTGTGAGTAGAACTGGCTGGAAAGTGAGGTTCCCCCTCCCCCAGAAAATTTTGACTTATTGAAATAAATGAAAACTCAAAACATGAACATTTTTGGCCAAAACCTGCCAGAAAAATTCAGTTATCAGCCAAACAGGTTTCTGGTGAAAACCCCAAGATTTTGAGGAAAAGCAGACACTTTCCAGGAACATTTTCGGTTCATCAAAACTCAATTTTCCATTAAAAAAAAAGTGCTGATGGAAAAATATTAACCTAGCCCTAGCACGGAGGCTTAATTTTGTTAGTAAAAAGTTCCGAGATCTTTGAGGTTAATAGATTTATAAATTCTAAGGCCAGAAGGGACCACTATCTTCATCAGGTCTGACCTCCTGAATAACACAGGCCAGAGAACTGCCCCAAAATAATTCTTGGAGCAGATCTTTTAGAAAGACCTCCAATCTTAATTTTAAAATGGCCAGTAATGGAGAATCCACCACACCCTTGGTAAACTGTTCCAATGGTTAAATACTCTCACCATTAAAAATGTACACCTGAGTTCTAGGGTGAATTTGTCTCACTTCAACTTCCAGGCATTGGATCGTGTTAGACCTCGCTCTGCTAGATTGAAGAGCCCATTATTAAATATTTGTTCCCTCTGTAGGTACTTATAGATTGAGATCAAGTCACTCCTTAACCTTCTCAGGGGGATATATCAGAGGGATAAATACCAGGGAAGGAGAGGAATTATTTCAGCTCAGTGCTAATGTGGACACGAGGACAAACGGATATAAATTGTCAGTCAGGAAATTCAGGCTTGAAATTAGACGAAGGTTTCTAACCATCAGGGGAGTGCAATACTGGAACAGCCTACCGAGGGAAACAGTGGGGGCGAAGGACCTCCATGACTTTAAGATTAAGCTAGATAAGTTTATGGAGGAGATGGTATGATAGGATAACGGGCTTAGTCAATAGGTCAATTAAGTGCCACACTGGTAATTAGTACAATGGGTCAATGATAGGATATTGTTAGCCATTTTCCAGAGGGTATGGCTGGAGAGTCTTGCCCGCATGCTCGGGGTTCAGCTGACCGCCATATTTGGGGTCGGGAAGGAATTTTCCTCCAGGGAAGACTGGCAATGGCCCTGGAGGTTTTTCGCCTTCCTCCGAAGCATGGGGCAGGGGTCGCTTGCTAAGGAGTGGGTGGATCGGCTTATGTGGCCTGCATCTTGCAGGAGGTCAGACTAGATGATCATAATGGTCCCTTCTGATCTTGAATTCTATGATTCTATGATTCTATGATTCTCTTTGTTCAGCTAAATGGACTGAGCTTCTTGGCAGTATAAGGCAGGTTTTCTAATCCTTTAATCATTCTCGTGCCTCTTCTCTGAGCCCTCTCCAATTTACGATAATCCTTCTTGAATGGCAGGCCCCAGAACTGGACACAGTACTCCAGGAGCAGTCGCACCAGTGCCAAATGCAGAGATAAAATAACCTTTTTACTCCAATGCTATATCTACACTAAAACTGCTGCAGCAGCTCAGCAGCAGCTGCACCGCTGTAGCTCTTCAATGTAGACACATCCCTGAGCTACATAGCTTGGTCACCCTAACTTTTTACTGTAGACCTAGCCCTACTCAAGATTCTTGTTTATACGTCCCAGGATCGCATTAGATCTTTCAGCCATAGCATCACACTGGGAGCTCATGTTCAGCTGAGTATTCACCATGACCCCCAAATCTTTTCCAGAGTCACAGTTCCCCAGGATAGACTCCGCCATCCTGTAAGTATGGTCTATGCACTTTGCTCCTAGGTGTATCCATTCACATTTAGCCCTGCTGAAATGCATACTGTTTGCTTGGTAAACTGGACTCAAGCAGTCTAGATCGCTCTGAATCAGTGACCTGTCCCCTTAATTATTTAACACTCCCCAATTTGTGTACCATCTGCAAACTTTAACAGTGATGATCCAGTTCCCTGATGGTGCTTGAGAAGGGTTTGCCTTTGATTCCCCTGTCACACACATCTGCCTATCAGGCCAGCGATGCTGTAAACAGGGAACACCAAGCCAAGCCAACCTGGAAATGACAACAACTCCTTCCTTTTCAAGTGGGGCTCTCCAGCTGTCTGTCCTACCAGTCTGATTGGGTGCCAGTGACACCAGAGAGCTGGAGGAATGACAGCAGGAAGAAATGGTTAAAGAACCAGATCCCAGACTGCTCTCATGTCTCCAAGGTTACAATCAAGGACTGCATTAAAGCAGAAGATGTATATTCCTGGGGGACTATCTAAACATCTGCATACAGGATCACACATGCTCACTGTCAGTAATGCTCCTCAAACAAACCTCTCTCAGGCATTTAAAATTTATGATGCATTATCATTGCCAGCACTGGCCCGGCTGGCTATAGATGTGTTAATCCAGAGCATTCTAATTATATGAAAGGCAATATCCTGTCACGTTGGCATGTCGCTTCCTTATAAGCTGGCTGCTATAAAACTCACTCGGTTGTATACAATCTAAACAGAGTAAACTGAGCCTGACGTACAAACCAGCTGTTTAGAGCAAACATGACAAAGAGGTAAAAACATCAGAAAGGGCTATAGAAACAAGCAAGGGACTTATAAAATGGAGTTGTCAATTTCCCGTTAGAATATTTCTTCATTATCTAATCTTTCATTTTCATTAATATCAACTCAGCCATGTGTGTGTGCGGGGTGGGGGGAACTTAATGTTGATTCTTTCATTAAAATAATTGAAATGTGTAGTCAGGGTTTTTTTTAAATGGAAAAAACAACTGTTCTGGTATCACTTACAAGCCAAGTGAAGTGGTTCTTAAACAAAGCTGCACTGCAGCTCTAGATATCTCAGAAGAGGCATCCTTCATTCATACATCTGTGCACTAGAGAGCACTCTAGCCTGTTTCAATGTTACCCAAATTCAGCTAAAGAGAAGCACAGAAGTGCCAGAGGAACATACTTGTGAATGAATGGAAATAAATTTAAGTCACCTTTTCTCCCTGCCTTAATATCATTTTGCAAGATCTTTCTGGAATTCGTTGTGTGTTTTAAACAAAAATCTTCAGTGATGTTTTGCAATGTCGGCAGCACAAAAGCAAGACGCAACCCTAAAACAATATGTCAGTGGGCACAGCTTTCACAAGTGAGAGACTGCGTGAGCTGTCCAGAGTTGTATGGCACATTCTTCACACATCACCCAACAAACCCAATTGCCATGGACTATCAAGTCCAACAATACCAAACTAGCAAAGGCAGGCCAGCATCAAAGGGTACATCTACATTGCAAAGAAAAACCCGAAGTGCTGAGTCTCAGAGCCCAGACAGAGGCGATGCATGGGGAGGGGCATACAGAGTCATGTGCTTCTCCCCCACCCCACGAGATTTGCTGCTTAGCTTGTACTGAACAGGATGACATAGACTGAGCATGCTCAGTAACACTGCTGAAGCTGGCTGCCCTCATTCTGTCCCCCCACTAATCGGCAAGCACAGGTCATCTGAGCCCAGGTCAATTGATTTGAGCTTGCGGGGCTACAAATAGCAGCACAGACGTTCTTGCTCAGGCTGGAGCCTGGCTCTGAGACCCTTCCTCCCTGGCTTTCAGAGCCTAGGCTCTAGCCCACGTGAGAATATCTACACTGGTCTTTGTAGCCCTGCAGCCTGAGCCCCACAAACCCAAGTCAATTGAACTGGGTTCTGAGGTCGCCGCGGGTTTTTCTTTGCAGTGTAAATATAACCAAAGTGACCCTGTGTGACGTTATCTGCTTAAAATATGAGCATATAGATCATTGTTGTAACCACTGTTATATATTTGCAACAAATCTTGTACAAAGTTTATCAAGTGAGGTGTCTATGAAAAGATTAGGATTTGCTAGTTGTGATTATGCTGTCTGTCTGTATGTATCATTTTTGTATTTGAAGTTAAGTATTTGCTCTATACCTTGATTTCAAATGTTTGCTCCTGGTGTACCGCCCACAAGGTAGTTAGCCAGCACATCTTGAAGGGCCTATTCAAACTGAGTGGCCCATCAAAAGGACAATTAACTCACAATGGACCATGGGAGATTCCCATCTACACTGAGTGGACTGTCCTGTAAACGTGCTATCTGGAATATAGGTAATGGCTTCCTGACTGAGTGAAATTGGGCATGAACATGTGCGTTGCCCATGTGACCCCAAACACTATCTGGTCACCTGTGATTCTCCACGAGCTGTGCTGAGGTTTTTGTTTGAAACAATGGGTTTCCCTCCACATGGCAGAAACCATAAAAGGCCCTGGAAACCCCTCCATTTTGCCTCTATCCTGCTCCAGCCTAATGGGAGCATTCTGACTAATGGACTGAGGACCTTCCAATGATTTGGAAGCAGCCAGAGACTTGACTTAAGCCAGCAGTTTATTCCATCACTGCTACA
The DNA here is from genome assembly GCF_016161935.1 of Mauremys reevesii. Taxonomy (NCBI): domain Eukaryota; kingdom Metazoa; phylum Chordata; order Testudines; family Geoemydidae; genus Mauremys; species Mauremys reevesii. Next base: position 46,879,310 of record NC_052630.1, on the reverse strand, counting down.
AGCCTGAACCAAGAACTTTGCAATCACTGTATGTATTTGATTCTGTTAAACAATTTTAACTCTCACCTTTCTTTTTCTTTCTTTCTTTTTTTCCTTTCTTTGAATAAACCTTTAGATTTTAGATACTGAAGGATTAGCATCAGCGTGATTTTGGGGTAAGATCTCAGTTATATATTGACCTGGGTGTGTGGGGCTGGTCCTTTAGGATCAGAAGAACCTTTTATTTGATGAGACTAGTTGTGAAGAACCACTCATCTCTGAATCCAACATTTTCGGTTGTAATATAAGAACTGGAATGCCTGAGCAAACTGCCTTTATGTCTTCTTGTTAGCCAGTGTGGTGAAACAGGAATTTACTTTTGTTGCTGGTTTGGTACATCCTATGGGGGATTAGCTACCAGTCTTGGGGTGTATCTGCCCTATTTTTCAGCAGTTCATCCTGAATTTGGCATTCTCAGTTGTGACCCACTGAGGGCTGGTTATGCCCTGAAAACAGGCATCCCGTCTAGAAAAGAACACTTCCCCTACAAAAAAAGCTGTAACTAGTAATACTTAGAGATCACTTTTCATCCATAAATCTCAGCGCACTTTACAAAGTAGCTCAGCATCATTATCCCCATTATACAGATGGGAAACAAAGGCATGGGGCGATCAGGTGACTTGCACAAGGTCCCCCAGCAGGACATGGTAGAGCTGGAACTAGAACCCAGGTCTGAGTGCCAGTCCAGTGCTCTGCCCATCAGGCCACACTGCCTCCCTATCAATAGCTGAAGGGAAAAATCCTTAGTAGAATGTTCTAGCGAATGGATGAGTCAGAAGAGGCTGAAAGCCAAGAAATTCAGAGTTAAAGGTTACAACAGTACAAATCCAGTCATTCCCGATATCAGAGGAGTAGCTCTGGATTTAGAGTCTCATCCAACGACTCCTGATGCCAAAGGAAAGATTCCACTGATGTCAATGGACTTTGGATAGGACTCATATATTGGTGTGACTAAGGGTAGCTTTTGCAGAAGGGCTCAGCACCCACAATTGGAGCCAGATTCTGAAAAGTGCGAAGCGCTAGATTTTTGCAGCAGGGTACGGGGCAGAAAACATAGTTTCTGCAAAGTTAAAATTCACAGTTTTTCCCATCAGGAAAATCAAAATGAAATATTTCATTTGGGGTTGGTTCAACCTGAATCTAAACATTTTAGTTTATTGGGTCGAACTGAACCGAAATATTTCCTTTTGAGTCACTTCAACATTCAAGTGCATCTCCCTCGGGTGCCACATTGCCTTATGGAAGTTGTAGTTTGGATGCCTCAGGCCCCAGAAGGGCTGAGCTTCTTGCGTGGACCACATTTCCCATGAAACATTTCACCATTTCCTAATTGAAATTTTGCAGAACTTAAAATTGATAAAAGCAGCAAAGAATCCTGTGGCACCTTATAGACTAACAGACGTTTTGCAGCATGAGCTTTCGTGGGTGAATACCCACTTCTTCGGATGCAAGTAGGGAAATTTCCACTACTTACATCCGAAGAAGTGGGTATTCACCCACGAAAGCTCATGCTGCAAAACGTCTGTTAGTCTATGAGGTGCCACAGGATTCTTTGCTGCTTTTACAGATCCAGACTAACACGGCTACCCCTCTGATACTTAAAATTGATAGTTCAACCTTCCATCCCAATTCAGGACCAAACCAAATGTTGAAGTATTGGAATTTCCTGGGAGAAAGTCTATTGCTGGTGAGCAGAGCAGAGCGAAACTTTTCATCTGCTTCTCTGCCCCACTCCTCCTCTATACACGCACAGTGAGGAATGGATAATCCCCCCACACAAACATCCCCCACACCGCCAAAACTCACAGAGCAATGGACAATCCCCCCCACATGATCATGGAAAGCAGTGGGAGCTGCTGTGTGTTGGACCTCTTTTGCAAATCAGGCCTCAAGAACAAGATTTAGTTCAAGGTTACAGTTACAAATAACAGCTCAATCCAGATCTCATGCCCAGGTCTTTAACCACTAAGGAGCATTCCCAGCAGCATGAGTTAGTCTGAGGCAGCATGTGAGAGAGGAAAATGAATCTGTTTCCAGAACAAAACTTCCAGTTTCAAGTTTCCCCGGGGTTATCGGTGCATCGATTGTAGTAGCTATTCCCGCCAGACTTTGGCAGCAGGATATTACATTGATGCTTATTCATTTTATTGCTTCTCTTTTCTAAATATTTGCTTGGCAGGAAAAGGGTTCGCTTCACTCAGTATCTATTTTTACAGGTCAATTTAATTTCTGGCTCTCTAAATCCCTCTTTTCCTCCCATTGCATTTACAAAACAAATATTGATCGTTCAAATTAACCGCTAGCTCCACCAAAGGTTGTTGAACATCTCCCATTCTGTGCAAGGGGCAGGGCGAATTTCCAGCATGCAAACGGAGAGCTAGCCAGCACTTCCTTGCTCCCCACGGCTATCTTAGGCACAAGTGAAGTAGCCAGATGTCTTGGGCGTGGCACCTCGGGCAACACTGCCAGGATTGGGCCCAATCCAGAACCTACTGAAGTCAATGGGAGTCTTTCCACTGACATGAATGGACTTTGGAATAGCTCCATAGCGCTGGGGCTGCTGGAGCCATGCTCCAACAGGCCAATAGCCAACCTGCTCTTTGCTGGCTACAGTATTTCTGCCCTGCCTGTGTCACCTTCACTGGGTGTTGGGGGTGGGGGCACCTTCAGTTCTGACACCTCCCAGAATCCCTTGCAGTGACCAGAGTTTTACTTCTTTTGAAGCCCTACCGCAACTAGGGCAAAGGATTCTGGGGCATGACTGTGGACTAAGGGGGCACATTAAAGATAGCTCAGGAAGGAAGGAAATGGTGCAAGGAGGGGAGTGGATGGGAAGACCGGAAGAAGGGACAAGGAAGCAATTGGTAAGGGGATCCAAATCCAGTCTTTTGAAGACATCTATATCTGGCCCTACTCCCAGACCCGACAGCAACAAACTAGCATGTTAAGCCCAGTATTCTCAGGTGACCCAATAAAAACAAACCAATATGCCCTAAGGGATGGAAATATAATTTGCTAAGAACACGTGGCCAGATTCATCCCAGGATATACCTCCACCGAAGTCCACAGAATCACACCAGAGAAGGTTTCAGGAATCCATTCCCTTTCACGTTCTAGAGAGGTCCTGATGACCAGAGGTTCTGAAGAAAGTGATTTCATGGCTTACAAAACTAACCCCTTGACACAGTATGGTCATAAAGAACAAATGCTATTATGACGGAATACAATTGCTGCCCTAATTAGCTACAAAACCTGACACTTTGCCCTTTTTGCATTCACTATCTCCTGCAACCCTCTGGGAGTTACAAAGCTGTATAGCCTAATGGCAACAATTAAGCTCTAATTATATAAGGAAGGTCTTGCCACTTGACTGATGGGCTGCCCAGAAACATCCTTCCATTAGAAACCTTTGCTGAAACAGGTATGATGGCACCATACATAGACAAAATACCAAGGCCCCATGGGTTCCACCGTCAACACCTGCAGCATTTGCCACAGGATCCACCTGGTGCAGCAAAATGGTACTTCAGTCTAAGGCTATGTCTACACTACCACGTACATTGTATAACTTATGTTGCTCAGAGTTGTGAAAAAGCCACCCCGCTGAGCAACATAAATTACACCGACTTAAGCACCAGTATGGACAGTGCTATGTTGATGGGGGAGCTTCTCCCGCCGACCTAGCTACCGCCGCTAGTGGGGGTGGTTTTATTATGTCGATGTGGGAGCTCTCTCCCATCGGTATAGATCAGCTACACAAGCACTCTTACAATAGCGCAGCTGCATTGGTACAGCTGTCCGCTGTAAGCCCGCTAGTGTAGACGTGGCCTTAGTGTTTTTTAAAAAGTACATTTCTAACCCTTCTGGTAAACTGCTGAAGGTTAATTTAGTGTAAACTGATTCTGTGTTGTCTCTCTGAGCCTGAAACAATCAGTCAGAGAGGTGTGAACTGGTTGATGCATAGTAATTGGGTGTTAACTCTGGAACCTAACAATGACAATTTTGTTAGCTGTTTCTCCACTGAAGATTTTAGCAGAAATATCCAGTTAATGTGTCTATCCCATAATCTCCAAAGGCCTGACACCTGGATGGGGATGAGAGAAACCCCATTTCTTCTTAGGGCAGCTGCTAAAACCTTCAGCTTTCCCTTTGCCAACCCTTACAGGCCAGTTAGTACAAAGATCCACAGCATGCTGGAACTGTAGGGGCTGAGTAAGCTGATGCTAACCTCAAAATAAGTAATTTAAGAGATCCTGTAGGGACTGTGTTATTCTGTTTCATGTTTAATTCGCTGCAAGCTTCCATTTTAGAATATACCTGAAGTCTGCCATTCTGGAGGTTTACAATATTATTGAATTTGTATTTCCATAGCGCCTAGGAGTCCTCATCATGGACCAGGACCCCATTGAGGTCGGCACTGTATAAACACAACCCAGCTTGCTGCAGAAAACCTGGGTGCTTGGATATTGCACACCAGGTCCTGCAAGCTGACCACGCTACGTGCAGCATTTGCTGGGGGATCCTCCAGAGGCGGAACAGGCACTGTCCCTCTCCAAGGTAACGTCCTTGGGTCTCTGACGTATGAAATGAGATCTACATTGTTCTGGGGAGCTGGTGCTTGCATAGGTGACTGTAACATGCACGGCATGGGAGGGGATAGATGTCCCCTTTGTCAGAGCACGCAGTTGCTCTGGACTCAGCTATTTTTTGAGCAAGTCATCATGATGGACAAGCAGTATTTGGAAAGATGAAACGGGTGTGTTTGCTCCACATGTACGTGGCAGTCACTTCGGTACTGAAATGTTAGAGGCTGGCCTTTAAGAGAGGGGAAATGAATTCTGCTAGCTCGAGAGACTCTGCTGGAATATTTGGCTGGCTGCTAAGGAAACGAACAGCAGTGAAAGAGTAAGAGGGCTGCAGGTCAGGATTGTCAGAGATCTATCAGGCTCAGGACTGGAACAGCAGAGTGTGCTGAATATCAGGTTTGGAGGTGCATTGGCAGAGCTGTATGTAGGGATGCTTGTCTTCCTAGCCTGACTTTGCCAGGCAATACCCCCTGTGACCTTAGCCCAACAATCCCAGGTGCACAAATATCTACAGAAAATATCATAAGGGCACTATAAAAATCCATGGTACGCCCACACCTGGAACACTGTGTCCAGTTCTGGTCATCCCATCTCAAAAAGGATATAGTGGAACTGGAACAAGTTCCAAGAAAGGGGAACCAGGATAATCAGAGGTATGAGATGGTTTCCATATGAGGAGAGACTAAAAGGATTAGGGCTGTTCAACTTAGAAAAGGGAGTACTAAGGGGGGATATGATAGAGGTCTATAAAATCATGAATAATTTAGAGAAAGTGAATAGAGACATGTTATTTACCCTTTCACATGATACAAAAAACAGAGTTCATCTGATGAAATTAATAGGCAGCAGGTTTAATACAAACAAGAGAAAGCATTTTTCCACCCAATGCGCAACTTACCTGCGGAACTCATTGCCAGGGGATGTTGTGATAGTCAAAAGTATAACTGAGCTCCAAAAAGAAGTCCATGGGGGATAGATCCATCAATGGCTATTAGCCAAGATGATCAAGGACACAAGCCCATGCTTAAGGCAACCCTAACCCTCTGACTACTAGAAGCCAGGAGGGGAAGACATGGAACACTCCATAACTGCCTTACTCTGTACACTCCCCTGAGGCTCTGGTATAAGCCACTATTGGAGACAGGACATTGGGCAAAATGGATCATTGGTCTGAGTCAGTCTGGCAGCTTATTTGGAAAAAAAATCTGAACATCCAAATTAGCTCTGTAATGAAAGCCCAAGCCAGGCAGTTGTCTGGTTGTAGATCACACTGTGAACATTTCACAGCACTTTGGGAATAATTTGACAGACATAGAAGGTTTTGGGGATGAGATTTAAGAGCTGGATTTTCAAAGGCACCTAGAGGAATTAGGCACCCAACTGATATTCAGTGGGAGTTGGGTGCCTCAGTTTACCCCCAGTCCTGCCCATTTGGGATGGTTACTAGTTTCCTGTGCCGTTCATTACAGGTCACTGGGGACTGGCTCCCAATACAACAAGAAGTAGCGGGTATATTCATCCAGAGTCACATTCTCCTCTGAACACATAGCTGGTTACTTTTTGTTACTGGTTTCATTTTTCCTGGTGAAAACAGGATTTTGTCAAAAACATCATTTTTGGAAGAAAAGGTCAATTTTTAAAAATTAATTGTTTATTTTTCAGTGTAATATTTCTGAACAAAATTAAATTAAAGTTTTCTGGGGATTTTTTAATTTAATTTTTGGGCTTCCGAAAACCTTTTTTATTTATTTCAAATTTTCATATTTTCCCCCTCACACCTTTTTTGCCATGAACTGAACAATGTCTGGGTTTTTATTTAACTTTTTATTTGTTCATTTTTCCAGTCTGTAACTTCTAAAAATTGTCTCAATTTTAGGAAAGTTAGAGTGGCAAAAGGAAAAACGGAGCATTCAAATTTTGCCAAGTGGGAACTTTCCCAAAATTGAGGAAGTTAAAAACGTTATTCCGTTTTGAACCTGCAAACCAAAAACAACTTTGAAAGTTTAAACAATTTCCCACCCCCCATTTTTCAACCGGCTCTTGTGAAAATGCAACAGAGATTCATTCAGCAGGCTAAGAAATAAAATTTGCTTTCAGTTTTTATACTCAGAATCCACACTTTGGGTATTTCTTATCTGAATTGAATGCACTTCTGCTACTGTCTAACATCTCAGTTTAACACTTGGGTTTATATTCTGAATTCACGATTAAGCCACTGTGCTGCTACACCAGCAAATGAAAACTGATGTGACAGAGGAATATGAAATGATTGCACAGTGACTGCAGGGTTGTTTCAGGGATAGTCGAACAATGCAATATGCTGAGTTATTTGCAGTGAAATGATACAGTTTCATGCTACACTCAGAGAAATGTGACAGCATGTTTTGTGATCACACACTTATGGAGCCTGCAACCTGACAGCTTACCATCAAAAAAAAAGAAATCAGAACTCACTGCTAAATATGCACCAGCAGTGTCAAAACTCACAGCCCAAGCCAAAGATGCACTGAAAAAGAAATCTACAGCTAAATTAGTCCTCAAATGTAGAAGGGGGAAGGCAGCTTATGATGACTCAGGAGTTCTTGTTTTCAAGTTCTGATCCCTGGAAGTTAACTTGTTAGTTTGAATAATACAGGCTGTATTAGAAGCAGTGCTGTGGGCATCACACTTGCTGATTTCTAGAGACGTACAGCCCCCAGTTTGGGCTGTCTTCAGAGTTGGCTATGAACGCGTAATCCTGGGGAAACCTGGCTGTTTCCAGGTTTGTTACTCAAAATGATGCTGCAGTTCACTGGAAGCAGAGAGGGGGTCAAAGACACCACACTTGACTCAGGATCTGAACTTTCCCTAAGTACAGGGCTGTTCAGATAGAGGCATTATCCATTATAGAAGAAGGGGACAGTTTCAAAATGCAGATACCCCTCTAAACTTTGGGAACGTTTGGGGTTCAGGCCCATATCTCCAATTTAAAGAGGGTACACTCACCCCACAGACTTATTAAGTCAGACAGAGTGGTCGCTACCTTGCTTTCACTTCATTCTAAATGTCTGCTTTGAGCTGGTGAAAGATGACAGCCTCATTGTTGCCAAGTCTGGGGATTTAATCTTGAGTCCTGCAAGCCCCAACTCCTGGAGGCAAGCGATTAGGTGAAAATCTCAGCTTTCTATTTCTTTAAAATAGGTTTCTAGCCTATGTGGTTGCAGAGAAAAGCTTAAAAATGTGATTCCTTAAAGGCACATAAAATGAACTCAAATATTTATTTAAATCTCGTGATTTTTAAGTCAATCTCACGATATTTTTTAGGCTTGACTCATGATTTGTGAACACTTGGGTTTGGAAATACTATTATCCATGAATGGCATACAGCAGGGGTAGGCAACCTATGGCACGTGTGTCAAAGATGGCATGCGAGCTGATTTTCAGTGGCACTCACACTGCCCGGGTCCCTGGTACCGGTCCGGGGGGCTCTGCATTTTAATTTAATTTTAAATGAAGCTTCTTAAATGTTTTTAAAACTTTATTTACTTTACATACAACAATAGTTTAGTTACATATTATAGACTTCTAGAAAGAGACCTTCTAAAAACATTAAAATGTATTACTGGCACGTGAAACCTTAAATTAGAGTGAATAAATGAAGACTCAGCACACCACTTCTGAAAGGTTGCAAACCCCTGGCATAGGGCATAGGCAGTGGTGGTGCAAACTTCCCCTTCAGGAAGCACTATCTGCCCCTTTCTTCTCCAAACAGACACTGGGATGCAGTTATCAGCCTTTCGATCCATATTACTGATCTATTTAACCTTGCACTCACTTCAAGGTCAGTGTGTTAAAGCACACTCAAACCATATGGTTATTAGTTCATTGCGGGTTCAGGGCCTCTCCTGAGTCATCACAACAGCTGGGTGAACAGGTCACAATGCATAATTTATTTGGTGGATTAAAGCCCATATTCTCTTTGCATGTGGCCTGCAAAGAGTTTGTATTTATCAGTTGTTTTCCCAACCCCCACTATTTGTAATCACTCAAATTTCAGTCTGCAGTTTAACTGCAATTGGTCAGAAGCCACGTTTGATTTGAATATTCAGTATCAGCAAATTGCTATTTGAGATGTGTGTTTAGATAAGTCACATGATATCTGTTCTGTTACCTGACTGGATGATGAGGAGCTGTCGTAAAAAAGTTACGGTGATTTGAACAAGTGACAAAAATTAGAGAAAAGGAGAGACTTCTGTATGCAGAAAGATGCAAGACATTCGGGCTGTTTAGTTTTGAGAGGAGATAGAGGTATGCAAGATATAGTGATATATGATAGCGAGAAGGTAGGTAGGGTAAACAGGAGCACCGGTCTCATAATAAATAGGCCATACAATGAAACTGAGAGGGATCAAATTTAAAACGAAAAAGAGGAAATACATTTTCCCCTCAACACACAGTTAGCCTGTGGAATTCAGTGCCACTACCACTGAGACCAAGCATTTAGCACCACTCAAAAAAAGAACTGGACATTTACATGGATAATGAGGACATTGACAGTTTCTATGACTATGAGCAAGTCACCTCCCTGCCTTGTTCCTCAGTTTCCCCATCTGTAAAATGGGTATAATGATACTGACCTGCTTTGTAAAGCACTTCAAGACCAACGGATGAAAAGCACTACGTAAGAGCTAGGGATTAGCAAGAGTAGGATTCATTTTAAAACTGTTGGGAAGGGATATTAACATTCTTGTATAAGGGTACAAGTAGGTTGTTAATAAGCGACTATGATAAGGAAGAAATGTCACCAATAGGAACGTTATTCTATAACTGACCCAGTTGTTGCACCTCCCTCTGAAGCACATAGCACTGGCCGGTGTCAGAAACAGGACACTGGGCTAAATGGGCCACAGGTCTGAAAATTCCTCTGTCCCTACAGTATGCTTAAATACTTTCGTTACTGTATTAGCCAGTGCATATGATCATCTCCTGGCTATTACTAGGAAACTTACAATACAGGAATGCATCGTATTGCTGGCTGTGCCACAGGCTCACTGTGTGACCTAGGCTAAGTCAACTTACCCTGCCTCAGTTTCCCAATCTGTGAAATGGAAATACCTACCTACCTAATAGGGCAGTTGTGAGAGAGCGTTCATTAACGTTGGCAATGCACCTCCAAGTCCTTACAGAAGGACCAAAAGAAGTGCAGTGTAATCTGTTTTTTTGAGCCAGAAACTCAGCAGGTGTAAGTCAGAATAGTTCTGCAGTGGAGCCAGGGGCGGCTCTAGGCACCAGCAAAACAAGCTGGTGCCTAGGGCGGCCAAATCTAGGGGGCGGCAAAAGGCTGGGGCCCCGGACCTGCCGCAGTCATGCCTGCGGGCGGAGCCCCGGGACGACCGGACCTGCCGCAGGCATGACTGCGGAGAGGGCGCTCGTCCCGCGGCTCGGCTGGACCTCCCGCAGGCATGACTGCGGCAGCTCAAGCGGAGCCGCCGGACCCGCGAACCGTCCGCAGCCGCGGGGGGTCCACCCGAGCCACGCGGGACCAGCAGTCATGCCCGCAGGAGGTCCGCTGCTCCCGCGGCTCCAGGGCGCCTCCCGCGCATGACTGCTTGGGGCGGCCAAAACGGTAGAGCCGCCCCTGAGTGGAGCTATGCCAATTTATACCAGCTGATGATATGTCCCTTGGATTTTAATAAAGCAGTTGATGTCTCACTAAATCTTTACTGAAAGATTAATTCTAATTGGATGGCTATCATCATACTCACTTATAGAAATCACAGGATTCACTATGACACTGCAACTAACAACTCCAGCAAATTCAGGCAGGACTTCACTTCCCCACCACCCCAAACAAAGACAAAGACAATACCTATTTAACCCTAAGATACCTCCACCAGTAGGTGGCACTGTATTGGCTGCACTGATCAATACAATAGGAACATTCATTTGTAAACTGAAAATTGCTAAAGCCCTGCAGAAAAAGGGTAGAATAGTGATAAATGGCAATATGTATAATTGAGGGAAGTGGATCCCACAGAGATCAAAGTTAGGACCAGTCTTATCTGACATCATCAGCCAGCTATATTAAGGTGTAAATAGCACACTAATTACATTTGAAGATAATCACACAAGTCAGGAGTGCAAAATTATCTGAAAGGACCCAGAGAGATTAGAAATATGGACAGAACACAAATGAAATTTAGCTTGGGAAAATGCAGCTATTACATCTGTGGGAAAATAATCTGGAGCCCAGATTCTCACTAGGAGGGGAAATTTGGGAAACAGGAAGGTTGCAGGAGACAGAGGTGATAGTGGACAGTAACACAGACATAAGGTTGCAGTGTGACGCGTCTGCAAAAAGGCCAGCGCAATACAGGGCTGTAGATGCAAAGGCATTATGCCATGGAGAAGGGAGGTAATAAGCGCTCTCTGTCTCCATGGCTCTGATGTCACTACACCTGGAATATTGTACTCAGCTCTTGGCAACACACAGATAATGATAAACGGGAGGGAATTCAGGAGAAGAGCAACAAAAATGATCAGCACATGGGAAACAACTTACAAAGGTGGATTAAAGCGCTAACCGCGTATCTCTTAGCTAAGCAAAGGTTATAGTTATGATCTCTCTTTGCATATATCCAAAGGGAGTATGTGTGAAATGAGGAGATGAATGATTTCTTTACATGGATACATATTTGGCTGTGTGATAATCTCCCAAAGAATGTGGTGGAAGCCCCAACCTTTGGAACCTTTTTAGCCAGCCTGGACAAAACACTAGGGGAAAAAATGTACCTTAAGGAACAATCTTAAACTGGCAGGGGGATGGGACTGGTTTAGCTAAATATTCTTCTCCATCTCTAGTTTAAGAAACTTTGCTTATACCAGGGGTGGAGTAAATGGGATGCCACTGCATTCATTTTAATGGTAGTTGCAGATGCTAGGCAAATCTGAAGAATCAGGCCACTTTCAATTAGGAGCTTAAACGTGGATTTGGAAGCTCAATGTGCCCAAATTTAAAAATTCTAGCCTAAGTGAGACATGCAAGGTTACGTAGCATGGAACTGGCAGAACCAGGATCAGAACCTCGGTCTCCAAGCTCCTGCTCCGAGACAACAAGGGCAGCTGCAGCACAAGTTTCCCTCTCCCACCCTCCTCTTAGATGGAGCAGATAATCTTACGCTTACACAAGCACAATAATTTTGACCAATTCTATCTAATATGTCCCTTGCAGCCACCTGCAGCTGAGCATCTCACAATCAGGGATTTCCCCTCCCAACATCACAGGGCCGCCCAGAGGATTCCGGGGGCCCGGGGTCTTCGGCGGCGGGGGGCCCTTCCGTTCCGGGACCCGCCGCCGAAGTGCCCCGAAGACCCGCGGCGGGGGCCCCCCCGACGCTGAATTACCGCCGAAGCGGGACCCGCCGCCGAAGCGCAGCCCGGTCTTCGGCGGTAATTCTGCGGCGGGGGAGGCCCCGCCGCGGGTCTTCGTGGCACTTCGGCGGCGGGTCCCGGAACGGAAGGGCCCCCCGCCGCCGAATTACCGCCGAAGACCGGGCTGCGCTTCGGCGGCGGGTCCGTCTTCGGCAGTAATTCGCCAGTGGGGGGGTCCTTCCGCCCTGGAGCGGAAGGACCCCCCACCAGTGAAGACCGGGAGCGAAGAAGCTCCTGGGCCCGGCCCCGCAAGAGTTTTCCAGGGCCCCCCAGAGCGAGTGAGGGACCCTGCTCCAGGGGCCCCGAAAAACTCTCGTGGGGGCCCCTGTGGGGCTCGGGGCCTGGGGCAAATTGCCCCTCTTGCCCCCCCCCCCTCTGGGCGGCCCTGCAACATCAATATGAGATAGGGAAGTGTTACCCTCATATTACGGATGAAAAACCTGGTACATTAAGTGCTTCAACCAAGGTCACACAGGGAGACTGTGTCTGAGCTAAGAACTGAACCCAACACATGCTGTCTAGTGCCCTATCTACTAGGCCATCCTTTCTACCACAAGTGGTATTTGATCTAGTCTACCAGTAGAAGTAGAAAGCAATAAAAGTTTAGTGGGGCTAATAAATCAATAGGTCTCTACACCTGGCCAGGGCCTGTCAGTTATTAATTAACTAGTAGCCGAAAGCCCGTGCTGTCACATGGGTGCAATTTGTAAAGTTGTATGTATTAAAGAAAAAAAAAGCCAAAAATGAACTTAAGAACTGGATGGTAACTGACCAAAAATCCCACTGATGATCGAATCTGGTGATATTGTGAGCAAAAAGAGCTCTCAGTCACTCTCGTAGCTAATCCCTTCACTTCACACTGACTCCACAGACCTGGGTTTCAAAGTGATGTCTGGGGATCTTGCGTGTGCTGGTTGTGTCGTTGGATGTGCTGGTTGTATTGGTGGGGTTTGCTTTGTGGTGGGAGATCTGTGTTGATTTATGCAGGTTGGTGTGTGCTGCTGTGAGAAGCTATATGTTTGGAGTTTGTGTGTGTGTGTATATGTATTGGGAGGGTTGTATTGATTTGTGTCTAGGGAGTTGTACTGGGAGATTTGTGACAGAACACTTCAACCTCCCTGGTCACTCAATTACAGACCTAAAAGTCAGAATTCTTCAACAAAGAAACCTTCAAAAACAGACTCCAACAAGAAACTGCAGACCTGGACTTAATTTGCAAACTGGACACCATTAAATTAGGCTTGAATAAAGACTGAGAGTGGATGGGTCATTACACAAAGTAAAAACTATTTCCCCATGCTAATGTTTCCCCTGCTGTTACTCACACCTTCTTGTCAACTGTTTGAAATGGGCCATTCTGATTATCACTACAAACGTTTTTTTTTCCTCCTTCTGATAATAGCCCACCTTAATTGATTAGTCTTGTTATAGTTGTTATGGCAACACCCATTTTTTCCATGTTCTCTGTGTATATATATATCTTCCTACTGTATTTTCCACTGCATGCATCCGATGAAGTGGGTTTTAGCCCACGAAAGCTTATGCCCAAATAAATTTGTTAGTCTCTGAGGTGCCACAAGGACTTCTCGTTCTTTTTAGGAGATTTGTGTTGATTTCTGCTGGTGGCAGCTGGGCCAAGTAAACCACCATCTGTGCCGCCTCCCTCATACAACCAATGAAATTGCTGCATGCAAATTAGCTGCAGAGTAAGGGTGGTGATTGGTTGAGTTACCCGATAGCCCAATGGTCTAGGACTCTTGCATTGGCATAGAATACATGCCTTACTGTAGCTGTACCCCATCCAGTTGTAATTTGTAAAGTCCAAATGGCTGAGAACTTAAAAATGGGATGGTAACAGACCGCAAAATCCACTGATTGATCCTGGTGCTATTCTGAACCATGCTTGTGGTTGTTTCCATCACATACTGAGTCCAGAGCCATTCTAGGCTTCAGTGTGAAGCACAGACTGCTGACAATCCTGCAATCTTATTATATGGATGATCAGAGAAGGCATCAAGTTGCAACATTTAGAGCTAGACACTAATTGCTCCTTCCCCTCAAGTACAGGAGCGTTTGGATCTGGAGCATGTCACAGAGATGGCGCCAGCTGCAAAATTGAGATCAGGGTTCAAATTCCATCCCTCCCTCCCCAGTTTTAAAGGTGTTTGAATTTGGGCCTTGGGGTCGGGACCATCTCTAGTAACCAAAACTAAAACTTGGCTTGGATAAAATACACCCCAGCAATCCTTTAACCACCATCTTTGTGTTTGTTAGACGCGGTTATTGTTTGAGGTGACATTAACTGATACTCACCGACATCCTGAATGCTATTCCCAATCCTATTTGGAAAAATAAGCTGTTTAAAATAAAAAAATCACTTTCCAAAGAAAGATCCCAAGTGAAGACATTCCTCATGTTGCTGGTGACCGCAACCTCCATTTGGAAACGATTAGCACCAAAATAGCTTGACAAAGTGACTGATGTGAAGAGTTTAATGGGGACAATAAGCAGTAAGCTCAAGGCACAGCCTTTGGCATGCGCTGCGGCTGAGGGCTGGGAATCTTGCTTGGATGCTTATTGCAAGGCTTTCCCTCTAGTTTCCAACACATGGATCAATTACCCAAAGCTGTCAGTGCAAGATACCCCAAGCTGCCAAGGTTCATGGCGGCAGAAGCAAGCCAGCCAAGGATGCTGTCAGATCACTCTTCTGCCTACATCCCATGCTCTTAGCAGCCCAGCTCAGCAACGTTCTCCACTCAGCTGACCTTGAGAGAACTGGAGGGTAGGGAGTGTTCTGCTTCACTGTGGAAACTATGAGCTCATGTGTTTGAGGCGGGGAAGGTTGCAACGTCCCATAGAAACTCTTGTCTTTAAGATTCCTGGTGGCTGGGAAAATGGGGCCAGATTACCCCCTCCTGTGAGAAAATCCACAGGACGCAGCCCGGCAATTCAGCCTTTGGAACCTGTACATTGCCTGTGTGGTCTCCATAGCAACCTAGAGATAGGTTACCTTTTCTGTGGTTGTCAAGCGAGATGCATACAGCACACCAATTCCCCAAGCCCGATTTCTGAGGCCTGACCCCTAACTTGCCCTCTCCCCACATGCAGATCCCTACTCTGTGGACGCCTTCCATCGGTTTCAAAGATGTGGAGAGTCTCCCATGAGGTTGAAGTGCTGAGCCAACCCTTCCTTGATTTGAACCTGCAGCTCCAGGAAGACTACATATTCCACTATGACCACTAAGCCTGTGTATTCCATGAGCCATCCTAAAATTTGCTGCAGAATCTGCACCGTACCAGGGAGCTGTGCAGCAAAAACCTAATTTTTCTGCCATTATACTTGTGAACAGAATGGAAATCAAAACAGAGTTATGTTCCTGAGTCTGCAGACAGCCTGAAACAATAGCTCCAAGAGGGGTGTAAAATGCCCCCATTCATAGCAATGGCAGGTTAACACTGAAGCCTAATGATGACAAATATCAATGCTGCTAACTATTTCACTGCTGATTCTGTCCATGGTTGCTGAGGTGGGGAATGAAGAGTTCAAGCCTTCCTTCCTAAAATGTAAAGTCACCTCCAAGCCCTGCTCACCAGGGAGGGAAAAGGAAATGTACCCTCCCCACAGTGCAAAGAGCCTTAACTACCTCCTGCCTACCAAAACTCAAAAGCACCTCCCACTTGTCATGCATCCCTCGCCGAGCTGCCAAAACTCTAGCTTCCTCCCCTGCAACTTCCACAACGAAATTCTACATCTTCAGTACACATTCCCATAGTACAGCAACATTTGAAAATAGGAAGGCAGCAAAAGTACATGTAGCAACCTTGACCATTAGAATAAACACCACAGAGACTATGGTGCTGATGGTATTGCTCATTTCCATGGCGCATTCTTAATTCACCAGAATGCTCCGTTTTCGAATGTACTGAGATCGGCCAGAGGCTATTCAACCTTGGAGCCCCTTAGAAACCAGGAGCTCTGCTGCAGAACGCAGGCCTAGCTTGCCACACAGCACACTGGTCCTCAGCCAAAGCATCTAGCTGACACTCAAAGCTGAGCCCTTTCCTTAGATTGTAAACTCTTTGAGTCTTTTTGTACTGTGTTTATGCAGCGCCTAGCACAAGGGGCTGCTGGTCTGTGACTAGGTCTCCTCGGTGCAATGCTAACACACATGCTAAATCTCTGAGAGTCCATGTACCTTCTCTCTTATTTTCTTTGTACCATTTATCATGTTCTCTCTTTGCAGGAAGACACATCTGCCAAGTTTCCTTCTTGACAACCCTTCCGATTGCTTCTCAACTTATGAGCGGCCTCCTGCTTCCTTGTTCTTCTTAGAAAGCATTGGACGAAGGGTATGTCTACACAGCCACTGGAGATGTAATTTCCAGCTTGGATAGACAGACCCACGCTAGCTCTGAACACGTTAGAGTGCTAAAAATATCGATGTAGCCATGGCACTGCAAGCTTTGGGGGAGGGGGCTAGCTGCCCGAGCACAGGTTTCAGATGGGCTCAGACTCAGGGTGGCTACACTTGTATTTTTAGCAGCTAGTTTGAGCAGAGCTAACACGGGTATTTCTACTCAAGCTGGAAATTACAGCTCCAGGATGGACCTACCCTTAGGGCTTGTTGATACTTAAGATATTACAGCAGTGCAGCTGCATTGCCGTAGTGCTTCAGGGCTAGTCTACACTTACCAGCCGGGTCGACGCGGTGAGTTCGACTTCTCGGAGTTCGAACTATCGCGTCTAATCTGGAAGCGATAGTTCGAACTCCGGAAGCGCCGGGGTCGACTCCGGTACTCCACCACTGCAAAAGGCGGTGGCGGAGTCGACCTTGGAGCCGCGGACTTCGATTCCGCGGCGTCTGGACGGGTGAGTAGTTCGAACTAGGGTACTTCGAATTCAGCTACGCTATTCACGTAGCTGAACTTGCGTACCCTAGTTCGACCCCCGCTCTTAGTGTAGGCCTGCCCTCAGTGTAGACACTACCAATACCCATCACCATAGGTAATCCACCTCCCTGAGAGGCGGTAGCCAGGTCAACGGTCAAATTCTTCTGTCAACTTAGCGCTGTCTACACCGGGCTGAGGTCGGTAGAGCTACATCTCTCAGAGATGTGGATTTTTCACACCCCTGGGAAATGAATGTAAAAATCCAGTGTAGACCAGCCCTTGACTCCAGGGAGTTATGGTTGTACAACCTTACTGGCATAGGGTTATTCCTGGGAACACTTGACATAAGTGGGTGACCTATGCACAGTGCTTTTTCTACAGTCTGCTACAGCTTTCAAAGCACTGACGAATCCTCCAAGCCCCTAGAATCATAGAATATCAGGGTTGGAAGGGACCTCAGGAGGTCATCTAGTCCAACCCCCTGCTCAAAGCTGGACCAATTCCCAACTAAATCATCCCAGCCAGGGCGTCGTCAAGCCTAACCTTAAAAACCTCTAAGGAAGGAGATTCTACCACCTCCCAAGGTAACCCATTCCAGTGCTTCACCACCCTCCTAGTGAAAAAGTTTTTCCTAATATCCAACCTAAACCTCCCCCACTGCAACTTGAGACCATTACTCCTTGTTCTGTCATCTTCTACCACTGAGAACAGTCTAGATCCATCCTCTTTGGAACCCCCTTTCAGGTAGTTGAAATCAGCTATCAAATCCCCCCTCATTCTTCTCTTCTGCAGACTAAACAATCCCAGTTCCCTCAGCCTCTCCTCATAAGTCATGTGCTCCAGCCCCCTAACCATTTTTGTTGCCTTCCGCTGGACTCTTTCCAATTTTTCCACATCCTTCTTGTAGTGTGGGGCCCAAAACTGGACACAGTACTGCAGATGAGGCCTCACCAATGTCAAATAGAGGGGAATGATCACATCCCTCGATCTGCTGGCAATGCCCCTACTTATACAGCCCAAAATGCTATTAGCCTTCTTGGCAACAAGGGCACACTGTTGACTCATATCCAGTTTCTTGTCCACTGTAACCCCTAGGTCCTTTTCTGCAGAACTGCTGCCTAGCCATTCGGTCCCTAGTCTGTAGCAGTGCACGGGATTCTTCCGTCCTAAGTGCAGGACTCTGCACTTGTCCTTGTTGAACCTCATCAGGTTTCTTTTGGCCCAATCCTCTAATTTGTCTAGGTCCCTCTGTATCCTATCCCTACCCTCCAGCGTATCTACCACTCCTGCCAGTTTAGTGTCATCTGCAAACTTGCTAAGGGTGCAGTCCACACCATCCTCCAGATCATTAATGAAGATATTGAACAAAACCAGCCCCAGGACCGACCCTTGGGGCACTCCACTTGATACCGGCTGCCAACTAGACATGGAGCCGTTGATCACTATAGCCTTCTCTTTGCTAGGAAATCAAGATGTGTTCTTCACTCCGGTTAGCTAACTTGAGCTAATTTGCTTGAGCTAAAAATCCTAATCAAGAAATCACAGGCTGTAGTTTCCACACACATCAACTAGGCTCCCCCGCAGACTTGACTGTGACCTGCTAGTGTGTGTGGAAACTCCAGCCTGCTATTTCTTCACTAGGATTCTACCTTGAGTGAGTTAACTCAGCTGGCTCATTTGAGCACCTATTTGCTGCTAACGAAGACACAGCCTCTGTGAAATAGTTAAATAAGTAAAACCAGTTGAAGCGTTCCAAAGTGAAAACAAAAAACAACCACAACCTCCAAGCACTATTACCAACTGCCACCAAGACAACAGGGAACTATTTTTGTTTAATTTCTTTTCATGAATTTTCCCCCTTGTTTTCCAAGCAGCTTTATAAAGAAGCATTATTTCCACTTTACAGATGAGGCGACAGCCTCTGAGATATTAATTTTTCACACTGTGGAGACCTAAAAGTGATCCATCAAAAATCCATAGTTAGGGGCTTAAATCAAAAACAGCACTTTACACAACAAAAACAGTATGAAGAAACCGTATAGGCACAGTTGTTTATTAACTATACACAAACATGCAAGACCTACCTACACACACTGCTGCTCTGACTGGGTTCTGAGGGCTTCTGAAATACAGAACACAGTGAGTACCACTAGTGGACTCACCAAGAATTTAAAGGGAGAGTACTCTATACACGACAGCCTGATTTTTGTAGGGAGTTGCTGGTGCTCGAGCCCTTATTCAGGTCCTTAAAGATAGAGTTTAAGTGCCTAACTTTAAGGAGATACGTTTGAAAGTTTTGGCCACTTGGTCAGCTTTGCGGAAGGAAATGTGGACAGGGAACACTTTTTAAAACAATTCAT
This sequence comes from Mauremys reevesii, assembly GCF_016161935.1. NCBI lineage: Eukaryota > Metazoa > Chordata > Testudines > Geoemydidae > Mauremys > Mauremys reevesii. The sequence goes on along the minus strand of NC_052630.1, from coordinate 46,860,025 downwards.
TATTAGCCTGTGGGACTCACTGCCACAAGATAGTATTGGGGTCAAGAACCTATTAGGAGTTTAACACAGGATTAGAGGGTAATGGGAACATCCCCTTGTTACACTGCAGGAAGAAGAAAAAGAATAACTAGCCTCTCACTGACAGAAGTTAGAAATAAATTTCTTCTATAGGCTGGTTATTCCATAGTTCTCTATTATGGAGTTTCTTGCACCATCCTCTGAAGAATCTGGGGTGAGTCACTGTCAGAGCCAGGGAACAGGGTTAGATGGCTCTGGCAATTTCTCTGCTTTGTATGGCAGGAGCAACCCTCAAACAGTGATGCTGAGCATGCACTGTTGGCTCTAATCCTGGTCCAAACACTGACTTGCCATGTAACCTGAGTCCTGATCGTCCAGCTTCTAGACAATGGCCTTAAACCCCATTGCTCCTTGTAAAACAACAAAAAATAGGCAGTGGGGGGGGGGGAGGGCGGGTGCACGTTGCATCTAGGCAGCTTCTTATGGATTAAAAGATGAAGCCAGGAACCCTAGTCAAAGCTCCAGAAACGAACCCAGCAGCCTGGAGTTTGGGAAGGATCATGCAGTCTAGTCACTAGACATTTACACAATGGACTTAAAATGTGCATCATGCTCCCGTGTCCATTAACCAAGACAAAAAATTGGACTCATCCTGGAATTTGATGGATTCTGCCCCAAATTGATCTCAGCAAGACATTTCTAAACACTCAAAACTGGACCACCCTGTCGAAAAGGGACCCTGGCAGCTCTGGTCAGCACCACTGACTGGGCTGTTAAAAGTCTGGTTGGCAGTGCAGGCAGGCTCCCTACCCAGCTCTGCACGACTCCCAGGAAGCAGCAACATCTCCCTCTGACTCCAGGCAGAGGGACAGCCACGGGGGCTCTGCGTACTGCCCCCACCCCCAGCACCAGCGCAGCAGCTCCCATTGGCCAGGAACCACAGCCAATGGGAGCTGAGGGGTGGCACCTGCAGGTATAGGCAGCGCGCAGAGCCACGTCGCGCCTCCGCCTAGGAGCCGGAGAGAGATGTCACTGCTTCCTGAGAGCTGCCTGAGGTAAGTGCCACCTGGAGCATGCACCCCAAATCCCCTCCTGCACCCCAACCCCCAGCCCCACTCCAGAGCCCACACACACCCTGCCCCAGCCCAGATCCCCCTCCCACTTCCTGAGCCCCTCATTTCTGGCCCCACCGCAGAGCCAACACCCCCAGCCAGAGCCCTCATCCCCCCTTGCACCCCAACCCCCTGCAACAGCCAGAAGCCCGCTCCTGCACCCCAAACCCCTCATCCCCCATCCCACACCAGAGCCTGCAGCCGGAGCCCTCACCCCCTTTCGGACCCTGCCCCAGCCCAGTGAAAATGAGTGAGTGAGCGAGGGTGGGGGAGAGCAAGTGATGGAGGGAAAGGGGACAGAGTGACCAGGGGACATGGCCTCAGAGAAGGGGTGTGGCAGGGGGTGGGGCAAGGGTATTCGGTTTTCTGCAAATAGAAAGTTGGCAACCCTACTCTGAACACCCCAGTTAGCCTTGCCCAGGTGTAACAGCCACAGTGCAAAGCCCTTCCTGAGTTATTGTGTTCTCGCGGGTGCTGTGCTCCCTCATGCATGTCACTAGGATTTCTGGGGGCACTTCCCATGGTTCTTTGCACTACAGTAAGCTGAGTCACTCCTGTGATTCCTTCCCAGTGAACTGTGGGAGAACTTCTGTCTTTCTGGGCACACAGGGGGAATTGTGGGAAGGCATTGGAGGACTACTGACATAGGAGTAATTTAGCCTGCCTCCCCACTACAAGAGGGCAGGGGAGTTTGGAGTGGTGGTCAGGGTGTGGGGGTGTGGATAGAGGTTGGGGCAGTCTGGGGGGCACAGGGAATTGAATGGGGGCAGGAGTCCTGGGGGCAGTCAGGAAGGAGGGGAGTTGGATGGGGCGGCAGGGGCAGTTGGGGCAGGGGTTCTGGGGGCAGCCAGGGGACTGGGAGAAGGGGTGGTTGGATGGGGCAGAGGTCCTGGGGGGGCCGTCAGGAAAGAGAGGAGGGGTTGGATGGGGTGGCAGGGGTCCAGGGGCGGTCAGGGGACAGGGAACAGGGGTGTGTGAATGGGGCAGGGGTCTTGGGGGGGCATCAGGATATGGGGGTGTGTGAATGGGGCAGGGGTCCCGGGAGGGGGCAGATAGGAGGAGGGGGCCAGGCCACGACCCCCTCCCCTACCAGCCATCCATACAATTTATGAAACCTGATGCAGTCCTCAGGCCAAAAAGTTTTCCCACCCTGCAATTTTATAGTCCCTCAGCCCGAGCCAACTGAGCTGGGCTCTGAGACTCAGCACCACAGGTTTTTCTTTGCAGTGCAGACGTACCCAAGTAGGTAAGTGCATGGGTCTCTTAAGGCAGTCAGGGAAAGGTTAATTTCCCCCTCCCGCCCAGGGTAAGGGGCATGACAAAAGGCTGCAAACAGACTGAAGTGATAAATGCTGGCTTTGGAACTCATAATTACTTGTGAAGTAGCTTCTCCCTGTAAAGAACTGTTTCTACTCCAGCCACCCTCACATCAACAGCCTCAGCCCTACCCCAGTCTCCCCTGCACCTCATCTGTCACCTCACTGCGGCTGGGAACCTGGCCTACTCCACTCGCCCAAGAGAGGGGGTGAACCGTTCCCTGCTCTCGCCTTGTCTGGAGTGGAGCAAACAGCTAGCACACCGAGTTCAGGAATGAGTTAGGCCAGGTCTGCGTTAGAAAGCATTTGCAGCTATACCAGCAATCCTTCTGAGAGCAGATGCACAAGAGTGCTCACGCTATTATAGCTTATACTGGTTCCCCAAAGCGAAATAAGCTATACCAGCAAAATAACTTTTTTTGCCAGTATTACTGTGTCTACACTAGGGTTTTGGCCAGCATAGAACTGACATATTCCCTCCCTCACATCAAACCAACATTGCTAATCCAGCAAAAGTTTCTAGTGTATACCTGGCACAAGACTGAAATGCCCACCCAGATTTGTCTGCAGTTATAGTTGGGTAGGGCCCGATTCATCACCACATTTTACCCTGACTTCACTGGGGTTACACTAGTGTAGAACTGAAGCTGGGTGGTAGTGGATCGAGCCCACAGTCCAATAGCACATATTAGTGGATCTACAGCTTAAAACTAGGGATTGGATGATTCCAATTTTTTAAGAATGGTTGCGTACCAAACAACAGCTCTCAGTCTGACTCCATGGGACTCAATGGGAGTTGTGTCACTGCTATCAATGGGGCCGGGATTTCACCCTCATTGCTTATATACCCCAGTGATAGGCACATACAAAGGTAGGGTAGGCAGGAGAGACATGCTGGCAGCAGAAAAGGGTGATGCCTATGAATGCAAGATAAGGATCTTGGTACAAGAGAAGGCGAAAGGAAGTGCTAGCTCTAAGGATGCTATGGCAGGATACAGCCTGACCAGCAGGAGAGGGCTTCTGGCACTAGGAAGTGGCGGCAGGACAGTTTGCAGATTTGGGGTCATGGTGGATAAACAGCTGAACATGAGCTTCCAGTGTGGCTCTGTTGCCAACAGAGCTAATGCAAACCTGGGATGTATAAACAGGGGACTCTCAAGTAGGAAGAGAGAGGCTGTTTTACCTCTGTATTTGGCACTGGTGTGAGTCCGACTGGTACTAGAATACTGTGTCCAGTTTTGGTGCCCACAATTCAAGAAAGATGGTGATAAATTGGAGAGGGTTCCGAGAAGATCCATGAGAATGACTAAAGGATTAGCAAACCTGCCTTATAGTGACTGAGCTCCTTGTGTCCATCTATTTAGCTTAACAAAAAGGAGGTTAAGAGGTGACTTGATCACAGTCTATAAGTATCAACCTGGGGAACAAATATTTAATAGTGGGCTCTTCAATCCAGCAGAGAAAGGTCTAACATGATCAAACGGCAGACAGATGAATGGTGACAAATTTGGACTAAAAATAAGGTGTAATTATTTAACTGAGAGTAACTGACCACTGGAACAATTGATCAATGATTGTGGTGGATTCTCCATCACTGACAACTTTTAAATCAAGATGGAATTTTTTCTAACAGATCTGTGCTAGGAATTATTTTGGGGGAAGGTCTCTGGCCTGTTAGGCAAGAGGTCAGACTAGATGATCACCGTGGTCCCTTCTGGCCTTGGAATCTCTAAGTTCAGATCTAGCGGAAAGGAGCTGTAGATGGGACAACCCCACACAAAAATGGCCTCACTCATTGCACAGCCGGTGTCTGAGAACTTTTACTATGATCCCTGTTAATACAGATCAAAAGCAGATTGGGATTTGTATATAGGATCCAAACCCATATCATGTTCTTCCCTTCCCTGCAATAGCTTATGGCTGGCAAAGGGAGGCAGGCTTTTGAGGATGCCACCTGAGAAAGGTGAAACAGGCTACTTGGCCCATTGAAACAGGCACCCAGGACATCTGGCTTGGAGAAATTTCCCAGTCATCATCTTACAAAGGCTTGTCACTGTCAAGTTTATTATTAGTTATAATACAGAGGCCTCAGAACATGCTGGGTGCAGGAGAGAGAGACACACAGGAGGAGGCAATCTCTGCCCTGTGGAGTTAATGATCTAGAGAGTAAAGTGAGGGTGTGAAAGTGAAAAGCAATGGTGAGCGCTCAGTGCTTGAGTCTTGTCTAGCTGTTAGAGGAGTAGGATTCTAGGATTCTAATCCTGGTTCTGACAGATATTCACTATGGGGCCTGGGACAAGTTGATTCTAAGCTCTCTGTGCCTGTTTTCCCATCTGTAAAATGGGAGGGTTTTAGGCATTTTATAAATTGGTTTAGCCTGAATGCCCTCTGTTTTACAGTTCTTGCTGGAGTAATACCATACGGCTGCTGCCACCTGGCACCCTTGCCAAAATGAGATATGTATCTCAGGAGCAACGGGTTTAAATAAATAAACGAAGCTGACTTTCAAAGCTGCCATCTGAGCCCTTGGAAACCTCAGCCGTTCCTGGAGGCAGTTTAAGTCACTCACTGCTTTTGTCACACCCACCTTCACTGGAATTCTTTGAGTCTCCTTTGCCATTGCAGGTTAGGGGATGGGACAGGGTGGAGTCTCCAAAATACTTGGAGGGGTTTAAGGCTCTTCTGACGCCTTCTTTGTTTGATCTTGTTTGGCCTGGAGTTCTGTTCAGGTTTAGGTTCCTTTATAACAAGCCCCGTGGGGTTTTCCACATGAAAGGTTTCCTTTAAAGGCAAATCCTGCTGGCTGAGCAGCAGGGAGCTGAATGGAGAGCCAGGTGCTCAGCTGGGGTGAATCAGTGCAGCTCCAATGGAGTTATGCTGATTTACACCGAGTGTGGATCAGGGCCCATATGTTTAGCAGAATCCCCCTTCCCCCCTCACCATACGATGACCTCCTCCTACTTGTTTGGATTATAACAGTAACCACTTATATAGCACTCAACATCAACAGCCTCAGCCCATGCAGACATTGACCAATGGATTCTAAGGCCTTGTCTACACTACCACAGTAAGTCGACATAAATTATGCTACTCCAGCTATGTGAATAACGTAGCTGGAGTCAATGTACCTTAGGTCGACTTACTGAGGTGTTTACACGGCGCTGGATTGATGGGAGACACTCTCTCGGCAGTTTATCTTACTCTTCTCATTCCCGGTGGAGTACCAGGGTTGACCAGAGAGCGATCTGGGGTCGATTTGGTGGGTCTTCACTAGACCCGCTAAATCGACCCCCAGTGCATCGATCGCCGGAGTGTCAATCTGGAGGTAGTGTAGACATAGCATAATAGTCCCAGTTAAGGCCCAATTCTCAAGCCCTACACAGCAATTGTACTACTTTAACAATACTGCTGGAGTTGAAATGATTCAACACCCTTCCTCTAGTGTGGATGCAGTTATACTAGTATAAAGATACCTTATATCTGTATAGCTGTTCCCCTAGAGAACAGGGAATAAACTATATCAAATAAGGCACTTTGTACTGATAAAAGTGCATCTGTACTAGGGGTTGTGCCAGTTTAACTATTTTGGTAGAAAGTCAGCCCCTCCCCCCAACTGAAATAGCTACACTGGCATAAAATCTGTGTGTAGTGGGGGTTCAACAGGGAAGTCCCATTGAAGTCAGTGGAGCAATGTTAGTCCATGAGGAGTAATCCTAGGACCTTACCCTTTATCCTAGTACTTCCCATTTCCAAGATGTGCAAGCCAGGCACAGATCTGTTCCTCAGGTTTTTTCAAAAGGGACCCAAGATCCGTTGCCAGTTTTGATCTGAACACTTGTGACAAACAGCACATCATCAGCGAAGCTGTAATTAGAACTCTGTCATTTATTCATGCTCCATTAAGTCAAGATACAATTCCCACTTTGTAGTTGCCTGTTACATGGCTAATGGGGTTTGGTGATAGCTTTTTGCCCCTGTGGAGAATTTCTCTCTCATGTCCCCATTTTAGATGCAAATTGGTCTAACACCGTCTGCTTAGACTGTAAGCTCTTTGGGGCAGGGTACATGTCCAGAAAGTCAACGCATGCTGTTAGTAAAATACAATAGTCAATCATCAAAGTGTGCAAATTACACTTGAATGTAAAGTTCCTAATTTGCATGAGTAGGCGCCATTGTTTATTACCACCCCAGACTATTTCACTAATACAATACAGTCTTCATTCTTTTGCATTTTTAAAGAGCATGTTAGTACTAGTGATGTTACGCTCACAGCTTTCACACAGAAAAATTAGAGTATTTTCTGTTTTTTATCATACTGAAAGGTTACAAAGAAACCCTACTTTTATTCCTAGAATCTGGAACGATATCACACAGTCACCAAAAACAAAGAGAGACAAATCAGACTGCTCCAAAAGTTAGAGAGGCACAAGTTACCCCAAGTTATTCTAGGCTGCTTCTTTCCAGATTGCTGCTCCTTATAGAGCCCCCTAATCTGCAGTCAGGACCAGGAAACCCCATAGCATTTAAAGTGATAGCTCTACAGTTTTAATACAGTTTTCCATATACCCCAAGTAAAAGGTGTTGGATTAACAGCCATGGGGACCAATGTCTTCTATTTACAAAACAGGTACAAGCACAAGTTGTGGCACTGCCAACTTGCCCCATACTGTTCATCAACAGGCCTTAACGTTGGAGAGACACCAAGGGAGTTTGATTGTTGTGACCCTTTCAGCCTTAGGCCTCTCTGGTGAGACTGCCGCTCATGGGTCAGTTGTGATTGGTGGTTTCATGGTAGGTTACTTTCATGATGTGGGCACCAATCCAGTCAACTCAGATGAGATTCCTGTACTCAAAGGCCACTGAATGGATGGTCATGGCTAGATTTTCCAAAGAGATCAATGCCTTGGGATCATATTGGGAAATCTGCTCTAAATGTGGGTGCTAAGTAGGGTTAGATGAAAACTTTCCATCAAAACTTCTCATTTTTTAATCAAAAATGGCCTTTGGATTAAATGGAAATTTTCCTGTAAAAACACACCAGCTTTGCTGAAAAGTATCAGGTTTCCATTTTTTAAAAGTGTGTGTTTTTGGCTACTGAAATTTTTTGACCATCTAAAATTTTTGTCAAAACTTTTCATGGGCAGGGAGGGGGGAAATAAATTACTTCCCAACAAGCACTAGAGCTATATACTTAAAAACCTGGCTGTAGCTGGCCCCACCCAACACCAACTTGGTCTGGATTTCAATTTGTAACTTAGACATGAAACACTCTGTAACCCATGTCTGTTCACCTCTACCCCATGCCCATGACCAGTCCAGGAAGCCATCCTATCTCGCTAGTATTTTCTTCTTCCCCTTGCACAATGCGTTCCTGTTTGGGTGGATACCTAATTTGGACATAACCCTTTTGCACATGCTCAGTGTTTCTAGCTCATTCCCCTCTCCTTCCAAAGAAAATGAAAACATAGGGTGGTAGCAGCAAACCGACAAAGGTAGCAAGCAAACAGAAGATGCTTTCTGGGGTGAAGGCAGCAAACTTCTCCACACGCCAACACCCTCTTGTGAAATAACTCAGCATCCCCAGGCAGGGGTGAGAGATGGCAATGGGGGGCCCAGCTCAGACCTGCTAGAAGCTGTCAATTGACAGGAGAGACAGATAGATGGCAAGAGGAAAGGGAGGCCATCTTGAGTTTCAGGCCTTCACAAATTAAACTGCTTTTTGTCCCTCAGGAAGGGCAAAGAGACCAGGTCTCGCCCAGTCCTCTTTTCCCGCAGTTCTCAGTATTAGCAAGTCCCAGGTGTTCTGGGAATCAATGGATGCCATCACTCAGGAGCTCTGGTCACACCCCCTTTAGTACCCCCGTGGGCAAACCCGTTAGTCTCTCTGTGCCTCAGTCACCCCATTGGTAATATTCAGATAATGACGCTGCCTCACCTAATTGGGATGTTGTGAGGTGCTTTGATACTGTACCAGTGGGAAAATCTAGGAAACTCCCTGGCTCACTGAGTTGAAGTTTTGGCTACTGCTTCACAAGGGTCTATTACAGCGTGGTCAAACTGCGGCTCGCGAGCCATATGCGGCTCTTTTACAATTGAAGTGCGGCTCACAGAGCTCCCCATTCTCCACCTACCAGACTGGGGAGGGGAGCTCAGGGCTTCTGCCCTGCAGTTGGGTGGTGGGGCTAGGGGCTTCTGCCCAGTGCGGAGGGGATCTAGGGGCTTCAGCCCTGTTCTTGCTGAAGCCCTGAGTCCTGGCAGGCATCTCCCATGGGGCTGAAGCCCGAGCCCCACCACCCTGCCACAGGGAAGAAGCCCTGAGCAGGTGTGCTCGGCTCTCGAACTTCTGAAGATTATCATATGCAGCTCAGAGGATCAGTAAATTAGGCCACTCCTGGCCTATTATCTAAATCTCAAAGGGACCAAGCACCTACAACTTCTGTGGAAGTCAGCGTAAGCTAGTGGATTCTCATCACCTCTGCAAATAGTGCCATGAAGTCAGGTGCCTGACCATTTGAAATCCAAGACAATACTATTTGTGATGGGCTTTTAGCGCTTTGGATGCAATGCTCCATAGAAGGGCAATATATTGGGCTTTGTTACTGCAGTGTGTATAACAAACCCTAGACATGCCTAGGATCATCTCGTTTTTCAGGATGTATAAAAGCACTTGTTAGTTTCTGGGATAACAGTGCACAAAGGCCCAGCATCACAATATCATATTTATAATGCTCTAAAGATCCTCAATGGAGATTCATGCCCAGCCAGTTTGTGCAAACTATTATCTAGTCTCATTCCCTTCATTCCATTAGTTAAGGATTTACAACACACGACCTCCGCTGAAATGGTTTCTGGTAAATTTCTTAAGAGCTCTCATGGATCTCGCTTCATCCTCAGGGTCAACAATGCATTAATGGCAACGCATTTATCCACTGGCTAACTCGTTCCCTGGCAAGCTCTTGTGTTTATGCTTTTCAAATTCAGGAAGCAATTAATAGTTGCCACAAAAGCAACGTGCTTCTCTTGATTGAGGGCCATGCAGCCCTGCTTTATTTTACAGAAGAGGAATATCGCTGTGGTCTTCCGGAATGAAGAAGCATGTCAAATAAGAAGCAGAGAGATCTTAGAGTAGCTTGGTAGACTAACACAGTATCTTCTTCTTTCACTTTTAATTTTTATAATTAGAAATAAAACAAGAAGTTTGGAAGAGTTATAAATCTGTAGACATCAGGGTTTAAGCCCTATTAATTTCCCTCTGGGCAGATTTATTCTACAACCACATTGTTTCTTGTACACTCCTTTGGAACCAGCTGGCACGGGACACCGTGGGAGGCAGAATACTGACTAGATAGACCACTGGTCTGACCCAGTGTGGTAACTCATATCTCCCTAAATTTAGTGGTCACAAAAGTGAGGATGGGTAGACCTGGTGGCTCAGTGATCACAGGGGAATGCCACTCCCTGCCTCTCTTTCCAATCATTTTCAGGCAGCATAACAACTCTGCAATGATTGAACACAGGAGCTGCCACACTAGAATAGACCCATTGTCCTTCTAGCTCCATTTCATCCTGGTTCACAATCTCCACCCAAGGCTGCTCTTCTGAGCAGACAGTGGAAATTCTGTATCATTTCTAGAGCTGGTTCCTCCTGATCAAAGTTCAGATGTGTTGCATGGAGGAGTAGCCTGCAGGGATTGAGCCAGGGAACTCTGGATGTAGAAGCAGGAGCCGCAGTTGCTTAAACTAGAGGCCCAGCTCTGTTAGCATGGGGCAGCAGCAGATTCATAAGTTTTTATATGTGCTCTAGTCACTGGAGGGAGACAGAGAGACATATTGTGTTAGGATGGGCTACTGTTCCTCTGCACTTCTCCCCACAGTGGCAGCTCCTGCCTCGTGGACCTGGGCGCAGCTCCCCGGTCCAGGCATTGCAACCTAACACGTGGTCATAGTACCACACAGGCTTGGCACCTCCACCCCTCTGTCAACTGAGCCAGAGGGGCAGATGGGCCAAACCTGTGTGGCACTGCGACACCATGTGCCAAGTCACAACGACAGTGGGCTCGGGGGCATTTCACACACTTTAATCAAATTAATGGTTTCCATGACCACCATGAGAAAATTGTAGCCCTAATCATCAGAGGCGGCTGCTGTCCAGGGCTGTCAAGCAGAAACTTTTGATCAACCTAAAATTCACTTGGAAAATCCTAACAATGATTACACCTGATGGTATTTCCCCACTACCACCACCAGGAGTTTGGTTCTGGTTTCATGGGAGTTTTGAGTCACAAAGTGGTGGTCGAACATTTCAAGGAACAGTTGGCATCTTCAATATGATTTTTAAGCCAATGATACATTTATCTTCTGTCTTTTGAGTCTTGAGGATGCATTTGGGTCACGTTTTCCAGCTTTCCTCCACAGCTCTCAGAGACAGAAATTCCTTTTTCTCAAAATGAAAGCTGAGATTCTCATCCAATCACATGTCTAAGGACGGGGCTTTAAAATGAAATACACCAGATATCACCAGTCTCCCAATAAAAATAGTAGAGTTGGCAACCCAGCATCTTTCTAAAAGAATGATGTAGATGTCTTGACTGATGATGTGCCAGGCTGACAGCCCTAGGTCAATGTAATTGAACTTGGGTGCCAATGATTAGGCAACCTTAGGCTCTCATGTTTGAAAATATTGGCCAAAGTCCTCTTATTGGCCACAGAACGGGTATATCTCATGGATAGCAACAATACAAGCTTCTTCTACTCTACTCTGTACCCACATGGCTCAACTGTGACCGCAAAGGACCATCTACGAGATGGTGGTTCAGTTCCCATGTCCCACTGAAAAACATCAGCTCTTCTGCTGAAACCACTAACAAGAGCGCCTACTAGCACCAGTTGAGTTCTCTGGTTTCATGACACAAACACCTGACCAGCTCAGTTCACACAGGGCACCAAACAGCCATCAGACAGTAGTGATATTCATTCACTATCATCCCGGCCTAGACTCGAACCAGCTTCACAGAGACCATGCATATTCCATCCCCAATCCCTCATGCATGATCTCTAGATAGCCCCTGGCCTCGATTATTTTTTGGCTTGAGAGAACTACCCAGTATCCCTCCTGTACAGCTGTACTACAAGTGTCTCCTAGCTCATTCCAAGTCTTGTCCAAATTACAAATGAAATTTTCATGTAACAGAAGAGCTGGCGAGAGCCAATTGTCCATTAATATTTTAAACCTCACTAATTCCGATTTAATAAGACATCCTAAAGGTACTTGGAATTGTTATGTACAGTAATAGACCTAAACCGCCTATTTATTGATTAAGAATGCGATAAGACTCTCCCGGTTGTTTTGGGGATGGTACTATTTTTCTTTAAGAGGTTTGCAGTCAGAGGAAAGAAATAAACAGTGAAGTCACTTTGTTGGAAACCAGCAATAAGCAGACTCTATTCCACCATATATAAGTTGATCATGGGGGCTCCAGCGGGATTACAGATCCATGACACTTTACCACAGGACTCAGCCAAAGCAGGTGACCAGCAGGGCTGTAGCTCCTGTACTGTATCCCAGTCACAAGCTGGCCCCATATTCCCCTTCAGCAGCGAGACCAGACGGAGAAGCAACTCCCATGCTGATCCTCCCTCACTGCTCTCTAGCAGCCTTGGGCTGCTCACACGTACACACTTACACCAAGAAGCATGACCACATCATCCCCCATCTCAAAGATTTCTAGTGACTCCCTGGCATCCCCGCTGCCTTTTCAAGGTCATCCAGATCTCACAGCAGCATGGCCAAAGAGCATTGCTGCTTCCAGAGCAGCCTAAGTCTCAGAGGCTATGGCTACACTTGCACTTCAAAGTGCTGCCGCGGCAGCACTACTGCAGCAGCGCTTTGAAGCGCTAAGTGTAGTCAAAGCGCCAGCGCTGGGAGAGAGCTCTCCCAGCGCTGTCCGTACTCCACCTCCCTGTGGGGAATAACGTACAGCGCTGGGAGCCGCGCTCCCAGCGCTGGGGCTTTGACCACACTGGCGCTTTGCAGCGCCGCAATTTGCAGCGCTGGAGAGGGTGTGTTTTCACACCCTGCTGCAGCGCTGCAAATTTGCAAGTGTAGCCATGGCCAGAGATTCACATGGAGGCTACTACCGTCCTTTCACAGAGCCCTAGTAGTTAGAACTAGAGCCGCCTGCCATAAGTTCTAATGGGAGAAGAAGGCTGCAAGATAGAGCTGCATAGAACAGCTGCTTTAGCTGGCCAATCAGTTCTAAGCAGGGATACTCCCGGGGGCCAATCTCCTTCTTTCACTGCTTCTCCGCCTGTCTTCTCCATCCCCCCTCCCCTCGCCCCACTTCTCCTTACTCTCACAAGTCTCCTTTTCTCCTCTGCTCTAACGGTGTCTCCCCATCCTCCATTCCCATCTTCTCCTCCTCGTGCTCTTTCCCAGGCCTCCTTTCCCGCCCATCCAGCACTAATCCCGCAGACCCTAGAGGCATCCAGTGCACTCCATTCTCCTCCTCCTTTTCTGCTTCTCAAAGAAACTCTACCCTCCCTATTCCTCTCATTCTTTGAGGTCCATTCCACCCAGCTTTCCCCTGAATGCCCCCTCAGGGTGATGTCAGCAACCATGTCTACACTAATGATCCCTAAGTCCCCCTCTCTACCCCAGCCACCAGCATTTCTAGCTGCCTCCATGACATCTCCTCCTGAGTACCCAGTTGTCCCCTCCAAATCAGTCTCTCCAAGGCTGAACTTCTCACCATTCCTCCTACTCCTCTGCTCCCTAGGTGCAGACTCTGTTCCCCAGCTCTGCTATCGACTTGCTGAGTGACCAGGCCAGTCACTTCACTGCTCTGTGCCTGTTTCCACCTCGGTAAAATGGGGCTGGTCATACTCTCCTCTGCCCCATGCTTTGAGCTCTGCAGATGGAGCATGTTGAATAAGAGCCAGGTGTTGTCGTTTCTCAGCATATTCTTTTCCTTCAATGACGAGAAACTATGCTCTTTAATGTGATGAGTCTCCAAGGCGCAGCACCAGCTGGGAAGTTGGGCTGATTTCAGGCCCCTTCCCAGTAACTGAATAAAACCACCACCACAATTGGCCCCCAGGTTGGCTGTTTCAGAAGAGGCCAAAGGTTAAAAGGATGACAGAAGAATTTCCTGGCCTCCCCTGGAGTTGGTCCCTCCAGGTCAGGGACAGGGTCAGGGCTGCCCAGGTGGGGGGGGCAAGTGGGGCAATTTGCCTCGGGCCCCTCAGGGGCCCCGCGAGCCACTCCGGGTTTTCAGCGGCACTTCCGCGGCGGGCCCTTCACTCGCTCCGGGTCTTCGGCGACGGGTCCTTCAGTGCAGCGGAAGACTTAGAGCGAGTGAAGGACCTGCCGCTGAAGTGCTGCCGAAGCCTCAGAGAGCTGGTGAGTACAAGCACCACAAGCGGCGGAAAAAAAAAAAAAGCCGTGATTGGCAGCACTTAGGCTGCTCTACCACCGCTGCTTCGTTCTTCGACAGCAATTCAGCAGAGGGTCTTTCCCTCCGAAAGGGACACGCCGCTGAATTGCCACCGAAGACCCGGCTCTGCCCCAGGCCCCCTGAATCCTCTGGGTGGCCCTGGACAGGGTTGGCTAGGTTATGAGGGGAGAAGGAAGCATGCATCGTTGTTGACCTTTCTGCACATATGAATGAACATAAGAACGGCTATACTGGGTCAGACCAACGGTCCATCCAGCCCACTATCCTGTCTGTGGCCAATGCCAGGTGCTTCAGCGGGAATGTACAGAAGAGGTAATCATCAAGTGATCCAGCCCCTGTCACCCATTCCTATGAATAGATGAGTAAAGTCTGCAAGGATGGCTAGGCAGCACCTTCCACCAGCACTGACCTTCCCTTATGAACACGGGAACGTAGCATTAACCTGCTTTGATCCAACCACTGACTCAGTCCCAAACTGACGGGCAGGTTCGGCCATTTGTCACATCACAAGGAAGCTTGAAAGACATCCCAAGGTGTCAGGTGCTGGAAGCCTGGATGTTCCAAAGCACATATAATACTGACAAGCTCTGAGTCTGTAAGCCTTCTAAAGGGAGTTTCAGAAAGCTACTGGAGTATGCCCAAGTGCCAGGTTTAGTGGTTAGAAAGTTAGGTAGGTCACTGGTAAGTAAACAAGCTAGTCCAGTTAATACAACAATGGGATCCTTAGTGGAATGTGGGGGGGGGGCTTCCCGAGTAGAAGAGGAAAGACTAATACTCACCAGTGAGATCTGCATGGGCGCAGATATCCCAGTGCAGGAACAGGAATATAGCAAGGATCCTGTTATAACCCTTTTTGACTGGAGTGGTGTAACACCATGGAACCACAGTGGGAGAACTCTGCTAGTTTCAGGTTTTGTTACAAACTCAAACTCCATCAGGGCTTGTCTACACGGCCCTGCAATTCAGACAACGGGGGGAGGAGGAGTGACTTGAAGCATGTAGCTCCCCTGTGTGAACGCTGCAGGTGCGAACTGAAAGGTACCTAGCTCACGTTCACATAGTCCTGTATCAAAAGGGCAACGTTAACGCAAACTAGGTACCTTTTAGTTCGAGTTAGCAGCATCCACACAGTGGAGTTACAGTGCCGCACTTTGGTGCGCACTGCAATTAACACCCCCATCGTCCACATTACGGCACACTGTAGACATAGCTTCCGTGCAAGTTCACCTAAAGGACCACTAAGGTTCATGGGCCTTTAGAATGAACCTGGGCTGAATTTATGGTTTCACGTCCAAACTGCAAAATTCACAGTTACAAAGTGCAAATCACAGGGGAGATCCCTGTGTTTCACCTCCTTGACTTTGAATTTTTGGGTTCATTCAAACCCTTGCCTCAAAGCAAAACTCAGGTGAGGTGTGGACCACAGCCATGTTTTTAATAACTTCATGCTGATTTTCTTGCAATTATTTTTAGCTTTGAATCTCTCTCACGCGCAGTCAGCTCTTAAGGAAAACCACAGATAGTGAATTCACCGCCTCTCTGATGTACTTATATGGCCCACATTACTACGCCATTTGAGCAGCTCACAGTGTATAGCGTCCTTTGCCTCTCAGCACCCCTGTGAGGCAGGGCAGTGTTATTATTAGTCCCATTTTATAAATGGAGAACTGGGGCACAGAGAGATTAACAGTGGAGTTTCCAAGAGCACCTAAGCTAATTTCAGTGGGAGAATATCAGACCTCACCGACCCAGAGCGCCCCTTCATGGCATTGTTACCATCCCAGGGTATCTCCCTGTGGTGTTGTGATGGGTCTAACCTAGTGGGGTACCTGGCCAGGTCCCTCTGGAGTCCTGTCCCTTCCAGGGAATCAGTGTCCTTAACATCCTAAGTAGTGTCCTTCAAACTCGTAGCAAACCAAAAAGTCTTTGGCACCACCTGGGCTCTCCTTCCAGTCTCTTCACCAAGGGACGTCAAACAAAACAATAGCACCAACGCCCGCCCATCCCAGACAAGTCTGAGATTTTAGCCTCTCTTCCAATTCTTCTTTGTCCTCTACCCCACTGACAGGACACCAACCTACAAAACCATGTCCCTCGAGTCCTGCCCCCTCCCTAAGGGCTCCACACACAAGCTAATACTGGCTTCTAGAACATATTCCTCTCTTACACCCATGGGTCCTTCTTCAGCCTCCCCACCCAGCAGAGGAGTCCCACCCCACCTCTCCCCATGGCATTCGCCTCAGGAGAGAGCACAAGACCTTCTGACCCCGGGGCCTCCTCCCCCTGCTGCTCTGAACTCCTTCTTTTACAGCAGCCACCCAGCTCCTCCCCTGTGGGGTCTGATACTGAACTGAGCCTGATGCCCTCCAGGTGCAACCCAGGTGGGCTAATGGGGCTCAGACTCCCATTAACCCTTTGCTGGCTTCTGTGGGGTTAATGCACACCATCCCAGGGAGCTAAGCTTTGAACATCCCACTGAATGGTGGGATTCATTGTCAGGCTGGCACCCCAATGACACAAACTCCTTAGCTATACTGCTCTTCCACTACTGGGATGGGCAGTCCCAACCCATGCTTGCGCTGGTCTGCGTGTGAAGTCTGAGGACAAATTTCAGGTGTCAGTATTCTGGAGCGCGCAGGAAGAATTCCTGGCAGTCAGTCAGTAGTCACCCAATAGCGTAATAGACTAGATATAATAGAATCTATTCAACTTCACATATACAGCACCCCACCTCCGAGAGAGACAAATAAGACATATGGTACCCGGCAGGTGTATATGTTGATGAATCTGGCGATCAGGGAACAAAAAAAGCAGCCAAGGGTGATATCAGTACAATCCCTGTGTGTGCAAGGGACCATGGGTGGGGGGAGGGGAGGAGAAATGGTATTTTACAACATTAGGAACAAGAGTTTCAAATGGGACTGGAGATTTTGAGTGCCAAATTTGAGACACATGAAAAGGCCCTGATTTTCAGAGGGTGGATGCCCAGCACTTTCTGAAGATCGGGCCTCTTTGAGATGTCTCTTAATGAGCATCCTCTCTCGGGGGTTGGTCGGGAAGCATGGTCTAGTGGTCAGGGCTATGCCCCATGACTGGCTGGGCGTTGTTGGTACAGGAGCCTGGATCCTCCCACTCCACTGAGCTCCAACCCGGGCCCTTTGGGGCAATCAGTGATCTGGTAACTGAGGCTGCTTTAGGCTGCCCTCCCTGGGTCACTTCCTATCTTCCCCCTTTGGGCTAGCTCAGTCCAAGGCTCTCCCCTGCTGGGGTAGTCCAAACCAAGAGAATTAAAAGGGATTACCAATGTCCAGGGTCCATATACAAGGGAGAAGGCAATGCTTCCCTCTCTGACTGTTTCTGGGGTGGGTCCTCCCTTCCCTCAGGGAGGGCCCTTTGGGGCAGTTACCTTAGAGATTTCAGCCTTCCCTCTGCTCTGCACTGCTGGGGTTGCCGGTTGCAGGTCTGCTCTCTTCCAGGTCTGCCCCCAAATGAGCTGTTTCCCTGTCTTTTAAGTCCTCCACCAGATGGCACATTTGCCGCAGGTGTGGTGGGGCGGGGCTGGCTGGACCCAAAGTAATTCCTTAACCTCTTGTTGCCTAGTGTGGGGTTTGTACTGATGTGAGCAATCCAGGGAGCATTCCTGGCCACCCCAGGATGCAATACATTCTGCTATGGGCTGCACCTTGCTCTCTTCTCTTCATCTGGCAGTCTCCCTGGCTCCTGGCATGCTGGCAAACCCAACAGACCACAGCTGGTGGGTGCAAAGCCTACCGGCATGCCAGCCAACTGACTAGTGCATGCATCCCAGGAGCCTTTCCAGTCAGACCTCTCAATCGTAGATGTGCAAAGACTGCTGGGAGGTAGCAGCCAGCCAGGAGGCAGAGCCAAAAAGTGTCTGACCAAGAGATTTGGAGGGCAAATTAGGACAGGAGGAAAGGAATGAAATCTCTGATGCCAGTGTTGGCTACAACTTCATGAAGGGAGGTGTGACTCATATAACTGCATGTACTAAGTTTCTGGCACTAAGGAAAGATTGGATTTGGGGAGCCAGTATGGAGGCGACAGAGCTGGGGCACACCCGTGACCCGAGAGATGATAAGACAGAAAAGGCACTTGGGAAGCCTGCTATTTTTATCTCCAAGAACCTACACTTAATACCCTGTGATCTCCCATGAAATGTCAGTTCAACTCAGGCCAGAAAGTTTACACCAGTTCTAAACACAGGCTGAAACTTGATCGCGTAATCCCTGCTCTGCTCAAAAGTTTTAGCTGGATTCAAAATGTCTAGACGTTCAGCTGAGCGCAATCCATATGGAATTGCAGCAAGCTGGAGAACACCTGGGATCTGACCATGCCCCTCTTACACCTGAGTCAATAGCAGGGCAGGTTTGCCAGCTCCCCTGTATTCCATGGTACATTTGGCCTGGTAGTGCCATCACAGACACATGCAGCTGACAAGTGTCCCAAAGGCGCAAAGGCCTGAGCTCAGTAAAAGCAAGGGACCTTCTGGGCAGTATCCTTTCCTTCTCCTGGCTCCACCGCCTCCAGGTTGCCTGTCCCTGTCTCACCGCAGATTGAGAGAAGAGGCTAAGGTGTAGCTTGCTGGAGGCCTGGAGTTTTCTAGCCACAGCATCAGGTGCCTACCCGCACCCCTTTGGCTCACCAGGGTGTTGGAGAACGTAAAGGGAGCCTCATGAGGTGGAGGCCAGACAGCAAGAGAAGTGGCCCCACCACCCTCCCCCTCTCCTATGCAGAGGGATCAACCCTCTGTCTCATTCCCATGCGGTCTTCCTCTCTCCTGGGACATCACAAGACGGAACAAGGGAAAGCTTGAGGAAACGGGGAGAGAGGGACTGAAGAGATGGAAGGAGTCAGGGACCCAAGTGAAGGAGAGAGATTCTGGCAGAGGGCAGAAGCAGAGGGAAAGAGTGGTAGGAGATCCTGAGTGAGAATAAAAGAGAGGGAAGAGAGGACCCTGTACGGTGTGTGCGGAGAAATACAAAGTTGAGGAACAGCAGGAGTTGGGTCTTGGGCAGGTGGGGTGAGCACAGAACGGCAGTGCTCTATAGCTGGTGAGCTCACCCGAGAAGCCATCTCTGCTCAAATGCTGGGGAAGTGAGCGGACGCCATGAGAGAATCTACACAAAGGTCTGAACAGCCCTTGGGCTCCCATGCGAGCAGCCAACATGGCCCTCAGCATCGCAGCAGCCCTGGCCATGAGGCAATGGCTGGGAAACAAGCGAGCCGCCTCCTTCGCCTGGCTAATCCCCGGCTCTGGCCTGTGCGCTTCATTGCAATGGAGTCTCTCTAATTACTTCAAATGCCAGCCCCTCGCCCTTCTCTCTGCAAGAGCCTGGGAATGAGGAACCCAGACAAGCCTGGGGCATTTACCATGATGAACAGAGACTTTCCCAACTTAATAAAAGAGGGAAGCAGCGTTATTATTATCAGAGCATGGCTGGGACCCTCCCCTCCCCACCCCACTGACGGCAGTAATATTGTGTGAGTAATCCCAGTGGAGACCCTCAGCGCTGGCCTGCTAGAGGAAGCAATAACACAGCCTGTGTATGCAGCCCCTGGTCCCTCCAGGCCCGGCTCTGCCCTTTTATATTACACACTGTTCACTCAAACCCAGACCTTTCCAGTGGGGGTGGGATGCACAGAATGATTAAAAGGGAGGGATAGAGGGGGATTTGGGTCATGCCTGAGCTGTCAGCAGCAAGCCCACTAGCTCAGATTTCAATATGATCATCTCTAAGACTCCATATTTTTCAATACCCTCCAGGCAGGCAGCTCTCCTCCCTTCCCCCTCCCAGATAACTCAGGGATATCTATAAGCATCAGGAATATTAGCCAGGCTCCAACTGTGTAATCCCACATGAGGAACTCACCAGCACATTCATTTCACCTCCCCAGAATCTCTACTGGTATCAGTGACCAAGGTCAACTGGTCCAGATCCTTGTTGGGTCTGTCTCTTCTGATCTACAGCAGCCAATGCAGAAAGACAGCCAAAAATAACAGGACAATAGTATTCTCATGGCAACCCATAAGAACCACAGCTCTGATCCTCTGAGGTACTTAGACACCTTATTCCCACCGATTTCAATATCTAAATACCCCTGCGGGCAAGACATAGGGTCACAGGGGAAACAACAACACAGTATGATGCACAGAATTATTATCCACCTATTCGGACAGAGATTCAAAGCTACCTTTGGCATCTGGACACCCAGTTTCCATTAAAATTAAAGGGAGTTAGCCGCCCACATCTCGTAGGTGACTTTGAAAATCTCAGGTGAGAAGTTCAGGGGGCTTTGGGTCTTGGTTGGAGCTCAACTCTGAGTTATGTAGCATCTCACAAAGATGCTGTCCCAAAACACCTCCCACCGAAGGAGTTGCTATGAAGGAAAGGGAACTTTCAAGCTGAGTTTCAAAGTGTGCAAGTGAGTTGAGGACACATTTTCAAACAAGGTCTAATTTTCAAGACAAGGTGCCTAAAGTTAGTCCCATCTTTGGATATCCCAATAAGTGCCATAATCTCCAAAGCTCAAGCAGAGCTGCTGGTTGTTCAGCTGTTTTGAAAACCATGACACCTATTTAGAAATAAACGTCTAGGTTTACGGGCAGGATTTTTGAAAGTGCCTAAGTTACTTAAGTGCATGAGTCCCGTTAAAAGTTAATGGGATTTATGCTCCTTAAGCACTTAGGTGCTGTTGAAAACCCCCATGCTATGAGCTAAACTTTATGTTGCCATTTTAAAAATCTTGGCCCAGATGTCTATCTCTGTGCACTCAAATTTGAAAATTCAGAAGGAGATTTTCAGAGGCACAAAAGGGAATTAGGACAGTAGCCTCCATCCAAATCAATGGCAATGGGGGGAAATAGCTCCTGTTCGTGAAGATTGATCCAAAACTTTTGGGGGTGGGGGAGGACGGGGAGAGGGAGCCAAAAAAGTTGAAAAATTTTGCTTAAGGTTGAACATATTGTTGAGTTTGACCCAAAAGGAAATGTTTCCGTTTTGAGTTTGAGGGGTTTTTTAAAAAATAAAATTAAAGTCAAATTTAAAAAAATCATTTGGAAACCAAAAAAAATTAAAAATGTTTTATTCTGAAAATGTTCAAACATTTGTTTTTTCTAATTTTTTTTGTTTTTCAACCAAAACAACTGGGTGAATTGATGTGAATTCATGAAATTTTGCAGTCCACCCAAAATCTGCATTTTTTAGAAAAAAAAAAAAAGTTTCATCTGAAAAAATTCACCCAGCTCTAAATGAGAGTCTTTCCATTGACCTCAATAGGCTTTGGTGCCAATGTCAACTATGTAACTTGGCCAGACGGTGATCATGTTTGAGGATGATAACCATCTACAAATATATGAACGCTGTAAACACCATGGAGGAAGTGCAATTGGTTAGTAAGTCATATCAAGGAATAATGAGGAGTTCATGCAACTGAACATTGAAAAACTGTAGGTGGATCTGAACAAACAACCTAAAGCTCTATCACTCGATTGAACAAAAGCACTAGAGAATATGCTGTGGAGAATAATCATGCAATGGACTCCAGGGATGGGCTAGATATGACCCAATAGTATCTTCATCTATAATTTCTAAGATCCATTTCTGAGGTTTCATTAGCCAGGAAATGCCAGGTCATGAGCCCTGTTTTTTAAAAACAAACTATAGTTAAAACATGAAAGGTTTCAATAAAAGTCTTACATATTTTCAGGGGCACCAAGGAAATGCACGTTTCTTTGTGGACTTTAAAAAAAAATGCCCAGTGGGATAAAATCATTCAGAACTGCTTAACAAACACAAAGCAAAAAGAGCTTATAATTATTTCTGTGCCAAAGGCTTGTCAGCTAGAAAACTCAGCTCTTGAACACTAATCCTTATGGAAAAATGCAGATTCTATAATCGGTGCAGTCACTCAATTTTTTTCTACAATTTTTGAATTAGATGAAAAATAATAATAATAAATGCATATGTCTATATACAGCATCTATCACCCAGCAGGAGCCCAACACCTATCACCAATAAAACATGCTGTATGAGAATCATTCATAGAACCATAGGGTAAGAAATGACTGCAAGGGTCATCTAGTCTGCCTCTGCGGTGAAACACAGCAGCCAGTCTCTACCAGTTCGGGAAGGGAAGTGGAGAATAAAGGGTTTTGAAAATTGGGTACCTGAACTTAGGCACTTAGGCCAGGATTTTCAAGAACGACGGGTCAGTTTGAGTCCCTCTGTTTTTTGGTGCCCATTCTGAGATGCCTTAAAGGGGATTGATTTTCAGAAGGTGGGTGCTCAGCACTTTCTGCAAAGGTGTCTTAGGGCAGGCTCAAAAACAAATGGCTCTTTTTCACAGGTGCTGAGCATCCTCAGCAGCTATTGAAGTCAGCAGAAGAATTGGATGCTGAGCATCTCAGAAAATCAGGCCATTTTTATTGTACCAAGGTGCCTAAGGATGGATTTAGGTGTTGGACTTCAAGCATCCTAATTCAAAAATTTGGGCCCAAGTCTTCATTTCAAACTCCAAGGGCAATTTATGGAAAAGAATGATACTGCATAAGCTAAGCTGCAGTTCAGCGATGATACCGGGTCTATTATCTAGACCCTTGTAAAAAGATCCAGGGAGTATTTAATCACCATAACCATTATGACCTCACAATCCACCATCATCCAAATGTCATTCAGTTCCAGTCACTAGTAGAAAATTCAATCAAGTTAAGAATTCTAAACAAGTCCACCAGGAAACAGCTTCTCCTCAACCAACCTCCTCCCCGCCCCCATCCTATGAAGGTGCCTTCACCTTGCCATGGAAGAAAGGATCAGTTCTTGGCTGTGAGAGGAGAGATCAGTCTCTGTTGTCCATTCAGACCTGGGCGTCATTTCTGAGATTGCCAGCAAGCATGCAAATCAGGGATTCAGTCCTGCAGTCCTCATGCAGAGAGAACTTCCCTGATGGTGCTTTCCATGATATGGACAGTTGTTTCCATAGGAACTGGACTGAGGCCACCAAATCATTTCATGTAGACCACCAAATGGTCAGGACTCATTTGCATCCCTTACAGCTTGGACAGTTTCACTGCAGAGAGAAACTGACCCAAAGGAGTGCACATTTTATTGGACAATTCAGAGACAAAGATGAAAATGACCCTGCCACAGACTCACCATCCGAGAGCAACTCCTTGTGGTGAGACCCAGCACTGCAGCCCCACTGCCTAACCCTCCTCCTCCAGACTTTGGTGGTCTGGGCCCTCCAGCCATGTCACACTGAAAGTCTCACCCCTTCTAGGGTAACAATGTCCAAACTCAAAGGAACAGCGACTCCACCACGTTTCCCAGGCTCAGTCCTCCACAGGCTCTTGGCCTGTCTCCCAGACATCGCAGAGATCTTCCTCACTCTATTAAAGAGGGCTGCATCCCAGGGCTTTCTGCCTGGAGGCCCAGATCCTCTCAAACCACTGACCCTTGGGTCTCTCTTCTCCTGGGCCAACTTTAGAAGTCTCCTTTTCCCCAGCAGTTTCTCGCTTCAGGGAGTCCCAGGGTACAAGCTCCTTCCTACAGGCCCCTCTGTGGTTCCTTCCCCAGAGAGAAGAAACTTCCAATCATCTCTGTCCTGTGCCTCCTCTCCCTACTGCTGTGCAGTCCTTCCTCTATAGGAACCACCCAGTCTGCTTCTCCCCAGCTGGGTCTAATTGTTAATTACCTGACTCCCCTCCAAATGCCACAGAATGAGCTAATTAGGCTTGCCAGCTCCCCTTAACCCTGTCACTGCCAATGTGGGGTAATCACCTCATCAGAGACCGTTAAACTGCAGTGAGCTGGTAATCCACCCTCCTGGAGCCATAGATTCTAAGGCTAGTCTAATCTCCGGCATTACATAGACCACAGAATGGGAAGAGTCCTTCCCTGCTCCATAAGGGAAGTCTACATCCTTTGGGTCCACTTTCCTACACAGAGCCCATGCCTCATCTATGGTGTGTAATGGTCCTCTCCCATTACATTCTCCTAATACAACTTTATAAGTGTGGGTTTTAACATCCTAGAGGAAATGTGTGCAGTAAAAAGTCTCTCTTTCTTTCTGGTTAACCAACATTCTCAGGGCCAGAGCTGAAACAAGCTTGGTCTTAATAGTCCAACCCATAAAACTTTAAGTGTCATTAAACTTTTAAGCTGGTCCATTGAGGTTTCCCTTTAAGCCTTTCATAATTATAGATGCAAAACAGTGGAGCAGCATTTACCTGAGCAGATATTAAGTAGATTCAACCGCTAATGGCTTTCCTACCAATGCACCACAGCCATGTTGCCATTTAAAAGGATACATTTAATATGGCTCCAGCTCTTTAACTGTCAGCGGAGAAGTCAAAAGATATACATAATTAAATATTTCATCTGTCTCTCTCAAGCTCCTAGCACACTTGTAGCCCCTTTGTCCGGTCTGGGGAGCACTGCACTGCAAAGGGAAGGAGCCCATGTTTACACAGGTTAGCTTTCCAGTAACCCAATAGTTATGTAACGTGTGGTACTGTTACATTCCAGAGCAGGGTGGTTGTTTAATTTCAGTGTGTGTGATGGGCAAAGACCAGGGGCTCCAGGGAGAAAGTGAGCAATGCATGGTGCTACCCAGACCATGCCTCAGAAAAGTAGAAATTCAATCCAGCCCAGGCACCTCTAAGCCGCATCTTCGTCCTGAGATGCTGGGGGAGAAGAGGGTGTGGTTAGGGCACAATGTGACTCTCATTCCTGCTCAATCGCCATCAGGGGCGGCTCCAGGCCCCAGCATGCCAAGCGCGTGCTTGGGGAGGCATGCCGCGGGGGGCGCTCTGCCAGTCACCGGGAGGGCAGCAGGCAGGGCTCTGGTGGACCTCCCGCAGGCGTGCCTTTGGAGAGTCCGCTGGTCCCGTGGCTTTGGTGGTGCCGCGGGACCAGCAGACCCTCCGCAGGCACGCCTGCAGGAGGTCCACCGGAGCCGTGGGACCGGCAACTGGCAGAGCGCCCCCCGCGGCATGCCGCCGTGCTTGGGGCAGTGAAATGTCTAGAGCCGCCCCTGATCGCAATATGTTATGGATAGGCACAACTGGGCTTCACGTCACCGGGGTTAATGGAAGCAGAAGCATTTGGTGCCCATAATATGTCCTATATTCCATATTCTCTAACTACTTTTCAGAAACTCAGTTGCATGGTTGCTTTTGATTGGCCACCAGTGCCTTTTAGTGACTGACTTTTCAGGGGCTGCTTGCATATCTTGGTTCCACAAAATAAATCTCGGAAGGGAGAGAAGACACGTGGTGTGTCAGTTGCAGTTTCTGATGCCTGCAACAATTGGTCCTGGCTCTCTGCTACCTGGGGTCCCCTCTCCCCCTGTCTTCATGCTAGAAGCTACCTCCCTGCCTTCAGCTTGGGGAGTGTCCTTCAATGTAGAAGTGAGAAGGCCAAGGTGAACTGAGATCTTTCTGCCCTCCCCGTTCAGCTTAGAATCCTAAAGATGAGTACGTATCTGTAATGATTAATAAGGATCATTTTGCTTCTTATGAAGGTGTGTCTGAATATGTGTAATCTATTTCTGCTGCTTAGTCCCAACTATAAACCAGAATCCTCTCTGAAACTGGAAGAAAAAAAAAAAAGATTGGATGTCTTTCTTCAAAACACCCTCTAGCTCATCCACAAGATATGGGCTTAATGCAGGAATTAGGGGTAGAATTCTCTGGCCTGTGTATACAGGAGGTTCAGGCTAGAGATGATAATTGCCACCTTTCAGTCTTAAAAAACCCCCTATGAATCTACTAAATCAAAATTAGTTGCTGTGGAGACATTTGTAAAGGCATCAATACAGACAAAAATCAAATTTCACAAGAAATTTTGAAATTTACAGTTCAAATACACAGGGTTCAAAAAAACTGTCCCATTTTTCCTTTGTTCCCTACCCCCTCAAAATTTAATCAACACTTTTATTGAAAATGTCATTGAAATTTTTCATTTACCAAAGACCTGTTTTCCAGTAAAAGACAAACTTCATTAACATTTCCAAAGCAAAAATTGAATAGAAACATCAATTAAAAAATGTCACCACGTTTTTTTTGGAGAAAAAAATTTGACAGCTTTGATTTGTGAAAAACTATATTTGAAAAAAAGGCCATTTTTCCTACCAAAAAAGCTTTTCATTACAAACATTTCAAATGAGCCGTAGTTGCAAACAGGAGATTCGAGGCCTAATTCTCCCGGTGCAACCCAGTTGGCTTTGACGGGATTTCACAGAGTGTAAATAAACTCATAATTTGCATCTCTGAATTCAGCTGGAGGAGGAAGATTCCCTTGAGAAACAGAATTCCAGATTCATTCAAATAGCCCCACGTCACAAAAATGAGGTAAAGGGACATGCGCCAGCGAGACAGACTACAATTACAACGGTATTCAATGAAACTTTTTGCCGTGATCTCCTGGATAAGATGCTCATCACTGTGTTTCGTTCGCACTTTGCTTTCTTCAGGTGGGGGAAAAGTTTCTTTCTTTCATTGAGTTCTGCCCCTGGCGCATCATCCCGTCGTGACTCAGAGCTATAATCATTCCAGAGGAATAGATTCGCCACTGGGAGATTTGCACGGTGTCAGTGGGGGTGAAGGAGAAGGGGGGAGGACAATGGAGAAGGGAGTGATGGTTGTGTTAAAAGGGATTTGTTCCGCTGTCAACGACAGAAAGATCTCCCTAAGAGCGGCATTAGGAAATGAAGCCCAGGAGGGGAGGAGAGAAGGAGACAATGTATAGACAGCAGCGACAGGGAGACAGCTGTGAAGAATCAATACATGCAGCCCTGATGGGCTCAGAGAGTACAATTACTGTCTGAGGAATACCCAACAAACATGCTACGCTCCTCTAGGTATTTATGCCCTGGAGAGGAGCAGAGACACTAAACTGACTCTCACAAATGCCTTGCCGCTCAGCTCATTGCATCTTGAGAGGTCAAAGCACTAAACAAGTTAGCATTGTGGCTGTCCCTGCTGTACAGAGCCAGTCCTCTCTGGCTGCAAACCATCTCATGGCAACAACATTGAGAATAAACCTCCGATCTGGGGCGGGTGTAGTTTCCCTAACAGTTTTAGAGGAGAACCCAGGATCGCAGGGAAAAGCAGCTCTAGATAAAGCCAGGAGGAGTCTATGAAAATGGGAGTGGGCTAAAAATTCAAGGAGCAGAGTGGTGAGTTAGGTGAGAGTTAACTGGCAATTTTGGGTGGGGGTGGAATATTTCTGTCCATATTAAAACTAGGTCACTTTGCAAAAATAGGGAATCGGAAATAAGGGGGGTGCACTTATATAGCACCTTCCATCTGTGGTGCTCAAGGCACACTTTCAACCCAGAGTGAAGTATTATTATTTATTACTGGTATTACTGTACCAGAATCCCATTGTGCTAGGTGCTGTACAAACACAGAACAAAAAATATAGTCCCTCCTGAATGAACCTTTCAAACACCCCTTTGGGGATATTAACTCCATGGTACTGTTGGAGAAACTGGGTCACAGAAGGGGCTAAAGAACTTGCCCAAGGTCACTCAAAGTCTGTGACAACAGAGCCAGGAATTGAACCACCAGTTCCCTTGAATCCTAGAATTTTTTTCTGATCCACAAGGACAGAGAATACTTTTCATTCATCACTGATTACTAAGGTCCCCTGTTAAATTTGATCAAAAAAATCAGGCAAGGAATCACTTGTATTAGACATAACATGACTCCAACCCCTTTATTTTGATCTACGTAGACAAGTATTGTTGTATTAGTCCAGAGGTAGGCAACCTATGGCACAAGTGCCGAAGGCGGCAGGCCAGCTGATTTTCAGTGGCACTCACACTGCCCAGGTCCTGGCCACCAGTCCGGGGGGGCTCTGCATTTTAATTTAATTTTAAATGAAGCTTCTTAAACATTTTAAAAGCCTTATTTATTTTATATACAACAATAGTTTAGTTATATATTATACACTTATAGAAAGAGACCTTCTAAAAACATTAAAATGTATTACTGGCACGCGAAACCTTAAATGAGAGTGAATAAATGAAGATTCGGCACAGCACTTCTGAAAGGTGCCGATCCCTGTATTAGTCAAACACTAGCTAAAGAAAGTAGGTTCCAACTCTGCAAGCTCTTCAATGAGAGCTGACAGGTCTCAGCACATTGAAAAATCTAGCCCTTAACTAATCAAGCGATTCTGAACAAGACAGATGATCAGCGAGCCCACGGAAGAACCAACTGATAGTGAAAAACAGTGCAGCAATAATTAGTGATACTGGGACAAATCCTGAAGTCCTAACACTCTCCAAACTCCTGTTGACTTCGGCCCAGATCTGCAAAGGTATTTTGGCTCCTAAATTATGTCAGTGGCATTTTGGAGCCTACATATCTTTGAGGATCCATCAAGCCTGAATCAGAACTGCAGGATTTGGCTGGTAACTAACCTGTGCTTTTGGAGAATCAGGAAAGCCAGCGATGGAAAAGCCCTTGTAGGTCAATTAGGGTTTGGTGATCTTAGTAACCCCGTGGAATGGAACACCATTGACTTCAGGAGCCCTTGAAAGACTGGGCCTCCGGTCCATTTGTTGGGAGTCAGATTGTCCCCTGCCTTTTGTAGTTAATTGTTCAGTCTGGTTTTAGATCTCTCCTATGAGGATAGAACTGTGGTGCCATGTATTAGGGAGAAGGCTGGCTTGTTTTGTCCGTAGGGTATTTATCAATTTGCTTGCAGTTTTGTAGTGTCAGCCATAAAAAAAAAAGGACAACTATAGTTTCCACTTTCAAAGAGAGCTAGGCGAGAGCCGGAATTTGAATTTGGTTGGAAATGCCAAAAAAAATCTGTTCCAAAAAGGAAGTAACAAAACAAAACAAAACAAAAAAACCTGAATTTTCCCATAAAATGTAACTAAAAAAAGTTGTGGAATGAAATTGAAACATTTCATTCTCATTGTGTCTTTTTTATTTTTATAGTATACCATATAAAATTTAAAAAATTGTAAACACAAGTCCTTTCAGAACAGAAAATCAAAATGTTCTGTTTCAAAAAGATTGAAAACCATTTCACTGGAAATTTTCCAACCAGCTCCACTTTCAAATCTTCTAATTTTAGTTCTAATTAATTCTTATTTATTCAGAGCCCGATTCTGCCATCCTGATTCACATGGAATTATACCTTACTCTGCTAGTAACCGCACTAGTTGCCATGGAATTACTTGGAGAATAAGGCGATAGTCAATGTGAGTAATGGTGGCAAAATCTGGTCGGTAGTAAATAAAAAGAGCTGGTATGTCAACAGCCTCCCTAGATAAAGCTGTGTAACTCTACATCCAGAAGCAATATCATTGTCACAGAATAAGGGAGTGTGGGAAATTTCAAGGAGGTTTTTCAAGAGAAAAATACCCAGCATTTTTCTCGTGACACAGCAATGATGTTGCATCTCTCCTGTTAATTTCTGTTCCTCTTCTATTTGGCTTTGTTTCCTTCCTCAGAAGCCCTCAACTGTGGAGCCCCAGAGGGATCTAACCTGTTCCTCTCCTCCTCTTCAATATCTATATGAGATCGCCTGCAGAGGCTGCAAGACCAGTGGACTTTGCTCCGATTGGGTGACATCTTCTGCCCACATGGCCATTGACACGGCACAGATGGCCCAATGCCCATAACATAACAGTGAAACTGTTTCAGACTTCAAAAGTGATACTGGCCAGAAGGGGAAGATGCTTTGTAGCATTAGCCAGGACACTGACCCTCACTCCCAACAAAGACATCAGCCCCATTTCACCACAGTGCTATGCCACTGCCTCAGCACAGGGGGTGAATTAGATGACCCTTCCAACCCTACATTACTATGATTCTATGAAGGCTTGGGGTCCTTCTGGATTCATCACCCTGGAATGACCAGGTAGCAACAGCATCAATAAATGCCATCTTCTGTCTTCATTGTATAGGAGACTTCACTCCTTCCTCCTGGATGAAACTCTGACCACATTCATCACCTCCTTACTGGTTTACTGTAATCCACTGTGTCTGAAGCTGAACTTGGAAGCAAGGTAGAGGCTTCCTCTGGGTCAGGATAAGCAGCCATAAGTACATCATCCTTGTGTTCTGATTACTCCCCTGTCTCTCGGTCCAATTCAAGGACTTGATCCCACTTTCCATGGCCACCAGTGGGGTCAGGACACCTCTGCATCAGCAACTACATCTCCATCTATGACCTAACATGACAGCTGAGCTCCTCTGAGATAATGCCACTTACAAAGCCCAGAGAGAGTATAGGAAAGCCAAAAATAAAGCGTTGATCAGTTGAAAGGGTCTGGCTGTAGAGGAAGCTACCAGAGGAGATCAGAGTAATCTGGAGTCTGGCTACTTTTAGAACATGCTGCAAAGCTCATAATTCTGATTAAGCATTTCATATCACAACTGAAAGCTTGATGTTATGTTAAAAATACTATTTAAAAAATTCACATATCCCAGTAGAACCTGAAAGCAGGTGAAGAGCAGATTAGCTAGAAGACAGATGATAGATAGTCAATATCACAAGTAAATGCTATCGTTACAGCTGGTTGAAAATTGAAATTTTCATTAAAACTTTCCCTACAATTTTGGTTTCCATTTAGTTTCTTCACTGAAATTTCAATGAAAAAAATATTGTCACCATTTGATTTTTTTGAACCAACTCTAACCTGTCCCAAACCCACCTACCGGTAGACAAGGGGGTGAATTGTTGGGGTACAACAATTTAAAAAACAGTCCCAGAATAAGAGGCAGTTGAAAGCTAGTAGCACAAAAAGCTTAAATCAATGTTGGACTCACTTTACCAGCACTGATAACAATCCCTGTCAGCTTAGTTTCACAATTCAGCCTATCGCATGTCCATAATTCTACAGTGATAAAAAGGAGGTGAAAGCAGGTCTCTGAAGACTGGAGGAAGAAGGATCCAAGATGAGGTATGTCCCAGGCAATGAAGGACAGATGATGTATTTATCTGTCTTATTTGCAGGCAAGGATGCCCAGGGCTAAGGCTGCCAAGTATCCATCACTCCCTGCCCTTTATATGAAATTATAATTGTCAGGCACAAATCTAATTAAGCGTGGGGTGAAGGGGCAACAATCCAAGTCTATTATTTGCTCCCTTTCTAAAATAGGCTACTTAAAGTAGAACACTGGATGAGAGGAGCCATTTCACGTGGTTCGAGTTACAGGCTAGGAACGGCAAGCAGCACTCCTTGTATTTTTAGTTGTCGTCACATTATGGTCGGCTAATAAGAGGAGCCCTGACAGCAGCCACATCAAACCCTGGCCTGTCCCAACACAATGGCTGGCTGGTGTGGGGTCCAGCAATCATGCCAGGCCTAACACATTTGAGAGAGACTCTCTTGATCTGGCATGTCCGAATTCCAGCTGCCCCTGCGTAACAGAATGTGGGTTTCCGCCATGGCCCTCCCCCAGAATTCCTGTCTGCAAAGCTAAACCACTTAAAGATACCATTCCCAGTACCTCAACTGGTACAACAACTGCCGTATCCATCAATGCTCCCTTGGCAAGATCAGGGCCAGATTCAGCTCTTAGCTACACAGGTGACAATCTGAATCTGGATTCACTCTGAGAGCTGAATTTGCCCCGTAATGCAAACAAGAAAGGCAGGTGAGACAGACCAGCAGAGTATAGAATTACCTGGCCTCCCTTTTGTATTCTTCCTTATTCAGGGCCAAATTCTGCCTGACAGTACACTGGGAAAGGGTGCACTGGACCTCGCGCTGCCTAAGAACCTGGCAGAACTGCAGTCTTTGAGCTCAGGAGACGCAGGGAACGTTCCAGGCCCACCCACCCCAGAGACATGCGATGCTCCAGAAGGGCATAAGGAACAGTCAGAACTGTGATGCTGGCCAGGGCAGGCCTGGGGCACAGTGGGAGTACACTGAATGGAGAGGGGGGATCAGGGGCGGGGGTGGGGGGAATAAAGAGATAGGGGAAATAAGGGGGGAGGCCAGCCGTTAGGAGGAAAGGGGATGGAATGAGGAGCGATTGGTGAGAGTGGAAAATGGGGGACAGAAATCACTGGAGGAGAAAGTGGGGGACACAGGGAAGGGGTGACAGGAGCTACTGGTGGAAAAGGGTGAACAGGATGGGAACAGGGGCAGATAGAGGGAAGGTGAGTTTATGGGGCTCATGCCAACCTATAGCAGCACCCCAGTTCCCTCCTGCCCAGAAGCCACACACCCTCTGTGGGCCCTGGCCACCCCCCACAAGCCTCCTTTGGCTCCCCACTAGGCACTCCTCTTTGAGGGGAGAAAGGGACAAGGGCTGGCTCCCTCACGCTAGCTCCCACCACTGGGTGGGACCTCATGAGTGATATCTGACCTCAGCCCCATGCCTCTCACCAGTGCTACATCCACATGAGGCTTTGCAAAGGAATGGCTAGGATCACATGCAAGTTATCTATAGGCATGCAAGCTAGCCAATGAAATAACTGGCATCAAAGGTCACCCCAGGAGCCACACTACCTTTGGGGGGGGGGCTACATGAACCCAATAAAGTGGTGCAGCCACAGGTGCACATGCCAAGGGACTCCAAGATAGAGTCATTCCTCCTAGTGTTGCCCCACATTAGCATATCTCCCCCTGCCCCCCGCTCCGCCTGCTTTCTCCGGGCTGGGACTCAGAATTGCATTGCACTGATTTCTAACGCCTCAGGCAGCTTGGGCTCAGACCCTCAAAGGTATTTAGGCACTTAACTTCCACAACCGAAGCACCTAAATACCTTTGAGAATCTGGGCCTCTGATTTTACCATCCAACTTCCCATTTTATTCACTCCAATTCATGTAGAAAAGACCCCACGGACATACAGTTGCCAGAGTATGCTCCCCATAAACTAAAAGAGCATGAAACCCTCCCGCAATTAGCACTCATTAATTTAATAACCTCTCCTTAAGAATAATGGCAACGCATGTGGGTCGTTGCCATTTTTAATGGCCCGGTATTTAAAAGACATTTAGCTGGTTTGTTTCACTGTTAAATATTCACACTGAAAGAAATGACTGTGAGGTGGTGTAGCGGGACCCCGGTTCTGCTGAAAACAGTCAGCAAGGTTTTATTCCTGGAGGAAAGATAATTGAAACCCAGTCAGATAAACCCTTACCCTGCCCTACAAATGGGGGTGAAACTCTGCTTTCTCAGAGAACGTCCCCTCTTTTAACAACCAAGCAGATGGTTCAATGCTCCCCTTTGCCCCATGCAAGAGGCTTTGGGCACTAGACAAAATACATTAGTTGGAGGGCATCATTGGAGGAGGGGAAAAGGGGCCCAGACCACCCACCCGTTGGCCCCTGACCACAGATGGAAAATTGAGTGGCATTGCGACTCCACACATCGGCTTGCCTCCTCCCACACTTTTGTAATCCTTCCAGTGCCCATGGGTACCAGCTCCCCACCCCCAGGGAAAAGTGAAGCAGGGGGTGTCTTGAATCCCCAGGCCCCAGAAGGGTGGAGAACTGGATCCAGGCTTTTGGTGCTGTCTGGGGAAGCAGGGACGCAGAAGGAGGGGGTCTAGGGCTCCCAGAACTGCCTGACCCCTGGTGGGGATGGTGCTCTTTAGCCTGACTGCCTCATTGAGTATGAGCTTGGGGCTGGGTGTGGGGCAGGGAGACCGTAGGGCTGGGTGCAGGGGAAGAGCTCAGAGCTCAGTGTGGGGCAGAAGGAGAAGAGTGGGTGTAGATTGGGTTGCACGGAGGACAGCGTGAGGCTGGGTGTGGGGCAAAAGGAGAGGAGGGGTGTAGACTGGGGTGCACGGAGGAAAGCATGTGGCTGGGTGCAGAGGCAGTGTGGAGCACATAGGGACAACTTGGGGCTGGATGCAGGACAGGGGAGGGAGATCTCTGGGCCCCTTCCTTAGGAAAACACCAATTGCATCCCTGAATCCATTGTGCAGTCATTCTGCACAGCTGCAGGGCAATGGAGAATATCTATAATGACCAGAATCAGAATCCTGGAGCAAAACACTCCTAATCTTGGAGGGTAGAAACCCAGGTCTTAGTCTGCTTATAGATTCCCGTGACCATTATGATCATCTCACATGACCTGCCAGATACAAACCAAAGAACATACCTGAGTAATTTCTGCATCAAAGCCATAACTTGTGTGACTGAAATAGGTTCAGAGTGATCAAGCTGGGCCCATTATAAAGAAATCTCTAAACTGTGAACTTGGATCCCAGACTCACTCCAGGCTTTCAGCACATGCCCACCCTAAACATCAGAATGTGAACAACAGAACCACCAGACAAAATGCTAAGGTGAAATCCTGGTTCCACTGATGTCAATGGCAACCCCCCCACCCCCTTGATTTCAATGGCATCAGGATTTCATCCTTAAAAATCCTGAAGTGCATCATTAGCTCATGCTGAGGCTCCGAATTCTCCTTTCCATTTATGCTGAGATAAAGTTCCTGACAAGAAATGTCATTGTGAACTAATTGTTTAATACTGGTGTTACTGTACTTGATAATTACATTTTTGGAAGGTATTAGTGGAATCCCTTTCCTAAAGGTTGTAGGCTGAGGAAGCAGTTATGTGATTTGCAGCTAATTGTGCAATTAGGTTTGTTGATTATACACAGCAAGTCTGCTACTCTGTAATGTAACAAATGAGATAAGTAGTGACAATGGTTTAAACCACTTCCCCTCTCATCCACTGCAATAGCAGCCTCAGATTCTCATTTAATTTATTCAGAGCATCGTAGACGTTAAGGCCAGAAGGGACCATTGTGATCATCTAGTCTGACCTCCTGTATAACCCAGGTCTAAAACCTCCCCCAGTTATTTCTGCATCAAGCCCATAACTTCTGTTTGAGCTACAGTATGTATTTTAGAAGGATAGCCCTTCTTGATTTGAAGAGTTGAAGTGATGGAGTATCCACCACACCCTTAGGTAGATTGTTCCATGGTCAAATACCCTCAATGTCAAAAATGTACACCTTATTTTTAGTCTGAATTTGTTTAGCTTCAGCTTCCAGACACTGGATCTTGTTATGTCTTTTTCTGCTAAATTAAAGAACCATCTACTTCCAGAAATCTGTGGTACCTTCAGACCACAATCAAGTCACCTCTTAAGCTTCTCTTGGATAAACTAGATAGATTGAGCTTCTTAAATCTCTCACTATGTATTGCCAACCCCAAGTGTTCAAAAATCACAAGTCAGATCCCCTGACATCATGAGTTGTTTGTTTTTTTTTAAATCCCAGGCTTTTTAAGCCAAATATATTGAGGTTCTTATTTGTCTTCCGGCTTCTGAGCCTTTAGGACCACTCATGTCACTGTTTTGAGCTTTTCTCTGCAACCAGGAGGCTATAAACTTACTTTAATTTTTTTTTTAAAAGCTGAGATGCTTGCACAATCACATGACTCCAGGAGCTGCCGCTTCAAATAAAACATGTAATATTGGGATACTTGAGATTACACTATGAGAGTTGGCAACCCAACAATGTACCCTGCAACAGGTTGTGAATAGAGTTCCTTTGGAGAAGTATCTTCCATTTACTTAGTACCCAGAAAAAATGACAACAGTAATAATGCTTAGAGCTTTATAAACTTTAGGCCAGCTCCCCAGCTGGGGTGAATTATTGAACCAGAGGATCCGGCACATTATTCTTAACTGAACCCCTAGAAAGAGGGGCAGGATTATTAACCCAATTACACAGATGCAGAAAAGGAAGCCCAAAGAGGATAAGGCCCAGTTTGTTGAATTAAGCCACAGCCTGCGGTGGCCCATGGGGAGCTGCAGGAGGGATTGTGCTTTGGGAAGGACAGTCCCCTCCCACAAGCCGTGGTGTGTCGGAGCAGCATGCACTTCATGCTGTCCCTTTGGAGGAGGCAACTTGGCACTCCCAGCTCTGCTTTACACTAGTATTAAAATGCAAACCAGAGTGATATCATGGAGAAACATCAGGAGCTGGTGGCTTTTTTCTCCCCAGAGCTTCCGTTCCTTGCAGGTGAGGAAAAAACAAACACCTAAGCTAGCCGGAGACTAAATAAGAATAATAGAATCATAGAATCTCAGGGAAGGGACCTCAGGAGGTCATCTAGTCCAACTACCTGCTCAAAGCAGGACCAAACCCAACTAAATCATCCCAGCCAGGGCTTTGTCAAGCCTGACCTTAAAAACCCCTAAGGAAGGAGATTCCACCACCTCCCTAGGTAACCCATTCCAGTGCTTCACCACTCTCCGAGTGAAAAAGTTTTTCCTAATATCTAACCTAAACCTCCCCCACTGCAACTTGAGACCATTACTCCTTGTTCTGTCATCAGGTACCACTGAGAACAGTCTAGATCCATCCTCTTTGGAACCCCCTTTCAGGTAGTTGAAAGCAGCTATCAAATCCCCCCTCATTCTTCTCTTCTGCAGACTAAACAATCCCAATTCTCTCAGCCTCTCTGCATAAGTCATGTGCTCCAGCCCCCTAATCATTTTTGTTGCCCTCCGCTGGACTCTTTCCAATTTTTCCACATCCTTCTTGTAGTGTGGGGCCCAAAACTGGACACAGTACTGCAGATGAGGCCTCACCAATGTCGAATAGAAGAAACATTTCCTTTCATTAAGGAGAATATAAATATTTCACTAAGGGATTTAGGAGCACAAATCCCACTGAAAGTCAATGGAAAATCTGCCCCCCACTTGCTTGGTTGCCTATCCTTTCTCCTCAGTCATGTTCTCACACTATAAAAACCATTGTGTGCTGTTTTAATGTTGCCACATAAAATCATGTTCATGTTTTTACCTTGTAAAGTCTGTTTACATTTAAAAAGGGAGGGTCTCAAACAGTGTCCCAGCTCATTAAATTTGGGGGGAGAGGGCAGATTCTGAAAAAGAAATGTTTTCAGTTATTGTTTAATTCTGGGCTGGGCCTAGATATATATTAAACTTTCAAGGGCTCTGATTTTCAGCCCCTGAGCCACAAGAAACGAACATGCTTGTCAATGTATGGTTTTTATTTTTCTGAGTGTTATTTTTCCCCTCTGTTTCATTTTACCAGCAGCAGTGCCAAAAAAAATAAAAACTAAAAGCCAAAGCAAACGGCTGTGACTGGCTTCACAAGTGCAGTTTTATATGAGCAACTACAGATGTAGTTTTGATCTGTGAGTAATGTGTTTGTACCCCAAAAATAAATAAAAATACCAACACAAACTCCACAGCAATGATGAAATCCAGAAGGTTTATCATCTCCGTTTTTAATACAGAAAAACTTCCCAGCATAGGCGCCGACCCCATGGGTGCTCCGGGGCTGGAGCACCCATGGAAAAAAAAATAGTGGGAGCTCAGTACCCACTGGCAGCCCCACAGATCAGCTCCCCCATTCCCTCCCAGCACCTCCCACCCACCACGGATCAGCTGTTTAGCGGCACCCAAGAGGCGCTGGGGAGGGGAGGAGAAGCAAGGGTGGGGTGTGCTTGGGGGAGGGGGCAGAACAGGGCAGAGCGGGAGTGGAGGCTTGTGGGAAGGGATGGAGTGGGGGCGGGGCCTGGGGTGGAGCAGGGGGTCGAGCATCCCTCAGCAACTCATAAAGATGGCATCTATGCATCCCAGTTGCATCTTGTATCCCTCCCCAATTTAGGGCCTCATCCAAAGATATTTCATTGATATCAATGGGCTTTGGATCAGGCCT
The DNA here is from genome assembly GCF_016161935.1 of Mauremys reevesii. Lineage (NCBI taxonomy): Eukaryota > Metazoa > Chordata > Testudines > Geoemydidae > Mauremys > Mauremys reevesii. The sequence continues at coordinate 46,822,471 of NC_052630.1, read as the reverse complement.
TTAATAATTTTGCCAATCGTTGGCTATATAGAAATTCAGACTTCACTTTCTCAACCTACTTCCTTTTCTAAACAAGGTCATTTCTTCCAAGGAAAGGTTTTCCAAAATCTCTTGAGATTTACTGAGCTGCACACAGTTTGATTTGGTGTGAACGGCTGGTGATCATAGTGTCATGGTTGCTATCTTGGCCAATAACACACTGGGGACTGAAGCAGGGACATCCAGACCAGAAACCTGAGCTGCTACAGTTGAGCTAAAGAGCCAACCCCCTGGGGTGGAGGCTATAACAGACTCCTGTCTTCTGTGGGGTGGGTACAAGGAAGACAGGTAGTACATGCTCAGCAGTCGGTTATACCGACACCAATATTCCACACTGCTCCTAAAATGTCTGACCCCAACTCTCTCTGTAATGATCAATTTCACCTGCACCCGGAAATGTCTAGGCTTGATTCACAAACACATGAAAGTAACAATGAAAACTTGAGGCCAGATTCTGCTCCCATTAAAGCAAAAACACCCTGGACTTCAACAGACACAGGCCCTGGATTCCAAGTCAGGGCCCATTCCACATAGGCTGACCAGACAGCAAGTGTGAGAAATCGGGACAGGGGGTGGGGGGTAATAGGAGCCTATATAAGAAAAAGCCCCAAATATCAGGACTGTCCTGATGGCCAGCACAAGTGCCATGCACCATTTAAGACGTGTTAGTTCACAAAATAAGGCTTCAGAGTTGCTGTTTAGAAATGGAACCTTAATTAGCTGGGGCTGGCTCTATGCACATGGGCAAATTTTACCCAGAAAGTGAATTTTGACCCCGAAATCACAAGTATGCACTGTGCAGACCTGATTCCAAGATTCACCCTCATCCACTCAGGGAACAGAAACAATGCCAGCTGACCTCTGTGTCCACTCCAAAGGACACCAGTTTCAAATGTCACATGCTTGCAATGAACGGCTTGCAAATCATCTGCAGACCTGGCATTATTCGGAGAAATCAGTGGGCAAATAATTTCTAATGACCTGGTCAACTGGAGGAAATCGGGGTCTGTTCATGGACAGAAAAAGAGGTGACCCGGGTCACATACACACCCACCCACCACAAATATCTTCCTTTGGTACTAAAATTAATTCTGCAAATTCCTGCGAGATTCGGGGCATTTGTAAGAGGATGCTATGCCAAATGAAGAGGGGGTAAGAATATCTAAAAAATACTGGTTTGTTTGGTTGCACCATGAGGCGAGCAATACTTGGGGCCCTGCCTAGGGGCAGTGCAGTGGGTATTACAGGCAAAGTGGCTTCACAGGAGCCCCTCTGCACCAAGGAAATGGTATCTGCATCAGCCCTGCTTAATGCAGAAGGCTATGAAGTGAGCCAGGGAGGCTCTCCTCTCCTCCCCACACTGCCTCAGGGCTGTAGTCACAGCCTTCTAATGGCTTCACAATTCCCTGCCATGGAGAGTTTGGGGAAGATGGGCATTCCCAGCTCAACTCTTCCTAACTAAACACTACCACAAATAAAAATTGTAGAACTAACATAATGTTTCCCATCATCCCTCTGTTTGTTCTCTTTCCCCCTAGCCTGTGTCAGTCTGCCCCTTCAGGGCAGGAACTGTCTAGTACACTGTTTTTACAGCCCTACCACAATGGGGTCCCTATCTTGGTTGGTCAGTAGGCACTACTGTATTAAATGTCAATCATTCATTATTCCCCCTGATTCTGCTATCAAGATACCCAGGGCTTAGTGCTGTGTACTGAATGGCATGATTAATACTTGTGTGAGTATTTGGATTTACGAAACTTCAGTATTTGCAATTGTTAATGGATTCCCCTTCACTCTTTATGTTAAGGTGCCATTCATGAAAGCTTTATAAAGGGGTAATAAATGATTAATAGATGTTTTAAGAAATGGTTAATCAATTATTATACAGCCAATAAATCAGTTGCTCATAACTCAGGCTGGGAAGGAAAGGTTTTCTTGCCCTGTGCAAATTTTGGACATTTTGAAAAATTTTCCCCATCTTCAATTGGGCCGAAAAGTCACAATCTGGAAAAGTCACCTCGACTCAAAGCAATGGAAACTTTATTTTAAACCAATTTTCAAGTTGGACGCTTCACTGAACCCGAGGCTGCTTCACAAATTGGCGTTTTTCGGTGAAAAATATTTTGTTGAAAAATCCCCAACCTGCTCTTATTAGAACCAGCCATAATGCTTTCTACTGATGTGCTTATACCCTTCTATAAATACATACTAGAACATCTAATACTCATTTCTAAATGCTTTATGAATGAAATCTTAATCCCATTGCAAACAGAAAGAAATGCTCCACATACTGGGGAATTGTAACTATTTATCTTAGGTAAAATGTTTTTAATGCCACCATAAAGTTTGTCCAAATCCCTCATCTGCATAATTTTGTTTTAAATCAGCATCTAGACACATAGGTGAAATCCTGCCCCCATTGAGTTAAATGGCAAACCTCCCATTGACTTCAACCGACCAAGATTTAATCATGGGGCCCAATCCTGCTGGCACTGAAGTCAACTAGAGCTTTGCCATTGATTTGTATGGAAGAAGGTCTAGGCCAATAAACAACTATTTTACATTCATAAACTCTTATTTAAGTACCCCTGGGTGAGATTTTGGATGTAATATTTAGGGGCTTACCTTTGGAAATTGAGCCAACAGAACTAACTTATAAATCACCTACAATAATAACTAACCATTACAGAATCATAGATCAGTTTAGAATAATTAGATGTTTCCAATATTAACTGCTCTCTCCACGTTAATTTAGTGCTAATAATGCCAATACAATACATATCAAGACTGTGGGCCTGTTTGTGTGCATTTCTATGTGGCATTGTCACTAAATCTGGCACATGAAGAAACCAAACTATAAGCAGAATGAGAGGAGGATAAGTATGTTTGGAAAATAGTTATTAAAAACATACAAGTATGGGAATCTCAATACAGCTAAAAGAAACTGAAAGAGTATAGAGATCTTTGGGGGTTTTCCCCCGTCTTCTCTATGCTGTCACACTAATTAAAGTGATCTGGTTATCTTGTATGAAAACAATCTGCATACCCATTGTAACTCATACTGTCTCCATTCTGCTGTATTCCCTTAACTTCTCTATTTTTCACCTCCTTAAAGGTCTGATCCTGTTCCCACAGAATTCAATGGCAAAACTCCCACTGACTTCAATGATGCAGGACTGAGCCCTTAATACTTAGGTAACAACTAATTTAATTGATAATTATACTGTCATAGGGTTGGGTTTTTTTATTTCTAGTAAAAGGCTAGTAATAAAATGAAGCCATCTAATAATTAGATCAAGTGGGTATATTCACAAGAAATTGGCTTTTCATTTGTATACATTTCTGAGTATCTATCTATCTATCTATCTATCTCTGGGTTGGAACCATTTTCCCAAGTAGTTCTTACTCATGCAAAGAGTCCTAGTCAGCCAGATCCCCTCCACTTGGTGGAAATCAGCATTGCTCGGTGCATTTCAACAGAACTATTGCAATGTGCCCCAGTTGCAAATCTGGCTCAGTGACTACACTGTGACGTCTTATTTCAATAAGGTAGATCCATATGAGTAAAGGCAGCAGGATTGGGCCCCTTATCTAGCTAAACGTTCAGAAGCCATGAAAACAGACATATATAAGGCACAACCTCAAAAGCCAAGCGTACGGCAACTTAGGCAGGTGTTTATATTGTGACATTTAATCATATTTTCCCTTCACTACCATAATAGCAAGGAAGTATGTTCTGAAGGCTCGTTTTGATTTTTTTTTAAAGCGGACACATTACATTGCTTTTAATCCCACAAAGTACTAAAATTTGCAGCTATATTTTTACCAATGGATTAACATGACACACACATACCAAGTCATGAGACCAAAAAACCCACAACCGTTTTTAATTTTTTTAGCTGAACCTCTTCCTTTCATTTCAGCTTCAGAGAGTTCTTTCCTTGTTTCCTGAGCGTTTGAAAACAACGCCAAGCTTCCACTCTCACAAATTCTACTTCAAACTTTACTTGTAGCTGCAGTAATTAAACTCATGTCTTCTACACAGGCCTTAAAGGGAAGTTACAGAAGCCGCTTTAGCAAAATATCAGATTTGCCCTAGAATACACTCTCCTTATTAACATAGTGAGAGAAGAACTTTGCCAGTATACTCAGTTTTCTAATAAATCAGATACATTTCCAATGTTCCTGAATGAATATCATGGAGCTTGTCAATATGTGTAGTATTCTCATGCATAAAAGTCTGAACTTTTGACTCCTGGGAAATGCCCTGTTAAACAAGCCCACTGGCCCACAAACATGGGTGGCCACTGATGCATCTCCAGCATACTGGACATTATGGTACTTCTGGGAAGGGCATGGGCCCACCCTCACCAATGTGACCCCGCCCTGCCACCCAGAGGATGAGATTTTGAAGAGCTGCTGGCAGCCACACCTCCTGGAATGGAGTGGTGAGCTCTTTGGTGTTGTCCATACAGCACAGGGGACAAAACCATAGGAAAAAAGAGGACTGTCTGTCTTAACATGGGACGAACGGCCAGCCTCCCACCAGCACACCTCTGCAAAGACACAAACTATACAACTCGCAGAACCTGGGAAAATGAGCCCCAGCATTAAACACTGAGAAACTTGCAAAACTGCTACTGACTTCAGCAGCAGCAGGATCTGGCCCCATTTTCCTGGTTTGCCAAGGGCCTGATCCAAAACCCCTTTAAAGCAGTAGGATTCTTTCCATTGGCTTTAAACAGGCTTTGAAGCAGGCCGTCCTGGGGGTCCAGCTCTGCCATGTAGGTAGCACCCATAGTAAAAGGCAGCACGCAGGCCTGGAGGAGCTGTGCAGGGAATCACAAGCCCTCCCTAGCAGTCACAGGGAGCCCAACCCAGGGAATGAGAGAGAGAGGGAAATGTCACCTCTGCTGACCTGCCTTCAATGTCAATGCTTTTAAGAGAATAATTTCCAGAGTAGATACGAAACTTTTTAACTATTATCTGTAGATACATCACACAATGATTACGGTACCAATGAGCTACTGGTTCTCAGCAGAGAACTTACTTGCCGCCCTTTGGTGAATTATTATGTATATACTCGATTCAGGGAATCCCTGTAAACCTCCATCCATCCCCTCTGCCCAATTGGCATCAAGAGGTCCCTGGTGCAATGCAGTCTGGAGGGGAGGGTGGGCCCATGGGGTGCTGTGTCTGCGGGAAAGCAGCAGTCCCAGGGCCACTCCTGCATCCGTCCCTTATGCTGGGGGAGAAAGCTCCTTGCTCTCCAAACATCCCCACAGCCACACCCTGTGGTTCTCACCCAAGTCAAACTCCTGCTGAAGTCAAGAGAAGTCTTGCCTGGGTGAAGACTTCAGGAGCAAGGCCCCACTCACTGTCTTAACAAGAAGGTGCCCCCTCTCCCCACCTTTCCAGCCCTGCAGGGCTAGTCCCAAGGCTGGGACTCTGCAGATATGGGTTCAGTTCCCCCTGGGAGCTTGGCTAAGTCACCTAAAATGAAATCCTACCCCCACAGAAGTGAATGGGAGTTTTGCCATTGAGCCCAATGGGACCAGAATTTTGCCATTAATCTCTGGGTGCCTCAGTTCCCCCATCTGTGCAATGGGGTTTAAGGGTGAACACACGGAAGACCGGGAGGTGCTCAGACACTGCAGTGATGGGGGGCTGGTAGGCTCCTTAGATAAAATACTTTGTGTGAGTGCATTTGAGCTCATGTGAAAGAAACCAGGACTCCCCGTTTTTAAAGCTACATAGAGGCTTGGGGAAGTGGTGTGGAATAGCGCAGCAGATATCCCGCTCGGACATACCGGGTGTGCAGAGTTCTGCGCGGCAAATCCAGCCCGGCTGCCCGGGAAGAACCCACGCGCTCTAGGGGCCACTTCAGGCCTTTCAGGAACCCCAATCCCGCTGGCTTTCCACGGGCTCCCGGGTGCACTGGGCCCTTCGGACACTTCAGCCCTTGCAACACGTGTAGTTGTTCCCCCGGCCTCTAGCCTTAGCAAGGCGGTGAGCGCCACACAACCCCCGCTGGGGGTCCGGCTGCGCCCCCGGAGTGTCCCGAGCCCAGAGCCGCAGCCAGACACGAGGGGCGCTTCCGAGTGAGACGCGACGGAGGGAAAGAGCCCCGCGCAGCCCTGGCCAGCTGCTGGGCACAGCCCTTAGCCCGTCTCGGCAGCCGCGTGCCTGCGGGAGTGCGCGTTTGGCCGGGCTGCGCTCCAGCCGCGGGCATTGCAAAGCAAAGCGATGCACCTGGTCGCCACGCACCGGCCCTCGCGCCCCCGGCCCCGCAGCCCCGTTCTCAGATCGCTTCTCCCCGCGGAGCAGAACCGGACCTGCGGCCCCCAGCACAGGCCTTTCTCCGGGCAGAGGTCGCGCTCTGAGAGGACCGGGGTTGGGGGCTGGCTGGCCGGTCTGTCTGTCCGTCCGTCCTGCCGCCCGGGGCGGAGGCGATCGCGCTCAACTTACTTCTCATAGTCGAGCTTGCAGTAGAGCTTCTTGTCGCGGTAGAAGCAGGTGGTCTCCAGAGGCTCCTTGCAAGAGGCGCACTGCACGCACTGCTCGTGCCAAAGGCTGTCATTGAGCCGCAGCAGAAACCGGTCCGAGATCACCCTCTGGCAGCCCTCGCACACCGACTTGGGGCTCACGCCTCTGCCTGCGACCAAAGAAACACGGGGAGGGGTGGCACCATGGGCAGCACAGAGGACCCTTCCTCAGGCCTCCCTTCCCCAGGACCCCAGGTCTCCAATGAGCCACAAGCCACTTCCAGAGGCTCCTTGGGCTTGTTGTGCCTCTTCTCGGAAGAGCTGGGGGCCGGAGCAAATCAAAACGATCGTCCCAAAGGCAGGGGATGTTTTCTGGGCAGAGAAATGATCGAGTGAACTTATTTCACCGGAGCAAGAATTCCCAGGCCGCCCTGACACAAACCCGTGGGATTTGCACACACGCGCCTTAGAAATATACATTGCGCAGGGACACACACGCGAGAAAATACACTGCCCGCTGTCTGGTGTGTCCCCTCCGCAACTGAGCGGGTGCGAGTCAGACTCGAGTCTCAAAGAATATTTTGTCGGGTTTTTTTCCTAAACGAATTTGTAGGAAAATAACAAAAATATTTGACCTCCCAAAGATGGCAAAAGATGATCGGCAGGAAATCCACTATGGAAATAAACATCTCGATAGGAAGCGGTTAGTTTTTCAAAGAATTCACCTTCCTTATTTAAGTTCGTGTTTATGCTCACGAAAGCGCCCCCACCCATGACACATTTTTTAAAAAGTGGCATTAAAGGAATGAAATGTTTGGGGTCGAAATAATCCTTAAGGAACCCATTTGACTCGCGAGATAAGGAGAGAATTTATAAATCAACAAAAACCAGGAGCAGATATGATCAAAGGGGAAATTTTGTGCCTCATGCTAATAGAGAAGTGAAATGAAGATGAAAAAGAAAACACTTCAGCTAATAAAAAGAAGAAATTTCACTCATTTGAATTTTAAGATTTTTATCAGCAGTTGAACTGTGGTACTTGAAGACGAATTTAGTTTTGAGTCATCTATTCTGGATTAAGGTATTTCTTACAAGGGCTAAACATTCTTCAAAATATGGGTATTTTCCTCTTAAACAAATCTAGATAGATTTAGATTCCACAAATATGTAATGTATATATCTTATATGTGCACAGTATATATCTGAGTATTTATGTATGTTTTATATATATACACACATTATATGTGTTATAGATCTATAGTTAGAAACAAACATGAGTGCAGCTAATATAGAGAAACGCGCTATAGAATAACAGGAATGGTATCTGAGATGGTAAATTTGTAAACATTCCATCGGTATAAATTCCACAATGCTATCTGCACCAATCTGTGATTTCCAACACAGTAATTATTATGTTTCTTATTATTAGTAATCAAAGCAACAAAGAGAGAGACATCTAAGCGGTTCGTTCTTTTTTTTAAAAATCCATTCATTTTATAACCCTAAAACCGTAAATTAGGTGGATATTTTTCATTTCTTTTAAGAGCGGGGAAGACAATTAAAAAACAAACGATTCAATGAAAAATCGCCCGTTTTCCTGAATCCTAGCCCAATATTCTGGAAGGCAATTTTCAAATAGTTTTTATTTTGATTTTTCAAGGCCTATTTAACAAAAACAAAAAGACAATCCCGGGTGAAGAAAAAAGCAGAATCCCCCGCCTATTCCACGCACAAAGGCTGCGGATTTCGATCCCTGGTTCTTCTACACTTGATTTTATTTGTAACTTTCGTACAGGTGGGAAATGAGTTCTAAGCTGGGGTGGGGAGGGGGGTAATGTATGCACCTAACTAGGCTGTTTATTCTCGGTCACTGGAGCCAGGGCGCGTGCTCACCGGAGTGAAATCCTGCAAACTTTTGCTGAGGCTCTGGCTAAATCCGATTTCTTGCCTTCTCGCTCTGAGAACGTGAGCGGCACGTTCACACATGCATTCGGTAGTGGAGTGTGGGAAGGGCAGGGAAGAAAAGGCCCAATTTAACCGCAGCTTTAGGCTGGACCCTGATTTCAGGGGGAAGCTCGATCAGCGGCGCTAGAGGGGCGTCAGATTTCACCAGGGGCTTGAAATCAACCATTGCCCCAGAGAGCGCCCGAAACCGAGCCGAACCCCTCGTCTCTCACCGGGGTAGCAAGGAGAGAGGGGCTGCGCAGCGCCTCACGCCCTCACAAGACGCAGCAGCCTTTTCTTTTCTCTGTTCAATGGGTGGGATGCGGGGTCCCCCTCCCCCGGCCCCCTCAACCCTGGGGCGAGATCAGCACGGGAAGTTTCTTGCAACTTACCCAGCAAGGAGGAGAACGGGGCCGAGGTCTCCAGCGCGTTCTGCAAATTCTCTTCCATTTTCAACCCGTCTAACATGGTGAGGGACCGAGAGGGGAGTCAGCCCGGCTGCAAAACAGCAATGCACACGCGGCGTTTAGACTCACCCCGGAGCCGGGCTGGGGCCGAACTGGACAAGGCGGGGTGGTGGGGGTGGCTACTCGATCAGATTTTGTCCTGGGCCGGTTGGCTCGTTGCAAGAACTCCCCTGGCCTCCACCTCCGGGGATCCGGGGCTGCATCTTCCCAACTGGCCCCCTCACAGCGGACCCCGCTTCAGCTCCATCCCCCCTTTGCAGGCGAGGCGCGGATCCATCTACCACCGCTCCGAGAGGGACCCTGGGCAATCGGAAAGCCGCTGGGGAGCCCCCCAAAGCCCCTCGCTTTGCGCCCAGCCCCCCGCAGAGCTCGCTTACCTGGCCGGCGCGGGGACAGCTGCAGAGTAGCCGCAAAGGGGGAATCCCTGGTTCCTGCGGGCAGACGGGTCTGGGGAGCCCTGGAGGAAAGGCCGGTTCCTCCCCTGGGCCGGCAGCCCCCTCTGCAGCCCCCCGGCTGCTCTTCTGCAGCGCTTTGCCCTCCTCCTCGCTCCCAGGGGCCGGCAGAGCCCTCTTGCCCCGAGACCGACTCGGGACGCTCTCCCCGGGGGTTGCGCTTTTGCAAAGCGGACGCGGCCGGGCCAGCTGCGTTTGCTCCTCGGGGTGGGGAACTGCAGGTGAGCGGGAGGCGGTTGCCCGGAGTTGCTGGCATATGTCCGCTTCTCTCTCGGGTAGGCGGCTTCCCCTAGCAGTTCTCCTCGGGCCCTACGCTGCGCTAACCCGGGGGAAAGCGAGCTCGGGGCTTGGCTCTCTCCCTGCTGCGGGCGCTGGCCTCAGTTCCTGACTCTGGTACCTCCCAGTCTCATCTCTAAGTTTCCTCCCCATCTGCAACTCTCCTGCCTCACCGCACCCTCTCTCTCTCCATGCCAGCCTGCGCTGCGCTCTGTCTCTGCAAACACAGCTCTGTAATGAAGAGCGAGGACACAGGGTGCAGTAAAGGCGTGTAAAGCACCCACGCCGCATGCATATTTAATAGTGGGGGGGACCCTACACCCATGCAATATTAGGGTGGTACACCTAACCACTCACAGCCGGGAAATGCTCAAGTTAAGGTCGAATGTGCAATCTTAGCATCCCAGTGCATGCACAAGGATACAATCTTTGGCGGAAACCCGAGCTCCCTTGAAATCAGTGGCAAACTCCCATTAACTTCAGTGGGGCCGGAATTTCACCCTTTAATTTGGGGGTCTTGCTATTCTTCAACTAATATTGTATATCTTACATTTAAAAAAAAGCCCTTAACTAGACGTGTGTAGCATTTTGTATTCCTACTTCAGCTGTACAAACAGTGCCTGATAACCATCGATAGGGAAAGCACCCAGGAGAAAGTACTTAGGCAACATATTTCATTCGCAGGAAAGCAAAGCGGAGCCAAATTTTAACGTCTAAATTCAGGTTTTGCCTGATCTGGAGCTAAGTACATCTCCCATTCATTTTAAGGGCAGCTGTATCCAAAACATGCAAGGTTTAGTGTCTTGAAAATATACTGTAATTATTTAATACAAGGAAATAATTAGTTCTTGGGAAAACATAATTTTATGTCAGACAATGAAACAATAAAATCAGCTTGTGCCTTGCCAGGTTAGAAATACCGTCTTGATTGGAAATACACCCTGCCTCGAAAGTTATCAGTGTAAATGTTTTCAGCTGCTATAGGACATTAAAGAAACCGTTTTGCAATATGATCATTTCATTTTGTATTGCAAAGTACTCAAAACATTTTGGATTTCGCTAAAGAACTTGGGTCTAGGCTGCTCGAGAAATAAATATTGGACCAACTCTTCATATTAAAGATACATTTTAATAAATTATAATATATTCTGCTATTAGAAGGACTGAGAAGGTTATTATTTGATCATGCATAAATGTATCTTCATCCAAAGAGGGAAATCACTGGATTTTGGATGCACAGGGTTCACACCATTATTTAATGTCATACTTTGAAAAACAAACAAACAAACAAAAACCCAAGTCAGTCCAGATATCCTGTAACAATGAACTCAGAAAAAATTAAGATACAAATATATTACGAGATATTAAACATGTCTATCCATGACATCTACATTACATTCCTTAATAATATGTTACATTAGATATCATTTGAGATGTCATCTGTGATCATTTAGTTAAAGACTGTTGTTTACATACACTTAAGATGGCATTTAAATTTGTACAGGCAACTTTAACCCCAGCATTTCCTGGCTTTTGAGTACTTCTCAGAGCCATCTTAAATGTGCATTATTTGCATTTAATTATATCACATTTTGATTATCAACCATTTATAATAGTACAACGACAAGGCATATTTCCACTAGTTGTGTTACAGTAGTGCCTAGACGTTCCAAAAGATGTCAGGGTCCCATTGTCCGAGACCGAGAGTAGAGTGGATTAGCAAATGTTCCTCGAAACAGTTTTCCCCTGGAAAATGAAATTTTAACTTAGTTGAGATGTTTCATGAAATTGTGTCAATTTGGGTGAGAATTGTGTTTTTAAACATGGAAAAACAATTTTCAAAACGTTATGTGGCACCTTATAGACTAACAGACATTTTGGAGCATGAGCTTTCGTGGGTGAATACATGCATCCGACGAAGTGGGTATTCACCCACGAAAGCTCATGCTCCAAAACATCTGTTAGTCTATAAGGTGCCACAAGACTCTTTGCTGCTTTTACAGATCCAGACTAACACGGCTACCCCTCTGATACTTTTCAAAATGTTGAACATCCCATTTTGACATTTTTGAACTACAAAGTTTTGATGGTTCATTGCAAAGAACCTTTTCATCTTGCATTGTATTTTAGAAATATATCTATATAATACAAATAAAAACAAATCCCCCTAGCAATGAAATGTTTTACATTTCTAGAAACAACATATTTTGATTTACCCCAAATAATTTTTTTATTTGGTTTTGCCGTGCTTTTTGAATTTTTGGCTTTTTGCTTCAATTTGGGACAACTTTTTTTTTCAAAATCTCCAAATTTGTCATAGGAGAGAAAATCCATTTTCTGACCAGCTGTACCAGTAACAGACAGGTTACCCTAACCCTGAAGATCTTAAAAGCTAAACAAACAAGACTGAGGATGGCTTTGAGGAGAATCTAGGGCACCTCAAGGTGAAATGACTTGCCCAAGTTCACACAGCAGTCCAGTGGCAGAGCCGAGATGAGAACCTAGGCATCCAGAATCCCAGGTTATTCCCCCAGCCCTGCTACCTCTCACAATAATTTAACACATAAGAACAAGAGGTGGTACAAAAAATTCTTTTTATTTGCCTGGCTGATGTGCCTTGTTCATACGTCCACAGTCTCCAGATGTGGGGTGAGGAACAGGGGTGGTGGAACTAGAGATGCTGCCGCACCCCTGGCTTAAAGTGGTTTCCATCACATATGGGGTTTACAGTTTGCTTCAATGGCTTTCAGAGCCCCCACTACACACATTGTTCCAACTCTACTGCCAGGGAAAGAATTTTTCTGCTAGGCCAGATAAGCAGAGATCTTGGAGGGGAGGGGTTTCACCTTCCTCTGCAGAATGGGGAATGGTTCACCAATTTGTATCATCGGGCATCTCTCACCTAACTAATTACTGGCCATTGCAAGTGACACCTGGGTCTCTCCTATTCTCTGCCTATGGCACATAGTTTATTTTCCTAAGGACTGGACTGCTTTGGTCTAACTAAAATTGTTCAGCTTAACATAGGGGTGCAGTTTAATGGCCTGTGTTATGCAGAAGGTCAGACTAGATGAGCTAATGATCCCATCTGCCCTTAAAAATCTATGAAATGAAAGAGCAGAATTCATTTTAAACTTGCACCCTCAACATTGTATTTTCAGATTTTTGAATGGCGGGTTTCTCCATTTTCCTTAACATTGCATTAATGCTGGGTCTTTCTTGGACACAAAGTTGTAGCCAAGGCCCTAGATACCCTGTGGCAAGCCAGAGCTAAACTCTGTGGCAAAATCCCTGGATTCTGCCACACTCTTGTTCAGCAGACTGGCAATTTGGTGGCAGGGTCAGATAAAGTAAGAACTAGAGGTTGATGTTGATTGAGATATGAAAATAAATAATACACTCAGTGCAATACTCCTTGGGATATTTAGTTTGAGATTAAATTTAATTAATTTGATACTACCCCCAAATGTGTAATTTCTAGTGTGCTTCAGAGTATTGTGTTGAAAATACATAAGTGTAGATGCTATCAGGGGGAAGCTGAAGGGAGTGGCAGCTGGTTAAGGGGCAAGCTGAGGTTTTGGCATTTGACATGGGGAAGTGTGGCAAGCAGTTTGGGGTTAGCACATTAGCTAGATATGCCTGCTACAATAACCAGCAGTTAAATAGTTAACAGTGTTGACACTGAAACGGCCATCATTGAGTTTCAAACCTCACACCCCTTTGAGATGAATGGGTCGTTCACCCCTCTCAGAGCCAGCCTTTCAGGCTGACTGCAGACTCAGGCAGACAGAACTGCATTAGTTACATAGTGGGTGATTGGAAGGTTATTGTAACACAACCATCAGGGCTAGACTCCCAACCCCCCACCCCAAAAACTGGGATTCTTGAGCTGAATTTGTATGGCAAGGTATGGAGTCTTCAACCAATTCTGTGGCTCTGGGATCTGAATACCTGACTATAGTTCTTGAGAAATGTGGTACTTTCTGGTGCTGTCTAAAAAATTGGTCCTTTCAGGAGTATTTGGAAGCATCTTCCTGTTCTCAGAAAGGAACCTGCAAAGGAACTCGGTCCTCCAGTTACACTGACCTCATCTGCCTCATCCTGGACAACAGTGCATCTCTCTCTGACCTCAGCCGGGTTACAAGCTTCAAACAACATTTTGCTGGGCCCAGAGCAAATTCACAATCTGGGCCCCCAGCCCGTCCCATACAGACCAACTAATTCATGAAAGAAAATTCTCTCTCAGTTCCGAAATGGCATAGATCAGTCTTATCACTTCACAACTTTACCTTTCTGCCCTTTTTCATTGCACTATTGCAAACGACCTCACTAAAGTGAATTTCTCTTGTGAGTTCACATTCAATAGACAAGATAGCATGGTGACTGGCACAGAATAGATGGTCTGCAGTTTCTGATGAATGTCGGCTTGCTGGAACTTCTTTCGGCTTCTGACACAGTCATTGGAAATGTGCAAAAAATGTGTAGGGCTATGCACGGCTTCAGGGGAAATTAGTTGTAGTTTTTGTTGTAAATCTCATTAAGTGGGGGTGGTTCAAGGTCTTCCCCAAAAGTAGACTTGAATATTTGTTTTCAGTTGCAACATTTTATGTGGAAAGTTCTCCAAAAGATCCATCAGATACTTAAGAACTAGACATTAGGATGTGTCTTCTGGTCAGGTCCGGCTTTAGGGGTGGGCCACGCGGGCGACTGCCTAGGGACGCCATGGTCAAGGGGGCGCCATGCAGCAGTGCAGAGGTGCACACTGCTGGTCTACTGTCAGAAACTGCTCCCGGCTGGCAGGGGAGCGCTGCCTGGAGAGGAGGGGGCCAGATTTTTCCCTACTTCCTCCAGGTGAAGAAACGTGTGTGAGGGGCAAGTAGTGATGCACAGACACAGCTCCTCCCACATTCCTCTGTACCCCCCTAGGGGCTGTGAGGAGGGGAACTCTAGCAGCGATGGCCCAGGCACGGCTTGGCTCAAGGCCCCTGGAAAGGAAAAAATCTTTAAATGTTCTAAAGATTCCCCAGTCTTGCTTCTCCTCCCTCCCACCTTTCCCCTGAGAGATCAGTGACCTGGTCACAGCCTCTCCCACTTTATTAGTTACACTCCCAAATCATTAGCAATGGGACCAAAGCCCGCTCTCTGCTAGCGTTCCCCAGGAACTCTCCCCCCACTGGAGTCCCACCCTTGTAGTGCCGCTGGTGAGAGCCCTAGTTTAGCCAAGACACCTATGTTTGCTTACCCCGTCTCAGCAAGACTAGCTCTGATTAAGTCTACTGTAGTGCTCCTGCAGTGATGCTGTGCAGTGAAGCCCTCCGATGAAGGATTGAGGCTAACGGCTCACCCTCTGCACTGTTCCTTTGCATGTATGAATCGTGCCAGAGCGTTCGTAATCCCATTGATCTTGGCTGTTGCACCCCAACGGGATGGATCAGAGTGTTGGGTACAGCATCCGTGGCACGTCATAGCCATGGGCCCCTTGGATCATCAATGGATCTCAAAGCTCTTTACAAAGGGTGCTTACTGCATGTGCTTTGCAGGTTGAAAGAGAAATTGGGCCAATATTTCACTCCCCTGGCCAGTGCATTGGTAAGAGGCCAGCCCGGGCCCCAGAGGTGGCTGCACTTCAGAGCTACTCTGGATGTAAGTCCAAATCCTGACTCCTCCCCAGGGCCCATTCTCCTCCATGTAAGAGGTTCCTAGGCAGGGAAATCGAAGCCAGCTGAGTTTCACTCTGCAGAGTTTGCTTGAAGATTCTCTCATTGTGGGGCAGGGTTTGCTTCGCACCTGCTAGGAGAGAGGCTCAGATGCATCCATCTGAAACCCACAGGTCTTCAGGGAGCTGCTAGAATCCAGGGCCATTGGTGCAGTCCCCTTGCTTCTAGCCAGCTGGCTTCCTGCTCCCCGTTTGAGAAAGTAGCTCTCACAGGGATCCGAGTGCCAGCTGCCCCAGGGCCCTCACAGGGGGAGGGCACCGGAAAGGGGTGCTACACAAAGGGGAGAGAATCTGCTAGTGCTTGGCGCTCCCCACCCTGCCCTCTCCCAACCCAGCAATCTTGAACTCCATGTGGGGGCACCCGCCATGTCATGCCCCTTTATGCACTGCGGGCACAGGCTACTACCACAAGGGGTGCACAAGGCTGGCTGTTTCTAACTGTCCTTACTTGTGCAGCGCTCTCGTTGGCATCAGTGGGAATTTGGCTCAGAGACTGGATCCAAAGTAAAATAAGGAGAAAACTGCAGCAGGAGATGCCTGCATACGTACTGTTAATTGGGTTACAGTTGCCCTGCAAGACCCTGGGCTGCAATCAGAGCTCCACTGTGCTAGGTGCTGTACAAACACATAGTAAGAGGCAGTCTCTGCCCTTGGAGTTTATATTCTAAATAGGAAGGACAAAGAAAGGGCGGGGAGGGGAAACGGAGGCAGAGAGAAGTGACTTGCCCAGGTCACACAGCTAAATGAGGTATGGGTGTATCTCCCTACACACAAATTACAGGGATCCATCCACTATACTTCTTCTCTCAGAGATCATTTGACAGGGTGCTGCGTGCACAGCGCACTGCAGGGTCTAGAAGCCATGGTCAGGTCCATGGTGCTGATTCAGCAGAGCCCTTATGGGTGCCTTGTGCCCTTTCAGAACATCAAGGGAAGCCAGGAAATGAAGAATGAAGGTGGCATTACCCCCATATGGGGAGAAAATCGTATAACACCACAATGCTGGAGAAAAAAAGACATTCTTAAAGGCTGCATTGTAATGCATCCCACATGTGTAATACCAAATCAATTGTACCTCTATGTTCCTTCACAGCTGTGGCCCTCACAGCAGACACATGATATTACATTAGGCAGTGTTGCCTTATAGTAGAGCACTGGCCAGGGGCAAGAGACCTGGGTGCTACTCCTGACTCTTCCACTGGCCTGCTGGGGGATCTTGGGCAAGTCACAGCATTGCTCTGTGCCTCAGTTTCCCCATCTGTAAAGTGGGAATGAAGATACCAACACCATTTGTAAAGTGCTTGGGGATCCATGGATGAAAAGTGCTGTATTAGACCTAGGTATTGTTACAATTAGCATATCCTTTTGCATGGAAATTTCCCTGGTTTTATTTTTTTAAAAGGAAAAATTGTAAATATTTATCCTTAAAAAGATGTCTACAGCACCATCAGAACATTGCAAAATAAACAGATGATCATAAACACACCCTATTAAAATTCATATTCCTCCAACCAATCCAGAGGTGGGGTACAAATGGAAAGGGAAGGTAATAGATATAGCAACAACATGCTCTCCTTTGGCCAAAGAAAAGGAAAGGGGGGCAGACTCTCAGCTGGTGTAAATCGGCCCCCCTCCATTGGTATGGTAATTTACAAGCTGCTGAGGAACCAGCGCAGGTGGGGTTTTTTTGAAAGTGAGGAGGGTTGAAATAGATAGATTTTAGAGGAAAATAGTTTAATCTCTTAAGGTCCAGCTACAAACTCAGTCAGTTGCTAAACTACTGTGTGACTGTGAGCTCAATAAAGAAAGGCAATGGGCCCTGAGCACAGAAACGTATGCACAGGCTATTCTGTGGTATCCCACCACTGAGAAAACACACCCCTGCCTAACTCTGGACAGACACACTTGGGAGCTATGCCAAGGTCTGTAGTCTGCCTCACACAACCTCCCAGCAACTTCCCTCTACCAGGCCTGATGTAGGAAGGTACTTGAGCATGTGTGACACGTTCACTGCATGAGTCCTTCTGTTGACGTCCGTGCTTGATGTTAAGCCTGACTCAGGGCCTAAGTATGAAGAGGAAGGGAGAAAGCGCCGTCCGGTAGAGAAAGGACAACAGAGCCTGGAATGTAGAAGACATGATTGATGAACTCCGCTGAGTTCTGACACTGCGGCTGGGTCACAAACTTTCTGCAACACATTCTCCCCATCTGCAAACGTGGAGATGTTATTCCCTTCCTCAAGGGGGCTGTGAGGCGTAGTTCAGATGTTTGGCAGCTGCTGAGAGACTCCTGAATGAAAAGGGATAGAGAAAGGCATAGTATTATACAGGGTGCTGGTAGCAACTTCTACAGATAAAGGCACAAAGCATTTTCCATCCCAGGGTTAGACTGTCAGATCTTTGGGGCAGGGACTGGCTATGTGTTTGTACAGCACCTAGCACAGTGGGATCCTCTTGCTGCTGCATCAGTATAAGTATCATCACCACCATCCCATTATCCTGCTGGGGGCACCTAAGTGCCTTTGCAGACCCTCCCCCCTCCCCGCTCCCGGATCTCCCATCACCCAGCCAGAGGTGTGTCCTAAAGGAAGGCAGCTGTGTCCTTAGACTCCTTGAATCTTTCTTCTTACTCTGAGGGATGGCCTTCCCTTTCCACCTCCCCTGCCCTGGGTTACTATGGATTCTGTGGGGGAGAGAGAGCTGCCTTTCCTCACTGCTATTTTAGAACTACAGCTCTGATTCAGGAGGGGGCACTGACTTCTTTCCAGGAGCTGACCCCACCCCTTTTAAGTTGTGGCTAGAAGCCCCGCCCCTTTCAAGGCTATTGGGGGGAGGGGGTGCCTTCTAACTGAAACCAGGAAGAAATAAGTGAAGAGCCCCAAAGTTAAGAATTCACAAAGAAGCTAATAAAGTTTGCGGATGACACAAAGCGGGGAGGTATTGCTAACACAGAGAAGGACCGGGATATCATACAGGAAGATCTGGATGACCTTGTAAACTGGAGTAATAGTAATAGGATGAAATTTAATAGTGAAAAGTGCAAGGTCATGCATTTAGGGATTAATAATAAGAATTTTAGTTATAAATTGGGGACGCATCAGTTGGAAGTAACAGATGAGGAGAAGGACCTCGGAGTATTGGTTGATCACAGGATGACTATGAGCCGCCAATGTGATATGGCCGTTAAAAAAGCTAATGCAGTTTTAGGATGCATCAGGCGAGGGATTTCCAGCAAAGATAAGGAGGTGTTAGTACCGTTATATAAGGCACTGGTGAGACCTCATCTGGAATACTGTGTGCAGTTCTGGTCTCCCATGTTTAAGAAGGATGAATTCAAACTGGAACAGGTTCAGAGACAGGCTACTAGGATGATCCGAGGAATGGAAAACCTGTCTTATGAAAGGAGATTCGAAGAGCTTGGCTTGTTTAGCCTAACCAAAAGAAGGTTGAGAGGGGATATGATTGCTCTTTATAAATATATCAGAGGGATTAATATTAGGGAGGGAGAGGAATTATTTAAGCTTAGTACCAATGTGGACAAAAGAACAAATGGGTATAAACTGGACACTAGGAAGTTTCGACTTGAAATTAGATAAAGGTTTCTAACCATTAGAGGAGTGAAGTTCTGGAACAGCCTTCCAAGGGGAGTAGTGAGGGCAAAAGACATATCTGGCTTTAAGACTAAGCTTGATAAATTTATGGAAGGGATGGTATGATGGGATTGCCTAATCTTGGCAATTGATCTTTTATTATCAGCAGGTAAGTATGCCCTGTGGCCTGTGATGGGATGTTAGATGGGGTGGGATCTGAGTTACTGCAGAGAATTCTTTCCTGGGTGCTGGCAAGTGAGTCTTGCCCACATGCTCAGGGTTTAACTGATCACCATATTTGGGGTCAGGAAGGAATTTTCCTCCAGGGCAGATTAGCAGAGGCCCTGGAGGTTTTTCGCCTTCCTCTGCAGCGTGGGGCATGAGTCACTTGCTGGAGGATTCTCTGCAGCTTGAGGTCTTCAAACCACAATTTGAAGACTTCAATAACTCAGACATAGGTTAGAGGTTTGTTACAGGAGTGGGTGGGTGAGATTCTGTGGCCTGCATTGTGCAGGAGGTCAGACTAGATGATCATAATGGTCCCTTCTGACCTTAGAGTCTATAAGCATAAGATACATATGGTGAACAGACAACGGGCCAGTAGAAATAGGAGCACACTGGTGCTTAGTAATATTTTAAAGCAAGTGTATTGAATAGTCAGAGAAAGTCACACCTGAATTTTAATAAGACTGGCCATGAGCACCCTCATTCAAGAAGGGCACTTAAGCACCTGCTTATATGCGTTCCTGAATAGGGATGGATTTAAGGACAATCATAAGCGCTTTCCTGAATTAGAGCTACAGTTTGAGGCTGTCATCTGAGCAATACGCTTTAGCTCAACTTCTACCTTAAAAGAGACAGACAAGACCACCTCAAATATGCACTATGAATACAGGGTACAGTTACAACTCTACAGGTGTGTTCTGCTGAGACACAGCTTAGCACATACTTATTATTAAAAAAAACAGTTGAGATGTAGCTGTCAGTATAGGAAAATGAGTTTACCCTGTTAAATAAAGATGCAAATACTACATGGGTTTTAACAGAGAGGGTAGTTAACCACTGGAACAACTTGCTAAGGGATGTGGTAGATTTTCCATCACCTGCAGTCTTTAAATCAAGTTTAGATGCCTTTCCGAAAGAGATACTCTCGTTGAAGCACAAGTTGCTGGTCTCTCTTCAGAAGTCACTGGGTGAAATGCACTAGTTTCTGTTACACAGGAGATCAGACTAGGGTCAGAATGGCTCCTTATGGCCTTTCAAATCTAAGTATATGGGCATTGACAAAATTATTAAGATACCAAACTTCCTGAGAAGTGAGTTAGCTATATAGGAAATCTGAGGTCCACATTTTCAAGTTGCTGATATGTACAGCATTCCAGTTAAGGGGGCCTCTACTTGAGTCGCTGAACACCTAATTTCCAGAGGTACCTCAAGCTGAATCCCCATCACACAGATGTCTCAAGTGGTAAAACCCATACCTGCTTGATATGGCACTGTCCTCCTCTAATAGCAACTACAGATTGAGGAGTCTGCCACAGTCTTGGCTAAGAGACGTGTCTTTTAGCTCATGCAGTAGAGGCTCATTCACTAAACTCCAGATGTCCCAGGTTTGATCCTACCTGCTGCCAACTGGCCTAGCATTACAGTGGATTTCATCAAACATAAGTCACAAGGGCTTTGTCTCACTCTCTCAAGGGCAATACACGTTTTCTTTGTCCTTTCCCAGCTCAGACATGCACCAAAACATTCAAAACACAAGAGCCCAAAAGTCAAAATTCAGTTTCCCCACAGGGTTGTTTCTCCAGCCTGTAGTTCTCCAAGGTTTAACCCCAAGATTCAAATTCAGGAGGCCAGTAACCTCCCATGGAGGAATTGCACTACCCTGAGGAGAGCTGCATTTATCTGATCCTATTGACCCCAATCTCTTCTTTTCTCAACAAGCCTCACCTGGCCTCTGAGGATGAAAAACAGGGCAGCCATCCTCTGTCTTTTCTGGCTAACGTGTTGGTAAGGTAACCCAACTGATTCCCAGGTGTCATGACTCTGGTACTCATCTGAGTCCCAAAAGACAGTGAGAACAGAAAAGTGTTATAGCATAGAGAGACATAAAAGGTGGGGGGAGGGGACGAGATGATGACATGGTGATCTTTCATACTCCGTTTGTATCCCATTTACACAATTATATCACATGCAACATTATGAGCTCTATAGACTACAGAAACCTCCCTAAGCACTAAACCACTCAGAAACAGCCCCAAAAGTGAAGCCCCACAATTATTGAACACTTGGACATTTCAATCAGTGTCAATAAGGATATGTTGAACCCTAATGTCATTGTAATGAATGTACATATAGAAGGATTAAAAAAATAATAATCACAAGTTTCTGCTAGTTATACATAGCCAAGATTGTGGGGGGAAATCCTATGGTATGTCTTACCTGAAAAGTGGAATATGATCAGAGATTTCTGAGTCAGCATCAAAGCACACACATTTAAGTTAGGATTTTGTGTTGAACATTATTATTGGCATTTTTTTTACTTCGGAATGCTTTAAATTGGAACGTTTGATTATTGCACTGACAGGTTTGTTTGTTTTTTAATCAAATTATTTTTAATGGTGTCCTTTGCCCTTCTGCAAGAATTCTGTTTTCCCGGGGTTGAGGATTGGAGCACTCCAGCAATAGCATCCAAACATTCTTCTAGTCCAAATATTCAGGATCCAAAGAGCAAGAGCTGTACAGTTGTATTATTGCTAAATATTGCACATTTAACTCTCAGGTATTTCTAAGGTGCTTAATCATCTTGGTTTATAATCACTGTACAGAATTAAGACGTCTGTAACAATAACAATAATCCTTAGCTCTTTTTTAGCCCTTCTCACCAGTAGATCTCAGAGTGCTTTGCAAAAGAAGTCAGTAGCATTATCCTCATTATACAGATGGGAAAACGGGGGCATAGAAAGGTGAAATGACTTGCCCCAGGTCATCCAGCAGCTGAGCCTGGAATAGAATCAAGGTATCAAGTTCCAGTCTAGTGCTGTATCCACTAGGCAACACTGCCTCTCCTACTGAAGTGTCTGTGTTCTCCTGTGACCAGAGATGTGTGACTTTAGTGTTCAGGTTACTGCTGTTGGGTTTTTTTTCTGATGGTGATGATAGCAGCATAATTTACAGATCCTGTTCCTGCAGGAGAGAATTCCCCTAAGGGATGTGTCCCCACTTGGTGTTTAGAAATGGCCTTACTAAGAATCATGTGAAGAACATGAGAGTTAGGGCCAAACCCAGAGGAATGCCACACACCAAATCCTAGGTGATGAAAACTAATTAGTAGTTCATTACCACTGGCTGACTCCAGCTTTCTAGGTAGGGCAGAATCCCCTGAGGGCAGTTCCAGGCAAACCAGCAATGCCCCTTTGGCATCAAAGCAATAATCCATGTTCAGTGGGATCAGTAGTTTCAAGAACTGGTATTAGAGGATTCTGGGAAATCTAGCATATGACCAAAACTCAAGAAAGCCTCTTCCATCAGGAACTTTTTCAGCTGGAGCTCATGGGCCTCTCTAGTTCTGGGTGAGAAGGATTTATAGATACTACACTTAGCAGAGAGACGTGCTTAACCCAGACAGTACAGGCACCAGTGATGCTTGTTGCTGATGGAGAAGGAGCAAGGCAGGAGACTCAGTTCTTGAAGACCAGGACCCTAGGCATAGTCCTGAGACTAGAAGGGTTTCTCCCCAGCTGGGGATGGTATTTTACTCTACTTATAAACTATACACTAACTAGAAGTCCTGTGCTAAAATATAATCTAGCTACAATTACATTTTTACAGATTCCGCAATAGTGAAGGAGGACACGATGCCGACTCACACCATGTGTGGTAAGAAGAAACTGGAGACCTCTCAGATGGGAGAACAAGGAGAGCAACTGAGCATGTGCAAGTCAATGGACACTGCTTTGAAGGAATTCCAGATTCCGGTGCACCGTGCCCATGCGTATGCACATGTGGAATACACATAGGGACCATCACATGAAGAACCCAAGATTTCCAGAAGTGACTGGCCATTTGGGGTGTCTAACCTGAAACCCACCCAAGAGTCTTGATTTCCAGGAAATGCAGAGCACCCACCTCTGAGATTCAGACCCCTTTCAAGTGTTTCAGGTTGGACACCCAAACATGGAGTACCCAACATCACAAGGGCCCAGATCCTTAAAGATATTTAGCCACCTAGCTCCCATTGAAATACATGGGAGTTAGGCAACAAAATGTCTTTGAGGGCCTAGGCCAAAGTGCTTTTGAAAATCTTGGCTATATGAATCCATTGACCCCAATTTAACACCAGCAAGACATCCTTTATGACCAACATAGCAATGATCATAATCCTCAAGGGAGGCCTACAACCTGACTAAAATGTAGGATGTGATTGGCATCCAAGTACATTATCTTCTCAAGAATCTTCTGCAGATGTGTTTGTGTATGAGAGAGACCCGGGAGTAAACAGCAAGCATTGCATCATCCACAGATAGCTTAAGGAAGGGGCAGACTTCCACACGTCTGAGAAGTGGCCATGTCCTCTTGCTAAGTCAGGTATAGATAATGCCTCCAAAACATCCCTGCTACTTGCTTTAAGCAATCAAGATGGAGAAAGATCTGAACCACTATTGGTGGGTTTTAGGAAATCCAGAAGACATGGACTTCATAATCAAAACCAGCACAATGGTTGGGAGACAGTCCATTGGAAGCCAACGGTTCTTGAAGTGAAAAGGCCAGAAAAGATGAGCCAGGAGCTGGAGGTTTTTAAGAACTGATTTGACAAACATGTGACAGGGATAGTCTAGATAATATTGTCCTGCCTCAATACAGGGGAGTGGACTAGATAGGTAATAATTGGAGATATACCAATCTCCTAGAACTGGAA
This sequence comes from Mauremys reevesii, assembly GCF_016161935.1. NCBI lineage: Eukaryota > Metazoa > Chordata > Testudines > Geoemydidae > Mauremys > Mauremys reevesii. Next base: position 46,798,585 of record NC_052630.1, on the reverse strand, counting down.
GGGACCTTGAAAGGTCATTGAGTCCAGCCCCCTGCCTTCACTAGCAGGACCAATTTTTTTGGCCCAGATCCCTAAGTGGCCTCCTCAAGGATTGAACTCACAACCCTGGGTCAATACTCAAACCACTGAGCTCTCTCTCCCCCCCTGACCTATCTATGATTCTCTCTTCCCTGTTTAATGAACCAGTCACAGTGAGCAACAGAAGAGAGAGCTGGTTGAGCACAGCAGTCTTGATCAATAATGCTGAATGGCCAACCTTCCAGGATTGTCCTGGAGTCTCCAGGAATTAAAGATTAGGTCATGTGATGACACCTCTAGGAATACGTCCAACCAAAACTGGCAACTCAGAAAGAGTTCAGCTGGCTGGTTCTTTGTGTTGTCTACAGGTGAGGATAAGTAACATCCCAGAGTCTCAGTCATAGCTCTTATGTAGAGCTGGTTGAAGTTTGTGCTAAACTTTTATTTTTAATTTTTAAAAAGGTCTTCTTTAAAACTGAAAACTTTGGTGAAAAGTTCTTGGTTATTTTGAAATTTTGGGTGTGGGGTTCCATCTAAACTGAAATTTCTGCTTGTTGGGTTTTCTGCTTGTTGGGTTTTCCCTCCCTTTCTCCCCCTCACCCTGTTTTTGCCACTGAATGCAGTAGACTGATTGGTGTCTAATTCCCCACACACACACTTTTTTTTTCTTTTTCCTTTATCTTTTTGCCATTGTAACTTTTCAAAACTTCCACAACTTTTGACAAGTTTGAGTTTCAGATTTAAAGTTCCATTTACTGTCACCTAGGTCCCTGCTCTAATCTCTAGACCCCCTATGCCTCTCAATGATCTTTGGGCAGGGCAGGATACAAAGGGGGAATTAATTAACCAGTACATATATTTATTATTATTTAAGCTATATATGAATTTATAGGTTTCCTAAATTATTCTGCAAGGATAAACTCCACTTAGAGAATTAATTCATTTCTTTAACTCATTTATGCTAATTAACTCATTTAGAAAGAAACCCCCAGTGCTACCCCTTTTGGGGAGGAGGGTGCGGTAGTGCAGTTTTTAAGTGGCATTTGTTAGCTTTTCTTAGACTCTTTCCCAATGCAAGTTTCACAATATTTAGTCTTTTTTTATTTCTTAAATCCCCAGCTCCTGGAGGCATGGGATTATGAGAATCTTTTTTAAAGGTCAATTTCTAGGCCTCCTGGTTGCAAAGAAGAGCTTGAAAATGTGATCCCTAATGGGTCAGGAAAGAGAAGGCAAAGGATACGAATCCCAAATGTATTTGTTTTTAAAAACTTGTGATTTTTAAGTCAATCTCATGATATTTTAGGGCTGACTAGATTAGATGATTAACTCTTTGGGGCAGAAACTGTCTTTGTTCTGTGTCTGTACAGCACCTAGCACAATGGGGTCATGATCCATGACTGGGGTTCCCAGGCATTATTGCAATGATATAATAACAATGATGATGATGGTTTTTGATTGGTTGGCCCTGGCACTACTGTGTACTAGAATCACTGATGCTTGACTAGGGTAACATTTGGAAAAACCAGGGGTCGGCAACCTTTCAGAAGTGTTGTGTCGAGTCTTCATTTATTCACTTAATTTAAGGTTTTGCATGCCAGTAATACATTTTAACGTTTTTAGAAGGTCTCTTTCTATAAGTCTATAATATATAACTAAACTATTGTTGTATATAAAGTAAATAAGGTTTTTTTAATGTTTAAGAAGCTTCATTTAAAATTAAATTAAAATGCAGAGTCCCCTGGACTGGTGGCCAGGACCCAGGCAGTGTGAGTGCCACTGAAAATCAGCTCAAGTGCCGCCTTCGGCACACGTGCCATAGGTTGCCTACCTCTGGTCAAAACTAAGGTCAAAAAGTGTCTATAAGCCATGGCCCACACCAAGTAAGGAGGGGCTCTCCACTAGGGGGCGTTACCTTGCCAGCTGACTGGAGGTGGGGTAACAACTCCATCTCTCTTGTCCACTAGGGGGTGCTGTGCCCAAACCAGTCACAATGCTCCAGGGAATGCTGGGGGAGTGGGTGCCAGTGCAGGCCTTGTTCCCGCCTTTCCCATAGCACTGTACCACTGCCCCCCGCCCCAGACCAGCCAGGCACCACTGGTCGGTGCAATGGGGGCAGGGCCAAGTGCCTGCCCACTTCTGGGGTGTAGCCTGTGCACATGAGACTCCCCCCACCCTTTCAAATGGGGAGCCCAAGAATCAGGTTGTGCTAGGTTCTAGTGCACAACGGAAGGGAGAAAATTTCCTTGTGCTTTCATCTCCCTCATCTTTTGTGCCCCTCCCCCCCATACAGGGCCAGACCACGAGCAGGTGTAAACAGACTTCATCAGCACTACAACAATCTACACCAGCTGAGAATTTGACCCAACACCTCAGCAAGCTTTTCTCTTCGCCCTCAGCTCTCCTCCTCCTCCTCAAGCGATGGCAATTAGAAAGGGCTCAGCAGCCATTCCATTGCCGTGTAATGCTTCTAAAGGCCAGAAATCGGATTAGGGGACTCAGCTGCAGCAGGAGTGAAGGCTGACCCCTGCCTCTGCTGAAGGTAGCCAGCTTAGCGAGGGCTGCTTGCTAGTACATGCTGATTTCAGTGCCTGAAAAATCAAACCGGGAAAGATGTGTCCTAGGGAGCCCCCTAGTGGAAAACAACTGAAAGTATTTAAAACTAAATGTATTTGATGCTAGGACTTCAATAACTCAGACATAGCTTAGGAGTTTGTTATAGAAGTGGATGTGTGAGATTGTGTGGCCTGCATTGTGCATTGTGCAGGAGGTCAGACTAGATGATCATAATGGTCCCTTCTGACCTTAAAGTCTATGAGTCTATGAGGAGAGATCAGTATTGGAGGTTGATATTAAATAATTACCAGACAGTTAATAACATTGCCCTACTATACTAGCCACTTTCCAGTCACCCAGGAAGACACAGTCCCTGCCCTAAAGAGCTGGCAATTAGTATTTGTCTCTCAGCTCCCTCGTTGGGTATGTCTACACTGCACACACTTAAACCCATGCTTGTGGACTCTGTGTTTCCAAGCCCAGATTTACACTGCTGGGCCTGGCTCTCACAGCTGTGCCAATGCGTCCATATGGCACTACACAGACCTTCTGACTCAGGCCTGTGGCTTCACCTGCGTCCACACTGCAAAAATGACAGGGCTTGGAGTGAGTCATTGCTGAACTTGGGCTCTGACCTACCCCTGTAGCAGGGTCCTAGGATCTGGGTCCTGAGTGCTTGCTGACCAGAGTCAGACTGATGTGTGTGTGGACAGAAGGGAAGCTTGGGCTCATACCTGAATCAGAACCAAGGTTTAATGTGCAGTGTAGACATGACCTCAGGGCGGTTCTTTGTAAGCCTGTCTATCATGGAGCACAGTGACCATTGTGGAAGCTCAGGGGAAAGTCACACATTCTTGTCTTCCTTTGGCAGCGTTTACCTGATGGGTAAGAAGTTCTCCCAGGAGCAGATCGCTCCAAAGTACAATAGACTGGGGAGGACGTACTGTGTGTCTGGAGGAAGCAAAAGGAGCCAAGGGGCAGTGTAGAGTTTTTGTTCTGTGTTTGTGCTGGGCCTCAAGGCCACAGTCATAAAACTAAGAGACTAGTCACTGATGCTTCCCAGATCAGGCTCGGAGTCTTTAACAGCACAGCGATCTCCCGGGGGATAATCGTTACTAGACTAGGAGGAGCACATCAGAACAGATCAGTTCTCAGCTGTCCCAGAGCTCATGGTTCAGGCTGGTTGCAGACAGGCAGGTATCACTCGCCCATTTTATTTGTGGAAGGTTTTCTTCACAAGGGCTAGACACTTGGGGCTTTTCTTCACTGCAGTGTTTGCTGGACTTCTAACCTAACTTCTGGCCATGCACCAGAATGGCTAGTTCAATTTCCACGGTGCTTTCAGTTCAAACTAGCTGGCCCAGCACAGATTGAACCTTAATTGCTGCCGATGCTCCAGCTAGTACAGCTGTGTGGGGATGCAGCAGCTGGAGCTCCTCAGCAGCTAATCCAGTAGGCTCTGCTAGGCTAGCTTGGGTGAAATAACTCCAGTGTGTTAACTGGTGTGGCAAAGTCTAGTCCTTTGATTCAGTTTCCTCAGGTGGAGGAGGGGTTGGTGGGAGGCTGAGTCAGGATTGCAGTGATTTTATTGTAAGTCTCACAGTATTTGGTGTTTTAAAGCCCCAGCTCCTGAAGTCCTGGGATTATGTGAGACTCTCAGCTTCCATTTAAACTAAAAAAGCAAGTTTCTAGCCCTCATGGTTGCAGAGAAACACTTTAAAACCAGACCCCAAAGGTAAATACAGAGAACTCAACATTTTGTTTCAATCTCATGATTTCTGAGGCCCTGGCTTGTGATTTTTCAATTCTGAGGGTTGGCAATACTCGTGCTGGGATGATGGGGGTGGGTTCAGGTCTCATCTAAATATTAGGATCCCCACAAACAAATATCCTGTAGCTCTAAATGCCAGCACATTTGTTGGATGGACTAATAGCCATGTGAATGAATGGCCTAGCATTACTGCAAGGTGGTCCCAGCGCGCTGGTTTTTCCTTTACTGATTATTCCCTTGGCAGCACAGCTGCCTGGAGTCTGGGAAGCATAAGCCCAGCTCATGTTGGTAGGATTACATGTTGGTGATAGTAGGAGGTATATGGTCAGGGGTGGACCAGGGCTCTGGTGGCTTCTTGCACTCAGGCCCTCCGCTATGTGGACCCAGGAGGTTGCCAGCCAAGCCCACCTGCATTTCTCTCCATTAGCCACTGGGTTTCCAGCACTTGATCCTTACACCAGGTCACATTTAAAGCCAGGTGAATTATTCCGATCCGTGCTGAGCTTTTCCTGGGTTGGGGGAGGTGGGGGGAATGGGGCCATTGCTCTAACAACAGCATTTTTAGTCACGATTGAAGATGCTGCTAAGGGATGGACAGCTGTGCAGCTTGGGGGACTGGCTGTCTTAGGAACCACTCAGCATGCAGCTCTGTTCACCCCCACTGGGAGCCAGGGCTGCTCTGCACACTCAGAAGCCAGGCCCAATGGCTCTTAGGCTGGACCTGCAGAAACCAGAGCACCCACTGGTGGAGGCAAAGCCCATCTTTCAGAACACCAGGCTGCTGCACGTCCCAGGTAGCTCTTATTTCTTTGGCATTACCCCAGTGTCTGTCTCTCCAGGTACCCAGCAGGCCCCCATCACCCTAGTGCCTGAGCACCTCATCATCTTTACCCTCACACACCTCCTGTGAGGCAGGGCAGGGCTAACGTCCCCACTGTACAGTGCGGCACAGAGAAGCTAAGTGACATGCCCATAGTCACCTTAGCAGACCAGGTAATCGAACCCATGGGTCCCATGTCAGTGCCCTAACCACTGGGCCGTCCTCCTGCCACAGGAAGCTGGGGCTTTGGCTCCAATTGTTAAGCCTGGCCCTGGACTGGGGCTGCCCTGGTTACACACTTCGGCTGAGTGAAAAGCCATTAGACGGATGCTGTCAGCCAGTGCTAGGCAAGGACACTGGAGCAGCACCCACGGAACTGGTCCAGCATGGGCAGTGACCCTGCACGTTCCACGTGTACCCCCCTGACCCTAGCATGGAGGGACCCCACTCAGGCGAGGGGGTAGATCAGGCCTCAGGGTTTGGACTGCCCACAAAAGGTGCCCATTTGTGCTACCTGGGCGCTGTGAACATCCATGGCCAAGGAACAAGGCTCATCTCCAGAGACCGCTGCGGCCAACCCCCCTGCAGAGAATAACAGCGTTCCCACAACAGTAAGGGCTTGGGCCTGCAAGCCACTGGGTGCTCAACTGTGGGGCCTGTTCCCTCCCTCTCCCCACGTTGCCATACAACTGCTGTACACGGGCCTAGGGCAGCCAGGGCACTCAGCACCTTGCAGCCTGAGCCCTACATTTGCCTGCATTTGAACCAGCCTCCTCACGAGGCAAATGGCTGCATAGCCCATGACTGCCCCCTCCTCCCCCCACCCAATCCACCCACCCTCATTGCAGCCAACTGGTTGCTTTGTGTGCTTTAATTCGGACCAGTTTCCAGCTGAGAAAGGCCGAGCCCCTTTTCAGCCGCTTACAATAGCTTAACAATGGCCAGCCAGAGCGAGTGATGTTCATGACTGGAGTACAACGGGGGCAAGCCCTACCCCGAGGGCTGGAGCCCCCTAAGCTGGCCGTGACGAATGGGCTCAGGGCTAGTCTCCGCAGGGTAATTACTTTCACTGGGGCCCTGGCAAGCCAGTCTCGCTGTGGTAGGGTGACCAGACAGCAAGTGTGAAAAATCGGGACAGGGGGTTGGGGCGTAATAGGCACCTATATAAGACAAAGCCCCAAATATCGGGACTGTCCCTATAAAATCGGGACATCTGGTCACTCTACGCTGTGGTGGCAGCAGCGCTTCTGACACAAGGCAGGCTGGGGAGTGGTTAGAACTCCCCTCTATGCCTCCGCCAGGGCGTGGGTGAGAATTGCAGGTTGCACAGTCCACCTTTACTGTGCATTGCACTCGCCATCTCCCTGGCTGACTCCACGTACTGTCTCCTCCCTCCCGAGATAGGGGAATTGCTGCTCTCCATTGCCTATTACTGTTTTCTCCCAGCCTCTTCTCTGCCACCTGCTCCCTTCCCCCTCCATCACTGCCCCCAGGAGGGCTGCCATCCAACCCTTTCCCCCATCACTTTCTTTCCACTTGCTTCCACCCCTCACATTGCCTAAATCTGCCTCCTGCTTCTCCCAGTGCCCTGCCGCCCCACCTCCTTTCACCCACCTTTGCCAGTGTCTCTCCTGTCCTTCCTAGGCCCTGCGTCTCATCCTGGCTCCTGAGCCATCGAGTGGCAGCCATTTTGCCCATGGGCATGGCTTCTGGTCCCCTTGCACTCAGCTGGGTGTGGGTCAGGCACTGGCGTTTTGCAGCAGGGGGCTTAAAGGCTCAGGCTTTGCACAGGCCCCCAGCTAGGGAATGGTGCTTTAAGGCGAGCCCTGTCTGCGCTCACCTGCTGCAGCCTGGTTCCTGGCTCGCAGGACGTGGCAGGCCTGTGTGGGGAGGAGAGGGTGCAGCTGTGGGGGTTTTGCGACATGAGCACAGAGTAGGGTCACATGTGATGGCGTCCTTCCTGGGCTCATGTGCAATTTGGCACCAGACGAGTTGAAGTTCTGGACTCAGGTACTGCACTGGTGGATGCTGCAGCAAAGCCTGGCTGAGCTAGTAGGCAGAAGGGGCATCAGCTGTGCAGGCTCCCTCCACTCCAGCCCATGAGGGTCCCACCACACCCGCCTGACAAAACGAGCCATTTCTGAGGAGGAGAGGGAAGATCAATGCTGGAAGAGAGGGAGGACAGTTTTGTACCCAGAGTGCTGCACTGGGGCTCAAGAGAGCTGAGTTTAATTCCTGGCTCTGCCACAGATGCCATGTGACCTCGGGCAAGTCACTGAATCTCTCTGGGCCCCAGTTCCCCATCTGTAAAAATGGGATTTTCTCCCCCCTTGTAAGACCTGTGTCTGGTCCCCAATCTCCACGGCCATCTCTAGGTGCTGCTACAATAAAATCCTTAGCATAGCTGCTGCTCAGATGACCCCTGCAGCTAGTGCTTTTGTGGTGGAGACCCCCCTCTCTGCTAGGAACTAATCTGGGACTCCCCAGAGAAGCTGTGATGCCTGGAGCCCCCAGCCAAGCTCAGAACCTCCTGGGGCTAGGCCCCACACACATCCCAAAGATCTTACAAGCTAGACAAAGGGTGGGTGGGGAAATGGAGGTAGACAAGGTCCTACAGCAAGTTGGTAGTAGAGCTAGGAACAGAACCTACATCCCCAGAGTCCTAGCCTGGCATGCTATCCACTGGACCACACCAGTAACTGTTTCCCAGTGTGTTGCTTCAGATCTAGCCCATGCCTAAGCCCCGGGGTTATCCATCCCCTTCCCTCTCCCAAACTCTGTGTCAAATGCATCCCAGCGTGACAGAATAACACACTCTCGGCTCTGATCCAGGCCGATCTCGTATATATTATTTTAATTTATTTTTTTGCTTTTATTGCAAGTGAAAAAATAATTTAAACCGATTACATGTACAGGGGGGAAGGGTCTTGTTAGCGCTCTGATAAACTGCAGCGATTCCACAGCTGGCAAGGAGAGGGTCTGATGAGTCAATTCGTCTCTGTACAAATATTCCCACCTAAAAAGATCTGAGGGTTTATAAAGCCTCTCTCTTGATTACAAGCTGTCGCAGTACAGGGCAGGGGCAGGAAGACTGGGCAGGAGCTGATGTGGGTCCACGATATCCTAAACTGTCCTCTACCATCTCCCTCCCAGCAACAGGGTCAGGTGATCTGGAGTGGGGTCTCGAGCATCTCCATGAGAAAGGTGTCGATGGGCGTGTCCCCGATCAGCTTGAAGAAGAAGAGGTGCTCGAGGCATTTCAGCCCGATGGATCTCAGCGCCGGCAGCCGGAGGAGGAGTTTGGCAAATCTGGAAGAAAAGGCCACGGAATCACAGAAGTTAGAGATGGGAAAGGACTATTGTCATTATTATTCCAGTAGAGTGTAACCAAGATCAAGGCACCATTGTGCGGGGGCTGCACAAACTCACAGTAAGGAGCAGCGCCTGCTCTGAAGCGCTTACAATCTAAATAGACAAGATCTGTGAAGGAAAGGAAACAAAGAGGTGAAGCCTTTCACCCAAGGTCAGTAGCAGAGCCAAGAACAGAATCCATGTCTCCTGATTCCCAGCCAGTGCCCTATCCATTAGCTCACACTGCCTCTTCTACATGTACCTCTACAGTCATAGCACTGTATCCCTGTCAATGCAGGATTGTCCCCCACACTGCTACACAGAACTGAGCAAATAACTGATTTTTTTCCATTTCAGGGACTGAACTGAAAAATCCAGGAGAAAAATTCAGTTAGGTTCAAACAAAAAACTGATTTTCTTTTTCATTTTCTCTCTCCAAAATCAGTGGGGGGCGAGGGGGGACCCCAAACAATACCTTTTTTCTGACCTGAAATGATTTTGTTGTTTTTCTTGGTTTTTTTGTTTTGGGTGCTTTTCACCATTTTTTAAAATAGTGAAATTTCAAAATGAAATGCTATTTTGAACCAAAAAGTCAAAACAAAACGTTTTGATTTTTCTTACATTTTTTTCAGCCAAAAACGATTCACCGATTTGACCTGAATTTGCAAGGAGTTTCAGTGCCCCCCAAAATGCAATCTACTATTCACCGAAAATATTTCGCTACATGGTCTAATCATAGAATCATAGAATCAAATCATAGAAGATCAGAAAGGGATCATCTTCCTGACCTCCTGACCCATGCAAGCCGATCCACCCATCCACCCACCACCCCACCCCACCCCCCCCCCCCCACCCCTGCCCCAGAGGAAGGGGAAAAGGGCCAGCCAGCCAATCCCAAAGGAAAAAAAATTCCCCTTCCCCTTCCCCCCAAACATGGCTGAATGCGGGCAAGAGGCTGCAGACTCTCAGCCAGACTCTCCAAAAAAACTAGATCAAAGGTATAATTGACCTATTGACTAAGCCCCTGACCTATTCACTATCCATCATCTCCACATATATCATCCTTAATTAAAGTCATCTTAATCCTTTGGAGGTCCTTCTTGTCCCCCACTGTTCTGAACTGTTACTGCCTCCCACCTGCACTCTTAAAACCGCCTAAAACCTTCGCCTAATTTCTCTGCCTGTGACTGTTTACAGTTTATATCCGTTTGTCCACATGTGCACTGAGCTGGAATAATTCTTCTTCTTCCCCCCTTTATTTTCCCTATATATTTAAAGTGTGTATATATATCCTCTCCTCTCTCTCTTCTTCTCAAAACAAAAAAAAAGGAGCTCCTCAAGTCTCCTTTTCATACGAAAGGCCTTTCATTCTTCGGATCATTAGTCATTCTTCTCTTGTACCTGTTCCTGTTTGATTTCATCTTCTTCTAAACATGGAGACCAAAAAACACACACACACAATAAAAATGAGTCTCCAGCGCCTATATATATAAGGGACTAGTACCTCCTTATCCCTACTAGAAATACCTCGCCTAATGCAACCCAAGACCGCATTAGCTTTTTTAACGGCCACTGTTCTGTCCAGTCTAGTTTTAAATAAGACAGGGATTCTATGACGTCCCTTGGGAGATTATTTCACAAGCCACATACATCTGGAAGCTGTCTGATGCTCACCCTACATTTTCCTTCTCATAATTTCATCTCACAGTGGGAAAGCCTGTCACTTAATTCAGCTGCTGGTTCCTTTGCTCCTCTGTTTAATCTGATCAGAATCCCAGGGACTCAACTCAACTGTGTTAAAAGCACTACAAACCCCTCTCTTTATTTGGAACATTTGGGGCAAATTTCAGCAGCTGAGCAGGATACATGGGGACAGCTGGATGGTAAAAACCAGCAGGTCTTTGGAGAACAAAAGAGGGAGAATTTTTTATCCCACATTTTCAAACCTCCAAGGCCAAAAAGAGTTTGGAGTCTCCCCCAGCCAGGGCTTGAAGTAGTGATCTAGAGCTAAAACATGCCACTAAAATCATTGTTGAACTCTGTTTAAAAATGGATTGCCCCTAAAAAACCTTCATAGCCTATTATCAACCTCCTCTGCCCACCCGCTTCCATTGTATTATGGACCAAACGTGGCCACATTTACAGCTGACTGAACTTTATCCATGTCCCACTTCCTTTCTGTAGCACACAAATCTGTAGCCAAAAATCGCAATGCTGGCAGCACCTTGCTTCTTAGGTGGCTTAAATAGCAATATGATGTTATGTGCGCCGGCATTTCTAGAAACTAGCCAGAAGAGGGTAGTGTTGTACAACCCAGGAGAACGAATTGCAATGGGCTCCTGTAGTGGCAAGAGGACACTGCTGGTGTAGAGGACCAGAGATAGGATCAGGTGGGTTACAGAAATGTCTTCTTTCCTTGAACCAGCTATAATTTTTCATCAGAGAAACAACAAATTTCAGCCAAAACCAGACCTTTTTTTTTGGTTTTCAGCCAAAAATTCTCCAGTTTGGGGCTGCAATTTTGCTGACACAAAGTCATTTTATTCTACTGAAAGTGTTGGTAAAATTTTTACTGTTCATCCAAATTTCCAGCAGGGAAAACACATTTTCTAGCCAGCTCTCCACAGATTCCTGCACTCCTAGCAAAGGCAGAACAAAGAATTGCTTGGTGCAAATCTCACTATTCCACACCCCTCAGGGAGTGTGCCACATGTGTCTGCTAGAGACAGAGATGCAGCACTGTGCTACTCAATATTTACCTTCCAGGTTGTTCAGGGTACTTCTGCTTTGTATATGCTTCGAGCGTGGCATAGACCTTTTCTCGTAGGGACTCCACCTCGAAGGGACTGGACAAGCCCTTGGCATCTGGACCAGGGAGAAACCCAAAGCAAGAAGGAAATCATTGCAGAGTTGACGTTTCACACTTCGTTTGGTTCACAGCTGAACAAGATGATCAATCACTAGAAAAGAGCTGGAGATGGCTCCTGTGAGCTGGCAGCAGTCTCTCCCCTCCGGCAGACTTTCTTCATTAATATTATCTGTCATATTATACAGTGGCACCTAACAGCTTCCCCAGGATGTTAGGTGTTGTACATACACATAGTTAGGGACAGTCTCTGAGTGTGCATTATGATACAGTCTTTAATGATATGATCTCATACTGCCTCATTCCGCACACAGGCTGGACAGAATCAAGGCTGTGTGTGAAAAACTGTAAATCGGATATTTCCTAACTTTCAAGTACTTCCCTTTTGCACCCTAAATCATGTTCTTTTTATGTAGATTTTAGCATATTTACATATATTTGTACACACACACACACACACACACACACACACACAAAGACAATATCTGTCTATCTATTCCCCACCACACTGAAAGGATCTTAATCGGTTTGGGGATTGAACCTGCCATTCTTTTCCATACAAAATAGCAGTTGCTCTGGAACGTGAAGTGCTCTGAAGTATGGCTGTAATTTCCAAAGTGATGAGCCCACCCCAGGCTGCCCTGTGCTACTCCAACAGAGCCTGCAAGTGGACATAACTGGTCTCTGCAGGTAGCACAGTTGGTTCTGTTACCGGGTACTGAGATGGCCAAGGGAACAGAGGGCAACAATTCCAGTAGCACAGGACCCCGGCCACCACACTTGGGGGAGAACTGTGGTCTGATGGAGAAAGCACTGAACTGACAGTGATGAGAGCTGGCTTCCATACCTGGATCTGCAACCTTGGACAACTCTCTGGTTCTCCTCTTGTCTCTCTAGAGTCTCAGCTCTCCCATGTGTATGCATACAGCACCTAGCACAGTGGAACCCCACTCTAGCTTGGTGAGCTATTGCAGGAAAGGAAGATAAGAGTGCTACCTACCGAATTCCCAGTACCCTGGCATGGAATTTGGCCTCCTCTTCCACAGCTACAGAATGTGCAATATCACGGAAAGGTTCCTTTCTGAGCAACGCTTCGGATGCACTACTGAGGTAGGGCACAATCTAGGTTTCACCCAGGGCCAGGATGCTCTTTGTCAGTGATTAGTTCCAGAGTTGGATTACCCTTTTGTGGGCCCCGCCCCCCACTCCACCCTGAGGCCCCACCCCCGCTTGGCCTCTTCCCCCTGAGGCTCTGCCTGCCACTCACATGGGGTGGGAGGGGGAAGAGGCAGAGAGGATGGGGCCATGGTTCAGGCGCCGACCCTCTTCTGAGTGTGGGCCCATAGGCGGCAGGTTCGTATAATTTTTGGTGGGGCCCAAAATGGTGGTCCCCCCCCCCGCCGCTCTCACCCTGTAAGCTGATATAAAATGAAGCTACAATGCGTCAGCACCACAAGATTACAAGGGTCAATTAAAAGTGGAAAGTCAGAAGCAGCACTTGCCTGCTTCAATATACAGTATTAAATTTTGTTGCACCTGTTGTGACAAAGTGGGAATGTTCTTAATGTTTTCTCTGAATACTGTGTGGGTGCCTCAGTTTCCCCTGCAAAGTGCCAACTGACGGTGTTGGGGACAAAGAGATCAGGTGGCCTCCTTGTCCAGAAGAGACACAAAGGCCAGAGGAGGGAGTGTCAGTTTGGAGCTGGCTGGGGAAATTGGGAGAGGCCCAGAATTTGGGTCTGGGCTCCCCACCCCCCAAGATGGACCTGACTGAGGGGTCCTGTTTTCTATACCTACAAGCTCTGTTTTAGACTGTATCCCTGTCATCTAATAAACCTTCTGTTTTACTGTCTGGCTGAGAGTCCCATCTGACTGCGGAGTTGGGGTGCAGGGACCTCTGGTTGCCCCAGGACCTGCCTGGGCACACTCGCTGCGGAAAGTGCACAGTGTGGAAGGGATGAATGCTCCGAGGTCAGACCCAGAAAGGTGTAAGCTTCTTGCCCTGGAGACAGTATGCTCAGAGAGGAGGCTCTCCCAGAGTCCTGACTGGCTTTGTATGGAGTTGTTCCAAAGCATCCCAGCATCCCCTTCCACCCCATGTGCTTCCCGGAAGTCTGCACAGGCACTGACACTCCCTCCTCTGGCCTTTGTCTTTTTTCCAGGCATTAGGAGGCCACCTGATCTCTTTGTTCTCCAACACCTTCAGTTGGCACCTTGCAGGGGGGTGGCCCAGGCCATCAGTTGCCTGGAGGCAGGGTTGCAGCCATTATCTGTGCAGACGGCATCACACTGGCCCTCTAGGGCTTTACAACAATCACACCCCCTTATCCCACCATCTAGAGCCTTAAGAAATGCATTGGGGAAACTGAGGCACACAGACAGTATTCAGAGAAAACATCTGTATATGACCAGTTACATACTTTGAAGGGTGTAAAATAATCAAATATTGTGCTAAATACAATGATACTCCAAACTGACCACCAAATTTAAGTTGCACGTTTTTCCCCTCAGGTGAGGGTTCTGGGGTGGGGCTGGGGATGAGGGGTTCACAGTGCAGGAGCGTGCTCGGTGCTGGGGGTGCAGGCTTTGGGGTGAGGCAGGGCTGAGGATGAGGAACTTGGGGTGCAGACAGGCTGCCCCAGGGCTAGTGCCAGAGAGGACTCCCCATCACCACCACTGGCAGCAGCAAGCTCCAGGGGAGGGACCTGCCCCCCTGCTCCCCAGAGCACACTCACTCTGCACCACAGTCACTGCACATGCTCCTAGGCCCCCTCTCAGGTCCAGAAAGCTCACTCCCCTCCCCTATGATGGGTACTAGGGGGTGGGGGGGTTTGCCATCATAGGTGGCCTTCCATGTTGCTGCCCCTCACCATAACTTCACTGTGGATGGGGCTGCCCCTTGCCCAGCATGGGGCAGAAGTGGGGTCTGCACAGTGATGGCTATGGGGCGGGGGAGCAGGGACGGGTGTCACAAAATTCACCCAAGCCCCAGCTGCTCAGGTAGGTCTATGAATCCCCTCCCCCATCTGCCCTGTGGTGGGTGGGTGCTGAGGGGAGGGGCACTGCCTTCACATATGGCTTCCTGCCTCCCTGACCCCTGCTACAGGCTGAAGCCTGCTGCCCCTCACCGTAGCTTCACTGGGGGATGGTGGGAGGGGATGGCATGGGGCTGCCCCTTCCCCAGCGCTGGGCAGGAGTGGGGGCTGGGGGTGGAATCATAGGGTCAAACACTCACGGAAGCCCCAGCAGCTGCTCAGGTGAGTGAGGTCAGTCTCCAAGTCCTGGCCGGAAGTCCCCTTTGCGTCTCCTCCAGGTAGGGGGAGGGGAGGGCTGCCAAACATGGCACAGCCCCCTCCACTCCACTCCGCTCCCCTCCCCAGGCCGGTGCTCCAGCAAGCAACAGCAGCTTGCATTGCTGTGTTATATTAGCCCTTAGGCAGCAGCCGGCAGCAGCAGAGGCAAGGGAGAGAGACACGCTGTCTGGTCTGCGTTCAGGCAGGGAAGCTCTGGGGCTGGGCGGGGAGGGGAGGGGAGGGGGGAAGCTCCAGCCCTGGTGGCGGTGGCGCGCTCCAAGCAGGGGAGAAAACATTGGTGGAGCAGAGCCCCTGCTTGGGAACATTCCTGGGGCTAAAGCCCCAGGGAGCCCATATAAGTCGGCGCCTATGGCACCACTGTAAACCTGGTAATGATTAGTTCTTTTTCTTTACTGATTCAGTGAAGCTGGATGTCGCTCATAAGGCTACTACAGTGATTCATTGATACTGAGACTTAAGCACATTCTTTCCAGGCACCTGATAACCCAGGACACAACATTTTTCTGGATTTTCAGGACTAGATGCTTGTTTTTGCCAGCAGTCCAAGGAACTAACTGGTAGCAACTTGCAAGGAGGGTGACATGAGATGTGTTCTTTACAATACAGGGGTTAAAAAGCCAGCTCCTCAGCAACCACTGGAGCTAGCAAACGGGAGTTATGAGATGCAGATACACATAATAAACATACTGTAAGGTTAGGCCAATACCCATCCCCCAAAACAAAACAAATCCCTGCAAGAGTACAAAGACTGCAGGGAGACATCCAGCAGCAGAGTGGGCTATCCAGTGTATGGCACTGGATGTAGCAGGTATGATATCTGCCTTGTGGGCAAGTGGGGTGTGTGTGCATTTGGTGCAAGCAGCTCATGGCCCTCAGAAACTGAGTACAGGCTCTGGAGACCAGAGTGATTGAACTGGGGGAGCTAAGGGAGACAGATAGGTACAAGAGGAAACTTTCAGGGTCACAGTACAACGGTCCCACCCCCAGTCTGACAGCCTCTGTGCTGTTGAGGAGGGTGAAAGTCTTGGGGAAGGAAAACATAAAGATGGAGCAAAGGGAAATAATCCCATAGTTGGGACCCTCCTTTCAGGTGATGTCATGGTACCCTCTTACACTGAATATACCCCTCTGGAGGAGGGGACCCCTGTTATTAGGAACATACAGGTAATAGTAATGGGTAGGGTGACCAGATGTCCCAATTTGATAGGGACAGTCCCAATTTTGGGGTCTTTTCCTTATATAGGCTCATATTACCTCACGCCCCCCGTTCCGATTTTCACACTTGCTGTCTGGTCACCCTATCATTGGGGTATTTTATTATTAGAAATATCGATAGTTCAGTTTGTGATGACCAGGAGAGACGCACGATGAATTGCCTGCTGGGCTTGAATTGTACTCATGTCTGTATGTATACTCATATTTTAACCAATACTCACTCTTTTCTTTTTGAATAAATTTTAGTTTAGTTGATAAGAATTGTATTTGGGTAAGATCTGAAATATTAATTAACCTGGGAGGTAATGTGTCCAATCCTTTGGGATTGGTAGAACTTTTTTATATGATAAATAAGATTTTCAGTAATCCTCATCATATTTGACTTGGGTGTCTGGGTGTCGGCCTAAGGTTGGGTTGCTTTATGGGAACTGTTGTTGGCTTCTGGGTAACCAGTGAAGCTGTTTTGTTCTGGCTTGGTAAATCTAAGTATTGGAATATCCACCAGCTTTGGGGATTGTCTGCCCCATTCTTTGCAGTTCACCCTAATTGAGTGACTTCAGTTGGCTCCCCTGGGACTCCATCACACCTGTCCATGACTTTTACTAAAAATACCCATGACTAAATCTTACCCTTAACTCACCAATCTATCAGAATTCTTTGAGGGGGTCAAGAAACATGTGGCCAAGCATGATCCAGTGGATATAGTGTACTTGGACGATCAGAAAGCCTTTGACAAGGTTCCTCACCAAAGCCTCTTAAGCAAAGTACACAGTCATGGGATAAGAGGGAAGGTCTTCTCATGGATCAGTAACACTCACTTTTGTCTAGCCATATTAGGGCTTACATCTCCTGGAGGTTGCAGCAGCCAGAGGACAACATGATCTTAACATGTTCTAAAGAAATCAGAGCAGTAGCCAGGGGTGGCTCCAGGCCCCAGCACGCCAAGGGCGTGCTTGGGGCGGCATGCTGCAGGGGGCGCTCTGCCGGTCGCCAGGAGGGTGGCAGGTGGCTCCAGTGGACCTCCCGCAGACGTGCCTGCGGAGGGTCCGCTGGTCCCGTGGCTTCGGTGGAGCATCCGCAGGCATGCCTGCGGGAGGTCCACCGGAGCCGCGGAACCAGTGGACCCTCCGCAGGCACGTCTGCGGGAGGTCCACTGGAGCCGCGGGACCGGCGACCAGCAGAGCGCCCCCTGTGGCGTGCTGCCGTGCTTGGGGCGGCGAAATGGCTAAAGCCGCCCCTGGCAGTAGCATATGCACCATATTTAGCCACTAGAGGATGACATATTCCTACACCCTTGAGAGAGTCTGACCTTCCTCCTAGTAGATGGTAATGGTGAACGCACACCTTGTGGTGGGACACACTCACAGACACAGCATAGTATGAATGACCATAACAATAAGAGGATGCATAATAATCCAGAAAGCATCTCCCCTGGATGTTGCTGAATGCCAATAAGAATTATTAGAGGGGGCCTTTGAGGGTGGTACGTGAAAGAGCCTTGAAGCATCCATTACCACCAAGACTTACCTGGGTTAAACAGGACAATGGCTCGCAGGCATCCCAGCTCAGACTTATCCATCTGCATGTCTTTCATTTTAGACACTAATTCTGTCAGAACTCTGCACATTGAAGACACAAGCAGACAGACAGAGACCGTATGGATGGTAAGGTCTGCATCTAGCATTAAATGCAACACCATGGCGATCTGGGGTGGAATGCTCCATAGATCAGCGCTGGCAAAGCACTCAGATGACTCTTGTGAGATTACAGGTTTATTGGCATAACCATTGTCTAGGCTGGTGCATTCAGGCATGGCCAGCTGTGGGGTCTGCATTAGCAGCAGCTGAATAGGAGCCTAAGAAAATGGTGATCTAGCTTGGAATGGAAGCTGCTATCTTTATTATGGGGGGGGACCATGGAGATGACATGGGGGCAATGCTGCGTACATGGCTTGTGAAACACCTGGGGGCAAAGGCCCAGTGTCAAGGGGAGATGTTAGCAGGAATACGTGGCAGGTCTCCCTTAGGCATGACCTTGCATGGAGGGGAACAGATGTCACTCTAGGTGATAGCAGAGAAACGGAGGCAATACCTGTCGAAAATGGAGCCCACACCGGCACTGTGTGCGCTGCTGCGGTGCACGTGTAAGCCTGTGGCGAGCAGGATGCCATCTTGCACGGTCACCGAGCGATGGGAGAACGAGGCAATGAGCAGCTCATTCCAACCTGCAAGAGCAAGAGACAGGTGAATGTGCGATGCCAGCAGCTCCCCACTGAAACACAGGGCACCGTCCCTTTAAATCAGGGCTGCATGCAGGGACCAGTGCAGGCTCCATTACACCAGCCCCTCTGCAGAGATGTAATGGGAGAGGTGTCTTCAGCCCCATGGCATCTTAGGAAATTCCAGCCCTCCCGTGTAATTAACAAAGGGCTGAAAGGGAGGCTGGAGGCAGGCAGTGAGGAGTAGGATGCTGGGACATGTGGGGGGCTGGAGACTGTGGGGGATCCCAGAGGGGCAATGTGAGGCCAGGAAGCTGACAGAGAGGAGTTGGGAGGGACGGACAGGAGTGTGATAAGGAGATTCTCCACCCGCAGGGCTTAGGAGAGGACTAGAACAGCAGCTCCCTCAGGGCAAGCAGAGCCCCCTCTGAGCAGCCAGCGTTTCTGCACACATAGGTAGGGATGAACTGGACCCTGAAATGATCACACCCAAAATGAAGATAGGAGGCATCTCCCGAGAGGCGCATGACTCAGAACCCAGGTGAAGCCAATGGCTTTCAGGGTGACGGGGTGGGGGGAATCTGACTCATGATTTCTGAGCCCAATGGCTGGCGAAAGGGCAGCCAGGAGGGGACGGGGCAGGTTTCCCAACAGCCCAGAAAACACAGGAGAAGCAACAACAGAAAACGTTTGGGGAAAAAAAAAATCTGCTTCTTCCTAAAATCGTGTCCCTCCAATTTTCTCTTACCCTTGTACTAGAAGCTGTTTTTTCGTACAGGAGAAGGACACATTCCGTAGCTCCATTAACCAAACAAAATACACTTTCATGAACAAGGAAAGAGAAGGACTGAGCCATATTCTGTTAGCAGCCAGTCTTTCCCAGATGACATTAGTAAGTTACTGGGGCCCGATCCAAAGCCCCTGAAATCAATGGGAAGACTCCAATGGGCTTTGGATCAGAGCCTTTGCACACCCCTTTAGCACCTCACAATGCCTGCACCACTAGCCCCAAGGCTGGTGGTTCGTTGCTAAGGCCCAGTTTTTCCAAGCTCTGCCAGTTTGGCTCATGGCACAATTAAGGAGCCCCTGTTTTATTATGGACCTTGCAACATTGCTATGTAGCACCAATACATGAGGCCACTGACACCAGAACATGAGGATACTGTCACCATGGTGTTTGGTGCAGCCTCTTAACACAATTATTTTGTTCCCCAGGACAAAGCCATTAGGTGGCAGCCCGCGGGTAACTTTGTGACATACTAAAGCACCCCAAAGAAATCAGCAGACATCTCCAGGATGCTGTAGGGAGAAACAAAGGAATAATGCAAGATTCAGATAAACAGGAGCATTTGGGGATTCTGAGAACCAAAGAATTTTACCTGCCCGCAGAAGAATCACTTGGTCTTCCAGTGTCAGCTCTGAGAAGTGGGGGATTCGCTTGGCCCATTCAACTAAGGTGAAGAGCTGCTTGTCCGCTGCATGGCATATATTGGTGACAGGGTCATTTGTCTAAGGAAGGAAAGATATAAAGAGAGAATGTGCCACTGAGAATTTCAGCAAATCAGTGACAATAAACTTGTTCCCTGCAGCCAGTATTGTGTCAGGTTAATATTACTCAGAATCACCATCCAGGTGATCAAATCCTTTGCCAGCTACAATTCAAAATGTGCATTTAACATTCTGGTTTATTGCTAGGCTTGGCAGAATGCGATTTTTATTTTTTATAATTCTGACTCATAATATCGATGTTTATTTGTAAGCATTTTTTATTATTTTTATCTATTTAAATTTTCGCAGTTGCGCAAACTTATGGGTTACAAGCATTTTTTTCCAGTTTTTATCTACTTAAATTTTCACAGTTGCAGTAAATTATGGAGCATCAGACAATGAGGGGGGTTAGACAATAATTATTTAATATAGTCAACACTGATATAAAAAGTTAAAGCTTTTTATAACACAAATTGTCAACATCACGTCAAAATATACTACATAAATATCCTTAAATGAAACTAATGTTTTCAAGCAGCTTTTTCCTTCCTTTGCCGATCTGAAATGTTGATCATCATCGATGGAAATATTTTTTTGTCTGTGTGTGTGTGTACGGCAAAATTAACCTTTATTGACATTGATAAAAATTGAATCCTTCCAATTTTTACCTACATTTCTAGGGTGTCAGTTCAAATCCAGCCGAAGTTAGTAGCTGATTACAAAATGTTCCCTGTTTGTTCAGTGTCCTTTGTGAAATAAGACACTGAGTCTCAGTCTAGTTCTCACCATACCATCCAGTTCACCCCACCATTGGCAGTCCTGGCCAGTGGCAGAACAAGCTCAACCGTCCTGTTCTACTCAGAAAAATGAGTCAATAAAATCCGACACCTTTCATCCAAATTCCACCCGCCACCTCACAGATGCCAATTTAACAGAACACCTGTGTTCCAGACACCGCAGTGCCCAGTCCAGCAGGGCGCACCAGAGCACGGTAGTCTTCAAGATCGGCCTTACTCATTATTAAATGCCGAGTTGGTTGAAAAAACAGGGGGGAAAATTAACACCCATGGTTTGTGACTTTCTTTCCACATGATTTTTTGTAAATAGCTGGTCAATGACTGTGGCTGATTCTGTAAAAACCTTCTTGGAAAATTTCTGCCATTTTTTTTAAATCAGAATTCAAATTTTTAATAAAAACTTCCATTGAGAAACTTTAATTTTTGGCCAGTCCTACTAAACAGTCTGTCAGCCACAGCAGCTCACTAATGGCCATTGGAAAGTGACTCTGCTGCAGATCCCAGAATCAGTTAACAATCACGTTGCTTTGATCTGGAGCTGCCACAAACAAGATGCGGGTCTCACTCCCAGCAGTGGTTCCTTCCTGGATATACAGCCCCATCAATCAGTTATCTGCTGTCAGTTGTAAATACAGGGTAGAACGCTGCCATCACAAGCTGCAAGTGGCTTCATCGAACCTGACCCGCATGCAAAGGCCTGACTTAAGCAGACACTTACCGAGTTCTCAGCATTCACGTCGCTGTACAATTCCGTCTTTGGTTCAACAGCCAGTTCAGCTTCTAAAATCCTCTCCACAGGCATATCCTCATTGCCATTGCTCGTGGACTCGGCTTCATTCTCGCTGCGCTCTCGGCTTCTCTGTCTCTCCTCTTGCACAGCTGGAACACAGAACAGTCCTCTGTACCATGCGGGAGCTTGGGAACGCTTCCCATCTTTCTAACTCAGCAACAGCAGGGGGATTGATCCCTCGGATAAAACCCCGCTCACTACTGAAGACCTTGGTGAGGAGGATAGGAAACAAAACAGAGGCAGCAAGATGCAAGGCTCTGTTGACATGGTAATACTGGAAGCAGATTTTATGGGCCTGATTGATCATTACCACGCACCTTGTGTCATCATTAACACCAGTGCAACACAACTGCAAAATATGACCACTCTGACATGAGTGGTGTGTTACACCTGCCTTGCAATGGTTTAGAATGACTGTGCAAAGTGCCGGGCACCGCTCAATCAAGCTCTTTTGGTGGATAGAACCAGGAGAGGTTTTAATTTGGCAAGCCTGCATCATGTCCGGATTTGGTTTTGCAAACCCCAAGCCAGGCATGATTTGAACGAAAGGCCCAATTTTATCTGAAACCTCAAAGTTGTTGGGGGTTGTGAGGATAGGGGAGAGTTCAGCGAAATGACTCTCGCTTGGGGCCATCGCTGTTCACTAGAACGTTGCATTGGAAAAGCAGCCCACAAAAGTCACAAAGAAGCAATTGTTCGAGAAGTGACATGTTGCTATTCCTGCCGGGCCGTGTGAGAGCAGCAGCCGGCAACCCTCCATGGAGCAAAAGCAGAAGATGATGCATTTGCAAATGTCAAGGATCCAATGGGGAAGTTTGTCAGGGCAACTGCCTCAGTTGGTTGCAATACGTCAGGCACTTGGAATCCATCATTTAAAAGAGTGGGGCTCAACCTTTAGCAGTCAAAGAGCAACTTGGTCACTGAATAGAGTGAAGCAGGTTGAGACTGCAACCCACAAACAGGGGCGGCTCTAGGCATTGTGCCGCCCCAAGCACGGCAGGCAGGCTGCCTTTGGTGGCTTGCCTGCGGAGGGTCTGCTGGTCCCACGGCTTCGGCGTGCCTGCGGGAGGTCCGCCGAAGCCGCAGGACCAGCGGACCCTCTACAGGCACGCCTGTGGGAGGTCCGCCAAAGCCACGGGACCAGCGGACCCTCTACAGGCACGCCTGTGGGAGGTCCGCCAAAGCCATGGGACCAGCGGACCCTCCGCAGGCACGCCGCCGAAGGCAGCCTGCCTGCCGCCCTCGCGGCACCGGCAGAGCGCCCCCTGCGGCTTGCCGCCCCAAGCACGCGCTTGGCGTGCTGGGGCCTGGAGCCACCCCTGCCCACAAACATACGTTACATGTTTACTGTAGCTCAGCAAACAATACACTCATCAAACCTGGCAAGTAAAGGTGACAGCACTTTTCACTTAATTTAGCCGCTGATGCTAATACAGATTCAACGCGCCTGTCTACGTGTCTCTTTTTCTGGATTTAAATTGCCACACCTGCCACTACACACTAATTTACACAACAGCTAAGGATGAGCCCCAATACTGAACAACCCAGAGCTTTAGAGAAGAGCAGATCCAGGTTCAAATTTTGCTCATGGCCTCTCTCTAGTGAGCTGCACTGACCGTCCCTGAAATTTGGGGCCTTAGCTCCAAAATGTGTGACGCAGGGAGACCCTCTGCTAGGACCAGTGTCATCCAGACTGGAAACAAGGTGTAAATTTTTACCGCTGCGAGTCATTTACCACTGGGACAATTTACTAAGGGTTGTGGTGGATTCTCCATCACTGGCAATTTTTAAATCAAGATTGGATGTTTTTTCTAAACAATCTGCTCTAGGATTATTGTGGGGGCACGTCTCTGGCCTGTGTTACACAGGAGATCAGACCAGATAATCACAATGGCCTCTGTTGGCCTTGGAATCTATAAATGAAACTGGCAGAAAATGGGAAAATTTATTTCTAGATAATTATATCATCTCACAAACATTGTACTGAGTGAGCATTACCCTGGACAGCAGCGGTTCTCAAACGGCTCTCCAGGGATCTCATTCACAGGGCCACCAGAAATCCCAGGAGTGACTGCCAAGGAGAAGGTGGGGCTTGTGAAGAAGCGTGGGAAAGGAGGTACTCCATGAATGTCCATCTTATGAAAAATGAATTCCATCTCTCAGTTGAGGGCAACTGCACATGTATTTCCCCCTAGTGGTTCAGCAAGGGAACCCACTCTCAGGTTTCTGACTCCTTTGGCTGTCAGCTCTCTTGGGCAGAGACACACATCTCACTCCCTCCTGATTAGGGTATGTTTGGCTGAACTACTCTGTGAATTCAACCAACAAAGACAGTCTTCCTCTACAGACCTACTCGCTTTCTCTTGCGGGGTCTGATAACAGTGTAATGCCACAGGTATAAGTTACTCCCACTGCACTTCCTATGCATGTCCATTTTATTCTTAACATAAAAGCACCACAGAATCCAACATGAGAAGTGGGGGTTCTCTTTTCTGATATTCCCCCACCCCACTCTAGGAGATGCTAAGAGATGGGGCGTCCCAAGGACTATCACAGAGTCTGGTCTGTTTCTACGGTTGTCACTCAGTGTTAATTTCCATCACGTCTGTCCTGATGCATCAGCTCTAAACATGGCTTAAACCTGACACCACGTGGTCCAGTGTGTCAGGAAAGATCTCCTTGGAAGCATCTGAAGGTCTCCCTGTGGGTAAAGGGAAAAGTTGCCCAAGGATATTTCCAATAAAGTGCCTGATAATGGATGACCCTCAAAACGTTCATTGGACCAGGATGGTTTTGAAAAATACCTCAAAATCTGAGTGCTCAGCCAAGCATTATTCAAACGCTTTGCCTCTCCTGGGTCTGCATAATTGGGCTGGGAATTTCATAAGAGATGTCTTTCTGAGATAACCCTTTTCCATCTCAGCTGAACATTCAGAAATGCACAAATATTTTTATTAAAGGCATTTTTAAAATTAAATGTATGAAATATTTTAAAAAATCTTTAAAGCTAGATATTCAGCCTGTGTAAATTGACATAATTACAGTGAGGACAGCTATGGAAAACCTATGGTCTAAGATTTGGTGAAAGATTGAGGCAAAGGTTTGCCTCAGTTCTTATTTATCCAAATCAGTTCTATCTTAGATATTTAGATGACCCCCATCCCCACAGTACCTGAGCACTTCACAATCTTTAATGTACTTTTTCTCCCAACACCCATTGTATTATATTCCTGTTTTACAGACAGACAGACTGACTTGCCCAACTAAAGTATTTCTCTTGAGCAGTCTAATCTCAATGTCCGTTGGGCAGAGACACGAATGCCTTTACTCTAAAGGAGATTGACATAATCGGTATGACATAAAACAATGTTAATGATAATTAAATGGCGCCTTGGCTTTGATTTTGCTGTGTGCGCACTGGAAGAGGAGATCTTTTCACATGTGACCCTGTAGACGGTTGTAGCAAGAGCATCAGTGTGGGGCAGAGCAGGGCTGGGCTGGGGATCTGGGTAGCTGTCATGTTATGACCAGATTATTATGTTAACATACCACATTTTTCTGCACAATTACTTTTCTGCAGAGATAAGGCTAATGAGGAGATTTCTTGCAATGGGCTTTAGCAAGGTCTCCTCCAGCACTCATGGGCGAGGTGGTGATGCATAGCACCCATTCCTCACCCCTTTTGGGGAGAACAAATGAGATGTAACCACTAATCTGCATGGCACAGGTTCCAACAGAGGCGGTGCTGTCACTTGGAATCAGATCTGCCCTGACCTTCTCCTATGCATAATTGGCAGGTGTGCTAGCCAATCACATGGCTCTGGCACGCCATGGGGTGGTAAAGTAGCCATGGTGTGGTAAAGCTGGTTTCAGAAAAGCTTGATTCTGCTGGCTTTCCCTTTTCCAGCTGAAGGTGGGTCAATGGACTCAAGATTCTCCCTTTAACCCAGCAGGAGGGGAGTCCTGGATGAGGGGCTACATGAATAACTGGAGTGGCCTGAGGAATGAGAGTGTAAGGTCCAGCTGGTATAAACCAGCATAACTCCTCTATAGCCAGTGGAGCTCCAGGCTCCCCAAGTAGCTCAGTGGGAATAAAAGCCCTGTCTTAGCTCTCTACCTTGCTCTGAAACAATCTGTGGCTCTCTTTGTTTTTTATTCCCGTGTGATTTTGCACTCCTGGGTTCACGCACCAAGGTACCATGAAAAAGCCCATTCTCACAGCATTTCTCACCCAGCCAGGAAGAGGAAGGACATGAAGGTTCACCAGAAAGTCTGTTCTCGTGAGATCTGTAATCGGCTGCGGAGGCCTAGGAAGTTAGCCAACTAGGATGCAATTCTGGCCCTGTTGATGTTAATGGCAAAACTCTCATTCACCTCAATGAGGTCTATCTATCTAAAATGCTTATATGGCCCTTGTCACCAGAGTATCTGAATGCCTCTGTCTCTAATGTATTTATCTCTACAACATCCCTGTGCAGTTGGGCAGTACTGTTTTCCCCACTGTACAGATGGGAAACTGAGGCACAGAGCGATCAAGGCCTTGTGTACACAGGGAAATTTACCAGCATAATTATACTGCCATAGTTATACTGGTATAACTGGCATAATGCCCTCGGTGGATACTCCTATTCCAGAATAGCGGTATAATTGTACTGGTAAATTTCCCCTAGACAAGAACCTAGCGGCTTGCCCTTGGGCACACAGAATGGCTCTGGTGGAGCAAGAACAGAACCACAGTCTAACTGCCCAGGCCAGAACTCTAACCATTGAACCATCCTTCCTCACTCAGGTCAAGCTCTCACTCCTGATGTGTTGTGATTGCTGCTTATTACTCTAGTCGTAATGGTCTCCCTCTTCCCTTGTGCTTCCCCCATCTGCTTGCTTGGCCCATCCACCTGTGGTCCTAGGTTGTAAACTCTCTGGAGCGGGGCCGTGTGTACCCAGCGGCTAGCAGAGCAGGGCCCCGACTCCTGAGAGAGTTTGGGAAAGGTTCTGATCAGCTTCTGATCTTTTGGATGCTTGGCCAAACTCTGACCTTCCTGAGGTTCACCCATCAATATCTTCCAGTTCTGCTAGGCAGCGCTTGTCTCTGTCTCATGGGAAGCTGCCGTTGCCCCATGAACACCGACACTTCGGGATCCCGTATTCAACTTCTTCCTGTCCTGTAGGTCCTGGAACCTGTCTGAAGCTCCAGTGACTATTGCAGAAACCCCCCGGCAATCTCATAGATCCTCCAGAGGCTCCTTCTCATGCTGTCTGTCTGTGGAGTTTATTCCCCCGGCTTGCAGCCTGCTGTTAGCAATATAATTACTTTAAAAGAAAGCAGCAGCAATTGCTAACTCCTTGAAATCACTTGGCACCTGGCTGGTGCGGACAGCTGTGCTTGGAATTAGGTTTTGGTTCACAACTGGCAGCATAACCTCCCACTGGCAGTGGCTGCACTAAGTCGCTGAGACAGAGCATCATTAATCACCCTGCAACTAGAGGAGTGGCCTAAAGACTGAGGGCAAAGCTCCAGTTCAGCCTTACCCTCCGTCTGGCTTTCAGGCCACCTCGGCAAGGCTTAGATTGTCCCTCCCCTTGCAGGGGGAAGTGGGGCGAGAGCGAGGACTCTTCTGTGTGCTCCCTTGCGCTAGCTCAGCTGGCTACACTGATTTTCAGCACAGGCATCCTCCAGCGTAAAGAATCACAGGGGGTACTAGAGAGAGGAGGTGGTCAGGGGTGTGGGCCTGCCCTCACTCTTACCATGACAACAGCCAGCCAGCAGGGCTGGGAGAAGTGCAGTGACAGAAAACTCATCCCCAGAAGGACAGGAGCATCCTATCGCTCGTAGTTTGTCCCATCAGTTCCCCCATCCCTGCTGGCTGGTTTAGGATCAGCCCCAGTTGGCTCTGAAGGGCAGTAGGGATAATCCTAACCAATCAACCATGCTCTTGGCGAGTGTATAACTGCCCTTGTGAGGCCTGCATAGTCCCTGCTACAGCGGTATCCAGTTCTAACATGCCTAGTCATGCCCTGAGCAGGAAACAGGCTATGCTGTAAGGCACAATTGCCCTTGACACCAGTGTCACAGAGTCACAGCAATCAAGGCCAGAAGGGATAACCGGATCGTGTGCTGTGACCTCCTGTATATCACAGGCCACCAACACCACCTGCTCCCGCACACTACAGCCCACAACTGAAATGAGACCAAAGTGGTACAGCTGCTCAGTGGTGGAAGGTTGCTCTATCCTTCTGCTCAGTCAAAGCGAGAGGAGGTGAGTGTCACAGGGTCTATCAGGCCTTCTCCGCCCCCAGGCTGGAGCCATCAGTGCCCTCACACATTCCACCCAAGGAAAATCCACTCAGACCAGGTGACCAGCAACACAATCTCCCAGAGGAGTAAATACTGAGCAGTCCAGAACCAGCAGGCCAGATAAGAAGGCAGTGGCATGGCTGGATGAGAGGATTTGCTCCTCAGTTAACCCAGAACCCAGGTCCAGGCTAGGGCCTTGCCCTAAGCACTGCAGCTAAGCTCTTGTATTTTGAAGGATAGTTTTTTCCTTCTTTGTTTAAAGGTGCAGACAGACGAATCCTGAATTGCTGTTTCTGTCCATAGAGTGACGCCAAGTGTCCCCTGCCCCAAGCCGGTGGCCAGAATTTGCCAACTAAGGTGGGGAACGGCTGCAATACCACATGTGGCCCTGAAGGAGGCACTACAGAGCAGTCCTGCCTGCCACAGGGAGGATAACAGGTTTGAAACGGCCAGGATTGTACGGCACCCACCTGATTGTGCGGTGTTGTATAAAAACCAGCTGGCTCTGTCTTTTCCCTACTCCAGGAGACACCTGTGCAGCTGGCTGGCTGTTCATGCCTACTTTAAAAGGGAATAAATGCTTCTGAAGGTGTGGGTGGAGGACAAATCTCCTCTGAAAGGAGAGTCACTGGAGCAGAACTCTGCTCTGGCCGCTCAGCAGAGCTGGGTAAGTGCATGTGGACTCAGTCGCTTTGCTGAAGTGGAAGGATGCTGCTCCTGAGCTATTTGCATCCCCAAGTATCTCCAGACACACGCTCTGGGCTGGAGAAGAAAGGGAGCCCTTTGAAACTATAGCAACAGGGTTCTCACCAAAAACAATGGAAAGGGACAAGGAGAACAAAGTGCAGGCGCTCACGGGGTCAGATCTCAGCTGGACTGAGCTGTATGGCTCATTGCGTCATTCCAGCTAGAAGGGGCTCAGCTCGGTGCTCTGACAGCAGCTATTTTTGTAGATGGAGCATGAAGAGTCAGACATTTGTGCTCTCGGTGTGGAGAAGCGGGAAAGGGCAGCATGCTCCTTTCGCCCTGTGCTCAGACGCCCAGCAGTCTGCAACCGCCGTTTGCTTAGAGTGCGCAGCAAAGAGCAACCGTACATACCTGTGAGCACAAATATAGACCCTCTAGCTTTGCAGGTAAGGGCTTCGTCCCCAAACTGCACCCGTACAAGGCTGAAAGGACATTGCGACTGGCTAAGGGCCTGATCCAAAGCCCAGTGAAGTCTATGGGAATCTTTGCACTGACTTCAATGGGCTTTGGATCAAGCCCTCTATTAACATTCCTGACTCATGGCCAGATTGTGGCCAGCTGCCTGCATGGCAATGCAAGGGTGGAGAAGCAGGTGCATGAATTCTCCTCCGCCTTGCGCTCCTGCCCAGTGCACTAGCCCAGTGGTTCCAGCCCCACTTGGGGCACAGAGGCTGCTCTCTCCTAGCTCTGCCTGCAGCACAAGGCTCCCCTTGAGGAGGAGAGAAGGGAGGGCTGGCTCAGCACACATGAGGAGGAGATGTGGTACCTCCTGGAGGGGTGGAGCAATGGCCACACTGCCCCTGCACAAACCTGTGGCTGGCCTAGCTGCACCTCCCTTTACAGGGCTTGTATGAGACACAGCCACCATCACTCCACCCATTGGCTGCCTGCTTCTCTCCGTAACTGCTCCAATCAGCCGTGGGACACTCACTAATCTCCCAGACGGCCTGGCAGGGTAACTCCCTGCCCCATTCACTCAGCACCCTGCAGCTGCATTTCAGCTTTGCCCATTTCCCCTTTCCTGCCTATTTGAGCTGGTATTTGCATAATTAATTCCCTGCCTAATTTCTTGATTAACTCACCTCATAATTAATTTGTTCCTTAGTCGATCATGCCCCGCATTAGCAAAGCTCTGCCTGACTGACTGATTTTCAGCCTGCTTGATTGACAGGAAGCCACCTCTTCATGGTTTCTCTACCTGAGTGATCGGTGCTGAGTCACAGGGGCGATGAACCAATCTGAGCAATGTCCACAATGCCCCTGACTCTCTCATCCTCTGCTGCACTGCCCACTTCTCTTCCCAGCTTACGCCTCCCTTGGGCCCTATCTCCCCATCTCATTCCCCTTCCCTACCACTCCCCATCCCACCTCCACACCCTCCTTCACCTCCGGTATTGCCTAACTCAGCCTCTCTGCACCCTCCGGCCATTCCCATCTCTCACGCTGCCCCACTGGCGCCTGCCTTGACAACCTCACCTGCCTCCCCGTCTCCCTCCATCCCTCCTGCCCCCTCTGGAATGCTCACTCCATCTCAGATGAGATCACGGTCACCCATGAGTTTTTCATCTCCCGCTCCTTGGTACTTGCCGAAGCCCTGCAGCCAGGGTCTCGAGCCATGACCCCTCCTTTTCTCACATCCCAAGTTGCCCCCCAAGAACAGTGGGCTTCTCTCCCAGTCACGATATTCTAACCTCTTCCCACTCCTCCTCGTCTGAACGCCATTGGACTCTCCTTCCCCACCCCCAATTCTTTCACCACTTAGCTCTTTCCCTCCCGTCCTCACCATCTCCCTCAGTGACCGCACCCTCCATGATGCTGTCCCATCCCACCCCTTAGCCCTCCTGCCTCCTCATCCTGTGACTGTACACACGGATTACCTTCACCCATCCCTAAAATGGCCCCTCCTGACCTTGTCCTCATTAAACACCACTCCCCCCTCCCTCTCTGATAATGAGAACCAGGGCTGGAGGACAAGATGATCATTGGGAAAGTCACAGGGCACTTGAACCTGAGACATTAGCGCCGTGTGTGAAAGGAAAGGCCTAGCACAGTCTCATTACCTGCAAGCCAATTTCTACATGTAGAGCAGCCTAAGGGCTGATCTAACATAGGCCTCTGAGAAATGGCTGGGCCACACAGAGCCGGTGCAACTTATGTGTCATGTGCTCAGTGCCTGATCCACAGAGGATGCGAGTCATCTTGCTACAGTTCCCATCTTGCAGACATGGGTCCAGATCCTCAAAAGTATTTAGGCTCCTAACTCCCAAGGGATGTCCCCATAGGAGTTAGGCACCTAAACACCTTTCAGGCTCTGGGCTTTAGTCCTTTAGTACAAGCTGCAAAGACTCCTGCTTTAGCTCTAATGCTCCCTGGTAATGACTAAACTGGAGGTTGTTGCAGACACATACTAGGGGAGGAAACCTAGGTGATGGGTTTCCACTGTGTGTGGGTCTGCCAAGAGAAATCCCTCAGAGCATGAAGCTGTGATGAACCTCGTTATAGATTTTAGATGCCTCTGGGAGGCCACCGTCTACATTTCCGGAAAGGAGAGGGCTTGGGTTGCTATGAGAATCAGAACCAGCCAAGGGCTGACACAGCAGCGGAGCAGTATGCAAAGATGCTCTGCCTGGACAGTAGAACCTTTGGAGCAGAACTGGGACCCATAGCTCCAAATCCGAGATGAGGCTGTGCTTTGGGTGCCTGTGCAGCTAGGGGCTGAGGAAAGGGTGTGTCCTCAGACTGTCTATAAAGCTCTCCTGAAATACCACCTGCCACTACCTGGAATCTCACCAGTCCTGGAACGTAATGAGGAGTCCACTTCTTCCTCACACTAACACCCAGCATGTGTATTTATATACCCACCCTGGTGTATATTACTACCTACCTTCTCTCTTCATACCCATAGCCAGGCACTTCTGATAGCGGCAGTACTGGCAGCGGTTGCGCTGACGCTTGTCTATTAGACAGTCTTTGTTATCGCGGCATGTGTAGATAAGGTCCTTTCTTATTGTCCTCTTGAAGAACCCTTTACAGCCTTCACAGCTGTACACCCCGTAGTGCTTCCCTGAGAACACGAGGAGAAGAAGTCACAGATCAACGTACTGTGTTTTTCCCTTAGTCAGAGGTTCACTTTAAATAAGACCGATGAGGGAGGAGTTTGGAATGGCTCTACCGATGCAGTTTTGGAGCCTTGCTTTCTAGTCCTGACTTTGGGTGGCAGCAGAAATGCTCTTTGCTGGTCTCGGCCTAGTCCCTGTTTGTGCACATCACAAAACCAGCACAGAAACAAGCAGTGTTCAGCACACTTAGCGAGGCCAAGAGAGACCCTGTATTGGAATAGTCGGGCTATTGCAGATTGCAGTGGAGGTGCATTAATACAAATTGTACAGAGTGTCATACCAGAAAAACAGCGAGTGCTGCTGGCCAAGACTGAGGTGCAGTGACAAGGATGAGTGTGGGGTGGGGGAGACAGGACTTGGGTTAGAAATGGTCTGGGATATTCCCACCAGGATTGAGGTGTATTGGTACAATGCTCACTAGGGGCCCAGACAGGAAGAGCAGCATGTGCTAGAGGGCTCGGTAGAGAAGTGCATTGGTAAAATGATAATTCTACTGCTCAGGGGCAAGGTGCATTGACAGAGCTGTGTGCAGGAAATTTGCAAAATAAACCTGGTCGTGTTATTGTGGCATCAGTATTTTCTAGCAAGATCCCTCAGCAAACCTCATTAGTGTTGCTTCCTATGCAAATTTCACATCACGGCCCAGGGAAGGCTCCCTTTGCTTAAAGCTGCTCCACTGAAATAGCGAATCGGAATTATGTACCTGATGATCTGTCCCCGCAGATTGCACAGATGTGTTTGGCCAGGGACCCTGGGCTAGTGGAGGGATAATTCACGTTTCCAATCCCTGGGAGGCCTGACAGGGGCTTAACGTCTTCAGAGCTGCTGACATTGTTCATGACATTGAGCTAGAAAAAGAGGAATTTACAAGAGACAAGCCTGATTTATGGTGATTTAAGATTCACATTGCAGTAATGTTCAAAGATCTAAATATTGTGCTAGGGGCTGTCCAGATACATATTGGGACATATTTTTGGTTAGACCTGGTTGGCGTTTTTCCTGAAAAAGTGTTTTTGTTATAAAACAGTCTTTTGTTTAATAAAAAGGTTTAAAAGGAAAAAGATCATTGTTGCAGTTTTTCATGAAAAGTTTCGTAATTTTTTATGAGAGCTGTCTGGAGGACACCAATTCCATTTGGCGGCAATTTTCAAGGTTTTGAAATGTCGTTTGTTCATAAGAACATAAGAGCAGCTGTACTGGGTCAGACCAAAGGTCCATCTAGCCCAGTTTCCTGTCTTCTGACAGTGGCCAATGCCAGGTGCCCAGAGGGAGTGAACCTAACAGGTAATGATAAAGTGATCTCTCTCCTGCCATCCATCTCCACCCTCTGACAAAGAGAGGCTAGGGACACCATTCCTTACCCATCCTGGCTAATAGCCATTAATGGATTTAACCTCCATGCATTTATCCAGTTCTCTTTTAAATGCTGTTATTCCTCACTGGGAATGAAAACAAAACCTTCGGGACATTTTCAATTCAGGAAAGATTTTTGGGTCAAGGTCTCCGATCACAGCACAGCACAAATGGGTGGTTGGGACATGGGGCTGGGGCAGACCCAGGTTCCAAGCCGCTACTCTGCCTGATTCAGAGCCCAGTTTTACATTCTGGATCACTAACTCAAACATGTGAATCTGATCTGCCCATACCCCAGTCACTGGACTACAGAGTCAGACACTGGCTACATCCACACTACTGCGGTAAGTCAACCTAAGTTACTCTAGCTATGTGTCTACACCGTGCGGGGTTGACGGGAGATGCTCTCCCGTCGACTTACCTTCATCCTCTTGTTCCCGGTGGAGTACTGGAGTCGACCGGAGAGCGCTCTGCCATCGATTTAGCGGGTCTTCACTAGACCCACTAAATCGACCATTGGTGCATCGATCACAGAAGCATCGATCCCTTGGGAGTGTAGACGTAGCCTCTGCCTTTCCACTCAGAAATGACCACACTCACCAGATTACCCTGGACCCAAAAAACCTTCCAGAGGAAAACTTAGCAAAAACAAATTCCTCTCCAGGAAATTTTTTCAGCTTCAGTGTAATAGCGTATTTCGACCAAATGAAATTGGGTCAAAAATGTTCCAGCCAGCTCTCCTTTTTATTGACGTTTTTAAATTTAAAAAAATTTCAAACCATTTCATTCATTGACGACAAAGTTTTTGATACATCTGTTTTTTAGCCATTTTAATGCTGTTTTCTCATACAAAAATCGAAATAATATTTGATTAAAATAATTGTGAATAATTTCTT
Organism: Mauremys reevesii; assembly: GCF_016161935.1. Classification (NCBI taxonomy): domain Eukaryota; kingdom Metazoa; phylum Chordata; order Testudines; family Geoemydidae; genus Mauremys; species Mauremys reevesii. The sequence continues at coordinate 46,764,974 of NC_052630.1, read as the reverse complement.
TAAAAAATTGAAACATGGCTCCAGTTTGAACAATACTTGGAAAAAAAAAAAAAACCTTTGAATTTTTTCATGAAATTAGTTCAATTTTTGACCCACTCTAGCGTGCACCTTGAAGAAATAAAAGCAAAAATGCACATTTACACATACACCCCCCCTTTAAGATGTTAATGATCTTGTCAATGTTGCCCCACCTGCCAAGTGGTGGGGGTTCTGGGGGGTCTTGCAGCTCAGCTTCCAATGGAGGAGAAATTGGCAAATGGAATTCAGGCCTAGCCTAATTGTAACTTGCTTTATTTATGTATATACACCAATCCCGGAACAGAGGTGGTCAGAAACAGCATGCAGGCAATGGATAACTCCAAAGCATGGGAGTCTTTGGAGCCATGGTTTTGGTTTGGTCCGTTATAGAGATGAAGGCCCATTTGCAAAATTTAGCTCCAAATTCAAATACCCCTAGAGCAATGGTCCCCAACATGGTGCCCGCGGGTGCCATGGTGCCCGCCGGGGCATTTATGTGTGCCCACCTAGTGCCCAGCAGGGGAGAGAAGTCACGCCCTGCACCTGCCGGGGACAGAGAACTCAGGCTGTGAGCGTGGTGTTCTCTGTTCCCAGCAGGCGCGGGGCCCGCCTAGTGCCCAGCAGGGGAGACAAGCCGCGGCCCCACGCCTGCCAGGGACAGAGAACTCCAGGGCTGCAGGCGCCGGTGTTCTCGGTCCCTGGCAGGTGCGGGGCCGCGACTTAAGCCAGAGAGAAGCCACGGCCCCACACCTGCCGGGGACAGAACTCCAGGGCTGCAGGCTGCAGGCACTGGTGTTCTCTGTGCTCGCGGCTTCTCTACAGCTTCTCTCTTCTCTCTGTATTCATATAATATGTTATATTAAATATGATGTTTTTCATATTATTTAATATACAAATACAAAATAAGCCTTGAAAAACTGTTGGCGCCCGCCACACTCTTCTGAAAACATAAATGTGCTACTGGCCACAAAAAGGTTAGGGATCACTACCCTAGAGTGTTTTGATGTGCAGATTTGATTCCTGATTGTACCCAGCTCTGCTTTCTATCTCAGTCACTTTTCCCCCAATTCCTGTGAGGTTTGTTATCGTAGGGCTGCTTTTAACTCTAGAGCTGCTGAAATTGACTTTTCTTCTTTTGGAGAAAATGCTTTGAGAATGTCTGAATCCTCCTCTTGTTATGGCTCAGCTCAGTTTGAAACACCAGTAGAAGGGAAGACCTTTTCCAGCCTGCAGAGCCATAGCTCTTTTGTACGGAGAATATAGGCACATGACAGCCAGTTTACATCCTTCAGTGGATGGACACACTTTGAATCCATGAATTAACACAGGATAAAGCTCTAGCATGTGTTCTGTCACTTGTGATGTCCCTGTGTTCTCTGACTGTGCTCTAAACCTGAAATGGTGACTTTGGCATTGCTTCAGCTTGCAGCAGATGAGTTTGTGGAATGCACCCCCCAGGCTGGCAGGTCGTCTGTGTAAAATGTGTCAAGCATCCATAGCCTCCGTATGTATCCATGAGACCCAAGCACGGGCAAATGGCAGACGTGTATGCTCCAAACATCAACTCCTCCTCTTGCAACATCTGCAGGACTTGTTCAGAGACACAGGTGTCTCTCGCATCCCTCCGGGGCTTTACAAAGGGAGCTTGGCGCAGCCAGCCTGCTCTCTTCTGAGTGCACTGCCTGCTGCGTCTAGAGAGCTTTCCTTTGTGCAGGTCAGAGTGCACATTCCAGGCAGGATTCAATGAGGAAAACGACAAGCTGCCACGGGAGCAGATCAGTGTGTGTGCAAGCTCCAGGCAAGAGTGCAGACATGAGTGATAATCCGACATACCAGAGGCAAGGGAATTCCCCTGTTTCTAACACTACACATAGAACAGCAGCATGGACACCATTCTGTAGCTGGAATTTAAATCCCGACTCCAAGAGCATCTTAGCATTTAGGAAACTGGCTAAGAGTTTGCTGTTTACAGCCTGAAGTGCTAACTGCTTAGCAATAAAGCATTTTATCAATCAGAGCATTAATTGCTCAGTGGCTGGTGGAGTTCCAGTCCACAGTGATGGTGATTTGTGAATAAAAGGCCCTTTCCATGAAAGTTCTCCTCTTAAACCAAAAACATTTTCAAATCCCAATTTTTTTTTACCAGTTTTCAAAAATTGCTTGAAAAATCTATTTTATTTTCCATGAAAAATGTCAAAGATGAAGAACATTTTTCAGTTTTGCCAAAAAACTTCCAGTTTTCATTGAAAAATCAAAAATAATTTCCCCTCGTTTTTGAAAACCAAAAGTTTTCCAGGGTTTTGGTTTTTCAACAAAAAACAAACAAAAATGATTAAAAATGGAACGTTTCTAGTGAAAATTTCTGTGTTGTGAAAAAGACATTTTTCACTGAAAAAAGGGCTTTTCATGCCCATGGTCAATTTTGAACCATCGCTGCACATTGCATTGGCAGATGTGCCCGCCCCCACCATAATGAGGATTGAAGTACAATCCTGTTTGTGACTGTGGAAACGGACTGTAAACTTTTGAACACCTCATCAACCAATGGTTCAAGCAGTGATAGTCCTGCGATTCTTTTGCCATCCAATCTGCGTCACCTGAGGCAATTAATTAGACCACCAACCTAGACTTGACGATCTGACATTGCTGTTTTTAAGGAATGAAGGAGAAGATTGGAAAAAGGTTGACCACTTCTGTTCCCAAGAAACATTCTGCGTGACAGAGGACTCGCCCCCATGAATGGATGGTAATAAACCCAAGTGTGCTGAGCCCTAACCTCATTCAAAAAGTGGAAAGAACAAGAGAAATTCCAGCAACCCTCCCTCCCTGGGTGGCTTTCTCCCACCAGGACACTGAGCAGAGGAATTCTTTATGGTTTTAAATGTTATGTGGGGATGGGTATCACGATTTTTTCCTCTCTTTGGCTTCACTCATAGATCACAACAGCAGCAAAGGGCAGGGGTAGGTTTAGCCATCAATGTCTTTGGAGCTTGGTTCCTGCATATTAAGTGCAATGATGTGTGATATTTGGGACAACTGCTTGAATCCAAATCCATTAGCAGCCTGCCTGCTGAATCCCTGAAGTCCAGCTGTCTCATTCTGTTAGAGGGAACACAAATGAAGTGCACTCTTCAGAGTTGCTAACTCGACATGACAGGTTAGATCTGCTGCCCTGATCAGAGAAGCTGCTTCTGGATTTATCCTAGGCGCTGAAGAAAGGACTCAAACTCCCTTTTTTCCCCCCTGTGCAATAAAAGTTTGACAGTAGCTCTGCCCCAGTAAAGTAATAGCAGCAACTTTCATCCTGAAATATCCTACTATACAAATATAATCATTCACTCATCACTGAAATGCAGTCACATCTGGGGTGCAGGCCAGCAGCTGGTTAAGAATGCAAGGCTATAGAAGTATTTGGGCCAGGAAGTGCAGAAGACTCTTCTACTTGAAATTACAGATGGAATTTAGGCAGGCAGGATGAAATTAACCAGGATGCAATTTGACCAAGACACTATGGCTAACACACTTATGGGTGGAACAATATTCTCATGGGCTTCCAAATTCAAAGTGTGGGGCAGTAGGAAACACAGGTCTGGAGTGTCCCTATTCTTACTCACTGGTTTCCACTCACACAAAGTGTCCACCTTAACCCACACCACCGTCTTGCTTTCCCCAAGGTCCCTGATGGCTCTGCCCCTCCCCAAAACCCCAACTCCACTCCCAGCTGGATGTCTGGCCTTTTATGGCAGTAACTGTCAAAAATGGCTCTCCTGGCTCTTCCAACATGTTTCGCCCTGGGCCACGCATCAGGCAGGTAGCTGTGTGTGCAGGTCCAAAGCAGTGTCCAGTCACTTCCCCCTCATTCCTTGTCAGTTGCTGGAGCGAGCTGAAGTTCAAGAGGAGATGCGACTTGCTATCCCTCTGATGCATCCTCTGCCTGTCCCTCGTCATGCCAACAAACCCCTTGGGTGGGATTCTCCCCACTACTGTAGAGTAGGTCTGGAAGAATCCCTGGATGCCACTACTCTTCTGAAAGGCACCATGGGACTTCCAAGAACCTCAAGCCATCAGGACCTTCACTCCACAGCTCATCCCAAAGGTGTACGGAAACCATCGGCAGCTTTAAATCAGCATTGCTGCCATAGGAATGGCACCGAGCTGGCTCAGCAGGGTCAAGGATCTGGCCCCATATGTTTATATTCTAACACTTGGATGCTATTGTTAGGAGTAGAGCTAGTTTTATAAAAAAAAGGAAAATGCAGAAATGTCACCATTGGGTCCCTTTCTAGGCTTGACAGAACAATTTCATTTTTTTCTGATTTTTTTAAATTTTAATATAGACTAAATTCCTAATATTCCCTTTCACCTCATCTTTTTGCCTCCCCACCCCACTGAATATAATCGAATTAATAATATCCAGGTTGGCTTCTTTTTCCCCACTTTTTCATTTGTGCTCTTGCCATTCTCTCGCTGTTCACAAATTAAGGCCATTTTGAAAAAGCGACAGAGGCACAAAAGGGAAAAAGAACCCCAGATATAATTCATCCCACTGCATTCCACAAGAGAAAAGGGGGAAAGAACATATTGCACATTTTTACATTTTGACTAACAACATTTAAAATAAAACTAAAGTCTGGGGTTTGGAAAATGGCCATTTTTCATGGCGGGGGGGGGGGGGGGAGTTTTGACATAAAAGATTCCCAGTAGCTCATGTTAGAAGCAACTTAAAATTTTGCATTTCTGCAGTAATTTGCATTTGAGGCTCTCAAAACACTATAGAACAATCTAATCCAACTTGTCCTTGTTTTCTGTAGTCATGTTCCCTGTACCACCTCCCTCGGGAACCCTTTCTACCACCTGCTTTCTCTTACACTTACAGACATTTACCTAATATGCAGCCTAAGCTTCCCTTTTAGTTTCAGGCCATTAGCCTTTGTCCTGCCATCATCTGAGCATAATTCTCTTCTTCCATTTATGTTACCTTGAAGCTATTGATACACTGTTATCCTGTCCTGTCCTAGAGCCCTCTCTTTTCTGGACTATACAAATGTAGCTTCCTCATCTTAGCCTCTTGAATCTTTATATTATTTTCCATGCCCTTATTTTTAGTTGCTTCACACACACAATATTCTAGTAGTGGTCCCAGCAAGGATGAGGCGAGAGACACAACTGCCCTCCCAATTTTTACATGTGATTCTACTGTGGCCTCATGGCTAGGATGCCAAGACTTAGGAGACCTGAGTTCTAATCCTGGCACTGCCACTGGGTAACCGTAAACATGTCACTTTATTGCCGTGGGCCTCAGTTTCCCCATCTGTAAAATGGGGACAATGATACCAACTTCCTTTGTCAAGTGCTTTGAGATCTACGGATGAAAAATACAGTGCAGGATCTAGGTATGATTATACAGCCAAGAATGCAGTGGCGGTTCAGATAACACCCTGGGAAGAAGGTTACAGTTATGATCCTTGTTTCAGTGACAAGAGTGACTTGCCTAAAGTCACACAGTGCATCAGTGGCCCAACCAGGACAGTGACCTGAGAGTCCTGCCTCCCCACCCCTCCACTAACAACTTAACAATACTCCCTTTGCCAGTCTGAAGAGACAGAGCAGGGTGCAGCTGCGTAACTACAGAGTCAGAGCTGGCAGCACTGACATAGCACTGCAGAAAGTGACCCAGGACAGGCTGGAGTCAGGGATAAAGAAGTATATAGCTGAAAGACACCAGAAGACTTAAATCTTCTCTGTGACGGACTGTGGGGTGTTTGGTGTGTAGGTGACAGGGCTGTGTAAATGGTGGGTGCATGAAAAACCCCAATGGCTTAGCAAATTCCTTCCCCAAGGTGTTAGGGGCCCTCTGGGGACTACTCTGTGATAGATTGTCCTTGGCCTTGGGACAGGCATGTCTTAAGGAGGGTAGGCAAGGAGCCATGCCCCAGAGCCAAGAGCAGCTGCAGTGTCTGCATGCAAAAGACAGCAGAAGCTGCTCTCTCCTAGCTATCGGGGGGATGGGGTCACAAATCAGCCCAAGATGCAGCCCCCTTAGTGTAAGGCCACTGGGCCTGATTCTCCACAGCACAGCTCTAGCACACTGATGTCGTGCTGTCAAGATCAATGGAGTAACACCAGCATGTCACCAGGGTAGTGCTCAGAGAACGAGGCCCAGTCTCTTCAGCTGCGTTAATCCTCATTTCCCCTGATCTGAGCGCAGAATCCCCCCTGCATCTACTGGGGATACATGACGTGGTGGAGATGAATGAAGTGTTACTGGTGCTACTTCGGGATGGCGTGCACAACTCATCACTTGGGAGTGACACGGCCACTCCAAACACAGGCTAATAAAATGCATAAACCGTGCCCAAGCCATGTCCTCACCTCCCTCCGCCCCTCAGGCCTCAATCCAGAAAAGCACTTAAGCACGTGCTTAACTTTAAGCATGTGCTTAGCCCCATTGAAGTCAATGGAACCAGAGATTGGGCGGGTGGGGCAAAAAGAGAGGAACCTAAGCGTATAGCCCAGTACAAGGCCACTTGTGCCCAGCTGTGCCTTTCCTACTGCTGCTATCTTGTGTACAGGAGCCTCATAGTAGCTGCTTGCCTGGGAGAATGTGCAGTGGGCAGGTAAATGTAATGCTCTCTTGTGTCACTCAGCAGCATTTCTCTCCCTCTGCTGCCTGGCTCTCTGGGATTGCTCCTTCATGACCTGTCCCTGGTGCTGAATATTAACCCCAGGCTAACTCCAGCCAGTCATTTTCACTTATGCAAAATACCCTGGACCTGGTTCTCAGTTACTTTGTTCCTGCACTTGAGGCAGAGAGGGAGGTCTCTAAGCCACCTCATATTCTGGAGCTATGTGCACATTTGATCCCTGGTGCAAATCAGAGGTGCCTCAGAGCTGCTGGAATGTAAACTGCTTCCCATGACTCCCTATATGCCCTGGGAAGCAGAGAATAACCACAGAGCACTGCACAGCCACTGCACGACCAATCTACCCCCTACACCAGGGGCCAGGAGTGAGCGCTGGTGTAGAGCTCTTAGGCCAGCTCTGAGGATCGGGAGCCCTTAGGCCAGGGAGGTTCCCTGCACTGGGATTTTCTGAGGGGGGTGTTGATGGTCCCTTTATACTCCCAGAGTGGCCTAATGGGGCCTTAGTGTAACTGGGAATCAGACCCACCACTGTTGGCATTAAGTTGGGAAGCCCAGTTACCACATGGGGTATTTCAATCCACTTGTGGGCTGTCTTCATTGGCATCCAAACATCTCCCAAGCCAATTCAAAGTGCCCCTGGTCGCACCAGAAAGCATCTCTTGTCATCTCAGCACAGTTACAGGGATGCCATCAAGGAGTGTAGGCCGGAAATGGACAATTGGTTTTTAAATAATAGGGTTCACATGAAGCTTAGTATGATAACAAATCAGCAACACCTACATACTCCATCATGGCTGCCATTAAGCCCCTCACCTGCCAGTTTTAGCCAGGGCATTTATTTAACAATGGACTGAACAAAGCAATCACAAGAATGCTGGAGAGCAGAGGTTCTCAAACTGTGGTCCGTAGACCACCATTGGGCTGCAAGCTCCATTCAGGTGGTTCCCTCTAAGGTGCGCGCCTGGATGGCTGCACACAAGACAATGAAGGGCCACCCACCTAATTAGTGGAGGCGCGCAGGGATGGCTCCACTAATTAGGTGCCTGGACCCTGGAGAAGATGCACATATAAGGTGAGGTGGTGGCCTGAGGGGGGGAATAGAGGGTAGGTGGGAAGGGACAGTGAAGTGATAAGAGGGGATGGGGGGAATTTGAGATGTGCAGGGCTATGGTGGCCAGAGAAGGAGGAGACTTTCCCCAGCTCCAGGGCTGCAGCTACCAGGGAGCGACAGCCTTCCTTCCTAGCCTCAGCTCTGCGGTGGGGGAGAGAACCCCCTTCTTCCCAGCCCGTGTTCAGGGGCTGCAACAGCGGAGGAGAGAGGGCACATCCATTGCATTAGAAAGGTACGACTACTGATATTCAAATATGAGTTGTGTGCTCTTATATGTAGAACAAAAAAACGTTAATTATTATTAAGGTTTTTTATATATAGCACTTTTATCCAAAGCGCTTTACAATAGTTAGTTAACAGTACAAACAACATTCGGAAAGATCATTAAGTGGTCCACTGAGACCCTCAGCAATTTTCAAGTGGTCCGCGAAAAAAAAAAAGTTTGAGAACCACTGCTGTACGGTTTGATCCTGCCAGGGCCAATTATAGGCACATAACTAAAACGGGTTGAAAAAGATAGAAAAAAAAGTTGCAAAATAAAATTCTTATTTTTGTATTTGAATTTGAAAATTCTAAGACAATTTTTCATCAGTGTTGCAAATTGTGAATATTTTTGACTGTCCCTCTCTAAACAGTATTATTAAACTCAAACACAAGCTGAAGCAGTATGCAGTATGTAATGAAATGAAAGCTGGGCGAAAGTTTTCAAACAAATAGTTTATCAAACCAAAAATGCAGTTTTGGTCAACCCAAAATATTTGACACAAATAGTTTTGCCCAGCCCCAAAATGGCCAGAGGAGGAGGTGGTTCTGTTCATCTTTTACCCCTTCCCTGTGACCAAGAAGCCCAGGGGTTAGCGCTGTCAGCCAGGGTGTAGGCGACCCAGATTCTCAGCCCCCAGCTGGAACAAACCTGAAACAGAATTTTCTGATTCCCTCAAAAATTCCAAAAGAATTCAGATTTGATTCAACTCAAACATTTTTTTTTCCATTTTTTTTGAATTGCCACCAAACTGAAAAATCAATTATTCACTCAGCTCTAAATTAAATAGAAAAGGGCCTATTCTCCCTGTCCATATTAATGGGAGTTATTCAGGAACAATCAGAGGGCCTCTTTAGGTCAGATCCTTGTAAATGGCTAAACATGCACAGCTGAAAACTAAGTGTACAAACTCGGTCATTCATCCCAGAAATATAATGAGCTGTAGCAAAAGGACAGAGTCACTGGTACCCACCTGAGGGCTGGTGTGCGCCACAAAATTCATGCCAGGAGCTGAAGACAGGGAAACAGAATGAGATCCAATGGACGAAGCAATGACTCTGTATGGCGAGCCTAGCGCATTTGCAGGTGACCCTATTGTGTTCATTGGAGACGCAAGAGTCCTCGAAGCACTCGCTGGAGCCTCCATGTAGCTGGGATGGCCATCCACTGAATTCCCTGGGGAAAAGCTTGATGATGAGCTCACCGATGTAGAACTGGTGTGAACAGGGGAATCTGAAAGCAAAGGAGAAAAGCTTTAGTAAAGGGACGGGGAAGGGAAAACAGACCAATATCTTCTTCATATCGGTCATACTCTGGATCACCCTGTCGGAGTGGCTCATGAGTGTGAGTGCCAACCTCAGGGCAGACTGCTACAAACCAGGCCACAAACCTCAAATTGGTTGTGAGTTCTATATTTCGATTTCACCAACCAGGTATCAAGGGTGAACTCCTCAAGCACTCTAACAGCCTTTATAATGGAGTCACAGACAGTCCCCTTGGGTACGCCGATCTGCCTTGTCACCCAGGTGAGCCTGCCTTTGCCACAGATGGACCCTTACACCAAAAATCACAAAAATATTCAGGATCAGTCACTTACCCCGGGTCAATTTACCTCAGATCTCATGCCAAAGACAATACTTGTAGCCAATCCAACAATAAGCTAGCTAAAGATTTATTAACTAAACCCTGGTCTACACTACAAAATTAGTTCAGTATTACTGCATCACTCAGGGATGTGAATAATCCACCCCCGAGCCATGTAGTTATATCAACCTAAGCGCCCGTGTAGACAGTGCTAAGTCAGTGGGAGAGCTTCTCCCACCAACGTAGCTACCATCTCTTGCAGAGGTGGAGTTATTAAGCCAATGGGAGAGCTCTCATCAGATGCGCTACAGCAGTGTAGCTGCAGCTGTAAATTTCTAGTGTCGACCTGCCTGAAGAAAAGAAACAAGACAGTTATTTACAAGGCTAAAGCAGGTAAATATATACTCACAAATGAGTTACAGTCTTAGGTTTCAAACAGTGATAGAAGCTGCTGTAATGCACAAGCTCTCTATGTTCTTTAGATCTGACCCAAGCTGCACAGCTGGGGATCCCTTGCTTCTCCTTAGAAGTCCTGCCCTCTCCCTAGAAGTCCAAGGTGCACAGGGGTCTTTGCTTATGTTAGGAATCTTTGCCCCTCAGAGTCCAAACAGCAGAAGGGGAGTAATTTTTCTTGCCAGGGATTTTTATCCCCTTCCCCCAGAGGTCAAGCTGATGGGACAAGGGTTTGTGCAGGTCTCCACTTCTTGGGTGTTGGCAGAGCAATCAACAAAGTCTCTTGTCCACTGTTCCAGGATGACTTGTCTGATGTCTGTGGGCCTTCTTTTGCTGGGCAGGAGGTGACACCTCTTGTGGTAAGCTAGTATCTCACACTCGGTAAGGCTTCTTTCCTGACTGGAGGGGTTTGCAGTTTCAAAGCAAACACTTTTGTAGTTACAGAGCAAAACACTTAAATATTACCTTAGAGCTTGGGATACAGATATTCCAAGTGAGATTAATGCAGGCAGCAACTCACAAACCATTCAGAAAGTCCAAACACTAAACACATTTCTATAAAGCCAATGCCCATTTTAAAAACACTAACACATAGGTGAGCCAGACTGGTTTCCAGCTATGCGTTTGTCAGTGTTTAATGAGGCCTATGCATGAGCTGGCATCTGGTCTGCCAGCATCACACACCCATGGCAGTGTATACAGAAAGGAAGGAGGAGCTGCACTGGTTGAGACCATTGGAGCATTTTGCTGGTACCTCGTCTGGCCTCCCGCCATACCAGACCACACCACTGACCCATCTAGTCTTGCATTTCACCCCTCCTCAACCAAGAGCAGATTGTTGATCCTTCGAATCAGCATCTTTCCTCCTGAAATTCCACATCAGATCACTGGTATCTCACCTCCTGCCATATAGATCAGAACCTTGACCCATCTAGTCCATATCTTGCCTCCCATGATACTGTTTGGGTCATTTGTCCATTTAGTTTGGTATCAAAATGCTCCAGTTTCAAGAGTTATTTCAGACTCTTATTACAACCTTTGCTTTGACTATCATGTTGGAAGATATGCTAAGATAATCAGTGCCAAAAAAGCTGGAATTGAAAACTCATGCCAGTTTGCAAATTATATATCATTATCCTCTTCTGTTGAATGAATGTGGTACTGATAAAAGCTCTTTGGTTGACATCTCAAGCTAAATCAGTGCAATGGATTCTGGGTAAGATTTCAAGTTACCGTACTTACAATACCGAGAAACACAGAGTCTGAAAAGTACCTTCATTCTTCTGCATTTAAAACTAGAACAAGTCAGCTGTGTTCCTCTAAATCCAACTGAACAACACAAAAAACAATAAATGGATCTCTCTGAGCTGAACATTTTTAGAAAGTGTGTCATGTTTTGAAGAGGCTGATTGAGTTAGATAACAGTCAAGGGCCTGTCTCCTGAGGGGGAAGTGTTCTTACTTGGAAACCATCAGGGAACAGGACATTTTCCTTATAATTTCTCTTCCAGCTGAAGAATCACTATATCGCCCGCTGCGGATACTGAGGAAGAAACAAGTGAAGTGACTCCCTTAAGGTCACATAGGACTTTGGTAGCAGAGCTCAGATGAGAACACAGAAATCCTGCTTTTCATGCCTTTGCTCTACCTATTAATCAAGACCACCTCTCTTTGCCTTGAAGGCTTCTGTGGTTGTCATTGTATCCTTTTGGTATGTGTTCCTTTCCCACCGGGAGAATTGATCCAAAAAGCAAAAGTAAGAATTGACAAAGACCTTTCCCCCTCCCTGTGCAGAATTAAATCTGAAATAGGTTGATAACAGCAAAATCCAGTCCTCCTTGACTCTGACAAATGTCTTTAATGTTATTCAGGAAGCTGACCTTTTCCCATCTTTATTGTGCAGCTTCCCTCTGAATCAGATTTGATTGTTACTTCAGGTAAAATAACAAACACTGTCACATAAACAACTTTGCAGCAACATTAAAAGAAGAAAAGCTGCCTTGCCTGCAAAGCCAACAGAAACTAACAGTCATGCTCTAAGCCAGTGGCTCTCAACCTTTCCAGACTACTGCACCCCTTTCAGGAGGCTGATTTGTCTTGAGTACCCCAATTTTCACCTCACTTGAAAACAACTTGATGACAAAATCAGACGTAAAAATACAAAAGTGTCACAGCACACTAGTACTGTCAAATTGCTGACTCTCTCATTTTTACCATATAATTATAAAATAAATCACCCGGAATATAAATAATGTACTTACATTTTGGTGTATAGTATATAAAGCAGTATAAACAAGTCATTGTATGAAATTTTAGTTTGTACTGACTTTGCTAGTGCTTTTTATGTAGCCTGTTGTAAAACTAGGCAAATATCTAGATGAGCTGATGCACCCCGTGGAAGACCTCTGCGTACCCCCGGGGGTACACAGACCCCGGTTGAGAACCACAGTGCCAGCCATGGAAAATCAGTTGTGACGACCTTTCCCCTATGCACCCTCATCTCTCCACTCAGAGTGGAATACTCTAGGCATGAGAGTTCTGCTTTGAGAAAACCAACAGAAGAAACACCACTCCACTGAAAGGTTAATGGTAGGTAATGCAGACCACAGATGGACCAGCTAGATCAGAAAACATTAAAGATGGAAAATCAGACAGCAAATCTAAGGCTGCTCATGCAGTGAAGAGAAATGACCACACATTGTGAAATAAGAGTTCAGTCCAAAGCCTTGCTACAGATTTCCTGTGTGACCTTGGGCAAGCTCATTTCACCTCTCTGGGCCTTGTTATCCCCAGCTGGCAGATGAGGATAATAATGCTTACCTATGCCTTACAGGGTTACTGGGAGGCTTAATTCATTAATGTGTGTTAAAACTATGGAGAGTCTCGCTGCTATAGGAAATGAGTATCTTGGTCTGATAAAATCATGAAATCTATCTATCTATCCAGGTACTTACACAGCCACCATCATTGCAGTATTTGAACCCCTTGCAAACACCAGTGAATTTATCTTCACATCATTCCTGTCAGCTAGGGAAGTATTATTGTTCCTTGTGCATATATAACAAACTGAGGCACAGGAAGATTAAATGACCAATGGCTTGTCCACATAGGGAAACTGACTGGAACAGCTATTCTGGAATAGCTCCCTTTGTGGACTCTCTATTTCTGAATAAAAGTCACTTTATTCCAAAATAATTAGTGTGCTTCCAAAGGGGAGTAATTATTTTGGAATAAAATTACTTCTATTCTGGAACAGAGTGGTCATACAAGCATCTCTTCTACCATAGCTTATTCCAGTCCATTTCCCCATGCAGACAAGCCCTAAAGTCACATAGGAAGGCTCTAGGAAAGCCATGAATTGAATCCAGACCTCCAGAATGCCAGTCCAGTGCCTTAACCTCAAGACCAACCTTCCTCCCTTTCGTCAAAAAAATTAACAAATCAGTTTATACACAGTAAAGCGCTGAACATCCTTCACAACACCCACCCATAAATTGTTTTGTTAGGTAAGTAAGCCATGAGATGTGCCAGGTCTGAAGACAGTGAGGGGACAAAATATCTAACATCCTACACTGCAAACATAGATGCACTGTCACTGTTCTAGCTTCTAGGCATGCCTAGATCTGACAGGGATCAAACGGATAATGACAATGGGGAAGATCCCAGGTCCAATGTCGCTAACGCCTGCTAAGACAGAATACAAATACACATTTCATGGATCAGGGAGAATTCCTGGGGAAAACAAGATTAAAGTGGACCTCAGTCTATTAGCTGAAGAAATTGAAGATGGAAAATTTAGGGGTAATTGTCAAGTTAGATGACCCTACCAAGGGGATAAATTTCCTGGTGGTCATGCAGAAACCATGCACATTACAACTATGACAGTGCCTAAATCCACAAGACCAGAACAGAGCTGTCAAGCAATGGGATTACATTTGATAAGGTAACAAAATTGACTGATGCATCCTGGGTGCCAGACAGCAGATAAAACTGGACAAAGAAAGGTCACTGCTAACCACAGTTAGTACTCCACGTGTAGAGCTGACTGCCCTTGTTCAAAGTAAATGGGCTGAACTTTTATAGAAAAAGGCTGTTTTTTCCACCCAAAGAATAAAAATTGTGAAAAAATTGTTAACGTCATCTAAATTTTTTGGTCTCCTCTAAAATTTTCTGCAACAATTTTTATCCAAAATGTTATTGAAATTTTGCATTTATCAAAAAAACTGGTTTTCAGAAAATAAAAAAGAAACATTTATAAGCATTTCAGTAACTGTTTTTATAGCATTTTTAATTTTAGTTTTTTAACCCAGTGAAATGGAAATATTTTAAAAAAATACAAAATTAAAAACAAAACCCATTTAGATCATCTCTACCAAAGGGCAGTATGGATTTACCTGCTCATGTCTCAGTATTCATTCATCCTAAGACATGCTTCAAAAAGAAAATGGACTAAAGACACACTGAGCTCTGTGGGCTACAGCCATTGGCGATGACATGCATTGGTGTTGAGAGCCATGGCAGAGGAAATGCTGTGGAGTGACGAAAGGGAAGAACTGCCCCCGGTACTTTGTGCACCTTTTCAAGCATGTGCTTTTTGTAACGCTTATTGGCAGAAAAGCATAACAGCAGCACAGACCCCACTGTGCATCTGTGGTCATGAGATACTTTGCAGACAGTTTTCCCACCTTTCGCAAATGTATCAAGGGTGTCACTTTTTTTTGAAGTCTCCCAGAGTTCTGTGGGTATGGGAGAATCTCAGCTTTCATGAAAGACCAAAAAAATTATTACAACATTTGTGGGTTGTTTTTTAAATTCCAGCTCATGGAGGCATGTTAATATGTGAGAATCTCCGCTTGCATTGCTTAAAAAAGTAACTTTCTAGCTCTCCTGACTATAGAGAAAAGCTTGAAAACATGAACCCTAAAGATTCAAAATCCAGAAGGCAAATTTTAAAAAAAAAGTTTTAAAAATCGCATGATTTTGGGGGACTGACTCATGACTTTTGGGCTGGCAATACTGCATGCCATTAAATGTCTCTGTGTGTGCGTGTGTGTATGAGTGAGCACCCATATAGGTGACTGGCTTCAGAGAACGAGAGAAAAGGGGGTCAAGTGAGATCCAGCCAAATGCAGCAGCAGAGCAACTGAGGATAAATATGTCGGTCACATGACACAGCAGTGGCTATCAAGCCCAACCCTGCAGAGATAGCAGCAATCACTAAGAGGCGGCTACCAGGGAATCGTGTAGAGCTAGATAAGATGTCAAGGATGTTAATTTTACCTCTCCACAGTCACATCACACTTTTTAGTGGTGACAAAACTCCTGCAATCTCCTTCTGAAAGTGTCAGTGTTTCAATCAGACACCCAGCAAGACATTACCTTGACCCAAATGAAAAAAACGATTGCCAATGCAGGCAAACACTGGTGTAATATGATCTAAATAAAGAGGCAATCGTTCAGGAGGACACATCTAAGAGAGAACTGGTGGTTGCTACTACTGCAAAACACCACTGGCTTTCCGTTTATGTCCAAGTCTCTCCCATCCATGGAAACACAACTGTGCACAGATTGAAAAGAGCAGTGTGAAGGAGCAGTCTGCTGGGCAGGGGCAGATAGCGCTGTCAGGGGAGAAAATTCACAGTGGAGTTTTAGCACAAGCCTTTCAAAGCAATCATGGACCAAAAAAAGTAGAGAACCACCAGCTCACCAAAGAATGGTATTGCGCTTGCGGAAGTATGACACTGTGGTTAAACACAGAGCAAGAATTAATATGGCAGATGGTTTGTGTCAGGGTTTGACACTATGAAACGGTCGTTCAAGGCCCAGTGTATTTAGCTGAAGAAGAGCTCTCTGTAAGCTGGAAAGCTTGATTCTCTCACCAACAGAAGTTGGTCCAATGAAAGATATTACCTCCCCCACCTTGTCTCTCTCATATCCTGGGACCAACATGGCTACAACAACACTGCAAACAGTTTGGCTGTGACAGGCAAGACATTGTCAGTGAAGAAATTGGACTAAGCAAGAGCTCCCGGTTGTCTACATGGCTGGAGGCTATCACTGCTGGCTGGTCAAAAGGAAAATTATGGGGGTCAACCACACGTGAGACAGCTCTAGACACTGAACAAGGAACTACCCTTCACAGAACGTTGTGGCTGCTCGGACAGGCTTCTGTGGAGCACACGGCAAAAAGAAAGGTTTGTTTGGACTCCAGCTATGTTGTCTGAGTTACTGTTAATGCACAGCGACTTATAGGAACCTGAAGAACGGATGGCTCAAGGAACTACCATTGGCACCCAAGACCCTCTGACCCACTGGTTCTCATCACCATGGGGTTAGCAGCAACCAAAAGCTGCTGCTATCTATTAGCCTCTTCAGTGGCACCACACTGAAGCATAGGGATGAGATCCTTACCCCACTGAAGTCAATGGGAGTTTTGCCCGGTCACAAATTAAGAGAGTAGTCTCACACTTAGGAGTCAGGGGCACGCCTAAGATCTAGTCCCAGCAATACTGCTGACTCACTGTGTGACCCAGGGCAAGTCACTTCACTTCCCTGTGCCTCAGCTTCCTCATCCATAAAATGGAGACAATACTCCTGAGGTGTTAGGCTTTAGCATCTGTAAGATGCTTTAAGATTCTCAAGTGAAAATGTTGTAATTTGTATCACAGTAAGGCCTAGAGGCCCCAATCAAGATCAGGGCCCCACTGTGCTAGGTGCTGTACAGACACGTGGTAGGAGACAGTCCCTGCTCCGAAGATCTGACAGTCTAAACAGACACAGGAAGCATTTTACAAACAAGGAGCTGAGGCACAGTGAGACTAAATGACATACCCAAGATCACACAACAAGTGGGTGGCAGAACCAGGAACTGAACTTAAGTAACCAGCATCACAGCCCAACCATCTTGCTATGTAAGTGTGGCATGTATAGCATTGTTATGGTGGCAATCACTAGATGGCGCTGTAACACATAGTTTTACACATTCTTTTTGTTAGCAGGGAAGCAGTATATCTTCTTTGACAAAATACTGTAGTTGGTTTGCTGATGTAATTGGTTTGCTGATGTAGTTGCTTTGGGGGAGCTGTTGCAAACAGCAAGAGTGTTTGTCATTAGCCTTAACCTCTCTCACTAGAGTCATTTTTTGGCTCAGATTTCTTTGCTGGGACCTGAGCACTGGGGTTTGGGTGAGAATCCTGAATGAGGGGATGGCCTGTGTGCAGTCTGTGACCACCTCTCTTCCAAGACAGGTGTATGTAGCGTAAATAAAACAAACTACGCTAGCAAATTACACTCAGGCTCCACATCCCTGATTTAACAAGGCCCTGACACTTGTAACAGCTCCACAGAGGGACAGCAAAATTATTCTTATCCTTCAGTTGGCAAGGAGAAATTTCAGCCTAGAGGGGATGGGGAGAGTCAAGTGGCCCAGCAAGAAGATGACTTGCTGTAGAGACTGTGATGTTATTGTGGAGGTGAATAGACACTAAATCCAGGGGAAAAAATTCTCTGCACCAGCAGCAGCCTGGAGGGATTGAAATCTCAGCCTTTCCCGACGACTTTGGTACACATGACATTTAAAACAGGCTAACGTGGTCCCACAGTCTGTCCGTCAGGTAATGAAACATGACAAGTGAATCCTGGAAATTCTGCCTGACTGCAATGTATCAGTGTGAAGGGGAAGGGCAGGCCATTGGCTGAGCAAAACAAGAATCCCAGCCCCACTGCAATTTCAGGAAGGGGAAAGAGCTCAGATCTACCTGCCTCAGCTCTCACCCTCCTACAGCAAAGCCTGGCTCAATTTTCATATTTACTGGACTCCAGATTAGCTTTGCAGCCACGCACCAAACATGAGGCCTGACGCACGTTGGTTTCACGCTGGTGTAACTCCGCTGACTTCAGTGGGGTGCCTCCCGATTCACACCAGCATCAGAAAAAGATGAACTGAGCCCTTATCCTTCTGTAGCATTTATTAGCTCAGGAATGGCTAGACACAAGTTACAAAAGCAATACAATGATGTTAACTCTTTAGCATCTGAATACTCGGCAGGAACACAGCCAGGTATTGCCATGCTGGAAGAGAGCACAGATAATCTGGTATCCTGCCTCTGGCAGTGGCTGATACCTATGAAGGAGAGCCAGCCTCCTAGCCAACGGTGCAATAGTGCACAAAATTTCTTCTCATCTCCTGCAGAGAGTAGCTGACACTGCAGCATGTAGTCTGGTGACCCTGTCTGAGCATGGATAACTACAAATGTGATTAGCGCGAGCATAAAAGTATCTAGCCCTTTGTAAATGCAGCTCCAATAAGTTCTAGATCCAGGATTGGGTCTGTTCATTTATTTATTTTCAGTTATTGATCAAATGTCTAAATGCTGAAGTTAAAGGGAGGCATTGAGTGAGTAGTTTGCCTGTCTTGGAAATTACAGCACATTTCTCTACCTCAGACAGCAACACTTGGTTTTGAAATTCATGTGTCGATTAAATACATTGCTACAGCAAAAAGATAGAGACTAGGGGAGGAGATTAGCGATGGCTAAAATCTGCCCTACTGGCAGAAAAATACCTGACAGGAAAGCCAATAAATACTTGATTTTAAACATTTTAATAACATTACAGCTTAAGGCCATCATGACCTATGGTACCACCTTTACCAGCCAGCTACTGAGACGCAGGAAAAGGACAAAAAGCTTTGATTCTCAGGTTTTGTCAGAGGGGAGAGGGGGGGTTTAGCTATTGGTGTGGTGCTGGTGCACCCATGTAAACCGTTTGAACCTGATTTAGGCTGCACCAGTGCAAGTCACAATTTACACCAGTGCACTCTACGCTGGGAGTTTGCCACAACATAGGTGTGCTACACAGATGAGTAATCCTCCATATAGACAAAGCCCAAAAGCAAAGGTGTCCAAACTCAGTGAGCTAAAAGAGCAGCCCTTATTCACAAGCCACGTTCCACCCAGCAGAAAGCAGTCACATGTGCACTCTCACTCACACAAATATCAAACGCACCATGCACCAAAACAAGCATCTAATGCAGGGAACTGAGTTAGAACCAATTAAACTGGCCAGGTTTGCACACCTGCCTGCTTCTTGACATGTGTAAAAATATCAGATGCCTCTCTCCCAACCACTGAGTTTGTAAATTCTAATCCTTGTTGTTGTCTAGGGACCAGAAACATAAATGGGGATTGCTTCCCAGGGACCTTCACAGGAGTGAAGCTGCTAAAGGAGACAGATTCAGTCAAATACATGGGCATATGCATATGTGTGCTCAGGGATTCAAAAGTACATGTAAGTGTGAGGGTCTTGATATAAGTGCATGCTAGTGTGTGAGTGGGGGATGGTGTGTCTTCTCTACCCCAGAAGAGTCTATAATAAATGAAAAACTAGGGAAATTACAGCACTACAAGTGACAAGTCACTGAAAGCTCAGCACTTGACCAGAGAAACAAGACTTTTTTAGTCAGGCTGTTGTTGTCAAGTTTGCTTTTGCTAATGTCTATTTAACTCCAATACCTAATATACTCTTGGGAGAAAGGATGGGTGTGTTAAAGATTCGACTGGCCCTTCAATTAAGGTGTAAACGCCCATAAGAAACATCTCTGAGACTTTCTAGAAGTCCACCAGTAGGTCTAGGGATGACCAGGTTTGCCAGTCCTGATATTTCTAAGGATCCTTTTGGACTTTCTTTATGTATCACAATGAAGCAAAAGGGGCACAAGCTCTTTTTAAAAAATCATTTGCAGCTTGCTTTTAAGAGACTATATATCTTGGAAATAGTTAATTTCTATGGAGAAAGAGATCCAAGACTTTGCTTCCCAAGACAACTGTGCCTTGCCCAACATATAACTAGGAAATATTTACAGCAGGTCTTGATTCTCAGAGGACCTGAAAGTACTAAAAAAATCCTTGGCGGTGCGCACAGACGAACACAGTGGGAAGGTCAAAACAAGAAGAGAGAGCTTCTCAGATGCAGGAAGTGTGGGAACCTTCCACTGAGTCTACTGCTTGACAGACATCCACCCTTATGGGAAAGTCTTGTAGAAAAAATAACCAGGATAAAATCAACAGGGTGCTATCAAAATGTAATACAGTTCTGTTGAAAGGACTCTAAAAGCTAACTGCAATCCAAGAGGAGTTTTGCCACTGGCCTCAAAATGGCCAGGATTTCATCCATAGAAATGAACAGAAAACAAGACATTTTCTATACGTTTTTATAGCCATCCAACAAAATTCTATAGAAGAGATAAAATTCTCTATTGAATTCTACAGGATGGTTTTAAAACAATCCTATAGAAAGGTTATTGTTTTCTACACAACCCTACAGGACTAAGGGCAGCATCAATCTCTATGCATCAGCTCTACTATTCAATAAATAATACATACTTCCCATGACAGAGGACCATCGCAGGGGGAAAGCGATGTTATAGCATCTTCTTTCACACACACCCTGGAAATCTGAGTAGATCATACAATGATTAGAAGAAAAAATAAAATAAGCTTGAGGAAAGGAAGACAGTTTCCCCAGGTGGTCGTGCCTGTTTGAGTTGTGGCGATATCTGCATTCTCCTTTGGCACCATTAGAAGTAAAATATGGTGCACTGTTGTGACAAGAATATAGACGAGCTCACAGCAGCTCTTGTGTGTTCCCAACTCCTTCTCTGCTGGGTTTCCCAGCTCAAACCATGCTAACCCTATTTGCTGAGTTGCCCCTGTCTTTTGTCATCGTCCTCTGCTCAGGCCAGAGTTCCTCTCATTTCCCATTGTGTTCCTTTCTCCAGGTTCAGATCTGCACTGTCCCATTGAAAAGACCCGGTCCCCTCCAGCCCATTCCCACTCTAAAGTTCAGAACCACTCTGCAGCATCACAGAAGCTGCCCTGATCAGCCACATCTCTCCAGCACTCTGAGGATGTCTACACTGCAGCTGGGCATGTGCCTCCCATCACGGATAGCTGGATTTGTGCTAGTGTCACTCAAGCCAGCAGTGCAGACATGGCATCTAAAGCTGTGACTCAGGCTATACCACAAGAGCAGCCATGCAGCCAATCAGAATGATCAGCGAATCAAGGATTTCCTGGCCTGTCTCTTCCTTCCCTGGTTTTCTCAATCCCAAAGGTCTCCTCTCCCTGACGCTATACAGTAGCTGCCTTTTATTCATTGGCTGAAGTGGGTGGAGAATAAAATTCAGGAATCCTGCAGGCAGCAGTAACACATTTGGGCTTTGTCCCAGAAAAATGTAGGAGGCTGAGCCCGCCTGTGAATTATAGCGCTGTGCCAGCTCTGTTGGAGTTCAGGTTGAGCATCGCTTTTTGTAAAGGTCGCCCGTTCCAAGCACTTTGAAGTCCACATTCTTACTGGGATTGTCTTGAAATCTGCTGTGCCTCATGTTGGTGCAGAGTAGGAATTGCAGACCAAGTTTGGGGCAATTTAAGCAGGGGGTTCCCAAGAAACAGCCCTCTCCCCAAATCAGCTGTTTACAAAATCACCTGGTTCTTCTATTTATTTATTGCATGCATGAGGGGCACAAACTGTGGCTCATATTGTTCCCAAATTTGATCCCAATTGGGGACTGATCTCAGCCAGTGCATGGCACCCACTGCCCTTTTGGGGAAGCAATACTGGAAAGGTCAAAGGGTAAAGATTGTAACTCCAAGTCGGCACAAGCTGAACTGATGCACCTAGATGAGTGAAATGCTCCCGACAGCAGGACTGGACTCTCTTGAAGCCAGAGGCTTTGCAGGCCGTCTGTTGTGCCAGTAACTGTGTGGCTCAAGGTGACATCCTGTGGGACGTGAACCTGAGCTGACATTTTGAGCACTGCCCTTGGCGGTTTTCAGAGGAGGTGTGCTATGCACGTCCTCCACCCCCATTCTGCAGGGGCTCCCTTTGGAAGTCAATGGGGATTTGGGCATTGACTTCAATGGGGCCTAGG
The DNA here is from genome assembly GCF_016161935.1 of Mauremys reevesii. Taxonomy (NCBI): domain Eukaryota; kingdom Metazoa; phylum Chordata; order Testudines; family Geoemydidae; genus Mauremys; species Mauremys reevesii. The sequence goes on along the minus strand of NC_052630.1, from coordinate 46,742,974 downwards.
TGGAATTCCTTAGCAACCGCATCCTCAGGGAATAAAAGCAAAACAACACTTGTAGCCAATCAAGGTCGAGTGCCCCTTTGGCTACCATTGCACTGTGTTGGAGGCAGCAATTTCCCACACAAAAGAGTGGAACTCAGAGATTTTAAGGCCAGAGGGGACCGCTCTGATCATCTAGTGAGACCTCCTCCAGAAAACAGGCCAGAGAACTTCACTTAGCAATTCCTGCATCAGGCCCGTTGCTTCTGGTTGGGCAGGTGCATCTTTTCTAGAAAGAACTCGAGTCTTGATTTAAAGGCTTTCACACGTGCTCATGAGTCTACCACATCCCTGGGTAAATCATTTGAATGGTTAATTACTCCATTGCACCTTATTTCCCATCTGAATCTGTCCGGCCACTGCTTCTTGTTATGTCCTGGCCTGCTAGTTACAAGAGACCTCCACCGTTCCATTACAAATGTGTGGCCACCACTACCACTGCGAGCTGCAGAGAACAGAGAATTCTTGTCCTTCTGTTCCAAACACCACAACCCTCTAGCACACAAAGTACAAGAGAATCTCTCCTGTGGCTGTAGCATTTGAACGTATATCTATGGCCACTGGAGGTATACGCTATGGAAATCCCATGTTAAAGCATTGATTTTTTTTAGAGACTTTTATTGGCATGTGCACCTCCAGCACCACAATGCCCCCTACTGAATCGTTTGCAACACCACTGCTTGCAGCGCCTGGGTTTTCCTGGGAGATTTCCTAGTCAAAGACTGACCTGGACTAACCCTATTTAACTTGGGAGAGCTGACAAGATTTCAGCCTGAGGCGGCATGGCTGCAGGCCAAGCTAGATGAATACTTATAAAGGAGACTTTGTGGCAAAGCCAAATAGTTCTCATCTCCGAGCGAATACGCCAACGAGCATCAGCGGCAAATGAGACAGCCACTGCAGCACCCCTTGGAGACGTATTCTTTATCACATGTATCCTTTTAACAAATAAAAACGTGTACATTTAAAAACCTTTTCAGATCCTCCCAGCCTATACAGCGAGAATGGATGAGTCCATGGAACATCCTTATCACATGAAACGACACCTTGTATCTAGCAGCACACGTTGCAGCAGGACAGCTAATGGAGCGACCCACGTGGCTGATGATTCTTTGAGGCGTTGTTTGCAAATAAGGCAAATTCCCACGATATTGCAGGAATTGTTGTGATAAGAGCCGCTAACATAGAAAAAAACTGTTTTGTTACCAAGCTCAACAATGGACAGGTTTCTTCCGGGTTTTAGCTGGGCTTCAGTGATTCCATAGTGAAACCCCAGAGCATCCACCTCACTTCTTCTCTGAGGCAGGGAAATCTGTCCCTCCCCAAACAGAGTTCAAGAACATGCCATAAATTGGAACACCTCCTCTCCTCTATGTGGGTTATTCCCACTTAGAGAAGAATGGCCCCACAGTATCTTTGGTTTAGAGAAATTAGGGTAATCAAATGTCACGTCTTGGCTCCTGCAATGGTTAGGAAGGATTTCACATCTCCCCCAGTACCTTTACTACCTGAACTGCAAGTTTTCACAAACAGCTGCCTTAGACAAATCCTTCACATCCAATGGCCATAAAAAAGATCACAGATTAAGGGCTTTGGAGGAGGACAAAACCAATTGATAGGCCAGGAAATTATGGAAAGACAAAGGTGGTGGCTAGGACACACCTGGAGGAAAGAACTGAACAACATAACAAGACAGGCATTGGACTGGGCTCTCCAGCGCAAGAGGTGACAGGGTAGACCAAGGACAACTTGGAAATATACAACACAAGCAGAAAGGAAATCTATCAACATGACTAGGGAAGAAGCTACAAGTAGGTCTACGCTTATGGTGGTGTCAGGGCCGCCCGGGGGGGGGGAGGGGGCAAGAAGGGCAATTTGCCCCAGGCCCCGGGTCCCGCCGGGGGCCCCCCCGAGAGTTTTTCGGGGGCCCTGGAGCGGGGTCCTTCACTCGCTCTGGCTTTTTTCATGGCAGACTGGAGGTAGATTAGACAGACTCTGTGGGGTTCTATCCAACAGAAGCAGATGCAGCAATTCTGACCACTGCAGCTCTCTCTGGATTGCTACCACCTGCCAGCTTTTGAACTAGCTACCTCTGGATGTACTTGCCCAATCTGCCTCTGGAAATCAGCCATTAATGGAGGTGTCCATCCACATATCCAGCCACCTCTTCACAGTCCCAATTTCTGGCAGGTTGTTTTGAAAATCTGGCTCCTCATGGGACAGTCTCACTATTGTCCTTCAGTCTTTGGTATTAATGTAAATATTTGTACGCTAAGCAGTTGTATGGTATTGACTCCCAGGGCGACCAGCAGCTACGAATAAGATCTAAAGTTCGGGGTTTAATAACAATAGTCCCAATTTGATAGTGTTGCTGTGGATTTTTTTCAGAAAGGACAGAACTGCCTGGGCTTAGCAAAGAGTGAAACAAAAGTTCAGGAGAGGACAACAGCAGAACATAATTTCCATGATAGCCTAGTTACTCATGCCCTAAATATATCAGGATTACCTTCTTTTTCTGCTTAGCCACTTTGCAATTAGCCTTTCACACCCAATAAGTGGAAGTGCACAATAAATGAATTAACTCGCAGCCAGAAGAAACTCTGCTTATGGCGGCCAAACAATTGCGTACGCTGCCTGGGAGAAAAGGTGTGCTAACTAACTCTGGATTACAAGTGGTTTGTAAGTGGCTATTTTATTATTAAACATAAAATGTTCACAATAAAACACCTAATGATAAATCATTCATAACATTTCACACTTGCAGTGTGTTTCGCCTTCGAAGACAGTGATTGATTTGCTTACGTATGTAGGCAAAAAATGACATTAAGACTAAGAGATTTCAGGCCAGCAGGGGCAATATGGTGATAATATAGTCTGACCTCCTGCATAACACAGGCTGTAGAATTTCACCCAGTGATTCCTGCATCAAGCCCTGGTTGAGCTAGACCCTCTCTTTTAGAAAGACCTCCCGTCTTGAGTTAAAGATTCCTAGCGATGAAGAAAGCATCACATCGCTGGGTCAGCTGTTCCACTGGTTAATGACACCTATTGTTAAAAATGTGTGCCTTGCTAGTGTGAATAGAATACAGGTGATATTAAGGGTGAGAGTACATATCAGTAACCTGCGGGTTAAAAAAAACATTACAGGGAGGTGGGAATTATCCCTAAAACAAGCATTAGTAACCCAGGAAATTCAGAGCCACAAGAAATCCAACCATGTTAAGGTCTGGAAATGGGCAATTAGGGCCCCCAAACCACCAGACTTTTGCCTTGTAGTGATATCGTGCAATCATGAGAAAGACATTTTAGTGCTTGTGATCCCAGATTAAACCAATTTTTTAAAATAAATTAGGGTGGCTTTTTTTTTCATATTTTCTCACACCTGGTGTCAGTGCAGGTAGAGGATATGGGTAGGAGGAAGGGGCTAGTAGCAATGCCAAGGCAGTGGGTGGAGACTAAAAATGTGCATGAGGACTAGAGGGGAAGAGGGTTGTGTGTTGCGGGGAGAGCGGGCTATACGGTATGCAGGGGTGGGGACAACGTTCCTGGAGGAGCCCTCAGAATGCAAAGACATCGGCGCTCAGGCACTGGACTCCCTAGGCCCCCACTTCACATAACACCAGCGTCCCATCAGAGCCCCCCTACCCGCTAGGCCCACATACATCCCTGCGTCCCCATTCCATCTCCCCACTGCATCTGACACAGCTGCTTTATTCTTCCCCCATCCCCATAACACTCTCCTTGCTCCCCCAGGACCCGAAAGCAGCACTGTGGGGAGCCAAGAGGAGCGGGGAAGCTGCCATGTGGTGACACTGTGGGGTGGCGGCATGACTAGGGATGTGAGGAGCAGAGCAGGGCAGAGGAGCAGGGCTGTGAAGGTGCAGGGTAGACAAGTGGGGAAGTGTGGGGCATCATCCCTATCCCCCATTTGATGGCCACATGCTTCAGAGGAAGCAGAGCCCAGCGAGGGTCCCACACCTGTCAGCCCAACAGCCCATTCAGAGCAGGGCTCCCCTCTGATGGAGCCCAAGAGCCAGAGTACAGCCATGGAACCTTTAAAAAGCTGCAACAATGAGGGTTGAGCAATCTGCCAGTGAGAACCCCTGACACATCTATAGACCCCCTCATGCTGACTCATTACAACTAATGGAAATGAAGCATGCAAATTAGTTAGGGAAGAAGGGCCATGATTGATTAACCTCCCATGTGACACCCCCCCCCCTTAATTTAAAGGAAAGTTTAGAGTTAACCATTATGTGCAAGCAGGGGCGGCTCTAGGTATTTTGCCGCCCCAAGCACAGCAGGCAGGCTGCCTTCAGTGGCTTGCCTGCGGGAGGTCCCCGGTCCTGCGGATTCGGTGGCGCGCCTGCGGGAGGTCCGCCGAAGCCACGGGACCAGCGGACCCTTCGCAGGCATGCCGCCGAAGGCAACCTGCCTGCTGCCCTCGCGGCGACCAGCAGAACGCCCCCCCCCATGGCTTGCCGCCCCAGCCACGCGCTTGGCGTGTTGGTGCCTGAAGCCACCCCTGTGTGCAAGTCCTATAGAATTTAATAAACAATCTGAACAGAATTTAATAAACAACTTACTAAAGCAACCCAGACATAACACAGTGACCATGTGTGTTTGTATCCCCGTGCGGCTGATCCACAGCGGTTTGCTGCTTGACCCAACTAATCAGCTTGGTCCCTTAGCTCAACTGATAGTTGTCTTTACTGAAGAACTAGAGGGCCAAAGTTTGATCTCTGCTGATGACCAGATCAGGGAGTCCTTCCTTACAGATTCCTACAGCAGCAATATAATTATCTACTAAATGCTACTGGGTGATACAATTGAAGAGAGAGAATATTGTTTTCTAATATATCCTAAAACCCTATTTAATTTCTATACATCCCTATTGATTTTCTCCCTATTAAATTCCATAGGGCTTTCCCATAAGGGTGTGCAAAAAATGTAGAATACAACAAACATTGCTGACAGATCCTAAAATTGCAGCTTTTACGATTCCCCTACACACACAAAGCCATTGCTTCCTCTTGGTCTTGAAGCTGAGACAGGGTTTTGGAGAACTTTGCTATGTGTGTTTAAATAAGCAGTATTGCCAGCTCTCACGATTTGATCATGCTTTGCAATATTTGGTGTGTTTCTTAAAGCCCCAACTCCTGGAGTCACATGAATACATAAAAATCTCAGCTTTCATAATAAAAGTTTCTAATCTTCATAGTGGCAGAGAAGAGCTTAAAAATGGCTCAAGCGGACCCCACATGTTCCACAACAAAAAAATTAGATAAAAAGAACCCCAAATGTATTGTTTCTTTAAAATCATTTTAAAGACAATCATGATTCTGTGGAGCTGATTAATAGTTTTTGAGTGCTCAGGATTTGCAATACAGAGTCACACACAGTCTCTCATTCACAAATTGTCCCAGCAGCCGTCCAGGCTCCTACCCAACCATCCGCTCACAGGCAGGGAGAATATGCTGTCAAACAACACACATGGCTCATTGAGTATTCTCTGAAGTGAATTTGCAGTCACTTATAAAGCTTTCCATTCAATCCCCAACCCCCAAAAGCATTTATCTTTGTGTGGGTCTCTCCCTATGTCAGTGTAGAGTGCCTAACGCATTGTGAGAGCTGCTAGAATACAAAGAAATTAATAATGATTAATAATGATATTGAGCGCTGTCAAACCCATTGAGTTAAATTAAGGTGTTATAAAGGACAATTTCTATTCTATCCTTCAACCACTGCTGAGTTGGCATCACAGTATATTGTGCCTCAATCGACAGGCGCCTCTCAAAGTGGACAAACAGATGAAATAAACTGGTTTCAGACAATGCTAGTGCTACCTTTTCCCTATTACAATTAAATTCCCTAAAGTACTGAGCTGTTGGTAGGGTGCAAAACACCATTATAATAAAAGCTGCATTTATCTTCGTGGGTGGAGCAAAAATCTCTCTCTTCTTCCTCAAACCAATTCATTCACATTTAAACCTCACTAACAACTATCACCCCAACTCCTTGGCAGCAGAAAGCGATGCCCTGGTGGAACTCATTTCAGGAGTAGGGCCCTACCCCATTTTAAACTTCAGCATTTGTTTTATTCATTTATTTAGCTAAGTCACCATTCAAAACCAAGAGTGTGGTGGGTTTTTTTAATAATGGGAAAAGTATGGGTTCCCCCCTCCCACAACTCAGAAATGGATTTTATTCTGATTTTCCAAACAAATTTCCCCTTTCTGCCAAAACCAAATCATAGAAAAATTCAGACTGAAAGGAGAATGTTTTGGGCAAGTTAAGGGTGTGTGAAAACAAGGAGACATCATCATCAGCGACTGTAAAGTGATATGGAGCCATTGACTTCAGTGGAGCTGTAAGCTGGCTCGAGAAGACAAAAAAGGTTTGGTACTTCAACTTGTGAGCCTTGACACTAGCTCATGTAACTCTGCTAGCTGAGAAATCGATGCTATGCATTGCTATATAGACACCTCATAGGTGCCCTCAAAGTATGATTTGGAATCATTTACACACTTAAGGTACATGTTTGGAAAATTACCCTGCATTAGCAATAATTTGCATACTTATGGTAAATGTTCACAACACAATCTACACTTTCACTTTGTCATTTAATTGCAGATTTTGTTTAAGCAGTCACTAGGAAAGTTTAAGTGTGAGAAATGCTAAATATAAATATTGGAAGAGCCAAATGAAAACCTCTCCAGAGCTTTGTATAATGGAACACAGTGGTTCCCGGCCCCATAACCACCTCCTATCTAGCCAAGACCCTCTCCCATTTAACTCAGACACCTCCTCCCAATGTCTCTATAAAACTGAGATGCCAGGCTGAGAATCCATGGTACAACATATCAGTACATTCAACCCATTAATGGCAATATCTTCAAAAAGTGCCCAATATTTCTGGGCAAATGCCCAATTTGAGATGCCTGCTGCATTGATTTTTGTGGGTATCACAAAAATACTCCCCAAAAAAATTCATTCACACATACACATGAACTGATCCATTATTACTCTGCTCTGCATGTGGTCATTTACTCTAATGCAAAGCAGGTGTAACACACAAATATACTGATCTGGCAGCATTTTATACCCACTCTGCATTGGTATAAGTGCCTGCACCAACTGCAGGGCAAAAAATGAATTGGGCCCACTATGTCTTACGTTTGGCACCCAAACTGAGCGGCTACAGCTGAAAGCTGTCCTTCATCTCCTTCACTCACACACAAAGAGTAACAAAAATGATCAACCTCAAGAAATTCAAAGCCTATAGTCCCTGCAAGAATTCTGATTCCTGCAGCTCAGAGCTTCCCATTGGCATGTGGCATATCACGGTGCATCACAAATTATAACCAAAGTCCATTGCAGACGCCTGCCTCACTTCACTTGAAGTCCCATTTTGCTACATTTGTCAATGTGTCAGACTATTATTTATCAGTGTCCAGGGCGTGGGGGCAGTTGCGCTGGACAGAAAAGAGAATGTTCTCTATGGGGTTTTTTGAGGAAAAACTGCTGTATTGAAATAATTTGTTTCCTCCGAAAACACAAACAGGTAAAGAAGCCCAATTGGAAAGATAATTATGTGATATTATCCTATTGCTTTGATTAATATCCACCATTCACAGAACACACAAACAAGTACATGCATCTTTCAAATGTCTTGTCCAACCAATGCAAAACTTTAGAGAAAAAATCCTCTGGCTTGGACCAAGCATGCATAATTTCTAGGCAGACTAGTTCAGTTGTGGTGCAATTGATGGGGTTCATAATAATAAGACAGTTTCACTCTCAAGCATGTAAAGACCATTGTAAGGTTACGGCTATCTAGAACCTAGGTAAATGCTTTAATACTTCCCATTCACATACTCTGGCAATTTAAACAGTCTGTCTAGCTAACCCAGAAGGCTAAGATTGCAAGTGCAAGTGTAATACTTACTGCCAAAGCCAGCAGGAAACTTAATGAAGTGAGGATAATTCCCATACATGTTTAATCTTCAGTTCATCCCTTTCTTTTTTTTAATACAACTGCCTCTCCTCCGACTTCAAAGATCCTTAATATTCAGTGCAGTCTGGCAAGCTTGGGGCAGTGCTCTGTGATACCATGGAATCCCTGACAATGCCAGGGCAGCTGCCTCCTCGAGTCTACAAGAGATCCTCCAGACGAGAGACTTCATAGTATCTTCAAGACGGTAGCAGCTGCCGTCTGTAATTTGGCATACTGTTCTGCTGCTTTCCGATTCAGCTCAGGGCTGGGCTTCCGCACTCAGCTGTTACAGCTCCTTGCAAATTCACACTGCACTATCCTGGTGGCATAATCTACCAGCTAAGAGAACAATCGATGTATGACAGCACCGGTATAGGTCAGAAATTCAAGGGGAGGGGGAATGAAATTGTTTGGGGGATTGTGTTTTTTTGCACCAATAAAAATGTGATGCAGGTTATTGTAACTACTATTATTATTATTTATTTACAGTAGCACCTGCTGTGTGGAAGATGCTTTCAAAACACTTGGGAAGGAACAATCCCTGCTTTAACAAGATTGCACTCTGCAGACAGATTGACAGACAAGCAAACACAGGTTAGGGGATGGGGAATAATGCATTTCCTCCAAAATTTCAAACAGTTTGATACATATAGGATTATAATTGTGACAGGGAAAAGGTCACACTCACGGTATCGGAAACTAAATTTTCTACAGTCCATCCATCCATTGGGTGCCCATCATAATGGTCTCACGGTGCTAGACACTAGAATGCTAGAATTTGGTTTTATGTAGCACTGTAAGGTTTTTCAAACAGGTTTTACAAAGCAATTATTTATTTATTTTGGAAGGGGTTTTCATAGGGGCCTAACGATGTTAGGAATCCAACTCCCACTGAAATTCAATGGAATTTGGGTGGGTAACTCCTTTACGCACCTTTGAAAACCCTGGCCTTGTTTATTTGCAGTCAGTGGCTCCGACATTGTGTAAAGCTCTGCCCATTCACAGACCCTGCCTCAACATGCTTACAATCTAAGAAGCCAAGCAACACAGAAAGGGTGAGTGGTGCAATATTTATACGTAGGGCCCTACCAAATTCACGGTCCGTTTGGGTCATTTCAGTCATGGGATTTTAAAAATAATAAATTTCATGATTTCAGTTATTTAAATCTGAAATTTCACAGTGTTGTAATAGTAGGGATCCTGACCCAAAAAGGAGTTGGGGGGAATCACAAGATTATTGGGGCGGGGTTGTAGTACTGCTACCCTTACTTCTGCACTGCTGCTGGCGGCAGCACTGCCTTCAGAGCTGGGCAGCTGGAGAGCGGTGGCTGCTGGCCAGGAGCCCAGCTCTGAAGGCAGAGCCACCGCCATCAGCAGGGCAGAAGTAAGGATGGCATGGTATGGTATTGTCACCTTTACTTCTGTGCTGCTGCTGGTGAGCCACCGCTCTCCAGCCACCGCTCTCTGGCCACCCATCTCTGAAGGCAGTGCAGAAGTAAGGGTGGCAATACCATGACCCCCCTAAAATAACCTTGCAACTCCCTTTTGGGTCAAGACCCCCAATTTGAGAAACGCTGTATAGTATAGGCAGTGATGAGCTACCAAAATCTTAACAACGGGTTCCCTATAAAAAGTTCTGATTTAACAACGGGTTCCATATAAAAAGTTCTGATTTAAGGGATGTGCGACAGCATGTATTTTTTGTACCAATAGGGTTACCATACGTCCATATTTTCCCAAGAGGTGATTAAGAACCGAAAAGCCTGACATGTCCAGGAAAATACAGATGTATTTTAACCCTACCTAAAGTTCTTTTTTAAAAAGATGGGGCTGAACTAGAAATGAGCTCCGTTTCACATGTGTGGGTGGTGATCAGGGACAGTCTCAATTTTTGGGTCTTTTTCTTATATAGGCTCCTATTACCCCTCACCCCCGTCCCGATTTTTCACACTTGCTGTCTGGTCACTCTAGGGTGTGCACATGTGTGGGTCCCAGCTGCTCCCTGCCCCCCCCCTCATTGAAGCAGGTGTGCAGGGTTACTGTCCTGGGAACTGCAGGGCACCAGTGGATGTGGGGCTGGCTGCGGATAGGGGCGTGCGGCAGGGCTACCTGGAGGCAGGGAGTGACACGGGCTGGCTGTGGGCAGGTGATGCAGACGGGCGGGCTGCGGGTGGCTGTGGGCAGGGGGTGGCTGCGGGCGGCTGTGGGCAGGGGGCGGCTGCGGGCAGGGGCTGGCTGAGGGCGGCTGTGGGAAGGGGGTGGGGCAGGGGGGTGGCTGGGGGCAGGGGGTGGCTGGGGGCAGGGGGTGGGGCAGGGGGCGGCTGTGGGCAGGGGGCTGGCTGCACGCAGAGGGTGGCTGCGGGCAGGGGCTGTGGGCAGGGGCTGGGGCAGGGGTAGCTGCGGGCAGGGGCGGGGCAGGGGCTGGCTGGGGCAGAGGCGCTGGCTGGGGCGGCTGGGGCGGGCAGGGGCGGCTGGGGCAGGGAAGGCGGGGAGGGGCGCAGACACTCACACGGGGGGGAGGGGCTGGGAGCAGCAGGACGCAGCCAGGGACTCACCAGGCAGCAGCAGGAGTCCCAGGGCCAGAGGTCCAAAGAGCAGGAGCAGCAACAGGGCCAGGAGGCAGCTCACATGGCTCTCGCAGCACAGCGCAGCGCCCCCCGGTGACCGGGAGGAGGAATTACAGGCTTCCCAGGCAGAGCCCATCAAAGCTTCCCTCGCAGGGAAGCTAGTTAACAAGCAGTTCTAAAACCGCTTCTAAATTTAACCGGTTCGCGCAAACCGCTGCAAACCGGCTCCAGCTCACCCCTGAGTATAGGGTAATAGCACACAAGACCAGATTTCACAGTCCGTGATGCATTTTTCATGGCCGTGAATTTGGTAGGGCCCTATTTATACATATTATACAGCAAGTGTTAAGTCTATATCTGCTATACCCAACTGCCCCGTAGCTTAGCCATTTCCAATTTCTAGTAGGCATCCCAGCGGAGGGTGCTGAAGACGGGATCTGAAGGTGGAGGAGGTAGTAGAAGCAGCAGATAAGCTAGCAGTCACGGCTGGCAGAGTGGAGCAGGCCAGGGTGATGTGTTAGGAGACATAAGCAAGGAGGGATAGAGCTGTGGAGGGCTGTGAAGGCAAAAGCAGGAAGTTGGAATTTGAAGCAATGATACAGGAACGTGCTAATGGAGAAATTCTAAGACAGGGTAGGGGTGGCGTGTTAACTGGCCAGAGTGATAGGATACGAAGAGGATCTTAGATGGTGGTGCAAATGAACTAGCGGTGGGGTGTGTGAGGGGTAGGCCAGAGAGGAGAAGGGCTGGATATGATGAGGAGGTTGAGGAAGAGGTTGGGCAAGTGTTTTAACTGTATGGCTAGGAGGAAAAGCTCAGATGCTGAGATTATTATGGAAGAAGCTAAGCTCTAAAGGTAGCTTGGATGCATGGGTCAAGCAAGGTGTCAAAGATGGCTCTCAGGCTATAGGTCTGAGTGATGGCAGAGTTGTTTGTAGCAGCAGGAACTGTGGTGGAGAGAAGAGGGCTTGGGATAATTCAGTTCAGGCAATGTTGCTAGCAAGTGATCCGACAGATGTCAAAGATAGGCTGGGAGGCAGGATTGCACGGAGGGTGGGGAAGTAGATTTGCAGGGTTTAAGTACAAGGATGGTAGCTGAAGCTGCAAGCGGATGAGATTACCCAAGGAATGGAAAGAAAGAAAGAAGCACGGGCCAAGAACAGAGCCTGGTGGGATAAATCAATGAGCAAATGGATTAAATCAAAGTTGCATGACCTTTCGGACATCATGGGCCATGCTGGCTAATTGCCAGCAGTGATAGGGCTGCTACACAGTTACAGACATATTCAGCTCAGTAGTCTATGTTTCCCCTCCCCAGAGAGTAAATGAACCGTGTACAATAGAAAGGAACACAAGGAGCCAGCTCCTCAATTCAATGGCATGGCACTCCAGGAGTCCCTGGCTTCTCTCGGTCCTTGGAGTCTAGAGATGGGCAGAATGGAGCTAATTCTAGGATGAAGGATGATATCCCTATGAGACTAGCCCTGGCAGAGGGAGAGAGACAAGGGGGTGCAGTGGACTAATGCACTGGCTTCTGATCAGTGGTGGTCCTTGTTCAAATCCTGACAAGGGAAGAGATGTAACAGGATGTTAGCTATTGGGGGATTTATAGGTGGGCTGAGGTACTGAGACAAGCTGACTGGTGTGTGATACCTTAGTAGAACAGAATGTAGGATGGAGCACAAGTGTTGACAGGGGCATGATGAATCTGGACCCACGCATCTACTTCTAAAAACAAGTGTAGTAGAGTCGGGTCAACAAAGAGCACTGCCCCCATGAGGGAAACACATCTTTGGTCAGATAGAGTTCCAAGCCAGAAGGGACCCTCAGCTCATTTGGTCTGACCTCCTGTGTTTCATAGGCCACCCAGCCAACCACCAGAAGATGATCAAAGGATTAGAATCCTCAGGAGACTAAACTATAGTGAGTCACAGCCAGAGAACAGGAGGGCCTGAGGCCCTCTGGAAGCCAGGAAGAAATGAACCCCACCTAACGTGACACCCTTTGGCCAGCTCTGTAATCAGAGGTTGTTATGATGCCAGACTGACAGAAAGAGGAAGAGGACAATGGGAGGGAAGGGAAACCTTGAGTGCCCTGGGTGCAGCTCACAGTCCAGTGCTCTGGGTTCACCTCATCAGGGCTCTGCCAGGAGATCTAGTAGCTACACCCTGCGGATGCTGCGCAGGGAGACTGCGGAGGAAGGAATACTTGACATGCAAGCAATAGTGAGGGAGAAGTTAATACATTGCAAACTAGACTTGGGCAGACCTGATGCTGTCAGGCCTAAGGCGTTCTGCAGGCAGGAGAGGGAAAGGTTACTCTTCGTAGTTCTAGTTCTTCTGCAGCCTGCAGACAGCCCCAGGCCCCAGTGTCTCCTTTAGCCTTAACCAGAGTGTTTAGAGAAACCCTTTTTTAAAAGAAAACACTGGCATCCTGGCCCCATGTACTCTGTGCGTGGCAGCATCTACTGGTGTGTCTCTTTGGGTATGTGGCTGGGTGTGCGTTTCAGCGGGTATCAGGCAATGCCTCTACGTAACTCTGTGTGTCTGGAAGTGCAGGTGTGTCTGTGCTTGCAAGTGTGCCACTGTGTTGCGGAACAAAGGGCTACTGAGATGAGCATTTGGAGTAAAAGGTGTAGCTGAAGATAGAATCCGTGAAGAATACTAACCCTACTAGATCTATTCTAGCTGAGTGGAGTCTATGCTATGGAATAGAAAATCATATTCTGCACAGGTTCTATTGAATGCAAAAACATGTCATTCCAACATTAAATCTGAGAAAAACACACACAGAGACAGACAGGACATTTTTTTTAAATCAAGATTTTCAACAATACATCAGCAGTCCCATGGTCTCCTTTTACATCCTGTTTATTTCATTGTATATATGTAGCAACATAAATGACAATATAATACGGTTAGCTTTCAGTAGGGGGGGAAAAAACACAAGTATAGGCCTGCTTAAGTGCTTTGCTGTATCAGGGCTATAAAGTGCCACTTGTGCAAAAGGCAGACAAGTAAAGGCTCAATATTCCAGATGAGAGTATATCTGTTTATACGACAGCATTATATTCTATCTCATTCTATACAGAAACTAACATTGTGTTGTTTTTAACCAGCACCAAGCTGCTCACAAGAAAGGTCTTTCTCCTGAACGCCTATAGCTTGTAAGGCACCCAGGAACATGGATATGTCATTATTCCATTTTGGTGCGTACTGCTTTGCCTTGTCTCTACTGAATTTTGTCTGCTATCATGATGCACTATTTCCTAGCATGGTTCAGTGCCTTTGGAGTCCCTGCATCTTCTCCAGTTTTGACTAACCTAACTGATGTTTTAGGGAGGGGATAGGAGAGGAGGAATAGCTCAGTGGTTTGAGCATTGGCCTGCTAAACCCAGGGTTCTGAGTTCAATCCTTGAGGGGGCCATTTGGGGAACTGGGGCAAAAAATCTGAGGATTGGTCCTGCTTTGAGTAGGAGGATTGAAATGGTTGATCTCCTGAGATCCTTTCCAACCCTGATATTCTATGAGTAGCAGCTGTGTTAGTCTGTATCCACAAAAAGAACAAGAGTACTTGTGGCACCTTAGAAACTAACAAATTTATTTCAGCATAAGCTTTCGTGGGCTACAGCTCACTTCTTCAGATGCATAGAATGGAACACACAGAAGATATTTATACATACAGAGAACATGAAAAGGTGGAAGTATGCATACCAACTGGAAGAGTCCAATCAATTGAGATGAGCTATCATCAGCAGGAGAAAAAAAACTTTTGAAGTGATAATCGAGATGACCCATAGAAGGTCATCTAGACAAATTAGAGGCCCTAGACAAATTAGAGGATTGGGCCAAAAGAAATATGATGAGGTTCAACAAGGACAAGTGCAGAGTCCTGCACTTAGGACGGAAGAATCCCATGCACTGCTACAGACTAGGGACCGAATGGCTGGGCAGCAGTTCTGCAGAAAAGGACCTAGGGGTTACGGTGGACAAAAAGCTGAATATGAGTCAACAGTGTGCCCTTGTTGCCAAGAAGGCTAATGGCATTTTGGGTTGTATAAGTAGGGGCATTTCCAGCAGATAGAGGGAAGTGATCATTCCCCTCTATTCAGCACTGGTGAGGCCTCATCTGGAGTACTGTGGCCAGTTTTGGGCCCCACACTACAAGAAGGATGTGGATAAATTGGAGAGAGTCCAGCGGAGGGCAACAAAAATGATTAGGGGGCTGGAACACATGACTTATGAGGAGAGGCTGAGGGAACTGGGATTATTTAGCCTGCAGAAGAGAAGAATGAGGGGGGATTTGATAGCTGCTTTCAATTACCTGAAAGGGGGTTCCAAAGAGGATGGATCTAGACTGTTCTCAGTGGTAGAAGATGACAGAACAAGGAGTAATGGTCTCAAGTTGCAGAGGGGGAGGTTAGGTTGGATATTAGGAAAAACTTTTTCACTAGTAGGGTGGTGAAGAACTGGAATGGGTTACCTAGGGAGGTGGTGGAATCTCCTTCCTTAGAGGTTTTTAAGGTCAGGCTTGACAAAGCCCTGGCTGGGATGATTTAGTTGGGCTTGGTCCTGCTTTGAGCAGGGGGTTGGACTAGATGACCTCCTGAGGTCCCTTCCAACCCTGAGATTCTAAGGTGTGAGGAGAACTTAACATGGGGAAATAGATTCAATTAGTGTAATGACCCAACCATTCCCAGTCTCTGTTTAAACCTAAGTTAATTGTATCTAATTTGCATATTAATTCAAGTTCAGCAGTCTCTCTTTGGAGTCTATTTTTGAAGTTTTTTTTGTTGCAAAATTGCCACCTTCAAGTCTGTCACTGAGTGGTTAGAGAGGTTGAAGTGTTCTCTCACTGGTTTTTGAATGTTATGATTCCTGATGTCAGATTTGTGTCCATTTATTCTTTTGCATAGAGACTGTCCGGTTTGGCCAATGTACATGGCAGAGAGGCATTACTGGCACATGATGGCATATATCACGTTGGTAGATATGCAGGTGAATGAGCCCCTGATGGGGTGGCTGATGTGATTAGGTCCTATGATGGTGTCACTTGAATAGATGTGGACAGAGCTGGCATTGGGCTTTGTTGCAAGGATAGGTTCCCGGGTTAGTGTTTATGTTGTATGGTGTGCGGTTGCTGGTGAGTATTTGCTTCAGGTTGGGAGGTTGTCTGTAAGCGAGGACTGGCCTGTCTCCCAAGATCTGGGAGAGTGAGGGATCATCTTTCAGGATAGGTTGTAGATCTTTGATGATGCGCTGGAGAGGTTTTAGTTGGGGGCCGAAGGTGATGGCTAGTGGCGTTCTGTTATTTTCTTTGTTGGGCCTGTCCTGTAGTAGGTGGCTTCTGGGTACTCTTCTGGCTTTTTCAATCTGTTTTTTCACTTCAGCAGGTGAGTATTGTACTTTTAAGAGATAGAGATAGAGATCTTGTCTGTGTTTATCTCTGTCTGAGGGATTGTTCTGTCACGGAGGTCACAGGTCCGCGAGTTCAGGCTTCAGCCCTGGGCGGCGGGGCTCAGGGAGGAAGTGCCACCTCCACCCCTTGACTCACCTCAGTGGGACACCCAGCTCAGTGTCAACGGCTCCGTGTTACACTGGAATACTTTATTGTTAAATTGCTACATTTGTTTGCTGCTGTGACCATACCCTGATTTTTGTACATTTTTACCATGACTGTTCTGTGAATTTTGCCTAATTTTACCATGACAAAATAATCTCCATCGTCATCAGCAAATTTCACTACCTTATTGCTCATCTTTTTGTCCACATCATTGACAAGTATCTTAAACACCACTGGTCCTAGTGCAGAACCTTAGGCACCCCCAGGGTTGTTCTTCAGCATTTATCGCCGTTTTCCATGCTGAGCATTGACCCTGTTCTCTGTCCGGTAAGTGCCAGTCCAGGCTTGTACAGAGGAAGCCTTCGTAGCAGACCAGCAAGTTCTACTTCTTTGGCAACTTGACCTCCAACTCTTTCCCTCTCCCCTTTCTTACTAGGAGGGGCTAGGCCGGGGGAAGTGGGTAGAAGGAGACAGAGCGAGTTGTTGGCCAAGTTGCCAAAGAAATGGAGGTTGAAGGTGGGGCTGGTTGAAAAATCTTCCAGCTAAACTTTACTTTGCACAGAAATTTGGCTTTTTCAACTGAAACTAGTTTGGGGAGGCTGAAAAGCACCTGTTCTCTGAAAAATTTCCATTTTTCATCAAACCTGAACATCCAATTCTCAGCCAAAAATTTGGGTGTTCACTTGCTGAAAACAGAAACAAACAAAAATTAGGGGGTGGGGTGTGTCAACAAAAAAGTCAACATTTTCCATGGGAAAACAACCAACCAACCTATTTTCCAACCAGCTCTACTTTCAGGTCTGCTCTAGAGGCAGTCGCTCCCTCTGCCAAAGCTGCTGCGGTTTGTCAGACACAGCCTGCATCTGACATGCTATAGGAAATACATCAGACTGCCACTGATTTAGAGACCATACAATTCCACCTACTGATTTCTGCATGGAACCCGTCTAATGGGCATGGGAGCAGCTAGCTACATGTGCTGATGCACTTCCTGCTGCACCACGGGAAGGCTTAATCTAGCCTCATATTTCTCCTGTACAAATAACACCACCCTGCATTTGTGGGTGAGAGAATTTAACCTTGCTAAGATCCAGGTTAATTTTGTATATCTGCCTGTGACTGGGAGAACTGGGCGTATGCTATGTGTGTGAGTGGCTCTGTGTTAGAACTGGAAACAAGTCTGCTGTGAAACTGGGAAGCATGTGAGGGCACTTAGCGACTGCAAAGTCTAGGTGGTGAAGAGTGCAAGTCGAGGTTGGTTTTTAACAGGACTTGAACAGCTGACTTTTTAGTGGTTGCCTTGCTTTGGAGCAGTTGCACGAGATCTGTGCCAATTTTTAGTAGTCAAATTGATTTTTAGTGCTTGCATGAGATCTGGGCAACTTTAACTTTAGGTTAATGAAGCTTTAGTGGGGAATTGCATTCTTGACCAGCCGTGAGCAAAGAGGCTGATCTAACCATGCCTTTCTTTTGCTCCGAGTCTGGAAAGAGGGAGAGAGAGAAGAAAACAAAACAACTCTGAGCTCCTTAAAAAGGCAGAAGGACCAAAGTAGTAAGTGGATTACTTTATTGATTTTTAGTGGATCTAGGTTAGCATCTGTCTGCTTTAGGGTGACCAGATGTCCCAATTTTATAGAGACAGTATTGATATTGGGGGCTTTTTCTTATATAGGCTCCTCCACCCCGTCCTGATTTTTCACTCTTGCTGTCTGGTCAGCCTAGTCTGCTTAGTTACACACATTCTCTCTCCCACACACACAAAAGCCAAGAGAAATGCATCTCAAGATATGATTATATATTAAGGCCAATATTTTCAGTCTTTAGTGCTCAAAGCCGCCTGTCAGTTCATATTTAGGTACCAGTTAGTTCAATGGAAGCTACAGATTATCAACACCATGGAATAATCGGGCCACTTATTTAGGTGCTTGAGCAAGTTTGAACAGACTGGCCTACATCAATCAGTGGAGGTTTTGAGAACAGCAGCATGGGTGATCTAATCTAAGTTGGCCTGGCCTGCATTAAATACTCCACTAACACTGTCCCCTCCCGCCCCCCGCAGCTGCCTTCCCCTGCTTTTCCTTCCCCCCTATAACAAAGGGGTATAAATGGGCCATTTCACCTTGGATGGTCCATTGAGATATGAGTTAACTACTTATGATAAACAATCTGTTCCAGCTGCTATTTAGCTGTGACACTGAGTACATTTCCCAGACCCAAAGAAGAGCTCTGTATAAGCTGGAAAGCTTGTTTCTCTCCCCAACAGAAGTTGGTCCAATAAAAGATCTTACCTCCCCCACCTGGTCTCTCTGCATTAAATAACAAATACTCCAGTATTCTGCAGAGATAGCCCCAAATGCCGTAGTGACACTTCTTGAAGCAACAGCATGTAAACGGGTCGGACTCACCCCTGCGGCACCTCCTACTGGTTGCTCTCCAAATAGAGCTCAGTCCAGCTCCGGAGCACCCTCTGCAGGCCCGTGATCCACCTATTCTTCTGGTCCCCGTGTCCCTTCCTAGACCTGGTGCCCCTTTCTCTGGGGTGCTGCCCCCTGGCAATAACCCCTTTCTTACTCGGTCTGGGTTTCCCCTTCGTTGGGAACCCCCCACCCTACTATCCCCACTTCACCTCAGTAGTGGCTACTGCCCAGTCTCTATTTAGCGCCCGTTCGCTGGGGCAGGCTGCAGTATCCAGTACTCATCATTGGCAAAGGGGGTTTGGACCTGCTGCCTTGGCCTAACCTTAAGTTGCCCTCTGCAACCTCCCAGTACCTTCTGCCCTCCGCTAGGCCACAGCCTGGGGCTTTCCAGGCCAGAGCTCCCCAGCTCCTTAGCCCATCCCCAGCCCTGCTTCACCCTAGGTACCTTGTCTCATCTACCAAGCAGCCAGGCCCATCTCTCTCTATCACCAGAGAGAGACTGTCTGGCTTCTGGCTTCCCTGCCTTCTTATAAGGCCCTGTTGCTGTGTTTGGGGTGTGGCCCCCAGCTGCAGCCACTTCCCCAATCAGCCTAGCCTGAAGGCTGTCTTCTCAAGCCCTGCCAGGCCACTTTTTAAACCCCTTCGGGGAGGAGCAAGGTCCACCCTGCTACACAACACAAAGAGCTATTGCTGCAGAATAGTGTCAGTTTTGTTCATTTGTTTGTTTTTTTAGTAAAGAGGAAGATTCAGGCTCCATCATCAACATCCAGGAAAAGCAAAACCAAAACACGGATCCCAACCTGCAGACAGTGCAGCTTGCTGTTCTAGTCATGTGGCCACAAGAGTCCACTGACTTCAAGAGCAGCAATGCTGATTAGCATCAGCTGAGCATCTGTAAGAAATCTGGATCTGAAGTTTGCAGCTCGGGCCCGTGTCTAGCTCTGATCCAGGGGATGCTCAAGGCCCAGTAATTTTGAGGCAGATATAGTGTGTCTGATTCTCCACTCAACTCTACCCATTGTAAGTCAGTGTAATTGAGCGGAACATTAGACCCAATGAGTTACATGAAGTTTTTCAGGCAAGACCTTTAAAGACCTTGGGACAAGACCTTTAAAAACAGAGACAAACACCCAATCCCACCGCCTTGAAAGCTAAAGTGTCCTCCGTATGCCATCCAACCTGGGTTTGGTTTCCCAAAACCAGAATCCAATTGAGGAGTTTCTGAAGAATCAAAAAAAAAAAGATCTGACCTCCCCATCCCATCTCTTCTTAAAGGGAGAGTGGTCCTGTGTGAGCTCATGGAGCTTTTCTAGTGCATTTGGTGAGAAATATCACATCCCATCAGTGGCTTAACCAGATTCCTCATAAATGCAAATACCTTCCAGGCAGCTGGCCAAGTACAAGAGCCTTTGGGAGGAAATGTGGTGTGGAACATATTGCTTATTTTTATAAGTGGGCTCTGTCTTAGAGAGTTATAGCACCCTCAACCCTCGTCATAGCCCCTCACAATCTTTAACAGGTTTATCCTCGCAACGCCCCTGTGAGGGAGGGCAGTGCTCTGATCCCCAATGTACAAATGGGGAATTGAGGCACACAGCAAGTAAGTGACATGCCCAAGGTCACACAGGAAATGAACCCCTATCACCCAAGTCCCAGGCAGTGCGCTAACCACTGGGCCATCCTTCCCCTCGCTCAACCTTGCTCTCTCTGTTCTGTTGCTTTCCAATTCAGAGCTCACCCTGCTGCACCCTTGGGAGTGGGGAAATTATAAAAAGCAAAGCTGTAATTACTGCCCCCAGGAAGATGGGGGAGGAAAGGAAGCCGGCCAGCATGCCACCCGCTCCTCGACTCCTCAACCCAGGCTTGCCCTTTACCTCACCACTGCCTCATTCAGAGAGACAACTGTTGACATCAAGCTAATGAAATTAGCCCCACCAGCTAATGCAATTACCAACCACAACATGTTCAAACAACGGACTCACGAAGACACCTGCAAACAAAGCCGCCCCCTTCCTCCCAGTACCCTCACCCCACCTCCCTGTCCGCCTCCACCGCAAGCCCACACTGGGCCTGGTAATCCTGTGACACAAAGCTCCTCCTGAGTACTCAGAGTGAAGGACCCACTAGAAGCACTGAACTAAAAACAAGGCCCAGGAGAGACCCTGGGCAGTTCCTACCTTGCAGAATGCACCAGCCCACGCAGGCAGAAGCGGACACTGAGGGGAGATAATTCTAAGTCCATTTAAACATCAGGGGACCTTCAATTCCTCCCTTCATAATGAGGCCCTGGACACTAATCAGCGGTGTCACTGAATCCTCTTATGTCTGCCTAAGTACCTCCAGCAGCTTTACCCATTGTGTGTCCAGCTGCCAGGGAATTACCTACTCAATCAGACATAGTTGGCGGTAGGAGGTTATTTTGACACACACTCAGCTAAGGGACACCCTAGCTGGGTATTTTTACATCTCCATCTGAAGCCTCAGGGATGTGCCACAGCTAGAGATGGGACACAGGGCAGGGAGGGCCAGGGCTCTGAGGTGGCACCAAGCGTCCTTTCTCTTGGGTGCTTGGCCGGCTGGTTCTTGCTCATGTGCTCAGGGTCTAACTGGTTGCTACGTGTGGGGTGGGGAAAGGGATTTTCCCCCAGGTCAGATTGGCAGTGACCTTGGGGGGGGGGGCGCTTTCCTCTGTAGTGTGTGGGTTGCTCTGGGTATCATGCACTTAAGGCTTGTCTACACTTAAAACGCTACAGCAGCACAGCCGCTGTAGCCTATGGATGAAGATGCTACCTATGCCAATGGGAGGGGTTCTCGGGCCAGCCTAAATAATCTACCTCCTGGGAGAAGGTAGCTAGGTCGACAGGAGAATTCTCCTAGCGCTGCCTACGCTGGGGGTTAGGTCGGCTTAACTGTGTTGCTTGGCAGGGTGGATTTTTCACACTCCTGAGCGATGTTGTTATACCAGCCTAGTTTCCTTGTGCAGGCCAGCCCTCAGTCATTCCTCTGCCATTGCGGGAAGCCTCAGGCACTGGCACACCTCGGTCCTGCCTGGGGCATGTAGTAGTCTAGTCTCCATGGGGCTGGAATACTTTAGTCTCTTTTAGGTTGTTGGGTTTAGTGTGCGGGTGCTGGGTGGTGCTGGTGGCCTGTGAAATGCAGGAGCTCAGACTAGATGATTTGCTGGTCCTTTCTGGCCTTCAAGTCTATGACTGTGTTGCATGGTTACGGGCAAAGGAAAACCTGTTCATTTGCTGGTCTGCACATCTCCGGACGGGAGACCATGAATAACTCACGATGGTGTGGCAATAGATCAGCTCCTTGGCCTTCTGAAAATCTGAGGGGAATTACCTTGCCACTAAGGCATGGCGTGACCTTGAATTCCCAACAGTGCAGGAGGCATTCACGTCCCATCATTCATAAATTCAGAATAGATGAACTACATTCATGCCAGAAGAGTCCCATCAAAACCTGGTGTAGCTGGGTGGTCACCCCGCTCCTGCCCAGAGGGGTTAAAATCAGCCCTGGAGAGGGCTGTGGCTGGGGAAAGGCTGATTGGGGAAGCAGCCACAGCTGGGGCCATGCCCCAGTCAGGCCACAGCTGGCCCTATAAAAGGGCTGTGAGCCATGAACTCAAGAGGACACACTCTCTCTCGCCTCTTGAGCAAGAAGGACCTGGCTTCCGGGGAAGCTGAGGAGGGTGCCTAGGGTGGAGCAGGGCTGGGGAAGGGCAGAGGGAGCTGGGGAGCTCCAGCCTAGCAAAGCCCCAGGCCGCAGGCCAAGCTAAGGGCCCACTAAAGGGTACTAGGGCTGCAGAGGGGCAGCCCAGGAATAGGCAGAGGCAGCTGGTCCAACCCCCTTTGCTGACGATGAGTGGTTTACACACAGCCATCTGCCCCAGTGAGTGGGGCTAGATGGTGACTGGCAGTAGCCACTGTGGCAAGGTGGGGATAGGGGGTTGGGGGTTCCCTGGGGAGGGGAGACCCAGATAGAGGGGGTACTGCAGTGGGCAGAACCCTGAACAAAGGGCACTGGGGTCTGGGAGGGACCTGGGGCCAGCAGCAGGCGAGGCCAGCAGCCGGCAGAGGGTGCTCCTGAGCTGGAAAAGAGCTAATTCCCTGGACAACCAGCAGGAGGCGCCGTGCCAGTGAGTCGATGCCCCGCCACACCTGGGTGCGATGTTTAAGAGCCCCCTGAAGAGGGAAGATGGTCTTGGGGTTACAGCACAGGCCAAGGAATCAGGGAATCCATGTTCTCTCAGAATTCCTGTGGCACGTTGTGTCCCAATTTCCACAGCAGCAACATTTCTATTAATGTTTCTCTGCTTCAGAGCACTGTAAAGGCCAATTTGTCTCTAGGCACCTAAATAAAGGTGGCCTGACTTTTCCAAACAGAGCTGGCCTGGGACCTCAGGGATTCATGGTCTAGCACTTCTAGCAATTTCACCAGGCCATAGCAAACTTTCACCAGGCTGACAGTGGGTGCTGCTGGCATTCTTCTGGAACGCCACAATTATCACCTGTGAGGCAAGTGTTTAGTGCAGTGCTCCCACAAAACCATCCCCTCCTCTGCTCTCCCATCAGGGGAGGAAAAAAGGAATCTCCAGTACCCTCTATCTCCTTGCTCCTTGTCTTGCTACGACTGCTTCACACTGGGAATTTACACATCGTGGGATCACGTTCACCTCTGCAATATTCTGGTTGCAGCCAAGGCAGGAGACATGGTGGGAATTGTGGTTCCCAAAGATCACAGGCAAGGAATGCTGGGGAAGGGGGTGGGGATATAAATAAGGGACATCAGTTTGGTTGGACTTTGATTTAACCTAGAGGGGAGGAGGCTTGGCTGGAGCACCACTGAACTAATCTCTCAGGGGAAGGGAAATGAGGGAAGGGAGAAGGTATAGTGGGCCACCATTAGCAGCCTTCAGTCCTAACTCACCACAAGTGCAGCTCAGCTGGTGGCAGCCACAATGTCATAGCCAGGGCTGGTGGTGAATTACCAAGATGAAGCTTGTTAGTGGAGATAAAGCCCCAGAAATTCCCCACTTCCAGCCTCCAGGGCCCCACTCCTACCCTGCCACCCCCCCACACACACACCCACACACACACCAACCTGAAGAGGAATGGGCTCATTTCCCAGGTAAACCCTCTCTGACCATAATGAAACGCTGATGATAAAAAGTGACTTGGCGGAGGGGGCAAGTTTGCTGTCAGAGGATTCAACTACAGACACTTTCATTTAAAAAAAACCCCAACACAATAATTCCATGTTAGGTGAAGGGGGGTGGCTCTTTGACCCTGCTGCTATTCTGTGCGCTGTTGAAATTAACGACGGCACTCATGGAGCTACTGTCCCATGCACCATCGTTCTGATGGCCTCTGACGCACCAACATTTTCCTCTTCTCCCTACAGCAAGCAGCCGTTTACGCGCTCACCCTTTCAGTTTCCCAGCTCCATGGCAAGGCTCGTCCGGGGGGCCCCCAGCACACCCCTTTTGACTCACGCTCTGCTTCAACAATGCACTTTTTAATATACTGGAGGGGCAAAAACAACAGGCCCACTATGACGCCAAGATAGCCTGAGGCAGAAAAGCCATTCGGAGCCCAGCTAGAGAGATCTGAGTCAGACACTTTCTCCAGCACAGAGCTGCCAACAATCCCAGCCTTTGTGAGAGCAGAAGAATCGCAGCCTATGTGCTCCTCTGGTGACTCCTCTTTGCCAGAGCAGAAAGGTCAGCAACAGAAGCGTCCTGGGAAAACATGCAGGGGAAAAAATGTTCTCTGGGAAGGTGAATCAGAAATAGCCACATGGGCACTGTAGAAAATGCCTCTCGTTTTCCAAGCATCCATGCACGGGGCTCTGGGCATATGGCCAAAGAACCCAGGCTGTGCATTGGGGCGACCAGGCTGTGCTGGGTAGCCTGGAAACCGAATGCACTGAGATTGAGGGCAAAGCATGAGAATGATTCATTGATTAGGGCACTAGCCTAGAAATTGGGAGTCATCTCTGCCACAAGCTCGCCCTGTGAGTCTGGACAACTCACTTAGCATCCCTGTGCCTTGGTTCCTCATCTGTGCAATGCACTTCCCTGCCTGTTGTGAGGATAAATGCATTAAAAGGCGAGAGGTGCTCAGATACTAGGGTGAGGGGGTCCATGTAAATACCTTAGATAGGTAAGATGCAGAATAGCTGTTCAGATAAGAGCCTGGACTGCACTTTTGCCAAGAGCCTATGGCAGAGGTGCCAGGGGGTGTTCAACGGTCTGCTCCATCTCAGGCTCCGCCCCCACTTCACCTCTTCTCCCAAGACCCCCCTGCCCTGCCTCTTCCCTCCCCCACCCTGCCCCCACCCTGCCCCATTCCATCCCCTCCCTCGAGCACACACTGCTCTCACTCCTCCTCCTCCCCTCCAGCGCCTCCTGTACACTGCTGAACAGCTGATCCAGAGTGAGCGGGAGGTGCTGGGAGGGAGCTGATGGGCGGGACCCCACCGGTGGGCAGGAGGTGCTGGGAGGAGGGAGAAGAGCTAATGGGGGGGGGCTGCTGGTGCTACTACTTTTTTTCTGTGGGTGCTCCAGCCCTGAAGCTAAAATCCTGAGTTGGAATGAGGATGCAGTAAGGCCAGCATTTTCAAACTCGGGTGCCTAAAGCACCGAAATCCATATGCAGGAATCTAAATAAAGGGGCCTGGTTTCTAGTGGCAACTTCAGGGGGAACTCGGGTTGAGTGCTCAGCACTTTGGAAAATCAGGCCATTTCATGCATGGATTTGGGTTCTTTAGCCATCCAAGTTAGAAAATATTGGCCTATGACCTCTCTGACATCGCTTTGCAAACAGACGTTCCTATCATGAGTGTCAGCAGGTTGCTCCAGTATCCCATTTTAATCCTCCTCCAGTGGCGAGTGATCCATGCACAGAGCTTTAGAGCTGGTGAAAAATAACTTTCCACAAACACAAATTGAAGACAATGAAAGGGGTTTGGGTTTTGTTAATGGTTTTCATCGAAATTTTCATTAAAAAAAACAAAAAACAAGCATTTCCCATTTGTCAGTGAAAGCCTAAAAAAGCTTGACAAAATCCAGAAATGTTCTTGTGAAAACTTCTGGGCCTGTCTACCAGACCACGCTCCTAATGTTGGTGAGGGGACTTGGTAGAGTCAAATGTACGTCAGGGCCTGGATTTTGGTACAAAATATTCACCATACCTACACAAATTCTGTCTTGGCAGTTCTCTCCCTGCGTTTATAACCGTGCTGCTGTCTCTGACTCAGTGCAAAGCAAGAAAGGGAACCTGAAGGGCACAGTATCCTACAGTGTTGCCAGAAACTCCTCTAGGCCTTCAGTCCTTCTGATGCCATTTGGTGGCCCTGATGCACCCAGTTTAGATGCAAGCCATTTGCTTGCTGCTGTCAGTTGCTGCTTTTAGATTCTTCTGCAATACTGTGAGTGCAAAACTCCAGAGACAACCTGTCATTTCCCATCACATCCATCTGCCTCAAAAGTTCTATTTATACCAAATAGATGAGTGTGGATCTGGGAATTCAAGGTAAGAAGAGTCATTTATGGTTTGAATGGCTACCTCTTCCCTCTCAGGGGAGCCAAGGGTGGAGGAAAGCCAATTGGAGTAGCTGCCCTGCTGCCAGGCTGTCAATTATTCAGTCACGGCCAACAGCAGTTGAGACCTGCCATCCAGTGAAGCACTGCATGGTTCTAAGGGTCTGAAACAGCCAAAGGCAAGTTACAGCTTCTAGAAACAAGAAGGGAGCTCTGGTTCTGGGCAGCACATCACAGACATCTGTGTGACCTGCCATGATGTGCTGATGGGCTTGGCCCAGGAGGCAGCTGTGTGGAGAAGAAAACCCACAAGTCTGTTGGGACCATCTCTTCTTCAGAGTGTGCCACATATAGAGGAGAAAAATGCAAAGAACCGTGGGGACAGTAGCTTACCCTCCCCACTCTTTTCACTCGGTCTCTCTCTCACACGCACTTTTCTAGGCTCCCTCCCACTCCTCCAGGTGTTATCCCGCTCCACTTCCCCAGCCGGATGCCCTACATTATTTCTCCAGCCCACTCTGCTTGCCCTTTACAGCTGATTAGCTGGGGCGCAGGAAGAAGGAGGAAGTAAATGCCACTCAAAAACCAGAATTAAAGTGTGTGTGTTGTGGGGGGAGGGGAGTGTTGGGCACACAGTTTTCCCACAATGCTTTGCTGTCTTACCTAATGAATAATGATCTTGTATATTTGCATAATGACCATGCCCTTCCCACTGAGGGGATTTCCCTTGAGTCCTGGTGGATCCTAATGTGTTTCCCCTTCTCTAAGTGCCCTAACAGGCCTCGCTGACCTACAGCACTTAAATGGGCATAGCAGCGAGGCTAAGTGTTTCCAGCCACTAGACCAACCAATTTATCAGGCACTGGGAGCAACAAATCAAAGCCAGTAACAGCTGGGCCAGTACAGCTCCCTGCATGGAACTACCACCCTAGCAGATACCTCCCCCCAGTGACATGTGCCATGCTAAGGCGGGCTCTTGTCAAATACAGGATATGTGACCACAGACTACAGGTGGTCATCGGGAGGGCAGGAGCAACTGTGTCTCCACTGTGATGGAAGGGAGACAGAGAGATGCTTTTTTTACTCAAATGTCCCAAACACAAGGGCATGCGTGTGAGAAAGAGTATCTTCCTCAAACATCAGGACCCACAAGAGATGTCTTATCAAAAAGCAAAGAGGAAAAACTCTGCCCAATCCTGGGAGAAAGGAGAGAGATGAAATTGCACTATGGAGGCACCTGCCCCTGTGTCAGGAACAGACAGTATCAATAAATGGACACAAGGGATCAAATCCCAAACATGGTGCGTGACCTTATCCTGGAGAGGTCCTACCTGCCTCTGACAGACACCCACGGTCATGTCTATTTCTTATACTCTGGCAACATGCTTACATGATAGGGGAGTCTATCCTGGGAGGCAGTGACTCTGAAAAAGATTTGAGGGTCCTGGTGGATAATCAGCAGAACAGGAGCTCCCAGTGTAATGCTGTGGCCAAAAGGGTTAATGAGATTACAGCCAAGGAGGACAGAGATAGGAGTACAGAAGTTATTTTACCTCTGCATTGGGCACTGGTCTGAGCACTGCTGGAATCCTGTGCCCAGTTCTGATGCCCACAATTCAAGAAGGATGATGATAAATTGGAGAAGGTTCCAAGAAGATCCATGAGAATTATTAAAGGATTAGCAAACCTGCCATATAGTGGTTGAATTCCTTGAGTCTATCTAATTTGCTTAACAAGGAGAAAGTTAAGGGGTGACTTAATCACAGTCTATAAGTACCTACAATGGCTCTTCAATCTGGCAGAGAAAGGTCTAACATGACCCAGTGACTGTAAGTTGAAGCGAGACAAATTCAGACTGGAAAAAAGGCACAGTTTTAATAGTGAGAGTGATTACCCATTGGAACAACGGACCAAGGGTCGTGGTGGGTTCTCCATCACTGACAATTTGTAAATCAAGATTGGCTGTTTTCTAACAGATCTGCTCTGGGAGTTATTTTGGAGAAGATCTCTGGTCTGTGCTATGCAGGAGGTCAGATGAGATTATCACAGTCATCCCTTCTGGCTTTGGAATTGATAAACACCTATAGCACTTGTCAGGCCAATAATCTCACTGATCTGAAAGGTATAGAGAAGGGCTACTAGGATGATCCGAGGAATGGAAAACCTATCTTATAAAAGGAGACTCAAAGAGCTTGGCTTGTTTAGCCTAACTGAAAGAAGGTTGAGGGAGGATATGATTGCTCTTTATAAATATATCAGAGGGATAAATATTAGGGAGGGAGAGGAATTATTTAAGCTTAGTACCAATGTGGACACAAGAACAAATGGATATAAACTGGACACTAAGAAGTTTAGACTTGAAATTAGATGAAGGTTTCTAACCATTAGAGCAGTGAAATTCTGGAACAGCCTTCCAAGGGGAGTAGTGGGGGCAAAAGACATATCTGGCTTTAAGACTAAGCTTGATAAGTTTATGGAGGGGATGGTATGATGGGATAGCCTAATTTTGGCAATTAATTTGGCAATTGATCTTTGATTATCAGCAGGTAAGTATGCCCAGTGGTCTGTGATGGGATGTTAGATGGGGTGGGATCTGAGTTACTACAGAGAATTCTTTCCTGGGTGCTGGCTGGTGAGTCTTGCCCACATGCTCAGGGTTTAACTGATCGCCATATTTGGGGTCGGGAAGGAATTTTCCTCCAGGGCAGATTGACAGAGGCCCTGGAGGTTTTTCGCTTTCCTCTGCAGCATGGGGCACAGGTCACTTGCTGGAGGATTCTCTGCAGCTTGAGGTCTTTAAACCACAATTTGAGGACTTCAATAACTCAGACATAGGTTAGGGGTTTGTTACAGGAGTGGGTGGGTAAGATTCTGTGGCCTGCATTGTGCAGGAGGTCAGACTAGATGATCATAATGGTCCCTTCTGACCTTAAAGTCTATGAGTCTATGAGTTTCTCCATCCTGCTGTTACCCGGTGGGGTGAGAAGTTATTTGGGGGGTGAGGTGAACAGGCCTCATTCTCTGAAGATGGTTCCCAGGCCTTGGGAGAAAGGGATGGTGGCTTTTCCTTACCACCCTCTTCAAAGGACAAAATGAGGTAGACTGCCATGCAGAAGGCTATGAGGAAGAAGGGTCCTGGCTCAGGGTGTGACAAAGCAACCTTCCTGAGCCATGACATGAATCATTGCTCTAAGATCCAACCTTTGATTGAGTCTCCAACCCGTTTGTAAGAAGCTTTATCTTTTTTCCTCCATGCACCTCTTTGCACCGTGGTGCTCCGATCTGAGTGGTAGGTTAAAACGCCTGTTCTTGAACTGGTCAACAATTTCAAAAATTTTTATTTTTCTATAAGTTTTTGTTTGGGTTTTTTTTTTTGGTTTAAAGTTTTAATGTTGGCCAAAAAAAAATCAGCACCTAAACAAGTAGTTGCGATGGAAATGTTCATTCTAATGATTGAGGCTTCTCTGTAGCTGGTTGAAGCTTTACAATTTTTGAACAATTTAATCAACATTTTGAAAAAATAGCACAACCTTTTTTTTTTTTTTTACTGGTTTGTCAGCTGGCTTTACTGTTCTCGTGAGTTTTCTGACTCACCTGAGCAGCCCCAAGAGGCTCAAAAAAGCTGGACCCATGGTTCTGAAACCCAGCGAGAGGGGTGGGCCACAGCCCAAGTAGGAATATTTACACTACTATTTTTAGCCCTGCAGCATGAGCGCAGTGAGCCTAAATCAGTTGACTTTGAGACACTCTGCTGCCAGGGTCTTTTTGCACTGTAAACATACCATCAGATGTTACCTAACTGTACCGCAGAACAGTTTGAAATTCACCCACTAATAGTGCCAATGTCATAGACTGACAAACAAGCTGGTTTTGCCCTGGGCTTTACAGTCGGTGCCTCCGTGACTTTAGGTTGCCAAAGATCTTCATTCAATCAAACTAGAACAGAGGAAGAACTGTAAACCCATTTATTGGTGAGGACCTGCCCTTTTGCTAAGTGCCAGAGGCCCACACATTGAAAGGAGACATACCCAAGGATGAATGGAATCAGATCCAGTCCCAAAGGGGCCTAACATTCAATGAGGCTGTGTTTGTACAAACTGTTTTCGTTGTAGCAATTGCTGTTGATACAATACCTGATAGATGGGAAGTGGTTAGTTAAATATATCACTACACTTGGAGCGATGCAAAACATTGTTTCTAAGACTGCCATTCAGTTTAAGTTCAAACAGAAGCAAGCAACCAAAAAAAGCTTTATATATATCAGGGCTGCCCAGAGGATTCAGGGGGCCTGGGGCAAAGCAATTTCGGGGGCCCCTTCCATAAAAAAAAGTTGTAATACTATAGAATACTATATTCTCATGGGGGCCCCTGCAGGGCCCAGAGCCTGGGGCAAATTGCCCCACTTGCCCCCCCCCCCCCCCCGGGCAGCCCTGATATATATAAGCTTTATATATAAGATTCTGCATCAGCCACAGAATTGACTTGAAACTTGCTTGGGTATTTTTAAAACAAAAAATCTGAAAATCAATTCCTCTGCCAAATCTCAGAGTCTGTTTCTCCAGCAAGATAACATCCCTAAATCTGAATGGAAAGGCTTTCCCTGCATTCCCGGAACTGCCTTTTTCTTAATAGCTTTATTGCCATCAACTCATGCAGAAACACACAATCCTGAAGTGAGATTTTGGAAGGTAAATGGAAAGCATAGCAAAAAAATTACTCTAAAAATCCCTAGATCAGAATAGGCAATGAGATTCTTTCTTTAGGCTTCTGGATCATTGCATAGAGAAGATCTGACTCCCTATTACATTTGACAGCATTAAATTTGATCACATTCTGTAGGACTTGCCAATAAGGGAGGTGACCTTGAGCCAGTCATGAAACCTTGCTGGGCCTCAGCTTTCCTTTCTGAAAAAGTGCAATGCTTGTCATCTCCCTCCTTAGGAGCAAGCTAGGACAGTGTGAAGTTCATGGTATTATTTAAGACCAATCAGTAGAAGAGATGAGCCTAGAACTCCCAGCCTCTGGTTCCTGAATATTGCACGCCCCCTGTGCTGTAGCAGGTACAGTTTTAGCAGGCCCCTCCCAATTTTGAAACCCATCTGCAGCAATTCAGGGAGTTAGGATTTGGGTATTCGGCTGTGTGGAGTTCAGCCACATGCCGAGTGCTACCTGCTGACGCTTGGAAGATTGCCTAAGCCCGCTAACCCTTCAACACGCTCTACTGCACTCACACAATGGTTGCTTCTCAAGGCCCATAACTCAATCACATCTACCTTCAGTGGGACACTGAAAGGCATTTGCGCTGGAGATGTTCAGCGCAGACTAGGAGTTTCCACCACACTGCTCCTGCTGAAAGCATCAGGAGTTGTGTGGCTAAGGCTATGTCCACACTACGGACCTTACAGCGACATAGCTATACCACTGCAGTTGTGCCATTGTAAGGTCTCCCGCATAGCTGCTCTTTGCTGGCACCTGCAGAGAGCGGCAGTAGCTGTCAGCAGGAGAGGATCTCCTGCAGACATAGTGCTAGCCACACTGGCACTTCTGTCGATAACACTTAAGACTGTTGGTGAGAGACACAAGCTTTCAAGCTATACAGAGCTCATCTTTAGGTCTGGGAATGGTACTCCTCCACCAAATGACAGGGTTCTAGCCCAAGCCGATGACTGCGTACCACAGCTGTGAAAGAATAAGTCACAAACTTAGTGTTATGAATGATTAAAATATTTTGGTTTTCACCCAAATTGTTTTCGGGAACAGTGAAAATGTGTGTGTTTGTTTTGTGGTGGGTTTTTTGTGGTTAAACTGAAACCACTGAAAAGCAAGAAATGAGGAGTTCAGGCAGTGGTCCTCAAACTTTTTTTTGTTGTGGGCCCCCGCCCCACACCCATAATGCAATCTGTCTGCACCCCACTGGGAGCCGCAGTCAGGAGCCGGGGCCAGAACCAGGGTCACGGATAGGGCCAGGGGCAAAGGTCAGGACCTGAGCTGCAGCTGGGACCAGGAGTGGGGCTATGGTCAGGGCTAGGGCAGAAGATGGAGCAGGACTGTAGCCAGGAGCCACAGCCAGGGCTCAAGACATCAGCTGGGTCAGAGCAGAGCTAGGGGCAGAGCGGGGCTGGGTGGCGCTCCCTCCTCTCCCCCCATGGGGAGTAGCACAGGCCCTGCCACTCTCCCCTAGAATGTTCCTCTATACCCCCCCAGGGGGTGTACTCCCCAGTTTGGGGACCACTGAGTTAAGGTGACACAGAGTGATGCTGTATGACTGAAATGTGACCAGGTATATCATTGATATTGCCACTGATCTACAGTTGGAACAAAAGTTGTACAAAGGATATCATGTAAGGCATCAATGGAAGAGTTATGATTCACTGATGACTATCCTTTTTAAAAAAAAACAGGAGTACTTGTGGCACCTTAAAGACTAACAAATTTATTTTAGCATGAACTTTCGTGAGCTACAGCTCACTTCTTCGGATGCATAGAATGGAACACACAGACAGGAGATATTTATACATACAGAGAACATAAAAAGGTGGAAGTATGCATAACAACAGGAAAAGTCTAAGCAATTGAGATGAGCTATCATCAGCAGGAGGAAAAAAACTTTTTGAAGTGATAATTAAGATGGCCCATAGAAGGTGTCAGGAGAACTTAACATAGGGAAATAGATTCAATTAGTGTAATGACCCAACCATTCCCAGTCTCTGTTTAGGCTACTCTGAAACCTATCCTTTTTAAATCCATGTATCATCACTGTATCTGAAGTTATTAATATTGGCTATATAGATCTGTATCCTAAACGTGTTTGTTCCTGGGGTAACACCCACGAGGTAATACCTGCATTGAAACCAGACAGCTAGGTGTTCATGGCCCATCAAAGGCAATTAACTCTCACAATGGGCCATAGAAGAAACTCATTCCACCCAGAGGGCTCTTCCTATGGACACCTTATCTTCCAGCTGGCCATTGGCTGGCCCTGTGAGTCGGCAAGTCATGTAAGGGCAGGTGACTTGCTCATGTGACCCTGGTCTGCATCTTGTGCCAGTAATTTTCCATAAATTGTGCTGTGAGCTTTGTTTTGGGGCAGTAAAATTCCAAGGACATGACAGAGGGTATAAAAGACCCTTGAAACATCCCCATGTTGCCCTTTCCTGTCCTGATTCTCTGGAGTGGGGACTTACAACTAAAAGGCGCATATTTGAACTATGGACTGAGGATCTTCCAACCTTTTGGAAGCTACCAGAGAGTTTACAAACCCAGCTGTCTATAACATCACTGCTCCAAACCTGCTATAAGAACTTTGCAATGATTGCATGTATGTGATCTCTTAACCATTTTAACTCTCTTCTTCTTTTCTTTATAAATAAATCTTAAGATTTTAGCTACTAAAGGATTGACAGCAGCACAATTACGGGGTTAGATCACAGAATCATAGAATATCAGGGTTGGAAGGGACCTCAGGAGGTCATCTAGTCCAACCCCCTGCTCAAAGCAGGACCAATTCCCAACTAAATCATCCCAGCCAGGGCGTCGTCAAGCCTGACCTTAAAAACCTCTAAGGAAGGAGATTCCATCACCTCCCTAGGTAACCCATTCCAGTGCTTCACCACCCTCCTAGTGACAAAGTTTTTCCTAATATCCAACCTAAACCTCCCCCATTGCAACTTGAGACCATTACTCCTTGTTCTGTCATCTGCTACCATTGAGAACAGTCTAGATCCATCCTCTTTGGAACCCCCTTTCAGTTAGTTGAAAGCAGCTATCAAATCCCCCCTCATTCTTCTCTTCTGCAGACTAAACAATCCCAGTTCCCTCAGCCTCTCCTCATAAATCATGTGCTCCAGCCCCCTAATCATTTTTGTTGCCCTCCGCTGGACTCTTTCCAATTTTTCCACATCCTTCTTGTAGTGTGGGGCCCAAAACTGGACACAGTACTCCAGATGAGGTCTCACCAATGTCGAATAGAGGGGAATGATCACGTCCCTCGATCTGCTGGCAATGCCCCTACTTATACAGCCCAAAATGCCGTTAGCCTTCTTGACAACAAGGGCACACTGTTGACTCATATCCAGCTTCTCGTCCACTGTAACCCCTAGGTCCTTTTCTGCAGAACTGCTGCCTAGCCACTCGGTCACTAGTCTGTAGCAGTGCATGGGATTCTTCTGTCCTAAGTGCAGGACTCTGCACTTGTCCTTGTTGAACCTCATCAGATTTCTTTTGGCCCAATCCTCTAATTTGTCTAGGTCCCTCTGTATCCTATCCCTACCCTCCAGCGTATCTACCACTCCTCCCAGTTTAGTGTCATCTGCAAACGTGCTAAGGGTGCAGTCCACACCATCCTCCAGATCTGAGTTATACATTGACCTGGCTGTGTGGCTGATCTCTTGAGATCAGAAGGACCCTTGTTTGATTAAACTGGTTCTCAATAACCACCCATCATATCGTCTAGTGTCTGGGTGGTGAAATCAGGGCTGGGGTGTCTAAGGAGATGGCATTTTTGACTTCTTGTTAGTCAGTGCGATGAGACAGAAATTTACTTTTGTTACCGGCTTGGTATATCTAATGGTAGAAGATACAGCAGTCTGGGGTGAGTCTGCCCTATGTTTCAGCATGTTGTCCTGAATCTGGTATTCTCAGCTGTGACCCACTGAAGGACCGTGACACACAAATATAAACTGAAATAAAAAGTTCAACGACAGAGCCCTAGTCCTGCTGGACATGCTCACTTCACTCTCTTTGACCCATCAGTTTGTCTCCATGTAGGGTGTAGTTCCCAACTTTACCCTGAATGACTTTTTCAGCAGCGCTTGCCCCAAGGGGAAGTAGATGCCGGACATGAGCTGAGCTCAATCCTGAGATCAGTTTGGGGCAGACTGAGCTCCAGGTGAGTGCAGACCAGATCTAAGAACCGGACGATTTTGATATGACAGGATACACAGAGGGGTGTTGTATCTTGGGGACCCTTTTCTCAAACAACCTCAAATTTGAACCAATAGCCTTACCCCGATCCCATGACGCAGAGTAATTTTCAATACAACCTGCATAATCCTGTGGCTCTTAGAGCACCTAGAAAGCTGGCTGTTAAACAGTAAATGAGAACCTTAATTACAGTAGAACTTCTGCTTCACTATAATACTGCAGCCATCCCCTAAATACTCAGCACACTTTTCACACTTTTCACCCTTAGGTTTCAAAGCACTTTACAAAAGTAGGTAAGTATTAATAGTCCTAATTTACACATGGAGAAACTGAGGCACAAAGAGGTTTGACACAAATTCGCCAAATAGCTCCTGGAGAAAAAATTGGGACTTTGGTGCCATTCACAAAATGGCCAGAGGAGGCAGCATCCTTATAACTTTTAGCCCAGTGGTTAGGGCAGATGTGGGATTCATGGGTTCAATTCCTTTCTCTGCCTGATGTGGAGAAGGGATTTGAATTTGGGTCCCCAGTTCACTGAACCTCAGTTCCAACATGCAGTGCCTTATTATTATGTAAGTGATGGCAGTGGGTCTCTTGGGAGGAAAGATGAAGAGATCAGTGTTAGCCATGCTGAGTTTGAGCTGGCAATGGGACATCACAGAGGGAGAAGGTGGGACACTTGTGAGTCACCAGCAGAGAGAAGACAACTGGAGCAATGTGTAGAAGATGCAGTCATCCAGGAATCGGGGGTAGAGGGGAAAAGTGGAGTGGGCTAAGGACACAGGTTGGAGGAGAATGTGAGACAGGAGTGGAGAGGAGAAAAAGCATCTAAGGAAATGCTGGAGAAACATGTCAGAGGAAAACAAGGAAAGGACAGTCATGGAAGCCAAGGGAGGGCAGAAACTTCAGGAGAACAGAGGGATCGACTGTATTAAAGGCAATATCTAGCTCAAAGGAGATGGAGAATGAGATGATGCCCTTAAATGTAGCCAGAAGGTGGCACAAAACAGATTGCAGGGGATTTGAGAGGAATCAAGAGCTGAGGAAATCAAGGCAGCAGGAAAAGACAGCACTCCCGGGGAGCTCTGGAGCATGCAGTGACATGGAACGTAAGCAGAGGAAATAGCTCTGAGGTGTGATCTGGGGTTGGGGATGTGTGGGGAGAACACAGCATTGGGGAAGGGGGGTGGAGCCATCAAGCCTTGAGGAGAGGATGGGACTGGTGGTGGACACCATGGAACTAGGCAGACAGGAGAGACCTAATAGCCAAAGGGAAACCAGGGATGTAGATGGACTGGAGATCACAAAAAGATAGTTGAATGGGCAGAACTAAATTGTGGCCTGAAACACCCTCTGCTTTCCCAGTCCTGAGACTCACACGACTGCCAATGCATCTCAATCCTAACCTGTAGCATCTGCTGCTATTCTTGTCCTAGGCCCACATACAGCTCTGCCAATGCACCTCAATGACAACTTGAAATAACCCTGGTATTCTAGTCTCACCCTGCAGTTCCCAGTCCTAGCAACATGCCAAAGTCCTGATCTGCAGCCCCCTGTGCTTCCCAAAGTCCCAGTTCTCTCTAACTCTGCAGGTCAGGATGGAACCGCCTTGGCAGCAACATCCCCAGGTCTCTCTCGAGCCCCGAATGCCAGTCGTAGTACATTCTACAGTACTTTTCTGACATGGACAAACGTCCACTAAAATGTTCCTTTTCCTCATCACTCCACAGCAACAGCACGGACATTTCATTGATAGTCTAGCTCTCTCTCCAAAAGCCCTATGCAGACATCTCCTCTGAGCATCCATGTTCCTCGCCTTCGTCAAGAGCAATCAGCAAGGAAAGGTCAATTGCTTCGATCAATACGCGAGTGGCTGTGAGCTGGACCGTGACTGAAAGGACACACAGGTGAGGAAGAGCCCAGCGCTAAAGAGCTGTGAAGGAGACTTGTATTGACAGAAATGACATTGCCATCAGCTCACTCTCTGTCACGCAAGAGGGAAGTCGGCCTCTTCTGCACTGCACTCTGAGAGCTGGGCAGTGGGACCAAATCAGCCCAACTGGACTCAAGAGGATAGACCTGGACTGGCATCGGGAGAGTTCACTGAGCAACACCATGTGGCTTTCGTGGCTCTCTGAAGTGCAATCTGAACTTAAGTTTGCCTCACTAATCAGAGTCTCCATAGCAGGCTGGCAGCAGGGCTGCATGGAGCTTCCATTCTGTTACACAAAATCCAGACAAGACTTCCATGGTATTAGATTGGAAACTCAGAACTCATCCAAGATTTACTGAAAGCAAGTCTGAGATTTGGGAGCCTTCTGCTCAGAGAGGGGTCAGAGCCAAGACCTCAGATCAGAACTTGGGGAACATTCACAGAACATTCTGAACTTCAGCCTTTCTCTAGCACAGTTCTAAACCAGAACCCCAGTTCTGAACCTCGGCCTGCACTTGAGGAAAGCCCATGTCCAATTTTGCTGTAAGTCTGGATACGACCTTTGCTCTTTTGGCCCATCACTGCTCCTGTGTTGAGCAAATCTGGGCTGAGTGCTGAGTGCATCTGGATACACTTTATGCTGCAGCATGCAACCCAGGTGATATTTGTCCATTTCATCAGTTTGGTTTGACTGTTGTAGTTCATTTGACCCTAAAACTTGGAACACAGCCCAGAGGGTGCAAACCACGTGAACCTACAGCAGAAAGAGACTGCTCGTTAACACTTAAGTGCTGGCATTTTCCAGACAAATTAATTCCTCAGGAGCGTATGTATTCTCTCCATAGCATTCAGCGAGTCAATTTCTGCTAGATCCTCTAAAATTCTCTTAATTAGGCACCTAATGGTCCATATCTGCTTTTACTTACACTGGTGTAGATCTCCAGAGTTTCCATGAGCCCTATAAATGGAAAGTGCAGACTCTCACACTGCTCTAGAGGGTCAGGAAGGTGCATTTCTGTCGTACCTAGTGTTTAACACATGTTCCCATAGAGGTTACAGATGGAAAAGACTTAGGAGGACACTGTTTGTCTCTTCTCTTGGCCAGTGCAGAATTGGTCCCTATGGTGTATTTTCCAGGTCTTCCTACTTGATATCTGGGGACTGCTCCATCCCTGTAAGCAGGGCAGAGCGAGCCAGCGTGCAAGCACCTGCCCAGCGTGGGGCCAGGGGGGGCAGGGGGGGGGGGGGCGGGCCTGCAGAGTCATGGTGCCGGGCCTCTACCGACCGACGGACGACGACCGCGACTGCCGCAGATGACTGCGGACGGCGCTGGGGCTGGTCCCGGCCTGGGGCTCCAGGCATCACAGCGGCGCAGCTCAACCTCAACGCCGGAGCCGACCAGACAACCGCAGGAGCGCGAGGTCAGTCCAGCTGCGCAGAGACAGACGACCCCTCCGCAGCAGTCGCAGAGGAGGGTCCGCTGCTTCTCCCGCTCGCGGCGCCCCGGCATGATTTTTGGGGGCCAAATTTTTA
Source organism: Mauremys reevesii (assembly GCF_016161935.1). Lineage (NCBI taxonomy): Eukaryota > Metazoa > Chordata > Testudines > Geoemydidae > Mauremys > Mauremys reevesii. Next base: position 46,704,459 of record NC_052630.1, on the reverse strand, counting down.
GAGAGCCGCCTGCCTGTAAGCCCTGTAGTGATGCGGGACTTATCCCTGTGGCGCCCCCTGCTGGTCTCCCAGGGAATTAGCGTTCCAGCTGTTGGAGCGCCCTCTTCAGGTCAATGTCCCACTGTCACTGTCCCCCTGTCCCTCCCTGACCCCGGTTCCCCTCTCCCTTGGGTGCTGCCCCCTGGCAGTACCCCCACTCTCTGGGCTCCCCTCCCAGGGGAATTCCACCCTCTATCCCCACCTTGCCTCAGTGTTCACTGCCAGTCTTCATCTAGCCCCTGCACTCTGGGGCAGACTGCAGTCCGTATCACTCATTATCAGCAAGCGGGCTTTGAACCTGCTGCCTCCACCTACCCCCGGGCTGCACCTCTGCAACCCCAGTACCTTTTTAGGCCTTTGGCTAGGCCTGCAGCCTGCAGGTTTTCCAGGTGGGAGCTCCCCAGCTCCCTCGCCCTATTCCCCAGCACTGCTCTACTGCGGTACCTTACTCAAGTCCCAGGCAGCCAGGCCCTTCTCTCTCTGCACCTAGAGAGAGACTGCTTGTGCTCCCGGTCCACAGCCTCTTTATAGCGCCAGCTGTGGCCTGATTGGGGCATGGCCCAGCTGTGGCTACTTCCCCAATCAGCCCAGGTTTTCCCCTACCACAGCCCTCTCACAGGGCTGTTTTAAGCCCTTCAGGGTAGGAGCGGGTGGCCAACCCACTACAGCCCCTAACTGATACAGCAATAATATGCTGAGATAAATTAGGAGCAGCCCAACTTATGAAACCTAGTGGGCCAGATCCTCTGCTCTTGGCTTCACTGGAGCTGCTCCAGCGATTTATATCAGTGTAAAATAGGAAAGACAATGCCTGTAACTATGAAAATAAGAGTTTGGGAAGGCAGTGTCTAGTCTCTGGCAGCCTTTCCCCTTTTGCTCTATGGGTTTGACCCATGGCTGTCTTTAATGATCCCTTCTACTGGTCTCCAGCGAGAATCATTCACTAAAGCATTCAAGTATGAGACTGACAAAATGATACATTTGTCTGATCTAACACTAGCTGTGGAATTGAGGATAAACCAACCTCACTTGGACGACTCACTTTCAATACATTAAAAAGGAACTTAAGAACATAAGAACGGCCATACAGGGTTAGACCAAAGGTCAATCTAGCCCATTGTCCTGTCTTCCGACAGTGGCCAATGCCAGATGCCCCATAGGGAATGAACAGAACAGCTAATCACCAAGTGATCCATCCTCAGTAGTCATTGATAGACCTAGTTTCTTCTCCCAGCTGCTCCACCCTAGTCCAGCAGGGCCCTGAGCCACAGCACATGGTATCTCCCATGCCCAAAGACCCGTTCCAGTTCCTCTGAGTGGATGCAGCTCCCATGCTTCTTGGGGAAGGCAGGTGGTGCTGTTTTGAGTCAGATGCAAAGTGATCTTCATCAGCTTTTCCAAACTGGGTCTGGGCATATCCCTTCCATCTTTCCACCTCCAGATGTCCCCAGTCCCCGCTACGTGCACCCTTCTGACAACTTTCTGAGCTTAATGCTCTGCTTTCTCAGCTCTTCTGCAGGACATCCCTACCCAGAACAGTAACGCATCCTTTGCCCCAAGAGGGCTTTCACTCCAAAAGTGCAGGAGCCCCAGCTGAGCTAAGTGGATCTATCAGCCAACCGGACTGTATACAGCCCTGAACACGAGTGTATTTCCCCAAGAGTGTACGCCCTCCTCCCAGTGCCTGTCCTTTGCCTGCTACAGCTTTGACCTCTGGCCCAAGTTTGCGCTTCAGAGCCAAGGCTCCACAGAACATAGGCCTCCTCTTTCCTTTTTGTATCTTTCTCCTGCTCTTATCTTCACACCGATCCTTAGGGTGGGCCCAGTTTCCTCTTCCTTGGCACCAAGCAATCTTCCTCTCCTTCAAACCCCTCCTCAAATCACCCCTCTTCTGCACACCTTTCCAACAGCAACTCCTCCCAAGTCCCCGCACCACCCTGGAGTTGCTCAGATGCCTAGGAATGAGCCATTTCGGGCCTGTGTGTGCGCGAGAGAGATCCCGCCTCAATTGCATACCCCCCACCCTAACTGCACCCCGGTGCCTGGCCTCAGCATACACAGCCCCCTTCCCTTGCCATGTGTCTTTCCCCCACCCCCCAGTATGCCTTTAACAGTTTGCTGGATTACGGATGGCCACTAAAATAACAAAGCTACAAAAGGAGAGAGGGAACAAATGAGACATTCTGCAGCAATTAGGGCTACAAGGGATAAAGGGGAGAGGAGACTGAATGGACAATGGCAAAGCCGAGGACACGGCAGGCCAGAATCCAGCTGGGTGTGCAAATTGCCCTCAGGAGGCCAGGGTCCAAGCCCACGGGAGTAAGAAAGCAGAAGGACACAAAAAAAGTTATTTAAACAAGCACTAGGCAGTCCCTGCTGGGCCTCCCTTGGACTGAGCTCCGTCACACTCTCCCCAGTGAAGACCTGTTAACAGTTTCCTCTTCACTGAGTCCTTTCAGGTGGGTCTGTGTGTGGCTGGGCACCGGGGAGGCTGTCAAGCTAGAGTGGGTATGTTCTTCCTCGCCCATTCAAAGGGAAGAAATCCATTCATCTCCCTGATAATTACTGGCACACATGGGTTTGCACAATTACCCTCCGTTTAATTGGTCATCACAGGCAAACCAGATTGATCGGGCAGAGTTCTGGGGCTTTAACTATTTTGCTGCCACTGCAGGTGCACGTCACAGCCACTCGCCAAAGAAAGCCTCATGTCATCTTGTTAGAGAAGCATTTCAAGGCTACCTTGACCCTCCTACAAAATGTTGCTCTAGTTCCTTATCACCTGTGCAACCCTGCAGAGTGGCTGAGGACCAGTACAACTTGCGTTTCGCTTCTGGATTCCCCCCCCCACACACACACACACACAACCCAAGACACATAGGCCAAACATTTCCAGAGTGGCCTCTGATCTCAACTGAGATGTCTGGCACCTGATTTCCCAAAGGTCCTGTGCTCTCACAGCTCCTACTGCCTTCGCTTCAAGTTGTGGGTGACAGCACTTTGAGTGTCTCCGGCTCAGCACTCAAAAATCAGAGGCTGCTTTGGAAATGCCGACTCGTTCAGCCCGAGGAATGGAGTGGGAGTTAAAAATTAGACACCTGAGGCTAGATTCTCTGCTCACGTACCCTGGTATAAAACAGGAGCAATTCCACTGAAGTTAGAATTACACTGGTGTCTGAGTGGACTTGTAGGCTCCAAAGTTTTACATTGTTTTATTTTTAAATGCGGTTATTTTTTGTACATAATCCTACATTTGTAAGTTCAACTTTCATGATAAAGAGATTGCACTACAATACTTGTGTTAGGTGAATTGAAAAATACTATTTCCTTTGTTTATTTACAGTGCAAATACTTGTAATAAAAAATAAATATAAAGTGAGCACTGTACACTTTGTATTCTGTGTTGTAATTGAAATCAAAATATTTGAAAATGTGGAAAACATCTAAAAATATTTCTATAAATGGTATTCTATTAGTAACAGTGCGATTAATCTTGTAATCACTTGACAGCCCTAGTTAATCTATTAATGACCAAAACTTTTCAGTGTGAGGCAGCTAGCGGTGCTACACACATACCATATCCCACACAAACATTAACCCTTCCCAAACATTAGCCCATGCCCTTTGCTCCTCCACCCACAAACACGCACGTCAGCATTACCACAGCTACTGTACACCACAGACTACAATTCCACCCCCACCCCTTGTCACACATCTTTTTATTGGATCATTTTTCCACAGCGCCAGGAGCTGTGGGTGTTCCATGGAGCAGCTGATTGCATTGGACAAAAGTAATTCAGTAAAAGAAGGGTGTGCAAAAAGATGGGTAAAGGAAGTGACTAGCATCCCTAATGGGAAGAGATAAGGTTGTGGTGCATGGTCCATGGTGTTCCGTAATTGCGGTACTAGTAAGGTGTGTGCTTATGGATGGAGGGTATATACGCTTAGGTAGCTTAAGTTGTCATTTCCTTGGTTTCATGGGTTGTGTCGGGTATGGTGTCTACTGCTTCCTAACAAAAGTTTTTGTGTATTAATTTCCTAGTGTTTTAAAATGTTTAATTGAAGGGGGATTGCAATGAGGGGGTGAGGGGCAGATCAGGGAGGGAGAGGGGTAGAAGTGAAGCTGCGCATGAGCCCTCCTCTATCGTAGGATAAAATCTGACAGAAAAGTGTAGCTGCTGACTTAGAGGGTTTTATGAAAGCTGAGCCCCAACAATCAAGACTGTGTGCACCCAGCCTGTCCCATTTAATCACACTTGTGTGCACTGCCCCTCCCCTCCCCAGCAATCATGTGTGTGCAGCACACGAACATTCAGCTGCAGTTCAAATAGTGAATAAAACTGAGCCTAAACTCAACATCTAGGGGGGAAAAAAGAAAGAAAAAAAAATCACCACCTACTTTTTTTTAGAGGAAAACCAGGAAATTACACCTCACTTTAGAACATAATCCTAATGATGGAGTCCTGGTCTGTGCCTCCGTAAACCATCACATATCGGGCCAGATTCTCTGGCCCAATCCAGTGTCTTTGCACCATTCAAATGGCACCGAGGGCCTGGATTCTGTCCTTAAATGGCTAACAGAAGATTTCCACAGCAGAGGGGAATCGTCCACTGGCACAAGCCCCTCTGCTGGCTGTAAGTTGCAGCCTGTTTGGTTCTTGATCATTTGCAAAGACAGTTAGTACAAAAGGCACAAGATGCAATGAAGTTTCAGGGGAGTCTCTCTTAATGCCGGGAGCTTTCCTCCACCTGCAGCCCATGCTTCCCAATTTCACTCCACAATCTACCGCCTTTATGCTTCTATTTAACAAAAGCAGTTTTCCCTCTTCCTCATTATAGCATCACTTTTATGCACTCCCATCTCATCCTCTCTTCTTCCCCATTGTATCAGGGAGAGCCTAATACTTCATTCCAAGAGTATTAGGCATAGCTCAGTTTGCACAGGGTGGGGCAGAATCAGGCTGTGAATTAATCCACTGGGAGGAAGAAGTTAATGAGTTCACAGGCAGACTGCCCTGGCTGTCAGCAATGCCAGGACAGGAAACAGAGAAATGGAGCAGGCTGGCTTCATTGGGCACAGACCAGGGAGGCACAAAGGGGATTTAAGAATTCTCAGCTGACGCACATCAGGATGGTGCTCTGAGCTGCACTACACTGCATGTCGGGGAATTCTCCCCTGGCCAGCTAAGGGGCTTACTGCTCCTAGACCTTACCACGGTGGCATACTGGGACCAGGACAGTGTGGGAAGAATCCTTTAAATAAACGCTAGGGGTCAAATTCTGCTCCCATTGAAGTCAGTGGGGTTGCACCCATGAAAACAACAGCAGAATTTGGCCCTATGCTTTTAACAACAGTGCCAGAGTGGGGCATTGTCCCTTTAAAATCAAGGAAGCAAACTGAGTTGTGAATGTGCTATCTTAGATCTCCCTCCCTCCCCCCAGACCTACCCTCCCAGCCCCTGTTCTCCACACAGTCACACCTCCCTCCCCCAGCTATCAGACAGCCAGGCTGCTCAGAGTGATACCTTCCCAAGGATCAGAGTACAATTGTGTCAGGGTCTCTTGTTTAAACAGTTTGTGTGGCTGGGAGGTAGATCTCTGCTCAGGGCCACAGGTACTGCTGCCAAAAGCAGCAGGACTGTGGAGGAGGAAGACAAAGTGGGTCACCGCACAGACCAACCACATGCAGGAAAGAAAAAAAAACGTTCTCCTTGTTCCACACCAAAGCTTGCTGAGAGCCGAGGAGGCAAAGCTAAGCCGGGAGGGCGGGCCAGTCATCCAGAGATATGGCTGGGCTTCGCTGTTATGGGAGGAGAGAGGGGAAGCAATGACTTGATCTAATATTATTTAAAAATGAAACTCATGCATTTTCACAGACAACGTCACTCATAAAGGAATGGTGTGGCCACCTGCAAACGAAGCACCACAGCTGTGTGTGAGTTTAGATAGATACCCTGGACCAGATCCTCAGCCGGTGCAAATCAGCACCAGCTCCAATTTACACCTGCTGAGGGTCTGGCCCAGACTCTTTATAGCTCAGATCATGCAGGGGCAGCAAACAGTTATCCAATAATAATCTTATTTGCTACTCACCTGAGTTGCATTTGCCCCCTGGGCTGCTCCTCCCAATCTTTAAATTAAGTTTAAATCCTGGAAGTACAGGATTTCACTTGTGTTAAAGATGACCTACAAAAGGAATTTTTTTCAAATAATTAGGTTTCTGCCTTTAGTATGGTTATTAATCTTTACAGTAGATAAAGGGGGCCCAAAAGGTTTATTTTAAAAAATCTGCTTTTTTTTTTATCTTCAAAATATCAGGAATGTCAAGTGTTCTCTCCCCTGGCTTTGTTGGAGGACTTGTTTGCCAGCATCAGACATGTGCACCATGAGCTCGCATGCTTTCAATGAGTCTTTCACAAACGCATCCTTTCTCCCGGATGTTCGTTAGGCATTGACATTAAATAACTGTTTGCTAAAACACAGGAACTTTACGTTCTCTGACAATCCTACCCTCTCTCCATTACTCACAGTTCACTCTCTTGACTCTTGTAGTGTCATAATTCCTCTAGGTTTTCAGTTGCCAGAGAGTCCTCAGTCCTCCTGCTGCTGCCTGCTCAGATCCCCCTACCTGGGGAGTCCCTGCTCCAGAAGCCAGTGAGGAGAGGGAGCATCCCAATGCCAGAATGGGGAACACTATCTCTCTTTTTAACAGAGCAAGGAGAGCCATACAGCTCTTTACCTTCACCCCTGCTCAGCACCTGGAGCTTGCAGGGCTGGTGACCAGTTCCTAGCTTGCTGTGCGTGGGCAAAATGCCCAATATTCCCAAGGTATTTGGTGCAGCACCCCTCTCTTCTTCAGTTGATGTCAAAGCTCAAGCCTGAAGGTCTTTGGCTCAGCTGCTTGGTGCAGCTGATGGTCAGGCTCAAGCCTGTAGTGGCTCAAACTTGCTGGACTTACATGAAAGGTGACTCATTCCAGACCTTGTGCTTGCTGGGCTGATTTCCACGTAAGGATCTTGTGAGCTCGGTAGGTCAGCAACACAAGTATCCAGCACTGTTATGAAGGCGCAGCCCCTGCGAAGTGACTGGCTCAGCCCCTTTTCCTTCCCAATTGAAGGTCACAAGGCAATCATAGAATCCTAAAATATCAGAGTTGGAAGGGACCTGAGGAGGTCATCTAGTCCAATCCCCTGCTCAAATCCTCTGTGCTGGCACTGTTCAATGCTTCTAGCTCGCTGGCCTGATGTCAAGGCACAAACCTTTGTGAACCACCAACTCAATGTCCCTAGCTTGCTGGTCTGGAGCTGAGACACGGGCCTTTGTAAGGTTGGCTCAGCACTGGAGTAATTCCATCGCCATAATTGGATTTGCTCCCGATTTGCACGAGTAGCAGGGAGCGGAGAACCAGGCCGTTCCATTCACTTCACTCTTCTCTTGCATAAGTGACAAATAGATGCACTGGAAGCAGGGCCGGCTCCAGGGTTTTTGCCGCCCCAAGTGGCGGGGGGGCGGGGGGGAAGCCACGATCACGATCGGCGGGAATTCGGCAGCAGCTCCACCGCGCTGCTTTCTTCTTCAGCAGCAGGTCCTTCCCTCCGAGAGGGACCGAGGGACCCGCCACCGAATTGCCACTGAAGAGCCCGACATGCCGCCCCTTCCCCTTGGCCGCCCCAAGCACCTGCTTGCTGAGGTGGCGCCTGGACCCGCCCTGACTGGAAGCTGAACTGGCGCTGACTGAGATCCCAGGAGAAATGACTGACTTGCACTGCTGAAAGAAACTGATCTTGGTCCTCCGAACCAGCTAAGGAGAACACGACGTCCTATGTGTGGCAAGGGCACCCACAGCATGGTACAGGCTGCCCTCCAAAGCAGCATGACAGAGGGATTCAGAGTGGAAAATATCCGAAGGGTACCAGGCACTGTCACCACCAGCCCTGCCCAAAGCTGCCGCATTCTGAGCTATCTGCACATGTTCTAGCCACGGACATGGAGCCCTCTTTAGAAAAGTGTGTGTTTGCCTGCTGTGTGAAGGTATCACTGGGAGATCTGGTAATATCCGGCCATCTGTCACACGCAAAGAAAGGGGAGAGATTGTTTTCTTCTGTCCCTTTGACTGGGGCCCGGAAATGCAGCTTTAGTGAACCGTGCCATCTCCCCAAAACCAATAATAGCTGCTCTGTTCAACATGAATCTTCACAGCTGTCAAAGGAAAGAGCGGGCAGAATCTGAAACCATGGTAAAAGGTCACTTGGTAAAAGTCATGCCGGGAAGGACAAATGCTTTATTGACAAAGACAGAGTGGAACGGATTAACCTGTAAATCCTTGAGACTTGATCCTGGGCACTCTCAGCTCACTCTAGACTTTAGGTTAATTCTCTGCTGTTTGCCACACTCCATGATGCATCACACAGCAGTACCTTACGGAAGAGAGTCTAAAATGGTGGTTCTCGCTTGCACCCCAATCAGCACACAGCTGCAGCCCATATGACATCCTCAGGGCCATACAAGTAGTATATATAGAGTGTGGATGTGGCCCACATAACACAAAGAGAGCAGTATATGCGGCCCACAATGGAAAATAGGTTGAGAACCACTGGTAGAACAACAAGGGCTTGGAGACCCCTTTCATCACTGTTGTGTCTCCACTACAGTGCGACAATGACATAGACAAGACTGCCCCAGGCCACGTAGGGAGATGAACTCGTGTATCCTAGGCAACCCATCCTTCTCCTTAGATAAGCTTAGAACAGGTATTTTTAAACCCACCACACAAAGATGATAATATAACAGTTTATAACCACTTCCATCAGCTGATTGTACTAACACAAACTCAGAGAACAGAGGGTTGAGAGAGTTGGGAATTGAAAGATACAGTGAAGGTAGTTTCAGGAGTTTGGTTAATATTGAAGGTCTGGCTGACAGACACAAGCATCTCAGTAGGATGCATTTGGCCAGGTGGGCTGTGATTTCCAAAGGGCCCCAAGGAAGGGAGGTACCCACTCCCACTGGCTGCCAATGGGATTTGGGTGCCCGAGGCCTCGTCTACACTGAGATGATTTGCCAGTGTGGCCATATAGGGGGTATAGTTATTAGGAAAAGAGTCCTTTTGCCAATATAGCTTATATCAGTTCTCCTGGGCAAACTAAGCTACACCAGCAGAAGGACATTTTCCCCAGGGTAACTGCGTTGACACGAGGGCTTTTGTTGCCATTGTTATGTTAACCAACGTAACATCCCAACCCAACATTACTATGCCAGCAAAACTTTAAGCATAGGCCTGGCCTCAGTGCTCCTTTGAGAAATCCCAGCTTCAAAACAGCATTTCATCATGTGTGCCTTCTTCAAGCCTCTCTTTAAAGCAACATTCTCCCATGAGGCCTGCAAACCTGGGTACTCCTCCTCCCTTAGTGACAGTGTCATGGAAAGCCAAACCCAACCCCAGAAAACACCTTCCCAACCTCCATCACTCAGGCACAGCTTATCCAAGCAACCACATGGTCTCACACCCTTGTCCTCTCCTCCCCAGCCACTAACATTTGTTACCTCCCCATATTGTGTCTTTGCTCTGGGCCGGAATCCTCATGAAAGCTAATGAGCATCCTCAACTCCCATCAGCTTCTGTGGGACCTCAGGGTGCTCTGCACTTCCTAGGAGTCACTCAGCACCTCGCAGGATGAGGGCCTCTAATCACCTCAAAGCAGGGACTTTGGACCAAATTCAGGAATGATTCTAAAGGAGTCTGCACTGGTGAATTTACATTTTCCTCTGACCCCTTCAGCAGGTCAGTTACACTAATGTACTTAGACTCTCACCCGCTTATCAATGCGTAACTTTATAGCACCTTGCACATCACCTCTGCAACCAACTCACTGAGTCTAGCTGAGCCTGAGAGAAGTGGTTCTCAGGAGGTACGCAGAGGTCTTCCAAGGGGCACATCAACTCATCTAGATATTTGCCTCATTTTACAACGGGCTACATAAAAAACACTAGCGAAGTCAGTACCAACTAAAATTTCATACAGACAATGACTTGTTTATACTGCTTTATATACTATACACTGAAATGTAAGTACAATATTTATATGCCAATTGATTTATTTTATAACTATATGGTAAAAATTAGGAAGTCAGCAATTTGTCAGTAATAGTGTGCTATGACATTTTTGTATTTTTGTGTCTGATTTTGTAAGCAAGTAATTTTTAAGTGAGGTGAAACTTGGGGTATGCAAGACAAATTGGACTCTGGAAAGGGGTACAGTAGTCTGGAAAGGTTGAGAGCCAGTGCCTTAAAGAGTTTAAGGGTTTGTTTAAACTGTTAGAAGATAGCACATGAATTTAAACCAACACAGTTATACTGGTGTAACCCCCGGTGTGGACTAACTTATTCTGGTACAAGAGAGCCTTTTTTCAGTTTAACTCATGTTGCTTTGGAAGAGGTTTAAGCAAAATGGAAATAGGCCACTCTTACACTGGAATAAGAGTAACTCTCCTGTAAAATCCCGAGCCCTGTTGAAAAAGGAGAATTGGCATCAGGCTGGCCACCAGCCATAAAACTTTGCCAAAGAAATCCATGACATGAGTCCTGAACTTAGAAGTGGAGAGTTAGAGAACGGTTGGAAGACCCCAAACTAGACAGGTGGATGTCAAATCAAAAGCATTTGATTGGCTGCAGAGTTTCTGAGGAACTGCTTCAAGTCAGGCTGTAATGGAGAAGGATTTGAAAAGCCAGCCCCATAAAGATGGGACTAAGTCTGGAAGAAGGGGATGATGCTGGAATGAGAGTGTCCACATGAGGAGTATTACAGGTATAACTAGATCAGTTTAACAATCCTGTCATAAGTGGTAAAACGTTCCTGTATAGACAAGCCCTAAGCTGGTGTCACTCACACACCCAGTGGCTGGGCTGTATCGGGCAAAGCAACTAACATGAGTGGGTAAGAAGGTGCCAACTAAAGTAGGGAATAGCCAAATTTCCGTTGGCAGCATTCGTGGGGTTCTCAAGCTTTTTCACAGTGTTATTCACTTCTCTTCATACAGTTTGAAGATACCCCCTCCTATTCGTAACTGAACTCTCTCCTTCCTCCTCCCGTGCATGAATGAGCCACCAGATCACTTCCTCTCCCATTCATGATTGTGCAGACCACCTCCTCTCCCATGATCATTGCACTATGAATCATGAATGAACAGCAAAGAGTCCTGTGGCACCTTATAGACTAACAGACGTTTTGGAGTATGAGCTTTCGTGGGTGAATGCCCACTTCATCGGATGCATGTAGTGGAAATTTCCAGGGGCAGGTATATATATGCAAGCAAGAAGCAGGCTAGAGATAACGAGGTTAGTTCAATCAGGGAGGATGAGGCCCTCTTCTAGCAGCTGAGGTGTGAAAACCAAGGGAGGAGAAACTGCTTTTGTAGTTGGCAAGCCATTCACAGTCTTTGTTTAATCCTGAGCTGATGGTGTCAAATTTGCAGATGAACTAAAGCTCAGCAGTTTCTCTTTGAAGTCTGGTCCTGAAGTTTTTTTGCTGCAGGATGGCCACCTTAAGATCTGCTATTGTGTGGCCAGGGAGTTGAAGTGTTCTCCTACAGGTTTTTATATATTGCCATTCCTAATATCTGATTTGTGTCCATTTATCCGTTTCCATAGAGACTGTCCAGTTTGGCCGATGTACATAGCAGAGGGGCATTGCTGGCATATGATGGCGTATATTACGTTGGTGGACGTGCAGGTGAATGAACCGGTGATGGTGTGGCTGATCTGGTTAGGTCCTGTGGTGGTGTCGCTGGTGTAGATATGTGGGCAGAGTTGGCATCGAGGTTTGTTGCATGGATTGGTTCCTGAGCTAGAGTTACTATGGTGCGGTGTGCAGTTACTGGTGAGAATATGCTTCAGGTTGGCAGGTTGTCTGTGGGCGAGGACTGGCCTGCCACCCAAGGCCTGTGAAAGTGTGGGATCATTGTCCAGGATGGGTTGTAGATCCCTGATAATGCATTGGAGGGGTTTTAGCTGGGGACTGTATGTGATGGCCAGTGGAGTCCTGTTGGTTTCTTTCTTGGGTTTGTCTTGCAGTAGGAGGCTTCTGGGTACACGTCTGGCTCTGTTGATCTGTTTCCTTATTTCCTCGTGTGGGTATTGTAGTTTTGAGAATGCTTGGTGGAGATTTTGTAGGTGTTGGTCTCTGTCTGAGGGGTTAGAGCAGATGTGGTTGTACCTCAGTGCTTGGCTGTAGACAATGGGTCGTGTGGTGTGCCCGGGATGGAAGCTGGAGGCATGAAGGTAGGCATAGCGGTCGGTAGGTTTTCAGTATAGGGTGGTGTTAATGTGACCATCACTTATTTGCACCGTGGTGTCTAGGAAGTGGACGTCCCGTGTAGATTGGTCTAGGCTGAGGTTGATGGTGGGGTGGAAGCTGTTGAAATCGTGGTGGAATTTTTCCAGAGTCTCCTTCCCATGGGTCCAGATGATGAAGATGTCATCAATGTAGTGTAGGTAGAGAAGGGGCGTGAGTGGACGAGAGCTGAGGAAGCGTTGTTCCAGGTCAGTCATAAAAATGTTGGCATATTGTGAGGCCATGCGGGTGCCCATAGCGGTGCCACTGATCTGGAGATATATATTGTCATCAAATTTGAAATAGTTGTGTGTGAGGATAAAGGCACAGAGCTCAGCAACCAGTTGTGCTGTGGCATCATCAGGGATACTGTTCCTGACAGCTTGTATTCCATCTGTGTGTGGGATGTTTGTGTAGATAGCCTCTACATCCATGGTGGCTAGGATGGTGTTTTCTGGAAGGTCACCAATGCATTGTAGTTTCCTCAGGAAATCAGTGGTGTCACGGAGATAGCTGGGAGTGCTGGTGGCATAGGGTCTGAGTAGAGAGTCCACATATCCAGACAGTCCTTCAGCGAGTGCGCCCGAGATGATGGGGCGTCCAGGATTTCTGGGTTTGTGGATTTTGGGTAGTAGATAGAATAACCCAGGTCGGGGCTCTCAGGGTATGTTGATTTGTTCCGGTGTTAGTGTAGGGAGTGTCCTGAGTAGATGGTTCAGTTTCTTAGTGTATTCCTCAGTGGGATCTGAGGGAAGTGGCCTGTAGAATTTGGCATTGGAGAGTTGTCTGGCAGCCTCCTTTTAGTAGTCAGACCTGTTCATGATGACAACAGCACCTCCTTTATCAGCCTCCTTGATTATAATGTCAGGGTGGTTTCTGAGGCTGTGGATGGCATTGCGTTCTGCACGACTTAGGTTATGAGGCAAGCGATGTTGTTTTTCCACAATTTCTGTCTGTTCACGTTGGTGAAAGCATTCTATGTATAGGTCCAGACTGTCATTTCGACCCTCAGGAGGAGTCCATGTGGAGTTTTTCTTCTTGTGCTGTTGGTGGGAGGTTGACTGTGTATCAGTGCGCTGTTCAGTGTGATCCTGAAAGTATTCTTTGAGTTGGAGACGGCGAAAGTAGGCTTCCAGATCGCCGAAAGAACAGACCACGCCCTTTGCCCATTCACAATCCCACTACATCCCTGTGGCAACTACAGCAATTTCTTAGAAGGAGAATGACATAAGGGATGTACGTACAATAAACTTTAATGCCACGTTTTCCCCATTTGTTAGAAAGCCAATCACACTGTCTATTTGTGCTCTTAATTTCATCTCCCCCTCCCATCTGTCCTGTCCTCTCTTCCCCCATTGATTCCTGCCATATTTGTCTGACTTCTGCTCCTCCCCCTCTGCCCTTGCACGTTTCCCTGCCATGTGGTTCCCTTCACCCTTGGCCATGCTGCCAGGTGCCTGATCCTGATCCTGTTTGCCCCTGAACCCCGCATCATTGTGATGGTCACATTAACACCACCCTTTCTCACTGAACATTCATCTCTTTGCAAATAGCCTGCAGCTATCACTCTAGTCAGGGCTCCAGTCCATGAGGGCAGCTCTTCTTTCCTCTCCTCTTTTGTAGTAGCAGCCCTTAAAGCCACCTGGTTTGATTCCACCTCTTTCTTTCCAGTTGCTTTTACAAGCATCCGGATTCTTATTTGCAAGGAAGGAAGAGAAACCAGCCCCTTGCTGCTAGAAAGCTCTCCACAGGCCACAGTATGGGAACTACTGGAATAATTAATTATTAAGCTAGTCAGTGAACATTTGGGACTTGAACTCAGGAATTCCTTATTCCTAACCATACCCCTTGTCTGGTCTGTAAAGAGGCACTTTAGTGGAGAAGAATCATCCTGCTAAGCCCATTTTAATTGATCCTGTGTTTCCCAAAACATTTGACTGGACAATTACATCACTAGACCAAGCACTTAGCCACCTGCTTAACTTTAGTGATGTGAGTAGTTCCATAAATGCTTAAAAGTAAGTATGTGCTTCAGCACTTTGCTGGATCAGGTCCTTAAATATACATGCACAAGACAACCAGCATCAACACCCCCGCTTATAAAGTAATGGGTTTTCCTACTGGGCGTGTGCTGGGATACATTTTCAAGTGTTCATCCTTCTTATTTTACACCTGATTTAAAATAAAGTCTGTGCAAAGCTGCAGACTTACTGTTCACTAGGGAATTATTCAGAAAGCATATTTGGGCTTGTAAAGCTCAAGCATCTAAGGGCTTCTGTTGGTATAGCTATTATCATTCAGGGAAGTGGTGTAGCTATGCTGGCAGAAGAATGCCTAGTTCTCCAGAATGCCTAGTTCTCTGTAGTGTGACATGCGCCGGTGACTTGCCCAAAATCACACAAAAAGAAATCTGTGGCAGAGGACTTAAATCCAGGTCTCCTGAATCCCAGTCCAGTGTCTTAACTACAAGACTATAGCTGCAAAGTTAAATTTCAGAGAGTCATGTGTAGTTCTAATGGACACTACTTTGCAAACTAAGGTATAGCATTTGCCACCAGCTATAATACAATACAACTGAATTGCTCTTCAATACAAATCTCAACGCTATAAGGAAAAAAATCATAAGTCAAAGATGTTCTATATAAGGGGCAAAAGATGAATAAGCTTCAATGCATCTTACATTTCTATTTGCCTTAACTCTCCCTAATTATAGCACATTAAAAAGACTTTTGAGCTGTCACAGGACAAGCTACTTAACTGTCCCCTACTAATGATATGGCATCAAACCCTTTAATATCCTCCCTCAGGACAAGATGAATATTTAATTATTTCTCATAAATCAGTTGAATAGAAAAGTGTTACTTCCATTGGAGATCATGGTAGGGTTTCAGCCAATCAGAAACTGAATTTTGACCCTTTGCATGCATACATTTTGTTTGCAAGAATGTGACTGGCAAGCTGTGTAGTCTTGAATTGTATTGGAATGTTCCATGTAATGCTACGTAGGATGCGGGAGAGGGGAGAGGAGATTAGCTCTCACCCATTGTTTTGGCAGGCTGCCTTAATTGGCATCAGGCCAACAGTCTCAACATTGATTTCAACCTGAGAGTGATCTAACCCTCCATCTTTCCAGCCATTCAGCTGGAATAAACATACGGAGTGGCATGGAGATTAATAATACACTGAGTTTGGGAGCTGACAGCTATACAAAACTGTTGCCATCCCAAATTAGTAGATAAAGCTTATAAATTGTGGGTTTACTTGATTCAAATTAATCAACCTGATAAGTAGATTTGGTTGAGGATTTGATATAAACTCACTCTGTTAATTTGATGTGTTTAGATGCATTTTATTTTATGCTTTTTGCTCAGCTATTTAGTTTTGCTAATAAATTATATAAAATTGGAAACCAGTGGGGTTCAGATATTTCTTCCCCAGATGTCTGGGGTCCATACCTGAGGAGTTCCAGGCCAGATGACAACTTTGTGACCCAGTTAGAGGCAGTCCATAGATCTGTCCCATAGTCCTCCTATAATTGGTATGCAGTCAGGGACCCTGATCTTTTGAAGGGAAACCAACATCTATATTGATCATGTCTTTCAAAAGCAACAGAGATTCCAAAACCTTTGAGGGCCTGGGGTGGTACATACCTAAAAGCTGACCAACTCCCCTCACTAAGGCCTAGGGTGACCAGATGTCCCAATTTTATAGGGACAGTCCCAATTTTGGGGTCTTTTTCTTATATAGGCTCCTATTACCCCCCACCCCATCCTGATTTTTCACACTTGCTGTCTGGTCACCCTGCTAAGGCCATGTCTACACTACAAACTTATGTCAAGGGCCACCGCTGTGAGTATCTCACTTGTGCTCATACATACTTGGTTCCTTATGCATACTCACCAGGAGTGCTTGTGTCAGTGCAAGGGCAGTGCACCACAGTTAGGTACTCAGTGTGCAACCTGCCACCGTCCAGTGCTCTGTCTTTTGGGAAGTTATGGCAATGCTTAATGGGGCCAAAATGAGTTGCGCAGGGGTGACTAGGAGCATGGGGTTAACTTCCCAGTGTGCAAGTCTCCAATCCATCCCATAATGACAACAGTATCACATACTTTTCATGCCTTTTTTCAAAATCCCACAAACCCACTTGACCTGCCTCACTCTCTATCATCTCCAGCGGAAGCATGGAGCCTGCATATATCTCTGTACTATTGCCATGAGCATCACAAGCACAGGACGCACAATCCTGTAGTATTTGCAAAGCCACAAGAACCATCGAATCAGCAGGAAACATGATGATTTCTTGGAGGACAGATTGTTGTGGTTGGTGGCATTCACAGAACAGCTGCAAATGGTGGAGCCCCACTTCTGGGCCTGAGAAATGAGCACTGACTGGTGAGATTGCATCATGATGCAGGGTTAGGATGATGAGCAGCAGCTGCAGAACTTCTGGATGCACATGGCAACATTCCTGGATCTATGTACCAAACTTGCTCCAGCCCTCCAGTACAGGGATACCAAAATAAGAGCTGCACTAACAGTGGAGAAGCGAGTGGGGGTGGCACTGTGGAAACCTGCAATCCCAGATTGCTGCCGGTCAGCTGGAAATCAGTTTGGAGTCAGGCAATCCACTGCAGGGGCGGTTGTCATGCAGGTGTGCAATGCCATTAATCACTTCCTACTACACAGGACAATGACTCTTAGCAATGTGCAAAACATAGTGGATGGATTTGCAGTAATGGGATACCCGAGCTGCAGTGGAGCACTAGACAGGACACACGTCCCTATTATGGCACCAGAACACCTTGCCATAAAGTACATCAACAGAAAGGACTACTTTTCTATGGTTACACAAGCATCCGGGGATCACTGGGGAGGCTTCACCAACATCAGTGTTGGTTAATCAGGGATAATGCATGATGCTCACATCTTCAAGAACACAAGACTGTTCAGAAAGCTACAAGCAGGGACTTTCTTTCTTGACTGGTGGATTACCATTGGGATGTTGAAGTGTCGGTAGTGATCCTGGGCAACTCAGACTACTCCTTGTTCATGAACCCATACGCAGGCCATCAACAGCACCCAGGTATGATTCAACTATTGGCTCAGCAGGTGCAGAATGACAGTTGAATGTGCTTTTGGTCACTTGAAGAGACGTTCGCGTTGTCTACTCACAAGATTGGGATATTATTGGTCCAATGGTTATAGCTGCCTGCTTTGTCCTGGATAATATCTGTGACGCAAAGGGGGAAAGCCTTTCTGCCAGGGTGGAAGGCAGAGGTGGAGTGGCTGTCTGCTGAGTTTAAACAGCCAATACAAGAGCTCATTGAGTAGCTATATGGCTCAAGGAGGCTTTGAAAAAGCATTTTATCAGTGAGCCATAGTAACGTGTTTTGCTGCACAATGCTCTATCTGGCCCTGCTGTTTTGTGGCCTGTTAGGAATTGTGTGGTGATTGTTGTACATGTAGGAATATAACATTGCCAATACCTCTATTCATTTTGTTTGTGGCTTATCCTATGAGCTGTGTCACACTATCAGTAACAAGTAATTGGTTACTTTCAGGCCTGCTAAGCATTCGGTAGCAGGTGTTACAAACTAATAAAGATGAGTTATGTTTTAAATAAGAGACCCGTATTTTCTAACAGAATTCAGTGCAAAAAAGAAACCATGAATTTTTAAAACAAATGTATTTAAAACTTACTAAAACTTAATAAATTAAGAGTGAAGAACTTATGAAGGGAAGAGAACATTCATGTTAATTTCAGCTACACATACATGGTAAGTCTTGGGCAGACACAGAATTTGCCCCACACGCCTGGCTCCATTGGTCTGGCTGGAGCTGCCCCCTCCGCCCCCATATAGAAGTCAAACTATGCCTATGAGGGTGGAATAGGGAGGTCCCAATATTGAGTTTTCAATGGGCTGCAGAGGGAGGCGAGCCCAGGATTGTTGAACCTGTAGGTCCACCAGAGTCTGCAGCATCTATGTTTGCTGCCGGAGAAGCCCCATTATGTCTGGTGCTTCTCCTTTCCATTCTTTCCTTCTCCAGGCTGTCTGAAATGTTCACTCTCCAGGCCTTGTGCTCACGGTCCAATGCAGCCCTGGCTTGCAGGATTTCACTGAACATGTCATCCCAAATCCTCTTCTTTCTCCCCCTTATCTGGCTCAGGCATTCCGCGGGTGTGGAGGAGGAGGCTCAAGGTCACAATGGCAGCAGCTGCAGATAAAACACACACAGGTACCATTATCACTATCATCATGAAAGAAAGCAAACGTTAAGAGGCAGAACTCACTCCCCTTGCTCCCCTAAAGTTTTAAGCACTACCTGCTCATTCACAATTCTGCTTGGGATTACTTGTGCACGGCACCAGTCACAGCAGCAGCCACGGTGAGTATGGCCCACAGGAGGTTAGGGAAATGAGGAGGGAATTGCTTGGAGGCCTATAACTAGTACCATAGGGCAATGGCACTGAATACTGGCATTGGTGATTTTAGCTGATCTCACTCCTGAGGGTAGCAAAGGTGCAGAGATCACAGCTGCTGCTGGTGTCCTGAAGCTGCCTGGCCCCATATGCTGCTAACTTCTATACTGCAATGGTGCCTGCTGAAGTTATTGCTGACTGACGTGGAAAAGCATCCTACCATGGAAGAAGAAATAAAGCTGCCATCCCTAGAAACCTTTGGGAGAGGATTGCAGAGGACCTCCATGGAAGTTTCATTAAGATCTCTCAGAAGAATTCAAGGGACATCCCTGTGTGCATAAATAAACTGCTCCACATGGTGGTCATCATCCCCACCCCTCGCCCCCACTGAACTCTATAGGCGACTGAAAAGCAGATAGCAACTCTACCTATCTTGGTTGGGCCACTCCATCTTCTAGCACAAGTAAATTAATGAAAAGTCAAAAGCTGTGTCCTGCTATTTGCAGGGGCCGGGGGAGCATCCCTGTAATGGAAAATGTATGTATACACTTACCCAGGATTCTTTCCCCTTTATCGGACTCAACCGTGCTTGACTGGTGGAGTCAAAAACAGATCCTGGCTTGCTGCGCAGCTGGATTCCCTGGTTGCCATTCTCCTCCTCCTTTTCCTCATCCACTTCACAGTTCAAGGCAGAGTCCTATGACTCGGGCTCCTTGGAGATATCAAAGGTGTTGTGTGGAATGGTGGTGGGGTCTCTCCTGAGGATGCCATACAGCTCATTGTAAAAGCAGCAGGTCCATGGCTTGGCACTGGATCGATTGTTGGCCCTCTTGACCCTTATGGTGCATCTTCTGCAGCTCCTCGGCTTTCACGTGGCTCTGCTGCTGATCCCTGTCATAGCCCTTTTCCTGCATCCCCCAAGCAACCTGCTTACAGAGGTTCACATTTCTGTAGCTAGTCTAGAGCTGTGGGTGCATAGCCTCTTCTCCCTACAGGTCCAGGAGATCCAATATCTCATCTACTCCAGGCAGGAGCACTGCTGGAGCATGCAGCTGGCATGGTTGGCTGCGCAGTTGCACACAACAATGAAGAGCTGCTAAGTGTGCTCACCAAGCTGGGCAATCAGGAAAAGGAAATTGAGAAATTTACAGGGCTTTAAGGGGAGAGTAGCTGCTGGACTCCAGGACCCCTGGGCAGTGAAGTTCACAATGGTGACCAGAGCGGTCAATGTCAGGCATCGTGGGACAGCTGCTGGAGGACTGTTAGGGTCAACATAGGTAATGCAATGTCTACACTTGTGCTGTGTCTATCTCTGTACATCGACCTTGGCTCAACGCTGCTCAGGGAGGTGGCATTACTATGTCAGGGAGGTGGCATTATTATGTGTACTATTAAGGTGGACCACTTAATTGTACACATACGCACAACTAGGTCGACGCAAGGCAGCTTACAACAACCTAACTTTGTAGCAAAGACCAGGCCTCAGCCTATATTCCTCCCACTACGTCCTGCCTCAGATGGTGACAGGGAAGTTTACACGTCACCTAAACATCTCTAAGAACACAGGACACAACAAAAGACTAGCTGAAGCAGACAGAGCATTCGACCTATACCGGGAACACTGGACACTCAAATGACTAGACTGAGGCAGGGCATGAAACACTGGACTTGGCCTTAATGTCTTGCTTTCTTCATGTTTAGACCAGTGTCTGAGGCCAGGATCATGAGAGAGATTTGTCAATCACTTCCTATGCTGAAAAGTGCTAATGGCTGGTAAATCGTATCCAAAAATATATCACAGATCTTGTTAAGCCAATGGGTGACAAGCACCCTCCTCCAGACTCAACAAAAGGAGCAAGCATAAACAGCCAGGGGCAGTGGGGACCACATAAAGCAAGCAATAGGCCACGTGGCAGATCAGAGCTAAGCTGTGTGGACTGATGGGTTTCCCCAGTTGCAAAAGCAGGGCTAGGTTATCAATTGCAGGCGGTGTGTGTTTGAGCAGGAAGTCTCTGCTCTGATCATTTCCTGTATGATCTTACTCTTCCCATGACTCAGTTCTCCGGCTGTACAATAAGATTACCAGCAGGGCCTCTCTCACCAGGGTGTTGTGAGGACAAGTATATGAATGATTGTGAGGTGCTCAGACACTCTGGTGACAGGGGCCATGTAAGCACCTTAGGTCATGTCTACATTACAAAATTAAGTCAATCTAACTTACATAGGCATATAGCTGCCACCGTAACTATACCGCCTGTGCGTGTTTACACTTTGGTCCTTGTGTCGGCAGTGTGTCCCCTCACCGGGAGCACCCGTATCTATTGTACTGTCGGTCTGGGGCATTGCAGGATGGCTCCTGAAAGCCAGTAACAGTTGACATAGGTCACCGCAGTGTCAATGTTGCTTAACTACATCGACATTGACTCTGTGCCTCTCATAGAGGTGTTGTTAAGTTGGCATAGCAGGGCAGTTATGTTGGTGGGAGCCACATTTAAATGTCAGCACTTCCATAGTTAGGGTGACATAAGCTGCCTTGCATCACCCTAACTCTGTAGAGTAGACCAGGCCTTCAATGGTCACAGGAGAAGGTGTTACAAGCGTGATCCTGAGAAAAAAACAATGGCAGAGGGCTTCTTGGGCACAGAGATTGCTGGAGTGGGATCTCAGCAAGGAAACTGCCTGGCGTTGTTTGTTCCAACTATGTTCTGGGAAAGAAGACTGTGAATAAACTGCAAGAAAATACCTGACTCACATCATTGATTTCTCAGCCTAATGGAAACAACCCTGCAAGACTCTGAATTGTAGCAAACCACTCAAGCCAAAATGGCAACACACTGGTCCTTGACACTCAGAATGCCACATATCTTACTCCTGGCAGCATGACGCTTGTCTGTTCCACAAATGCTGCTAAGATTGACTCAGACATCCATAGTCAGGGGTGTTCTCCCATCCTCATAGCTCTCATGGGCAAAGCTGACCTCAACTTTCCTGGGAGGTCTACAAACGTTACACCACCAGCCTCCTCCCCTGCAAAAATACTACTGATTCCTGTGCCTATCCCCCCCCCAAACCAAATTTAACTGGCTGTTTTCCACTGTTAACATCCCCACTGCGTTAAGGTGAATGAGCAACAGAAACATTGTCTCCGGCTATCAAACAGGATTGCAGAAACTCAAGCAACTCAGAGACACCTGTCCGGTTTGTGCACAAATTCATCTAGCACCCTGGTACACCGAGGGCTTTTAGACAGTTATTACTGGCATTGAGTAGTACCTGCAAGCCCTGAGAGCAGGGCCCCCTCCTGCTAAGTATTCTGCACACATGCTAAGGGATAAGCCCAAGATCTTACAGTCTACATGAACAGGGAAACAAGCACAGTGACTTAGCCAGGCTTACACAGCAAATCAGTTGCAGAGCCAGGGACTGAACCCCAGGTTCCTGACTCCCACTCCAGTGCCTTCTCCGCTAGACCACATTACCTCTCTTGTCCAACTGATATAATCACAAATCCTGAATGTTGCTTGACTCTGCAGCCTGGCAGACAGATTTCCCCCACACACACATCTTCCAGAGCTACCCAGCACACAGCCTATTTCATGGGGTGGGGTCAGAGTCCCTGGATTTTGGACTTATATCTTTAAGGTGACTAATCACGCAGCAGTAACAACAAAGAGGAAATACACCTACCAGGCTCAGCTTGTAAGCAATCTGTGGGCTGAAATTTGTTTGCTCGGAACAAACCACCGATCACACACAAATTCATAAAAATCAGTCTGTTCTCCAACAAGAAACCAGCTGAATTTTAGTCAAAAAATCATAGCCTACAAATAGCTCACCCCAGTTCTACTCTTCGTACAGTATTCTGCATCCAGTTCAACCCTCTGGTCTGGATTCCCCACTGCCCTGCGCCTGGTGTAGACATTTACAGCCATGCCAAGCGGCTGCAAAATGCTGCTACGATCACATGGCCAGACTAGTAGTTATACTCAGTATTCACAGGGTGCAGTTAAGGTGGAGAGGATATCCAAAGGAGCAGCTTGCAGCTTCTTGATTCTGAGTCTAGTTCTACCTACCTAGTTCAGAGCAGCGTCAGAGCTGCTCTAAACCAGGCAGGGTGACTATGGACAGCATATAGGGGCCAGATCACAGAAGGAATCTGACTTGTTAGAGTGTGACCTCCGGTTTGCAGTCCATTTGTGCAGGTGGGAATTAGAACACAAAGTACAAGACACAGGGCCTGGTTCTCCGCTGTGTGACCAGCTCCCATCAGTCATAGCATCTGTGAAAAACCAGACACAACACTGCATGACAGATGAACTCTACTCACTGCAATAGTTTGCACTATATAAAGTACGGATTTGAAAACAATATGTACACCTTTCCTATTATCCACTGGGAAATTCTGTTGACTATCTTGTGTCACACAACTATTAATCAGTTTACATAACATACAGCTTGTGAACCAATGAATCTTTCAATGTGCTCACTGATATCTTTGTTAACCTGACATTAACATCAGTTTACAGACCTCGATTTAGCAAAGAAGCAGTGAGTTTAATTGCTACTTCAATCCATGTGTGCTCCATCTTTGGAACCTTTTACTGACCCAAGATGGGTCATATATTTAGGGTGCATTTATAAATAGTTAGTAAGGGGTCAATAAACGGTTGTCTCTCTCACCAACAGAAGTTGGTCCAATAAAAGACATTACCTCACCCACTCTGTTCTCCTAATAAATGATTGATTGTGTAATAAGCAGTTAGATCAGCTGTTACTAATTGTTAGAGTCCAGCAGCTCAACAGGTTGCTTTTATAAGCATCTATACCCCCTCCTACTGATGTACTTAGGTAACCAGGCTTGAAAAAAGCACCAGGGTAATGCTAGGCATAATATATTTTTCCCATTTTCCTGTACCTCAGTTTACCTTTCTGCTGGGGTACAGACCAGGAGTTTGATACATATTATAAGGTGGATTGATTTAAATCAAAGCTATTTTAATCATGATTTAAATTAGCAAGAAGGAAAACTTGATTTAAATAATCAATACGTAGTATTATTTTCCTAAAGAAAAGTCAATACTCACTGGTTGATAATCATTAAAAAACATTGATTTGCAACTAAATAAAGCTTTTACACTACATTTGGTACCTTTTGCTAACCAGGACACTATAGTACATCTATACACATTTATTTAAGCAATGATATAACTTAACATACATTTATTCAAATTCATAATTTTTATATTTTATGTTAGAAAATGGTGAATGATGCATTTCTTATTTACTAGATGACTATTAATTTTTTACTTGGGGTTTGTGTCAAGCCTTATTTGGACAGAAATTAGAATTCATTTAAAAATGTCAAAAACAGCATTTTTAACAGTTAAATAAAAAATACATTAAATATGCTGGATACATCAGGAAAAAAGAGGATCAGAATATGTTTTGCATTTAAAACTAACTGATTTTGTAAACAAAGTAAGTATCAGCTGTAGTTAGTGAATTGAACTAATTGTCTCTGGTTGCCATGCCCTTTGAGATTTTAGAACTAGTAGATTGCATCCCTTATACCTGATTTTTATTCATAGATTGGAAGAAAGAGGCGGGGGAGGGGGACAAAACAAGCTTTCCTGCTTTTTCAACTTTCAGTCGATGTCTCTACTTTGAATAAACTAGTCATTGAACTGAATTGAATAAACTGAAATGAACAAAATAATCTTTCTACACCTGCAGAAAAGACGACTGCTATAAAAAGCTGGTTTAGCACTTTTTCATAGATTTCAAGGTCAGAAGGGATTTATTTGTGATCATCTAGTCTGATTGTAATCAAGTCACCCCTTAACCTTCGCTTTCACTTGAGTCTATCACCATGACTCTATCACTATCAGGCAGGTTTTCTAATCCTTTAATCATTCTCATAGTTCTTCTCTGAACCCTCTCCAATTCATCCTTCTTCAAAAAACTCTGGTTCCAGGTGCTTAGCCAGACTTCCACCAGATCAGTGCTGTGACTTGCTTTAAAACTTCAGAAGGAAATAGGTACTGCTTAGCATTGGTTTAATTTCACTTAAATGAAATTAATAAATTATTGTAAATTTAGACCTTAACATAGACTGTCCTACTTTCAAATTTAATTTTAAGTCGGTTTATTTTTAATAACATTTAAATTTAAAAACTCTTTTAAATAAAGTCAGATTTAAATTACAAATTTGATTTAAAAAATATCAATTTTTTCCATGCTGATGTATAATATAGCATTAAATATGTAACTGGAGAGTGGCTCAAAATCACTAAAGATAAACATATACTAAAGCTAGATAAAGTTATGCATACATAGCAGTTTGCTTATAACCCTTGAAACAATTATGAATATTATCAATAACAACTCTTGTTTATTGACTACACTCCTTCAAGGGGGCTTCCCCCCCAAGTTTTAGTATTTGTTACTATCATGAGTATGCAACGTATAATTAAGCACATGCACATACATACACTTCCCTGGGGCTCGGGCATGCCATCTCCTTAAAGCTGGGAAACAAGTGCTAGTCCCCCAGTCTCCTTCAAACTCCCCCTGAGTCTTTGCCACACCCGTCTGCAATCTGCACAGCCTACAGCCATTTTAGTCCTCTTCTATTTCTGCAGAGGGGTGGGGGAGCAAGCAGCCTGCTATCTAAATCCCATAAACCAGGTAAAATCCCTGGAAGACAATCCCTATGGTACAGACTTCTGGTCCTTGTACTGCTCCCACCATAAATCTTCCACTCTAATCTAGCCCCCACTCTTCCTATTTATAAACTCCTCCCCTTCCCCTTGAGTTCCCAGTGGCTCTATCAGAGAGCAATTCTGAGCATGTCCTGCCAGGCTACATGCTCACAATGGAAATCACCTAAGTAGCTTCAAACAGCTCAGGAGCATGCCTAGTGACTGCCATGCCTCATTTGTGGAGGATTCTGGCCCATCCAGCAGAACCACCCCAGACAGCCTCGGCAAATCAGAGTGCCCCAAAACCAAACCAAGAAACTATAGATCTTCCCAACTGATTCTTCACTTATTTCCACCACTAAATGTTGCAATACAAGCATCTGCTTACACTTACAACCACCTGTGCATGCCCATAACATCTATGAATCATCAACCCTTTATAAACTGTTTTATAAACGTACTCAACACAAAGTGAGCCCCAAGCTGTATGCATACGTTACAGAATTGCATCCCATTCCCACTTCTTTTTCATGCATGTTATTGTTCATGCACTATAAGAGGAAAACATTTACTGAACACTGTGTCCCAGGCTCACCTCCCATTTATTCTTTTATGAACCCAGGCTTATCAGGGAGAAATAAATCAAACACAGAGCAATGGGAGATTTCAACCCAATGCAGTAAAAGCTTGTTTCTTTCCAGAACTTGCATGTTGGCACCCGAGTTACACTGCAACAAACCTCAACTTGCAGGCTGTCCAGGACTGCTACAGGAGGGCAGAGAAGAGCCATGCTGTTGGAAAGCCTCAGGGAAAATAATGGAGCGTTGCTATTTGTAAAGACCCCAGGCAGCCCTTGTGTCTCATCAGCCCCTAGGGTGACCAGATGTCCCGATTTTATAGGGACAGTCCCAATTTTTGGGTCTTTTTCTTATATAGGCTCCTATTACCCCCAACCCCGTCCCGGTTTTTCACACTTGCTGTCTGGTCACCCTATCAGCCCCTCTCCTGGCAGAGTCGGATTCAAGGCAATGTGTATGGCCCTGCTCGCTCTGCTTGACAGTGTCAGCTCAGCAACATTCGGCTTTTCATTTTAAGAAAGGGTGAGATGGGGACTTACGGAAAGGAGGGAAGGAGCCCGTCGCCATGCACTGGGGGACCTGCATCTCTGAGCTGTGTCCCTGGCCTCCAGCTCACTGGTCTGGGAAGGGCGCTCCGGTCACCCTGACAAAGGGGACCCTCGGGGGAGGAGGGAGCGGGAAGCCTGTTTGCACATTATAACCTGCTTCCCGCAATCTGCCCCGAGTTACAAATTTACCTCCCAGACCTTGACCTGGGCTGGGTTTGGGGCTTTTTTTTTTTTTTTTGGCGCATGGGCGCGTGTTTGCTTTTTTGGCTCCTCTCTGTTGTGTTGCAACACAGTGCCAACAGCACAGCCAGACAAACCAGCCAGGGCTGGGATCTTCTCAGCCGGGGCGGGGGAGAAAGAGAACGGGGGATGAGTTGTTTTAAAACCTGTCTCATCGGGGGAGGGGAGCAGTTTGCTACTTAAAAGCAGGGACTGTTTCTAAACATGCCTGCGCCCGCCCTCCCCCCCCCCCCCCAGTCTCAGCTTCCCCCTGCGAGATAACAGCTGACCTTTGAACCTATAGCACAGGTCCATAAACTATCCAGTCACATTTCTTCTTCTTTTACCGCTTCCTCTCTCTCTCTCTGGCTCTCTGCAGAAAGCTAACTAATGCACATTAGCTCTCTTGCTGTTAATTCCTAGGACAGACAAAGCACAGGTAGTTTTTACCTTGCTATTGCTACCAGAGGTCAACACTCTACCTCCACCCAGAGTCGACCTTGACTAGCTACATCAAGGTAAAGCAATACAGAACTTTGTCTCCCCTGGGATTTTCAGCTATCACCTTATTTTGGCAGCGAAGGCCTAGCCCCCGTCTTTGATTGCAGCATATGTAGTGGCAACCTGCATACAATGCAAATGACTCTTCACAGCACCTTTCACATTGTTTGCCAGCTCTGTTTCTGATCTGCCTGCCCCAGAAAGCGGAGGATAACCTAGCAGTGCTATTCTCAGGGTACTTGACTTTCATCTCTCTTCACTTTAGGTCAGCTCCAGCCAAGTGAGATGGGCAGTTTTGCTGTCAGTTCAGGATACTGACCCCTCTGTCTCCTTGGGCCATTTCCCAGTGTGCCCTGTGGCCACGCCTCTCGCGCTTTTCCCCAGCCGACTCTTCGGCCAGGCCCAAAACAAAAGGGGAGCCAAACTAGTTATGAGTTCAAAAAGGTCCTGCCCCAGGCCAAGGCAGCTTTGACATTAGATGTCTCCAGTTAAGCTCTAGCCTCAGCTGGTCCCTCCTTCGAGGCACCTTCAAGGCAGGCTCTAGTTAAAGCTAGCTCAAGAGGTCTCCTCCCTCTCACCAAGTTGGGCTTGTCCTCTTAGCTCCACCCTCCAGACTTGACATCTACTGCACTTATAGCAGGTAAGGGTGATTGTACCCACGGGCTCTCCTTAACCCCTTCAGGCCCAGTGCATGGCTGGTACCCCCATCACATGTTGGCAACCCCCTGCCTTTGTCTCAGATATGGGGGGTGGAATTGAATGTTTTCAATCTATTCACAACAGATGTACCTTTGCATATGTATCTAACTGCATGTAAAACTTATTTTACAAGAACATTAAGAGTATACAGATAGCCATTGGAAAGTCAGAAAATGCCAAAGTTAAGGCTATATGAGCAAACTTAACTCTGTCCGTGTGTGTCCCTATTAGGGGTAAGCCCAGGATTCAAACCCAGGCTCATGCCTAATCCCTCCCTTCCATTTACACACAAATAACACAGACCCAGGGCTCAGATCCAGCACCCCATGGAGGTGGAGGGTCTGAGCCTGAGTCAAGCCAGAATCCAGGCATCAAGCCTTATTGCTTTGCAGTGTAGACATAGCCCTACTGGATTTGTGCTCTGGGAGTTTTGTCCTAGGGACAATCAAGTTTGGTGGATAGCCAAGTTTTCCCCCACTGCACTATGAGCAAAGTGCTAGAGTGGCCACATTTTGGAAGGGCTCTTGAAAGTCTGGGATGGGGGTGGTTGGACTCTGGCCCATGTTATGCAATGTAGAGGCTGGAGCCTGAGGTTGAGACTCAGGGTTCAACAATTCCTAGCCTGGGTTTACAAACTAGTGTAAAAAGCGACAAAGAGTCCTGTGGCACCTTATAGACTAACATGCATCTGACGAAGTGGATATTCACCCACGAAAGCTCATGCTCCAATACATCTGTTAATCTATAAGGTGCCACAGGACTCTTTGTCACTTTTTACAGATCCAGACTAACATGGCTACCCCTCTGATACTTGAAACTAGTGTAGACACTCAAGCCCTAGGTTAAACCCAGGGTCTGCTAACTTGAGTTCTACTAACCCTGCACTTACATTACAGTATAGACATAACCTAACTGGCCTGATTTTCAGAAGCACAGAACACCCACAGCTCCCATGGACGATGTAATGATGTACTTGATGTATATTATTCAGCCACTGTGTGCTGTGCAGTTTCAGGATGAACATGGCTATGGTAAACAAAGATGACAAAATTGGAACTCAGATTGTGTGGAAACCTGTTTGTTTGTCCATGGTTGTGGCTATTTTCGTGAATAAATGTCTCGTTTAAGATGGACTGTGATTCTACATATCATGACATAAGCCAAGAGGAGCTGCTGCAGGTGCTCAGCAACTCTGAAAACCAGACTGTACCATATTTGGTTACAATTTCAAATCATATCGTAGTATTTGAGAAACAGAATATCAAAAAACTCTTAGTTAAAAGCTTAATTACACATGTATAGCATTTTGCACTGCTGTGCAACCATGAGTGTAAGTAACAGGAAACAGTACATGCTCAATAATATGAAAATGCATAATAAAATGTAAGCAACATACCACAGCTACAGCATAGATACAGGCAAATGATGGGCACCATTGTAAAGGTTTTCATCTATAGTATAAAGATTTACAGTGTCACAACACGAATTATTTCAATAACTGTATAACTATAATGTATGCTTCTTTAGTATAACTTATTGATCCCATTCTAAAAACATGACTGGGGAAAATGGGACACAAACAACTAAAGAGAATTAATTTCTCTCTGCAGATCAGACTTACAGTTGCCCTTTTGAGAGGAGCCCAGGAATACAATGTGTGAAAGGATAGAGACAATGAGATAGGATGAGCTATAATAATCACATGTGATGGTAGATTTGAAGCAATGATCTATCTATTTAATCTAATAATGAAGCATTCGCTCCAGATGTCCCTGGAATATGTTTGGCAGACATAGGATTTCTAAGGAACCCTCAGATACTGCAGTGACAAGCACACTGTCAGAACCTAGAGAGAACAGAAATTATTTTATTGTTTTATGAACAAATGAGAGGCTATAAACCTTTATAGACCAGGTGGCAATAAAACTTTACAATGCAAAACCATGGGGGAGTTTGTTAATCCGCGCCGACTGCCAGTTAGTTTTCCAGGTAGAATTTAAAATGTTGGTTTTGCCCTATAAAAAATTCTAAATGTCCTGGTATCACCCTATTTACCAGGCTTCCTCTGTCCCCATGCCATAGAGCCGGAAATGCAATCGGAGGAGGCATCTGAGCAACATTCCCCTGTTTATGATGTTATGTTCACCGTGTGCATACAGAGAGGTTAGATGAAAACATCAAATACACTGCAGCCTTCCAACAAGAGTAATATCACTTTAGCATTCAGAGCGAGAACCCAAGAACCCGTGAACAGAGAGAGACAAAGTACCCTGATCCCTAAAATAGAGAGGCATAACTCATCCCACTTCGATCTGACTCTCATCACACACTTCTCTACCGAGCCCCCGGCCTGCAAGCAGGACCAGGAAACCCTGTGAGAATTTAGTGATTGATCACTATTTTCAATACAGTGACAGAGGCAACTGCTCACAGGGCATTCACTGTGAGGGGCCCTTCGTTTAGGAATTCACCCCTCCTCTTGATCTGAAATAGCCTGAAACCATTGAACTTCAGGGCATGCTGGCAGCCCCATTTCCTTTCTCCTGGCATTTGAGGCAGAATGGAGTGCTGGTGTTATGGTTTGATTACAGCTGGATTTCTACTGGGGGCAGAGGGGGTTTCATTGTACTCTGTGATTTGCTTGCATTTTAAGCAAGAGATTTTGCTTGGGCACTTTATTCGGATTTCTAAACAGAAAGCAAAGAAGCGAAAAAGGGTTATACACCAGCTCCCCTCCTCCCCCACAGCTATTTGCTGACATCACCGTTGGTGCTGTTTTATACAGACATTTCAAAACAACTGCTCTGATTTGATTCTACTGTGGAGTTTTGAACTACTCAAATTCTCATGATTTAAATAGCTAATAAGGGAGCATTAAACTAAGTTAATTAACACTGATGGGAAGAAGAAAAGGGCATTGTAATTTTATTCATTAAGGCCCAGATTTAGCAAAATGTTAAGCAAGTGCTTAGTTTAAGGACTTGCTTAAGTCCTATTAACTTCCATGGGCCTTACTATAACGTGCTTATGATTGCACCTAGGAACCTTACTCATGGACTGGTACCACATTGTGCTAGATGCTGTACAAATGTGCCTGGCTGAATCACATCCCACATACTTTTCCTGTATCATACAGTGCACACTAGTTTGTTATTGCAAGGCTGAATATTAACACTGAAATATTGGTTTTGCCAGGTGATTTTTTTGTCTGTCTTTTAGTTTAATTAAATATAAATAAGACAGTTACAAGCACTTTTCAAACAAAAATACACACAGAGACACACACATTGATTTCTCTTGGGACTTTAAAAAACAGATTTCATCCAGTTCACGTGTCAGATGCTACCATGCCTGTGAACAATTTGCAAATAGGATCAAAGATCAGTACTAATCTTGGTAGGCTCTTGGGCCATATGTCCCCAGACTACTTTTGTTTTGATGAAACCTTGTAGAACATGAGCCACAGATAGAAACAGAGGGCGCTGGATTCTGGGGGGCTGGGAGGGAAGCCTCACTAGCAGAAAGGAAGCTTCTGTACAGATTTGCAAGGATAGTGCTCATCTGTATTGTTCATGGGGCTATGGAAAAGGCAGGAACTCCAGACTGAATCCAAAATGTAACACCATGTTTTATTTAGCCAGCTGGCTACAGATTGTAGCTCTCTCAAGTATTCCAACTCCCACACTGACTGGTATATCCCATGGGGCCTCATATCACTGCACAGGGATCTTCATAAGGCTGTCAAACAATTAGAGCTGTACGTTAAAAATCAGACATGAAACATTTTTTTAAAAGTCATCACGTGACTATTTTGAAGTGGCTCAAATCTGGTTAGGGAGCGGATTCAGATCTTCATCAGACTCAGGTAGGAGTGAGAAAGAGTACAGCCTACTGTTGTTGGGTGGCCTGCCAGGCCTCTTGTTGCCTTTCAGCCAGTACCTGCTGAGTTTCAGCAGAGCTGTGCTGCTGCTGGGCTAGAAGATTTACCAATTTCTCCATTGTCCTCTTGTTTCAGTCTGAAGAGATCCCACTTCTGGTACCAAGTTTTGACTGGCAGGTGGCACTCACTTCCTGAGTGCCTCTTAGCCGCTGGGTGTAGTACTGCAAGCTTTTTCCTTGCTTCTAGCACCCTCTCTAGGTGGCCAACCTCATTAGGCAGGTCTTCCGTGGCTCAGCTCTCGGGCCAAGTCAAACAGTCAAAATGGACCCCTTCCAGAGCAGCAAAGAGTTCACCAAACTCTCTGCCCTCACCAGGGTCTTCAACCCCATCTCTGGGGCCTCTAAATCCATCCTTTTACTCAGGCACCTGAGGCCAGAGCAGAACCCCCTTCTTCACCCCTCTGATCACAGCTAAGCACTGATTTGCTCAACTCCTGCCGCTCCTTTTATCTGAGCCTGCTGGGCTCTGATTGGCTGCTTCTATGCAGGGCCGGCTTAAGGCCGATTCAACCAATTCCCCTGAATCAGGCCCTGCCCCTAAGAGGGCCCTGTGCCCAAGCCCCAGTACGGCATACCGGCAAGAGCCGGTGCGCTGTACCGGGGTGGCCCGGCTTCCCCAGGGGGCAATTTAAAGGGCCTGGGGCTTCCAGCAGGGACTGGAGCCCCAGGCTCTTTAAATTGCCACCAGAGCCCCACTGCTGGAGCCCTGGGGTAGGGCTGCGGGGCTCTGGGGGCTATTTTAAAAGTCCAGGGCTCCCGTTGCTTCTACCACCCCGGCCCTTTAAATAGCCACTGGAGCTCCGCCACTCTCCCAGGGCTCCAGCAGCTATTTACAGGGCTGTGGCGGTGGAAGCAGGGGAGCCAGGGGCCCTTTAAATAGCCCCTGAGCCCCAGGCTGCTGCTGCTACCCTGGTGGGGGAGGGAGGAGGAGGGGGCACTTACCATACAGGGTGGGCTGTACCCCCTGTACCTGTACCCCCTGCCCGCATCCAGCCCCTGCTGCACTCCCTGCCAACACCAGCCCCGCACGCCCTGCCCGCACCAGCCCCTGCCTGCAGCCAGCCCCACACCCCCTGCCCTGCCTCCAGTCCTGCACCCCCTGCCCTGCCTGCAGCCAGCCCGTCTCCAGCCAGCCCCGCACCCCCTGTCCTGCCCGCACCAGCCCCTGCCTGCAGCCAGCCCCGCACACCCTGCCCTGCCTGCAGCCAGCCAGTCTGCAGCCAGCCCTGCACCCCCTGCCCGCACCAGCCCCTGCCTGCAGCCAGCCCCACACCCCCTGCCCTGCCTGCAGCCAGCCTGTCTGCAGCCAGCCCCGCACCCTCTGCCTGCAGCCAGCCCGTCTCCAGCCAGCCCTGCACCCTCTGCCCTGCTCACAGCCAGCCCCTGTCTGGCTGTCTCCAGCCAGCCCCGCACCCCCTGCCCGGCCTCCAGCCCTGCACCCCCTGCCCTACCTGCACCAGCCCCTGCCTCCTGCCAGTCCTGCACACCCTCCCCCGTCTCCAGCCCGCCCCGCACCCCCTGTCCTGCCCGCACCAGCCCCGCCCCCTGCCCTGCTGCTGCCTGCAGCCAGCCCTGCACCCCCTGCCCACAGCCAGCCCCTGCCACACCCCGGCCCCGTCTCCAGCCAACCCCTGCTGCACCCCCCTGCGGCCCTGCCCGAAGCCAGCCAGCCCCACACACACCCCTGCCTGCACCAGCACTGCACCCCCTGCCCTGCCTGCACCAGCCCTGCACCCCCTGTCCTGCCTGCAGCCAGCTCCACACCCCCTGACTTGTCTCCAGCCAACCCCTGCCACACTCCCCTGCCTGAAGCCAGCCAGTCCCGCACTCCTCTGTCTCCAGCCCTGCCAACCCATGCTGCACCCCCCCTGCGGCCCTGCCTGAAGCCAGCCAGCCCACACACCCCCATCTCCAGCCAGCCCTGCACCCCTTGCCCTGCCTGCAGCCAGACTCTATCTCCAGTCAGCCCCTGCCCTGCCTCCAGCCAGCCCCATGTCCACTGGTGCTCTGCAGTTCCCAGGGCAGTAACCCTGCACACCTGCTTCAATGAGGGGGGCAGGGAGCCGCTGGGACCCACACATGTGCGCACCCTAGGGTGACCAGACAGCAAGTGTGAGAAATTGGGACAGAGGGTGGGAGGTAATAGGATCCTATATAAGAAAAAGACCCAAAAATCGAGACTGTTCCTATAAAATCGGGACATCTGGTCACCCTAGCACATCCCCAGGGAGTGGCAGGGACCCACACATGTGAAACGGAGCTCATTTCTAGTTCAGGCCCATCTTTTTAAAAAAGAACTTTAGGTGG
Organism: Mauremys reevesii; assembly: GCF_016161935.1. Classification (NCBI taxonomy): domain Eukaryota; kingdom Metazoa; phylum Chordata; order Testudines; family Geoemydidae; genus Mauremys; species Mauremys reevesii. The sequence continues at coordinate 46,670,179 of NC_052630.1, read as the reverse complement.
GGTTAACATATATCCATATTTTACCAGACATGTCAGGCTTTTTGGTTCTTAAATCACCATCCAGGAGGAATTTTTAAATACGGATGTATGGTAACCCTATTGGTACAAAAAATACATACTGTGGCACATCCCTTAAATCAGAACTTTTTATAGGGAACCAGCTGCTAAGAAATGAAAGGCTTTTTTTTACCTTTTTTTTTTTAGTCACCCCTGCCGGGGCCCCACCGAAAATGTTCAAATTAGGCTCCGCACTTATAGACTCATAGACTCATAGGCTTTAAGGTCAGAAGGGACCATTATGATCATCTAGTCTGACCTCCTGCACAATGCAGGCCACAGAATCTCACCCATCCACTTCTATAACAAACCCCTAACCTATGTCTGAGTTATTGAAGTCCTCAAATTGTGGTTTGAAGACCTCAAGGTGCAGAGAATCCTCCAGCAAGTGACCCGTGCCTCATGCTGCAGAGGAAGGCGAAAAACCTCCAGGGCCTCTGTCAATCTGCCCTGGAGGAAAATTCCTTCGTGACCCCAAATATGGCGATCAGTTAAACCCTGAGCATGTGGGCAAGACTCACCACCCAGCACCCAGGAAAGAATTCTCTGTAGTAACTCAGATCCCACCCCATCTAACATCCCATCACAGACCACTGGGCATACTTACCTGCTGATAATCAAAGTTCAATTTCCAAATTAATTGCCAAAATTAGGCTATCCCATCATACCATTCCCTCCATAAACTTATCAAGCTTAGTCTTAAAGCCAGATATGTCTTTTGCCCCCACCACTCCCCTTGGAAGGCTGTTCCAGAACTTCACTCCTCTAATGGTTAGAAACCTTCGTCTAATTTCAAGTCTAAACTTCCTAGTGTCCAGTTTATATTATGCATACTTTCTAGGCAGGCCTGGAGGACCAACCTTCACAGCTCCTTCCTGGGGTGGAGTATACTAGGACCTCAGGGCTTCCAGTGGGGGTGGGAGGCCTCAAAAGACCAGGTATACCCCATTACACACAATCTTCTTTTTCTGACTATAAAATGTTCAGGCTTGGAGAGTCATGCTATGCATTGTTAATTTTGTTATACGAGATTCTGGGTAGCAGGAGCTGTGCAAGAAGCATGATAGTTTATGCTCTGCCTCAGTCTCTGATGGGAGTCAGTTTCTGAGGCAGAATTGTTCCCTTGGAACTGCACATTGGTGAAGAGCTGAGATTCCTGAAAAAAGGGCTTGCCTCTGTGCTGTTTGAATCATAGAATCATAGAATATCAGGGTTGGAAGAGACCTCAGGAGGTCATCTAGTCCAACCCCCTGCTCAAAGCAGGACCAATTCCCAACTAAATCATCCCAGCCAGGGCGTCGTCAAGCCTGACCTTAAAAACCTCTAAGGGAGGAGATTCCACCACCTCCCTAGGTAACCCATTCCAGTGCTTCACCACCCTCCTAGTGACAAAGTTTTTCCTAATATCCAACCTAAACCTCCCCCACTGCAACTTGAAACCATTACTCCTTGTTCTGTCATCTGCTACCACTGAGAACAGTCTAGATCCATTCTCTTTGGAACCCCCTTTCAGGTAGTTGAAAGCAGCTATCAAATCCCTCCTTATTCTTCTCTTCTGTAGACAAACAATCCCAGTTCCCTCAGCCTCTCCGCATAAGTCAGGTGCTCCAGCCCCCTAATCATTTTTGTTTCCTCCGCTGGACTCTTTCCAATTTTTCTACATCCTTCTTGTAGTGTAGGGCCCAGAACTGGACACAGTACTCCAGATGAGGTCTCACCAATGTCAAATAGAGGGGAATGATCACGTCCCTTGATCTGCTGGCAATGCCCCTTCTTATACAGCCCAAAATGCTATTAGCCTTTTTGGCAACAAGGGCACACAGTTGACTCATATCCAGCTTCTCGTCCACTGTAACCCTTAGGTCCTTTTCTGCAGAACTGCTGCCTAGCCATTCGGTCCCTAGTCTGTAACAGTGCATGCGATTCTTCCGTCCTAAGTGCAGGACTCTGCACTTGTCCTTGTTGAACCTCATCAGATTTCTTTTGGCCCAATCCTCTAATTTGTCTAGGTCCCTCTGTATCCTATCCCTACCCTGCAGCGTATCTACCACTCCTTCCAGTTTAGTGTCATCTGCAAACTTGCTGAGAGTGCAGACCACGCCATCCTCCAGATCATTAATGAAGATATTGAACAAAACTGGCCCCAGTACCGACCCTTGGGGCACTCCACTTGATACTGGCTGCTAACTAGACATGGAGCCATTGATCACTACCCGTTGAGCCTGAGGATCTAGTCAGCTTTCTATCCACCTCATAGTCCATTCATCCAGCCCATACTTCTTTAACTTACCGGCAAGAATACTGTGGGAGACTGTATCAAAAGCTCTGCTAAAGTCAAGAAATAACACGTCCACTGCTTTCCCCTCATCCACAGAGCCAGTTATCTCATCATAGAAGGCAATTAGGTTAGTCAGGCATGACTTGCCCTTGAAGAATCCATGCTGACTGTTCCTGATCACTTTCTTCTCCTCTAAGTGCTTCAGAATTGATTCCTTGAGGACCTGCTCCATGATTTTTCCAGGGACTGAGGTGAGGCTGACTGGCCTGTAGTTCCCCGGATCCTTATTACCTTTTTTAAAAGATAGGCACTACATTAGCCTTTTTCCAGTCATCCAGGACCTCCCCGGCTCATCATGATTTTTCAAAGATAATGGCCAATGGCTCTGCAATCACATCCGCCAATTCCTTTAGCACCCTCGGATGCAGCGCATCCAGCCACATGGACTTGTGCTCGTCCAGCTTTTCTAAATAGTCCTGAACCATTTCTTTCTCCACAGAGGGCTGGTCACCTCCTCCCCATACTGTGCTGCCCAGTGCAGTAGTCTGGGAGCTGACCTTGTTTGTGAAGACAGAGGCAAAAAAAGCATTGAGTACAATAGCTTTTTCCACATCCTCTGTCACTAGGTTGCCTCCCTCATTCAGTAAGGGGCCCACACTTCCCTTGACTTTCTTCTTGTTGCTAACATACCTGAAGAAACCCTTCTTGTTACTCTTAACATCTCTTGCTAGCTACAATTCCAAGTGTGATTTGGCCTTCCTGATTTCACTCCTGCATGCCTGAACAATATTTTTATACTCCTTCCTGGTCATTTGTCCAATCTTCCACTTCTTGTAAGCTTCTTTTTTGTGTTTATGATCAGCAAGGATATCACTGTTAAGCCAAGCTGGTCGCCTGCCATATTTACTATTCTTTCTACACATCGGGATGGTTTGTTCCTGCAACCTCAATAAGGATTCTTTAAAATACAGCCAGCTCTCCTGGACTTCTTTCCCCCTGATATTATTCTCCCAGGGGATCCTGCCCATCAGTTCCCTGAGGGAGTCAAAGTCTGCTTTTCTGAAGTCCAGGGTCCATATTCTGCTGCTCTTCTTTCTTCCTTGTGTCAGGATCCTGAACTCGACCATCTCATGGTCACTGCCTCCCAGGTTCCCATCCACTATTGCTTCCCGTACTAATTCTTCCCGGTTTGTAAGCAGCAGGTCAAGAAGAGGTCTGCCCCTAGTTGGTTCCTCCAGCACTTGGACCAGGAAATTGTCCCCTACACTTTCCAGAAACTTCCTGGATTGTCTGTGCACCGCTCTCCCAGCAGATATCAGGGTGATTGAAGTATTGCTCTCCCAGCAGATATCAGGGTGATTGAAGTCTCCCAGGAGAACCAGGGCCTGTGATCTAGTAACTTCTGTTAGTTGCTGGAAGAAAGCCTCGTCCACCTCATCCCCCTGGTCTGGTGGTCTATAGCAAACTCCCCCCATGACATCACCCTTGTTGCTCACACTTCTAAACTTAGTCCAGAGACTCTCCGGTTTTTCTGCAGTTTCACACCAGAGCTCTGAAAAGTCATACTGCTCTCTTACATACAATGCAACTCTTCCACCTTTTCTGCCCTGCCTGTCCTTCCTGAACAGTTTATATCCATCCATGACAGTACTCCAGTCATGTAAGTTATCCCACCAAGTCTCTGTTATTCCAGTCACATCATAGCTCCTTGACTGTGCCAGGACTTCCAGTTCTCCTGCTTGTTTCCCAGGCTTCTTGCATTTGTGTATAGGCACTTAAGATAACTCGCTGATCATCCTGCTTTCTCAGTATGAGACAAGAGTCCTCCCCTCTGGTGCTCTCCTGCTCATGCTTCCTCCTGGTATCCCATTTCCCCACTTACCTCAGGGCTTTGGTCTCCTTCCCCTATTTTAAACCTATTTTAAAGCCCTCCTCACTAGGTTAGCCAGCCTGCTTGCGAAGATGCTCTTACCTCTCTTCGTTAGGTGGAACCAGTCTCTGCCTAGCACTCTCCCTTCTTGGAACACCATCCCATGGTCAAAGAATCCAAAGCCTTCTAGACACCACCTGCGTAGCCATTCGTTGACTTTCACGATTTGACAGTCTCTACTTGGGCCTTTTCCTTCCACAGGGAGGATGGACGAGAACACCACTTGCGACTCAAACTCCTTTATCCTTCTTCCCAGAGCCACATTGTCTGCAGTGATCCACTCAAGGTCATTCTTGGCAGTATCATTGGTGCCCACGTGGAGAATCAGGAAGGGGTAGCAATCTGGGGGCTTGATGAGTCTCGGCAGTCTCTCTGTCACATCGTGAATCCTAGTTCCTGGCAAGCAGCAGGCCTCTCGGTTTTCCCGGTCGGGGTGGCAAATAGATAACTCAATCTCCTTGAGGAGGGAGTCCTCAACCACCACCACCCGCCTCCTTCTCTTGGAGCGGTGGTCTTGGAACCCCCATCCCTAGGACAGTGCATCTCATGCCTTCCAATCGGTGGAGTCTCCTTCTGCTCCCTTCCCTCAGATGTATCATCTTTCTAGTCCACTCTCTGCATTAGTACCTGTGGAGAGAACATGAAAATGGTTGCTCACCTGGATCTGCATTGCTGGTACATGGACAATACTCTTTCTTCTTCTGGAGGTCACATGCTGCCAAATTTCTTCACCGTCCTTCTGTCCCCGCTACGCAGCCTGCTCTGATTCTTCTGAATGTTGTGCCCGTAGAAGCATATCCTGACGTCTGTCCAGGAAATCTTCATTTTCTCTTATGCAACGCAGGGTCGATACTTGTTTCTCCAGACCCTGAACCTTCTCTTCCAATATGGAGACTAGATTGCACTTTGTTCTATTCTATGCACCAAATATGAGTAGAATACAATTCTATGCACCAAAAAAACTCCATTAAAAGACTGTTTTAAAGTAAAACATACAAAAGTCAGGAAAGACCTAGAATTGTCCCCTTGTTTCCAGAGGTGAAAGTAAGCCAGGACGGTCCGGTACAGCAAAAGCCAATATGCCGTGCTGGACTGGACTGGCTTCTCCGGCGGTGATTTAAAGGGCCCGGGGCTCCAGTCGCTGCAGGGAGCCCCAGGTCCTTTAAAGCGCTGCCCGAGCCCACTGCCGGAGTTCCAGCGGCACTTTAAAGGGCCCGGGGTTCCCTGCAGTGGCAGGAACCTCTGGCCCTTTAAATCCCCGCTGGAGCCCTGCCACTGCTACCCCAGCAGCGCCAGGGCTCCTTCTGGGATTTAAAGGACCTGGAGCTCCGCGGCAGCCAGAGTCACGGGCCCTTTAATTTGCCGCTGAGCCCCGGGGCTCCCAGATTCCTCTGCAGCCAGGAGCGGCGCCAGGGTTTCTGGCGCCCTAGGCAGAATTCGGGGGGGCGGCATTTTGTGCACTCCCCACGGGGTGCGTGGGATCTCCCGGTTCCACTCCCATCGCGCCGCCGAAGAAGGACCCTCCGCCGAAATGCCGCAGGCGACAGCGGCAGTCATTGAGATGCTCAATTGCCTGCCACTGTTTTCCACGGCACGTCGGCAGAAGGTCCTTCTTCGGCGGCGCAACAGGAGCGGAACCGGAAGCTCCCGTGCACCCCCTGGGGAGCACACAAAATGCCGCCTCCCCGAATCCTGGCGCCTTAGGCGACCGCCTAGGTTCGCCTAATGGAAGTGCCAGCCCTGTCTGCAGCTCATAGCTCTGGGGTGATTTAAAGGCCCTGGGGCTCCCAGCCACAGCTGGAGCCCCAGGGCCTTTAAATCTTGAAAGGTCCCACCTCTTCCTGTTGAGGCCATGCCTCTTCCAGTTGAGGTCATGCCCACTCAGGACTCTGGTGTACCGGTAAGTCCTTTAAGTTACTTTCAACCCTTCTTGTTTCTCTGCACTGTGGTAAGATTCGCTTCTTACTGGGAGTAATTTTGCTCATATCAATGAAGTTACACTGGGGTGAAACTAGCGAGCATGAGAGAGTTAGACCCGTAGATTGCAATCCTGGTTCCATTGAAATGGGAATTTTACCACTGACTTCCTTAGAGACAGGATGTCACGAGTGGGTTTTAATAACATTTTCACATGTTCTTTTTCCACAGCCCCTCATGCCTCATTTGGTGCACAAGTTGGATGGTGTTGACCAACTGAGCAAGAGGGTGCAGTTGTAGGAACTTTACACTTCTTAAGCACTAAGGGGGTAGGAAAACCGCCCCCGGATTTAGAGCGGCTGAAGTGGTTCCCACCAACCCCCCACACTTCCGGTCAGGAGACACACAGATTAAGCGCTGACTGGGTGTATATCTTTGGAGTACACAGTGCATAAAGCACCAATCAGGAGAGGGGGGCGAGACGTTGGCTTGAGTTTGCACATGCGTATAATAGCATGATTTATGTAACCAATTATAATAAATAGACGTGGACAGCCCCGTTGGGGGCGCTCCACGGGAACAGACTGACTGACTTGGCTTCGTCATTGCTACAGCAGTGACTGCACCAGATCCTCAGCAAGTATAAATCACCATTGCTTCTTTACCCCATGCCCATAGCCAACCCTCATCAATGGTCAATTATTTCCCTGCTCCACCAACAACCTTATTTGGTGCATGAAGTTCTTGTGCAGTTTTACAAACCCAAAAGGCTGGGCTAGTAGCCAAAATCTTGGGCTGTTATTTGAATCAAATATGCAAGTGCCTTAATAATCATACAAACATCTTAAATCACTTTACAAAGGAGTTCAGTATCACTGAGCCCATTTTACAGATGGGGAAACTGAGGCACAAAGTTGAAGTGTTTTGCCAAAGGTCACCCAGCACAAGAGCCAGGAATAGAACCTAGGTCTTTTTAGTCCCAGGTTAACACTCAAGCCCCTCAACAATACTGCCTATAAACACTGGCTATGATATTGCTGGCACTTTGAGGGTGGTAGGCGTGACAGTCAGAGTTGCTGAAGGCAGTGGGTTTGGGGATAGGGATACCACAATTTACTCCTTGTTCTCCAACAAAGAGCTATTTCGTCACAATGTTGCTTCATCACATCTTGGCACCACTGTGCTTTCGTGCTACTGCCACGTTGAGAGGCTCAGAATAAATCAAAGACCCTTTGCCGTGTGAACTGGGACAGCAGGATATGGGCCGGCTCTGTGGAAATTAGGTCTGTCGCACAACTGGAAATCCTGCCTCAAGAACAGGAAAGAACAACCAGCTGCTGGCTGCTTCCTGCAGAGGATAGGAAAGGGTCATGGGCAAGAGGGCGACAGCTCTTAGATGGCAAGCGTGAAACGGCCTCATTGAAATCAACAGACACTTTGCCATTGAATTCAATGGGGCCAGGACTTCACCCCAACTGGTAAAGGTATTGGCAAATCAGCACATCTTGAGGAACCTGGATTTAGAGTTGAAAACAAAGCCCCTGCTCAGACCCCTGGCCCATGCTATGCAGGGCAGACTAGATGATCACAGTGGTCCCTTCTGGGCTTGGAGTCAATGAAAAAAACTCACCTGGCTTCAGTTTTCATTGCAAAAAAAATGTTTGCATGGTTCTTAATAACTGCAGGCCTTGGAAGCAATTTCCCATTCCGGCTTTGAGGGTTGTTTTGTTTTGTTCCAGCTCCCTGTTGCAGCCTGTGGTTCCCTAATAGTTTCTGTGCAGGCAGATGCGGCTGCACTGATGTTAAAAGCCTCCACATGTCAAGCTGCTCCTGTTTCAAAATGATGCTTTCATCTGAGGAGGGGGAATTTGAAAGCACCGCTTCCCTAAAGGTCACTTGGGGAGGTGAAGGGGAGGAAATTGGTTGGCATGGTAACCAGAGAGCTTGAATGTCCAGCCACTTCTCAGCAAGGTGAAAATCCATCGGCCCTTGGCAAAGAGACAGAGCAAGATCGTGTCAGTGGGCCCGGCTTGATGAGGGCCTAATCAGCTGGGTGAGAGTTGCAGCCAGCAGTTACAGCACCAGCCAGCAGCAGTCTGCCCATTGTCCATTAGGTTTGTCAAATTAAAGCAATGCAGGACTCAAGAGCGGTGTTTGCTAAGGGCCCACGTAAGCCTTTATTTTGGTCCCGGTTTGATTCACTTTGCCTTTGCATCCTCCGAGAGTCGCATCAAGTTCAAGGCTGATGGGGGAGATGATTGTGCTCTGTAAAAACATCGGGGATAGACACAGGGAGGGCAAAGAGCTATCGAAGCTGAAGGACAATGTTGGCACAAGAACAAAGAGATATAAACTGGACATGAGCAAATTCAGGTTGGGAATTAGAAGAAGGTTTCTAACCAGCAGGGGGTCGGTCTGGAGCAGCCTCCCTATAGGAGTTGGGGGACAAACAACTGAATTAGTTTTGAGAGAGAGCTGGACAGATTTAAAAGTGGGATTGTACGATAGGGTTGCTTCCCCCATCCTTCCTTTGCTGCATACAACTTGTTCTTTAACAGAAGGGCTTACTCTCTGCTGGGTCTAACAGCCTCTTCTGGTCCAGGTAGTTGCAGTTTCCTTCAGTTTATACCACACTAGTGCACCCTAGTTCTCAGGCTTCTAAAGACAATATCCATGACTAGAGGCCTGCACTTCTGAGATCTCTTTTTACACCTGGCGTTTGTTTCCCCCTGCCAGGCTGGTTGCAAGGGCACACACTCTCAATCACACACGCGTGCCGATTCAATCCGGCCTGCAAAGGCCTGGGTGCCAGCCGATGAGTGAACTGCCAGGAGAGTGCTCCCACGGCAGCATCAGAGGAATGCAAGGAGCAAGTGAATCACTGGCCATTTCACACTTCTTCCTTGCTTGCATAATGGCTGCTTATGGGAGAGGTAAAGGCAGGTGCCACTTGCCCACTTAAAATGCAAACAGCTGTTGCCATTCTCCAGGAGCCGCTCCCACTGAAGCAGGAAAGCAGTTGGAATAACCTGGCGGGGGAGATGACTTCAGGTGTCTGCTTCCTATTTCAGGTGGTGTTGTGTCTGTTAGATAGAATCACTGCGCTGCCCTGGCTAGTCCCTTTACAGAGCTATCATAGCCACCTCCCCATAACCAGTAGGGAAGGTGCTTTCTCTATGCCATTGCTATATTAGAGCCATGCATGAACTCCACTTGCCTACCCTTAACTCTGCGTTTCATTGTAGATTTCACATAGCTGCATTCCTGTACCAATAAACACCACTGAGTTTTAAAAAAACAGGGCCAAATCCAAGCCTCAGTTACACTTGTCCAACCACCACTGATTTCCGAGGGCACAAATAGAGGCTAAATGCCAGGTGAGGTAGGGGCCTGACTACGCAAATGAGATGTCAAGTTAATACACTAGTGATGCATTACACCTTTGAGCATGCCCAGTGTGAGCTAGATGTTTCCAGGCACCTACTCGGTCTCAGATTGCGCCGAGAGCTCATTCACGTCATAAAAGAGCTCTGCTACCTATGGCTGCGTTTCTGTCCTGTGTCTCAGCTAGCATGTCAGCCTTCAGAACACTGCATCCACCAGTTGCCCTGTTTTTCACACTACAGTTTCTATTGGCTACCGAGCATGCAGTAACTTTAATGAGAGAGAGAAGGTGGGTGAGGTAATATCTTTTGTTGGACCAACTTCTGTAGGTGAGTGGGACAAGCTTAGGAGCTTCCCAGAGCTCTTCTTCGGGTCTGGGAGAAGGTAACCAGAGTGCCACAGCTAAATACAAGGAAGGACAGATCATAGGCACCAGCTTCCTCCAGGCCCCGGGGACTGCTCAGCCCCGTACTCCACCCCAGACCCCACCCCCACCCCTGTCCTGCCTCTTTCTGCCCCTGCTCCACCCCACGCCACGCCCCCCCCCCCCCCCGTCCCCACCCCCCCCCCCCCGCCCCGCCCCGTCCTGCCCCGGTCCTCCCCTGAGCGCACCCCATCCCCGCTCCTGCCCCTCCCCCCAGTGCCTCCTGCATGCTGTGAAACAGCTGATCATGGTGTGCGGGAGGTGCTGGGAGGGAGGGGAAGGAGTTGATTGGTGGGGCAGCGGGCAGGCAGGAGGCACTGTGGGTGAGGGGGGAGCTAGCTGCCAGGGGTGCTGAACACCTGCTAATTTTTTTTGTGGGTGCCCCAGCCCTGGAACACCATCATAATTGGCAACTATGGGACAGATTGTTAGGCATAAGGGTTCACACATGCTGAAGAAGACTACTTAAAATGAAGTGGGCAATTAAGGGTAGCAGGCAGTAGGGTGTGTTACAAAGTGTCATAATGAGCCATAAAATCAGTGTCCCTGTTAACTCCACGGTTTTTAGCAACCAGCAGAGTAATGAATTGAAACTCCTAGGCTTGTCTTTGAAAGCATTGTGCGGGTTGCCTTTGAGGATGAGGACTGATCGGTCAGATATGGAGTGATCGCTTTGTGAAAAGTGTTCGCCAACAAGCAATGGGGCATTTTTGGCTTTCATCGTTTTTCGTGTGAATTCATTTGAGAGTGCAGTAACTGTCTGGTTCCTCCCACATAATTATGGTTGTACCACTTGGTGCACTGGATGACACCACATTTTGTAATAGGCATGTGTAGGACCCAAGGATTTTGCAAGATGTTTTGATCATGGTAGCAGTGAAGATATGTCTGCAGGTTTTGCATCTGTTGCTCTGGCAGGGTCTGGTGCCACTTGGAGTTGGCGTGTCCTGGTCTGTGGGGAAGTTGCTTCTGAAGATGAGCTTGGCAAGGCTGGGGGTTGTTTGAAGGCCAGAAGAGGGGGTTAAGGAAAGATTTATTTCAGGATGTGGTCCCCAGGCAATACGGGTTGTATAAATACAAGACTGATTTTGGGTGCCCAATTTGGGACATCTTCAAGGTGCCTGATTCTCAAGGGGCTCATGCTAAGCACTTTCTAAAACCAGGGCTATTTCAGGTGTGCCATGTTGGGCAGTCTAAATCACTAATCGCTTTTGAAACTTTAGGTCAAAGAACACAGACTCCAATCAGGGAGGGCCACATTTTGTGTGCATCCCCCGGGCAGCGTTATGTGCACATCAGGACAACCAGGGCCCCAACATCTCTCCATGGAAGGCTTTGTAGGAAGGCTTTTTATTCACATCTACTGTTTGATTGCAGGGGCGTGCACCAGGAGCAGTCCAGGCAGCTCAGCCGATTTTGACAAGATGGAGAAGTGTTAAGTTACGTGAGAAAGACCAACAAAAATCCTCGTCGGCTATTTGCAGCTCAACGGCAGGAGCTCCGCCAAAAGGCATGTGTGCCTCCCAGTTAATGTCCCTTTCACAATGTCCAGCGGTCATGGCACATAGCAGAGCATCAGTTCTAAAGTGAGATGCTTGGCAGATATCAGATCCCTCCCACAGAAATGCCACCAGACCAGAAAGATTTTGGAAAGTTGTAACAGAAATAGAACAATTCACATCCATGCCACTTCCTCCAGCAGAGGGAGTCTGGTGACCCATTAGGGCACGGCCATCTGATACAGGTAAGTCTCATCTTACGTGGGGGTTCCGTTCCGCCGTTAGCACGTAAAGCAAAAACTGTGTATAGTCAAAATTACATTGAGTTGAATGGTGGGCGGAATCGCCCGCACTACAGGTACAGTATTAAAATTGTTATTTTTCTGGGGTTTTTTGCTTTTGCTGACCGCGTAAAGCAGAAATCACACATGTTAAATGTGCATAAGATGCGACAGACCTGTAATAAATAACAACTATTTTCATTTATATGGAGTCGTTTTAGGTCATTTTACCACAGCAATATATTGTGGTTCCGGCATTAATTAAGAGATGGATACAGAGTAATAATAATTCTGGGTACCGTGGTACAGAAAGGGAGGAAGCTCCAGTTTTAAAAATTATTATTTGCATTACAGAAGTACCCTGAGATTGGAGCCCCATTGCACTAGGCTCTGCACAGATGCATAGGAAGGGAGAATACCGGCTCCAAAATACTTACAGCCTAAATAGACAAGACCAACAAAGGGTAGGAAGGAAAGAAGGATCAGTAGCCTCACTGTACAGCTGGGGTGACTGTGGGAGGGACAAATCGAGTGACTTGCTCAAAGGACCTGTACCTAGATCTTTTAACTACCAGGTCCCCTTTGAATGGCACCTCCTACCCAGAACAGCAACAGGACCTTCCCCTTCTGCCCCAGATGCTGCCATTGCAAACCCCGGACATTCCCCCTCTGGCCCAGTATACCTCCTAGTAATGGTGACTTGGGAAAGGTCCATTGAGGTCCTTGTGCAGCAGACCACCTACCGCCAGCAATGCTGGTGACAGAAAGTGCTTAACCCCAGCGCTCTACTTCCCGCATTGATCTGCCTGCAGAACACCAGGACCTCAGCCCTGACCTGCACAGCTCTCCTCCGAAGCCGATCAAGCAACCACCACAGCCTCTGCACTCATGGCTGCTCCCGACAGAGACATGGGAGTAGCACTCACAGGAATGGTGGGTGGTGGAGGCAGTGTGCTTGGCAGCTGGCACTTCTTCATTCTGCTGGAGCCTCCCTTGCCTCAAATCGCCGGTCACACCTGTGACACACACAAACATATGAGCTCAGACCCACAAGGAAACGGTGCTGGCTGATGGCATAAAATGCTCACCTTTAATTACACCTCCACAACCTCCATACGATTCCCCTCCCTGGCAAAATCCACGCACACAGCATTCCAGTGGGCATCACATGCCTGGCACAGAGGGGATGGTTCCCTGCACGGGAGTGAAGTGCAGTGGTTCCAATGTTAGTAGGAATCTGTGTTTGCTGTGCTGACTTGCAGTGCCTCTTGCTTTCCTGGGCTAAAGTATCTTTTACTTGATGCAATAATGAAGAATGTTTTCAAAGCCAAAAAATCAATTTATTGAAAAGAAAATTCATGTATTGAAAAGAGACATAACTGCTTGGGAAACAGAAAGGGCAAGGGGGTGGGGTGGGGAACGGTACAATCACAGATTTGCATATGTCCTGTCTGGAGTGCTGTGTGATGAGTGCTGCACTTCAGGATGGCTATACTGCATGGTGATGGGGGTTGAGTGCAGTGGGTAAGGGTCGTAGTTTTCAGGGCTGGGTGGTGAAGCTACAGGTGTTGGAGGCAGCTGGTGGTGGTAAGAATCCAGATGTTGGGGAAAGTGGGTTGGAGGTGACATGGGGGCACAAGGGAAAGAGTTTTGAGACAAGGGCTGCAGAGGGTGGATGAGCCTGGTAGTGCTCCACCTGCATTGCTACGAGTGCCTGTATCAAGTCCGCTTGGCGCTCCAAGATGCTTAGCAGCCGCTCTATGCTTTGGTGCCGGCAATCTGCATTCTGCTGGCAGATCCTCCTTTCACTCTCCTGCCACTCCTGCACTTTTTGATTTTCATTATCTGAATGCTGCATTACTTCATGCAACATGTCTTCCTTGCTTCTACGTGGCCTCTTTCTGATTCTTTGGAGTCTTTTGGCTGATGATAGCACGGACAGCTGAGATCTCAAGGTTGCATCTGTAAAGGCAAAAGGCAACACTTAACAGAGGCAGCATTGTTCACACCAAATAGAGCAATGATTCCCCTGTACTTAAAGGAAAGCACAGTCTACACAATAGCATAATTTGCCCGTCCCAAAGCAAGTGCGCACAACCCACAGGAGCCCCAAAATGGTGAGTAAGCACAGGGTCAAGCGTGACTGATTGTTTCATGGTCATACTGTCCTCTGGGTTTCTGTGCCTTGGGGAGAGCCAACAGCAGCAGGGGGGGCCTATACTGAACACTGTCCCCACATTTTCCACAGGAGTTTGTCATGGAAGATATCTCGCTGCTGAGGGTGACCTGGGAAGCAAGGGAGGGTCTTCTACTGCAATGCAGCTTCCGCCCTGGCCCATATGCAGCTTGCCTGTGTGCAGCAATGGTCCCCCTGCCCCCTCACGGCACAGTGGCACGGACAAGTTAGCCTTACTGGGACAAAGGCCACAGTGCCTCTCCCAAGAAACCTGCGCAAGTGCATTGCCCAAGTTCTGGATGAGACCTTTGAAGAGATCACTGAGGCCAATTACCGCAATGTGAGAGAGCACATCAATGCCCTATTCCGCATCTAGGCACACATGCAGCCCTAATCCTCCTCTGTTGCGTTGCAGTGCATCTCGTGCGGGCATGGACAGAGCCCAACAATCAATGTGATTGGTAGCAAAGTCATTTATTTCTCTCCAGCATGCTCTTATATACAATTATGGCAGGCAATCAAGCAATTGCTAATTGGTTAATGAAATACACACAGGCACAGCTATAACTTCATAGGGTAATTGTCATCCTGTACAACTCTCTGATTTATTATCCTGTTTACTGCCTACTGGCAGATGAGAACCAGCCCAAGGCCAGCATCTCACTACACAGCTCACAGCCTAATTAGCCCGTCCTTGAAGCCTAAACACTTCAGCTTCTCACATACCCATCTGCCAAGTTAGCAATATATTCCCACATCTCCCCCCTTTTCTCAAAATCAAAAAGAAAAGGAGAGAAGGCATTAGCAATACATTCCCAACTTATAACATCATAACACTACAATCTACAATTCTAGGAGAATTTTTCATACCTTGTGGCAAAACAGTCCATTGATACCGTTTGGCAGGTTCAGCCTTGTTAACCGAAGGCACAGAAAAGGCAAACTTCTCTCGGTCCACAGGATGCAAGGCAATGGTAAAAAAGCAATCCTTAAGATCAATAACCAGTAAAGGCCAGCCATGCGGAAGCATAGTAGGTGTGGGCAGCCCAGGCTGGAGGGCGCCCATGTCCTTCATCACAGCATTAACAGCGCGTAAATCTTGCAACAAACGCCAATGCCCAGACTTTTTAGGTATGGTAAAAATAGGGGTATTCCAGGGGCTAACAGAAGGTTCAAGATGACCCTTAGCCAGTTGTTCCTGCACAAGTTCATGTACTCGGGCGAGCTTGTCTTTGGGCAGTGGCCACTGAGCGACCCAGACCGGTGTGGTTGTTGTCCATTCCAGCTGTAGGATCGGCCGCCCCTCAATGGTCGCTAGGCAAAAGGTGAATTTTGCAGCACAACGCCCCACTGACTTAAACAATCTCGACCTAAAAGCCAGATCGGAGCCGGCATCACATAAGGGCGAACCTTCGCGCTCGTGGCTGGATCTTCCATATCAACAATGGTAATAAAATCCACACTAATGCGAGTCAGCTGAGTTCCACCAATTCCACTCACGGGTGTGGCGGCATCCCGCAAGGGCCAAGATTCCGGCCAAAACCGAGCGGGGATTATAGTCAAATCGGCCCCCGTGTCCAACAGGGCTTCATGAATGATCTGCCGCCCATCGGATCCCTGAAGCCGAACAGTTCGGATGGGCTTACGCGAAGTAATGTCCATAGCAAAGGCAATTTGGGGAGGGCCGGTGGATCCAAACCCTCGCGATCCACGGTCAATCGAAGTCGATCTGGGCACACATCCCTTGAAAGGTATCAACTGAGCAAGACGCGTACCAGCAGTTATAGTTACAGGGGGACAGAGGGTGCGTACCATTATCCCAATATTCCCCGTATAGTCGGCATCAATAAGGCCAGGCAAAACAAAAATACCTTGTTTTGATGTTGACGAGCGGCCGATCAAAAGGGCACTCAATCCAAATCCTAATGGGCCATCAGTGTTGGAAGGAAGAACTTGAACCGCGTCAGTCTCTAAAACTACGTCTGTCGCTGTGGCCAAGTCGACTCCGGCACTGCCACGGGTTGCTCCGGTGAGGCGTTCCAGGCAGCCGGGTTGCTGGTTGGAGGCACTTGTGTTGTCGCGCTCCTCCGAGGGGCGCTCCGAAATCCGTTTCCCGGCAGCGGTGTTCCATCCCTTTTGCGACGCGACCAACACTCAACGGCGCGATGTCCAAACCTGTCACATCATGTACAAGCGCCACTAGCGGCTTGAGGCGACACATCAGAAACCCGTTGCCCCTTTTGCACAGGGCAGTCCCGCCGGAGATGCCCGGGTTTCCCACAACCAAAACAGGGGCCACTTGGCCGGATCTGCCTTGTATCCCCCCGCTTTCGCCCGATCAAAGGTTGTAACGCAGCGGCCAGTGCAGTGGCATGTGCCTTAGCATGGACTGCTGCCTTATCCGTTTCCTCAAACATAGCGGCCCTATTACATGCCTCAATCATTTCCATCAGGGTCGCGGTCTTGGGCAAAGTGGCTAATATGCGGCGGCAGGTAGAATTGGCATTCTGGGTGGCAAGATCAAGTCCCACTGCGGCTCTGGCTTCCGGCGTTAAATTAGGAGATCTATCAATAGCCTCGCGAAGGCGATCCAAAAAGGTGGAATAAGGTTCCGACGGGCCCTGTGTGATTTTAGCGTAGGGAGGGATCGGCTTTCCCATCTGGGGCACTGCTTTAAAGGCAGCCAGAGCCAGTTCCTGTGACTGCTGCAGGATCCGGGGATCGAGGCGGGCTTGCAAATGCGGCTCAACAAAGCGGCCAGTTCCCAGAAGCATTTCAACAGTGGCCACGCGCCGAACATCATCGTCCGGTAAATCCAAATTGCGGACAAGAGCCAAGTCAACTCTCTTAGCCCAATCATCCTTCCACAGCAATCTCTGTGTAGGTGTAAGAAGCATATCAGCTAGCTTAATTGCATCGTAGGGACACATTGCTTGTCCCACAAACACCTGTTCGATTATAGACTGTACATACGGATTATCTAGTCCATAAGCCATAATCGATTTCTGCGCTTCACGGATCAACTTCCAGTCCAAAGGAGCCCACCGCCTATGGTTAGGATGTTGAGGGTCTGGCGTAATTACCGGAAAGGCCTCGGGTGTCAAACCTTCAAGGATGGCTTCCTTCAGAACCCCATGCCAGCGTCGTACCGGATCCGGAGGGTCCCCAGTTGGAGGGTCCCCGGGGCCAGGCGGGGCGGAAGGGCGAGTCGGATGAAAACACTCGTGAAGACGCGACCGCGATGATCCAGCTGGAAGATCTTGCATTTGATCCAACTTGTTGTAAATGGCCTGGTGCTCCATCTCCTTATAAAAGGCATCAGACCGGGTAAACTGAGTAAACGTAGTCAAATCGGGATATACCTGTGATGGCACATGTTCCACCCGAGCCTCCTCTGTTTCCCCGCATTCGTGACACCCCCAGGTCCCGTGGACACGGCATGGCTTTGGAGGGGGTGCATACGGCAAGGCTGTCTCCATAGGCTCGGGCGTATCGGGGGGTAGCGGAACCGTAGCAGGATCAGTCATATTGGAGCCGAGGGCCTCATTGGAGGGTAATGGAACCGTAACAGGGGCAACATCATCCAGGTCGGAAGCCAAAGGTATCACCGTGTCCTCGCCACCGAAAAACTCCCTGGCTCCAACCGGCAACACAGAAGGCATTTCGAGTGTTGGGCGGAAAAGCTCAGACAGGGCCGCCTGCACTCCTGCCTCGGCCTATCTCCTTCGTCTTATTCCATACTGGACTCAGGGAAAAGGCTTCCTTATCGCCCTGAGCCACCGACTTCCAAAGCTCGGAGCCTAGCCGCTCCCACACAGTTTTATCAAAAATTGTATTCGGCTTAACAAAAAGTTCCCTTCTCTGTCCCCACCGCAGCAGGCGGGATAACGTATCAGAGGGGAGCTTTTCTCCCTGCCATTCCGCGATGCGTATCAAATATTCATGCACCGTTTTTTCTTCCGCTGATGCAGCGGTTCCCATGTTAGCCGCTCTCCTCTGGGCTCAGGTGCGCCTCTCCTTTCAGACGCCTGGGGGCTTCTCCAGCACTCCCCGCCGCGACTTATAGCCGCCCTTCTCCGCCGCGACTTATAGCCGCCCTTTTCCGCCGCGACTTATAGCCGCTCTCCTCATTCGATTCGAATCACGTCGGGGTCACCATTTGTTGCGTTGCAGTGCATCTCGTGCGGGCATGGACAGAGCCCAACAATCAATGTGATTGGTAGCAAAGTCATTTATTTCTCTCCAGCATGCTCTTATATACAATTATGGCAGGCAATCAAGCAATTGCTAATTGGTTAATGAAATACACACAGGCACAGCTATAACGTCATAGGGTAATTGTCATCCTGTACAACTCTCTGATTTATTATCCTGTTTACTGCCTACTGGCAGATGAGAACCAGCCCAAGGCCAGCATCTCACTACACAGCTCACAGCCTAATTAGCCCGTCCTTGAAGCCTAAACACTTCAGCTTCTCACATACCCATCTGCCAAGTTAGCAATATATTCCCACACTCCTCGCCCCAAGAGCCCGCACCAAATAACTTCCTTCCCAAAATAAAAACTACTTACCGGGAACCTCCTCTGGTGTTTGTCCTTCCCCAAGCACTGGCCACTGCGACTGGCTACCTTCCTCCTGGCTTGAGAACAGCTCCTGGCTGCATGCATTTAGGGATGCTGGGGTGTCTTCCTCCTCCTCAGCACCCTCGCTCCCACTTTCCTCCTCCTGCCTTGTTGAACTGGGCTCTGAAGTGTCCATGGTGGTATTCAGAATGGAGGTGGGGTCGCCCCCAAGTATCGCATCCAGCCCTTTATAGAAATGGCAGGTCGTGGGGGCAGCACCGGAACGGCGGTTTGCCTCACGGTCACGGGCTTCGTCGTAGGCATTCTGCAACTCCTTCACTTTAACCCTGCACTGCAGTGCGTCCCGGTCATGGCCCCTTTCCATCATGTCCCTTGATATCTGCCCAAAGGTATCGTAATTCCTATGGCTGGAGCGCAGCTGGGACTGGACAGCTTCCTCCCCCCAAACACTGATGAGGTCCAGCACCTCGCCATTGCTCCATACTGGGGATCACCTGGCGCATGGAGACATGGTCACATGGAAAAATTCGCTGAGAGCACTCCACACCTTGCTGAGCAAACAGGAAGGGGATTTTTCAAAATTCCCAGAGAATTTAAAGGGCGGGTCTGACAGTTAGTCATCTGAGGGCAGGGCAGTAGAGTTCAAAGTGATGACCAGAGTGACTAGCACAGGCATTGTGGGACACTTCTGGAGGCTGATCTGAGAGCACTATAGGACCAGAGCGTCCACACTGGCGCTGCGACGCTCCAGCAGGCGTGCAGCAAATGTTATTCCACTCGCCGAGGTGGATTACCAGCAGCGCTGTAGCTGCGGAGTCAGAGCACTCTACATGCCTTGCCAGTGTGGACGGGTAGTGAGCTAGTGCGCCCGGGCTCCTTTATTGCACTGTAACTCGCAAGTGTAGCCAGGCCTGAGTCAACAGCAAAACTCCCCTGGATGTTAGTGGATGAGTGCCAGAGAGAACTCCCCTCCTCCCCAGAAGTAGGTTATACAGGCAGTGGAGATAAAGGGCAGGGTGGAGAACTGTGGTGGGTTAGCTCTTGAACAGCATTGGACAGGATTCCAAGCAGGGCGTTTAGGGCTAATCTACACCTACCCTCAGGGAACCTGAAGGCTTAACACTTGACATCTGCTCAGGCTGTCGGGCTCTGTCTTGTCAAAGGAGGACACATTAGCAGCCACTCTCAGCTCGTTAATCGGTTTGTAACAAGCGGTTGCAATGCTGTGCAGTGTAGGGCAGCTTGTTCTAACCAACTCCCTGCTTGGATTTGCTGCCCTGAGGTCTCACTAAGGCCCTGATCCTCAATGGTATTTCGGTGCCTCACTCCCAATGGTTTCAGTTTAAAAGTCAGGGAACGAAGGGTAGGAATAAATTATAAATGTTCAGACCGGAGGGAGGTGTTCCCCTAATGGTGTTCCCCAAGGGTCAGTCCTAGGACCAATCCTATTCAATTTATTCATAAATGAACTGGAGAAAGGGGTAAACAGTGAGGTGGCAAAGTTTCCAGATGATAATAAACTGCTCAAGATAGTTAAGACCAAAGCAGACTGTGAAGAACTTCAAAAAGATCTCACAAAACTAAGTGATTGGGAAACAAAATAGGAAATGAAATTTAATGTGGATAAATGTAAAGTAATGCACATTGGAAAAAATAATCCCAACTATACATACAATATGATGGGGGCTAATTTAGCTACAACTAATCAGGGAAGAGATCTTGGCATCATCGTGAATAGTTCTCTGAAGACGTCCATGCAGTGTGCAGTGGCAGTCAAAAAAGCAAACAGGATGTTAGGAATCATTTAAAAAAGGATAGAGAATAAGACAGAGAATATCTTATTGCCCTTATATAAATCCATGGTATGCCCACATCTTGAATACTGCGTACAGATGTGGTCTCCTCATCTCAAAAAAGATATACTGGCATTAGAAAAAGTTCAGAAAAGGGCAACTAAAATCATTAGGGGTTTGGAACGGGTCCCATGTGAGGAGAGTTTAAAGGGGCTAGGACTTTTCAGCTTGGAAAAGAGGAGACTAAGGGGGGATATGATAGAGGTATATAAAGTCATGAGTGGTGTGGAGAAAGTGAATAAGGAAAAGTTATTTACTTGTTCCCATATTATAAGAACTAGGGGCCATCAAATGAAATTAATGGGCAGCAGGTTTAAAACAAATAAAAGGAAGTTCTTCACACAGCGCACAGTCAACCCATGGAACTCCTTGCCTGAGGAGGTTGTGAAGGCTGGGACTATAACAGGGTTTAAAAGAGAACTATATACATTCATGGGGGTTAAGTCCATTAATGACTATTAGCCAGGATAGGAAAGGAATGGTGTCCCTAGCCTCTGTTTGTCAGAGGGTGGAGATAGATGGCAGGAGAGAGATCACTTGATCATTACCTGTTAGGTTCACTCCCTGTGGGCACCTGGCATTGGCCACTGTCAGAAGACAGGATACTGGGCTCGTGCTTGAGGCGGCAGATTCTACGGGGCGGCATTCCGCCCAATCCTAGAGCGGCGCAGCCACTTTTTTTTTTTTTTTTTTTGGTTTGCCGATCCAGCCGCCCTGTAGGGGGCAGCGGCGTGAAGGAGGGGCGCGCCCTGCTGGGAGCGGGCTGCACGCTCCATCTGCCCCAGCCGGTGCCAGGTCTGCAGCAAGCCTGACAGCCCACGTCCTTCCATCCCCGCATACCGGAGTGGCGCGGAGCCTGTCCGGCAGGCGGCACAGCGATTGGGGCCGCGTGGCAAGAGCCCCACTGAAGCCCTGGCTGCCCCCCTTCTCTCTCTCCTCCCTGCTCCCTCTCCCTCCCCTCCACTAGCTGGGGCACATCTGCAGCACAGGCAGTCCCCCTGCACCCTGGCTCCGGCCACCCCACAGGGTTTTTTTTTCCTCCGGCTCTGCCGCAGGGATTTTTTTTTTTTTGCTTTGCCATTCTGGCCACCCTCTTTTTTTTTTTTTTTTGCTTGGGGCAGCAAAAAAGCTAGAGCCGGCCCTGAGTTGATCATTACCTGTTAAGTTCACTCCCTCTGGGGCACCTGCCATTGGTCACTGTCAGTAGACAGGCTACTGGGCTGGATGGACCTTTGGTCTGACCCAGTATGGTCATTCTTATGTTCTTAATACATATGCACCAGCAGCAGATACAATTTTCTACACTCTGGGTCCTAGTGGTGCCCCCCCGCCCCCGCCCCCAGTCTGGCACCTGAGGCAGCCGCCTCAGTTCGCCTCATGGTAAGGCCAGCCCTGACTAACACCCCTTCCCCAGGTGTGACCTGGTGGGCTAATTGGCCTAACACATCCATTAACCCTTTGTTTGCCAGTGTAGGGCACACACCCCATCACATTTTGAATTAACTGTAGACTGTTACCATGTCCCTCTCGAGCACCTCTTAGGCCTGGTCCACACTAGGACTTTAATTCGAATTTAGCAGCGTTAATTCGAATTAACCGCACACCCGTCCACACCAGGAAGCCATTTAATTCGACCTAGAGGGCTCTTTAGTTCGAATTCGGTACTCCACCCCGACGAGGGGAGTAGCGCTAAATTCAACATGGCTATGTCAAATTAGGCTAGGTGTGGATGCAAATCGAACTTACTAGCTCCGGAAGCTATCCCACACTGCACCACTCTGTTGATGCTCTGGACAGCAGTCCGAGCTTGGATGCTCTGACCAGCCACACAGGAAAAGTCCTGGGAAAATTTGAATTCCTTTTCCTGTCTGGACAGTTAGAATCTCATTTCGTGGTTGGACATCGGGGCGAGCTCAGCAGCACCGGCAGCAATGCAGAGCTTTCCAGCAGAGGAGTTCATGTAATCTCTGAAGAGAAAGAGGGACCCAGCATAGACTGACCGGGAACTCTTGGATCTGATCGGTGTGTGGGGCGAGGAGTCTGTGCTTTCGGAGTTTTGCTCCAAAAAACGGAATGCAAAGACCTACGAGAAGGTCTCCAAAGCCATGAGAGACAGAGGATACAGGCGGGATGCAACGCAGCGCCGCATGAAAATCAAGGACCCCAGACAAGGCTACCAAAAAATCAAAGCGGCAAACGGACGCTACGGAGCCTGCCACCACTGCCCCACCGTGACCGTGGACTCTGACGATGGGACAGTGTCGACGGCCAGTTCCTCGGCGATGTTCGCGGACGGGGAAGATGAGGAAGGGTTTGTGGAGGACGAGGCAGGCGACAGCGCTTACAACGCTGGTTTCCCCGACAGCCAGGATCTCTTCATCACCGTCACGGAGATCCCCCAACAACCCTCCCCAGCCATTAACCCAGACCCTGAATCAGGGGAAGGAGCAGTCGGTAAGTGCTTTAACCATGTAAACTTTTATTCTTAATATAACAGGAATCTGAAGTATGTGAAAAGGAGGTCTCTCTATATATGGGGATAGAACAGAAATCCTCCTGGGAGATCTCCACGAAGCTCTCCTGGAGGTAATCAAAAAGCCTCCGCAGGAGGTTCCTGGGGAGAGCTGCCTTATTGGGTGCTCCGTAGCAGCACACTTTTCCGTGTGAGGCTTTCATGAGGTACTCAGGGAGCATTGCCTCCCTGAGCACGGCTGCATAGGGCCCTGGTTTGTGCTGGCTTTCACGCAGCATGAGCTCTCTATCTCCTTCAGTGACCGTCCTCAGGGTGATCTCACTCGGAGACTCCTGCATCTAATTAGGGGAATTACTGTAATGTTACGCCTGGTCCAAAGTATTTTTCAAAAATCTCCGAACAGACGACATAGCAGAGACTCAGCACGCTGCTGCGTGACGAGCGTAACGGAAAGCCAAAGAATCAAATGGACGCTCATGGAGGGAGGGGGGACTGAGGACGCAAGGAATCCCACAGTTCCTGCTGTCTCCGAAAAGCATTTGCATTCTTGGCTGAGCTCCAAATGCTTCTAGGGTCAAACACAGTGTCCGCGGTGGGTCAGGGCATAGCTCGGCAATTTACGCACCCCCCCCACCCCCAGAAGTGAAAGGGAAAACAATCCTCTGTTGACTCTTTTACATGTCACCGTATCTTTACTGAATGCTGCAGATAGATGCGATGCTGCAGCACTGAACACCAACATCCTCACTCCCCCCCACCATGGGTGGCTGATGGTACAATATGACTGATATCCATCGTCATCATCAGCCTATTGGCACATGGAGCAGTGCAAAAGGACTGGTAACCATGCGTACAAGCATCAGTGAGGTCGATCAAGGGCGCCTGGCCCTAATTTTTCCTGGTAGATGGTGCAGTATGGCTGGTAACCGTCCTCATCATAGCAACAGGGGGCTGAGCTTCATCAGCCCCCACCCTTCATGTGTAAAGAAAAGATTCAATTGCCCCTGGACTAGCAGCAGGATGCTAGGCTCCTCTCCTCCAGACTCCTTAATGTCCTATCTGGACTATCATAGCAACTGGAGGCTGCCTTCCACTAATTTCTCACTAACAAGTCACTGTGTCTTATTCCTGCATTCTTTATTACTTCATCACACAAGTGGGGGGACAATGCTATGGTAGCCCAGGAAGGCTGGGGAAGAATGGAATGAACAGGTGGGGTTGTTGCAGGAGCACCCCCTGTGAATAGCATACAGCTCATAATCTATGCAGGATCTGACACAGAGCAGCTGTGCTCTCTGGTTCTCTGATACAGTGGTTCTCTAGTACACTTGCCCATAGTCTAGGCAGGACTGATTCTATTTTTAGATACCAAAAAGGAGGAATTGACTCAGGGAGTCATTCCCAATTTTGGCTTTTGCGCCCCTGGCTAAGAGCAGCCAGGGGCACTTATGACAGCAGCAAATGGTGCAGTGCAAAAGGACTGGTAACCATGCCCATCTTATTACCAATTTATGGTATGGTAGATGGTACAGTATGGCTGGTAACCATCTCTGCTGTCATGCAAAAGCAAAAGCATGCTGCTGTGTAGCGCTGCTGGACCGCCTCTGTCAGCGGCATCTAGTACACATACGGTGACAGGCACAAAAGGCAAAATAGGCTCCATGGTTTCCACGCTGTGGCGTCTGCCAGGGCAATCCAGGGAAAACGGGCTTGAAATGATTGTCTGCTGTAGCTTTCCCGAAGGAAGGGATGACTGACGACATTTACCCAGAACCACCCGCGAAAATGGTTTTTGCCCCATCAGGCACTGGGATCTCAACCCAGAATTCACAGAGACAGACTAGACAGTGTTCATTGTTCACAAAAATTTATCTTTGCAAGGAATTCACTCCCTGTTTCCCATCACACAGCTTCGACTGTCTCCAGACCTGCCACAGCATCCCCCTCACAGAGGCTGGCAAAGATTAGGCAGCAAAAGAAAAAGACACAGGACGAGATGATCGCTGAAGTTATGGGGTGCTCCCGAGATGATGCGGACCAGCAGAGCCAGTGGAGGGAGACCCTCTCTCTGTACCAGCGCTCACACAGCGAACGGGAGGAGAGGTGGCGTGAGGAAGACAAGCAGGCGACTCAAACGCTGCTTGGACTAATGAGGGAGCAAACGGACATGCTCCTGCGCCTTGTGCATGTTCTGCAGGACCTCAGGCAGGAGGACAGAGCCCCCTGCCATGTATCTGCAACCACCCTCCCCCGCCACAAAGTCCCATACCCCCCTCACCCAAAATAACCAGAAGGAGGGGCGCCAGAGGCCATGTAAACTGTCACTGCACCCCAGCAGAGTGCTCAAGTACCGAAAAGCTCTCATAGCCTAAATTTTGAGAAGTCCTTTCCTTCCCGCCTCACCCAAGCCCCCATCCCAGTTTCATCCCCTAACTGTCTAGTTGATAATAAAAAATACTTTTCTGTTAATTACTGTTTCCGTCATGTTCTTTTAGAGGAGACTGTGTTTGAAGGGGGGGAAGGGGGTTGGTAATTGGACAGGACAATCACCTTTACCAGGGTACAGACATGGGGGCAGGATCAGCAGCAGGTCACACACACACTGCAGTCAGTAGGCACCCTGGTCGGTATGGGAGGTGGTTTGCAGGTTCTGTGTGGGTGGGGGGGTACGTGACTTTGTAGCGGGGGAGGGGGGTTACAGATCTCATGCAACGGTCCCTGTCCTGGACCACAGAGCCACGCAGCAGAGGAATCTGTATCCGTCCTCCCCCGCCAAAAGGCCACATAGCCCCCGCACACAGAGTCCCAAAAAGGAGGGATGGCAGGCTCCGTTGAAACATCCAGTCCAGCAATGCAGACCGCTCTGGGAGCAGGAGCCTGTCATTCCTCGAGTTTACAGGCAGTCTTTACATCACTGCACACCCTACCCAGCACAGTCCGTGTCCCAGTTTCAACCCTGTAACGCAAAGTCATCAATAAAGAAACCTTTGTAAAGTTACAATGGAACATGTCTTTTATTTTTAAATGTGTGTTGGAAGTTGGGGAAGCGGGGTGAGCGGGGTATGTAACTGCAGATGCTAGTCAACAGTCACTTGGTAAAGAAACAGGGGCAGGTTCAGCTTCTCTGTTAAGAAACTAAACAGTCACAGGTCACGCTGCTCACTGCTCGCTGGTACTTTAAGAGTTCCTTGTCGCTGTGCAAGGTGCCTGCATAAGGCTTCACGAGCCAGGGCATTAGCGGGTAGGCTGGGTCCCCGACGATCACTATAGGCATCTGCACATCCCCAAGACTTATTTTGTGGTCCGGGAAGAAACTACCTTCCTGCAGGTGTCTAAACAGACCACAGTTCCTGAAAACACGCACGTCATGAACTTTGCCTGGCCACCCGACGTTGATGTTGGTAAAACGTCCCCCATGGTCCACCAGTGCTCGCAGCACCATTGAAAAGTACCCTATTTCTCAGCAGCTGACTGTGGAAGAGGTGGACGATAAGGTGCAAGGAGTTGACAACGGCCAAAACTGCAGCGGGATCCTTGCTCAAAGTGCTGTGGTGCCCGCGCTGTCACTGAGCAGAAAAGTGCACGAACAGATTGCCCGCAGGCGCTTTCAGGGAGGGAGGGAGGGAGGGCGTGATTGACGGTTCAATGATGACAGTTACCCAAAACCACCCTCGACACATTTCCCCCCCCCCCCCACAGGCATTGGGGGGAAATCCCAGAATTCAAATGGGCAGCGGGGAGTGCGGGAACTGTGGGATAGCTTCCCACAGTGCACCGCTTCCAAAGTTGACACTGGCCCCGTTACTGTGGACTCACACAATCGAACTAGTGTATTTAGTGTGGATACACAACTTCGACTTCATAAGGTCGATTCCACAAATTCGAATTAAGTTGATTTGAAATAGTCTTGTAGTGTAGACATACCCTTAGCCGAGCTCTGCATAGCTAGCCCTTTTAAACCTTCCTCGTAAAACGATCCTTCCCGCCTCCCAATCAGTTGTGTTCTGTTCTCTGAACACTCATCAGTATCCTTCTGGTAATGTGGTGCCCGGAAATCAATGCAGCATACCAGGTGCAGTCCCAGGACAGCCATAGGAGGAGACTCAGTCACACTAGAACCATGGAGGGAAATTCATCCTGTAGAGCACAGCCTTGAGGAGTCAACATGACGTTAAACACACAGTATAAACTAAGTCATGTTTAACATCATGTCAGTTGTTTGTAATTATCCCTAGGGTCAACTATGACTAGCTGACACAATGTTAAACATGACAGTACATGTCTATATTTAGGGCTAAATCATGTTCCACTCTGTATTCAATACAACAAATCCTGAAGGTCATGTTGTAGCATATGATTTCCCAGTGTAGATGGGCTTCAGTAAGAAGAGTGGCCATGTCATATAAACACAGAGACAAACTCTTACCTCCCTGCTAGACAACATGATGCCGTTGTGTATGCAGCCTGAAACTACATTCAGCATTATTGCATTCATTTGTTTCATTTGTTGCCACCATTTCAGATCCGTTTCTATGTGCGAGAGGTATGAAAAATAACTCACCACAGAAATGGATGCTTGCTGGTCCTCATTAAAAAGTAAGTGATGAACTGTCGAGTTTGTGATGGCAGGACTGTCAGCCTGCATGAGACTGTGTGCAAATGAGCCAGAACATCTGTGGATTTTGTGGGAGGTCAGGGAATGCTGTGAGTGTGTGCGTGTGTGCGTGCGTGCATGTGTGTGTTTGAGAGAGAGAAAGAGAGAGAGAGAGAGAGAGAGAGAGAGAGATGTTGACAGTGACTCCGCATGCAATTCTACATTGGCAATAAATGAGCAGCTTTACCCCAGTGATGTGGCTAGACTCCATAACTTGGCACTGTATTTCCTTATTGCTTAGCACAAGTAGACCTCCTCTAGTGTGATTGCATAGACTGCCAGGACAGCACTCATACTCACCAGACTTTCCATCCCCATATTTTCCTTGTAGATGGTTAAAAATCCAGCAGAGCAGGATGCTAGACACACATGTGGTGTGCAGGTCTATTCTGGATTCTGGTAGCTAATATATACCCATATCGCCTGATTACTTCTCCTTCTGTTCTCATCTCCCACCTGCCCCATGTTCAATAGAATGTTTCTCTTTCTTCCAGTGCTCATTGCTGCTGCAGGCACCTGTCTTATGTACCATGTACCCCAGCCGTTCTCTTTGCAATTCAGCACCTTGGATACTTTTCTGGGCTGTTTATACGTGGTGTTTTGGCAGCCCTGCAGTGGTTGGCATTGAGCGCCATCTTCTGGCTACTCTCTGACCTCAGACATTTTATTAATATAAAGAATGAAAACAAAGAATGTAAGCCAGCCAACTTCCTACAGCCCCAAGCCCTTTTACCTGTGTCACTCTTTTTATTTAAATGGAGCTTTTTACTGAAGCAACATCCACATATCTTATACAAAGACTAATAATACACATTTCCAAAATGTAAACAGTAATCTCAAACCATTTTATTAATCAACCTCACATAGAGCACAGCACATATCAGATTAAAAGCAGTCACGACTGTGTAATCATAAATACATTAAATACATAACTTATTCAAAACCATACTGATAATATAAAACCTAAGCAGATTATATTCATTATATATAAACATCTTCTTATGCTGCCAGTTTATATTTAAATAATATACAGACATGAAAACCATAAAAGGGTACCTCTGATTGAGCTGTGACAATTTATATCAGGTGAAGCTCTGCCCCCAAATATTCAGTCGCACATAACTGCTTCTTACAAAAACATCAGCCACTAAAATATGACCTCAGGTCTTTTCATTGGACTATTGTGTATGCAATGTTATCAAACGCAATATTCATGAAGGTGGCACAAAGAACAACTTGTAAGTTATGAAGGGCCTTTTCCTGAATCATTGAAATTAACGAGAGTTTTGCCATCAGTGTTAATGAGAGTAGGATTAGACCCCAAAGGTCTAAACATGACATTTTACTTCTATCTAGTGTTATGTTATGTTCTTATGTTCAGACACACATGAATGCACATACAGTCCTTTAATCATGTCTGTCCCTAAATGACAGATAAATTTGAAGGAATAAGTACACAGAAGGTCTGTAGTCACTACCTTTTGCATTATACAACAGGCTATTTTATCTGAACAGAGTAGATGTCACATACTTTTTGCAGAACATCTATGATCCTGAACTCTAGGGCAGATATCCTACAGCAGTTCTACAATTTACAAACAGTATAGAATTACATGCAGAAGAAAGTGCACAAGAAACTAAATATATATTTATATAGATTACAATACTTAATCCCATGGGGATGAAATTGTTTCAGGTCTACTTGCAGCATTCACGAACCAGGGTGCCTGGCATAATTACTAACTCTGATAGTGCTCCCATTAGCAAGGGTTTAAAGTTACAATATAAAAACTCACTGGGAACTGCAGCAAAACACCCTGACCATAGTGTTACAAGCAGATTGATTAACTGTGACTTATTGTTACAGTACATTTACTTCAACAATTACCAGTGAATCAAATCAATGGTTTGTAAGGAAATTCCACAGTTATTTCCCATTCTAACTATTTTGCTTTAAAAATTGTGACCCATGTGTTTCCATGGGAGAGATCTCCAGCCATGTATATTGCAAAGTGTTCACTCTACTCTGGTACCTACAGACTGACCCTAGAGGAGTCCAACCTCTCCCATAGACAGCAGCTTATTTTGTCCCCATCCAGAGAATGAATAGAGATCTCCCAATCACTGTAGCTGTACGTTGGTGGGACCCATGTAGTCTCTTGGTAAACAGCTAAGGTTTTACCCACAGCTTGCTTCTCTTCAGTGGCAGAACCAGATGACTGAGCTCAGTATTTAGTAGCAAGACCCAAGGCTAATCATCTTGTCAGCAAGATGTATCAACACCTGGCCGCTTGCTGAGGACTGCATAGCTCCATTTCCTGAGCAGCTCTGAGGCATCAGTGAAGACAGCTTCAATTCCTGCAGAGATAACAGATTTCCTTTTAAAACAGGTACAGGCACAGGCACAGGTTTGTATTCCCTTATTCCAAAGTTCTTTTGCATCTGGCCCATAGCCACAATGTAAAGGAGTTTCTACTATGTCCTAAGGCTGGGCACAGAACCTAACACAATTATCCTTTAGTCGTAGGAATGGCCATCGCTCAATCGATTAATCTGTCAATCTCTGGGTACTTTTATGGCCTTATCACCACGGCACGTATGCTAGGTGTCCCACGGTAAGTAAGGGGTTAATCTTATTGCTGGAAATACACAGCAGTTAACGGTCATTCTAAAGAGCAATGGTTCTGTGTTTGTTTGTGTTTTAAAAAGGAAACTAAATGATGAGTGTAAACATCTCACGTATCTTACCAGAGTCACTTGGCGTTAGATTAGATGAGCAGTGCTTTGGAAGGTACACTCTGAATTGAGACTCTGGCAGCTGCTGTAAGATATAGAGAAGAATTTATATACAACTGTTCTGTACATCAGTGTGATGTTAGCAAATAATGATTGCAATGCTTCTCATGTGTTTTTTTAAATACAACGTACCTGGCAGGAGTAAATTTCTTTGCTGCAAGAGAAAAAAATAATATCATTAGCATTCTGGAGATGACAGGGATTAGTCCTGCTTTGAGCAGGGGGTTGAACTAGATGACCTCCTGAGGTCCTTTCCAACCCTGATATTCTATGACCATCTCCATCTTGCAAGCTATTTATTTCATTGTTTTGTTGGAGAATTGCCCCACTGATTTAACAACAGAAATCTGTTATAGGCCGAGACGACCTATTCTTCTCCTCTTTTCCATAATCCTTCCAACCTCTACTGGCCTTAGACCTGGAAGCTGTTCCCCAAACTGTTATAACCTATGAGCAGAGCAACTTGTTACATCTGGGTCTCTAGGACCAACCCCTCTGCTCCCTGCGAGAAATCAGAACTTACTAGTAGAACTAAACAGGTATCTCAATGAACGCTCCACATATATTTGCCTAACACAGTGTATTCTCTTAGGGTGCCTTTGTCTCTATCTTGTGTTCATGTTCCATTCATATTCTAACAAACACGTTGATTGTCAGGAAAATTAACAGAAATAATGCATCTTAAGTGACTATTAGGGAATATTCCTGGGAAGTAAATTCTCATCTTGTAAATGTAAGTTGTTTAATTGGAAACCTGATTTTATGTCTCATATAATCAGGGAAATGAAAGATAGCATGTGACTGATTTGTCCAATTAAAACTAATCAGCATTGCTCATGTTTTGACTATCAAATGCTTGTAACAAACTGTGAGCAAACTACAGAGAAGAAAAGTATTCAGCGAATAATTTTTAAAGTGCAGATCAATCAAAAATGGCATAAACTGCTTATGCACTACTTGTGAGAAGAAAGAAAGGCTCCATTTGACAAATAAATTATTTGCTGTGAATTATTCAGCTCTGCAGTCATAATTGGTTCTATACATATCTGTTTCTATAACAGTCATTATTCATATCTCTAGAAACAAGGCAGTCCAATAAAAGACATTATTTCACCCACCTTATCTCTCTAATATATTGGGACCAACACAGCTACAACAACATTGCAAATGCCCTATCTGGCATACTGAGCAATAGCGGTTGGAGGTACCAGTGTTATTTCTGGTTGACGTCCTCCTGGCTGATCCCTGGTCAGTTCTCCTGGCAATAACTGCTAATGATTAAAGCTGGTCGAAAATTTTATTTTATTTTCTGCAACAATGTTCAAAGAACATGAAAATTCTTCATTTTTTGTTGAATTTGGGGAGATTTTTGTCAAAAACCTAAAAATGGAATATTTCGAGGGAAATTTGAAAAATTTCAACAAAGATGGGAATTTTCTCACTGAAGTTTCCACTTTTTTTTTCTGAAAAATTTCCAACCAGTTCTACAGAGGGTGCAAATAAAGAGATGAACCTTGGACAGTATCTCACCTTTCCTTCGAAGGCGCTTTACAAGCCAAATGAGGAATGATGCTGTCGACAGGAGTGAGGCTCCGGTGGCTGCTATTCCAACAGAGACGTAACTGAGCAGTTCTTCAGGCACTTGGGGAGCTAAGAAGGCAAAGAAGATCCTATGAGATCAGGAGGAATGCACGGTCTCTGAAGTGCTTTCTGCTTGTTCCGTTTCCATTCAGTCCTATTGCAAGCAGCAGAACAGCTGCTTATTTCCTTTGGTTTCTCACACTGAGTGGTGGCACCTGCTGTATGCAGGACTGGGCAGGGAAAGCCTCTGCATATGCCAAACAATGGCTGAAAGCTTTATTCTGAAAATAGTCCCGTCTAACTGGTGGCAGGTTAGCGAGGATGCAATTCTGCAGAGTTCCTCGTTACTTTGAATGGATCTTTAGGGTCAGATTTTGATATCTTTACTCCCACTGAGTAATGTCTGACTCCTTGAGCAGTCCCACTGAAATCAATGAATTTACTCAAGGAGTAATGTACAACACAATGTGAGGAAAGGTATCTTAGGGCCGATAGGTGGTATTTTTGAAAGTGTTCAGTGTGGCCCATTGTTGCTTCTATTCCAATCAGTGATACAACTCCCGTTGACTTGGATAAGAGCAGAGTTAAGCCAAGGTGGAACATTTTTTAAAATCCTGCTCATAATTTGCAACCACTTATAGAAGTGAGCTATTTGGTTCTAGTCAGAAAATATTTAAGTTAAGAGGTATTTAGAGCTGGCAAAAATAATTCAGTCTAAATGCTTTTTTTTTTAATTGGGTTTTTGCCTCCATTAAAATTTTCACAGAAATTGTTTGCTTTCCTTGAAAATTTTCAGTTTTTTGATGGAAAGCCAAAAACTCAGAGATAGGAAAAATTTCAGCTGAAAACCAAAAACATCAGTTTCTGAGTTTGGGGGATTTTTAACAAAAAGTCAAACATTTTCAGTGGAAAAAATATGTATCTGACCAGCGCTAGAAATGACAAAAGTCATTGCATCCCATCCTTCCCTAGATTCTCATCCAATAACAAGGCCAGGCCTCTTCAGCATCTAGTCACAAGTAAAAACACACATAAAATACCTTCGCACGTCGGCTGACTTGCAGTCCAGTTCCCTGCAGCGCCACACTGAAGTATGTTAGAGCCTTTTAGCAACCATCCCTCTGTACAGTTAAACTCGCAAACTGTGCTGTATGCAAAATCCCCAAGAGGGTGTGAACAATTCATGGAGCCCTTCTCAGGGAGTATCAGGGTTTCACACTGTGCAACTGAAATACAAAAACATATACAAATGGTTAACGAAGACTCTAAGGGTATGTCTACACTACCAGATTAGTTCGATTTAACTTAATTCGAATTTGTGGAATTGACCTTACAAAGTCGAATTTGTGTGTCCACACTAAGGACATTAATTCGACTTTGTGAGTCCACACTAACGGGGCAAGCGTCGACATTGGAAGCGGTGCACTGTGGGAAGCTATCCCACAGTTCCCGCAGTCCCCGCTGCCCATTTGAATTCTGGGATTTCCCCACAATGCATGCTGGGGGGGAAAAATGTGTCGAGGGTGGTCTTGGGTAACTGTCATCATTCAACGTGCTTTCGGACGTCTCAAGGGGAGATGGAGGAGCTTACTGACTCGCTCAGATCTCAGCGAAACCAATATCCCCATTGTTATTGCAGCTTGCTTTGTGCTCCATAATCTCTGTGAGAGCAAGGGGGAGACCTTTATGGCGGGATGGGAGGTTGAGGCAAATCAACCAGATTTATGCTCAGCCAGACAGCTGTGCAATTAGAAGAGCCCAGCGGGAAGCGCTGTGCATCCGTGAGGCTTTGAAAGCTAGGTTCCTCAGGGAGCAGGGTAACCTGTGACTGTTCAGTTTCTTTACAGAGAAGCTGAACCTGCCCCTGCTTCAGTTACTGTTGACTTTCTTCTGCGGTTACATACCCGTTCACCATGTTTCCCCCCTTCCAACACACGTTTAAAAATAAAGTTAATGGAACATTGTTAATTAACAACGTTTTCTTTATTAATGAATTCGCGTTAAAGGGTTGAAACAGGGATGCAGACTGTGGTGGGTAGGGTGTGCAGTGATGTTAACACCGCTTCTACACTCAAGGAATGATAGGCTCCTGCTCCTAGAGCGGTCTGCAGTGCCGGACTGGTTGTTTCAACGGAGCCTGCCATCCCTCCTTTTCGGGACTCTGTGTGCGGTGGTTATGTGACCTTGTGGCGGGGGAGGACGGTTACAGATTCCCCTGCTGCATGGCTCTGTGGTCCGGGACAAGGACCACTGCATAAGTTCTGTAACCGCCCTCCCATGCCACAAAGTCACGTACCCCCCACCCACACAGAACATGGAAAACACCTCCCAGACCGACCAGGGTGCCTACTGACTGCACTGTGTGTGTGACCTGCTGTTGATCCTGCCCCCGTGTCTGTACCCTGGTAAAGGTGACTGTCCTATGCAATTAACAACCCCTTCCCCCCCCCCCCCCAGACAGTCTTCTGTAGAAAAACTTGACGGAAATAGTAATTAACAGCAAACTACTTTTAATAATCAACTACACAGTTAGGGGATGAAACTGGGATTGGGGCTTCGGTGAGCCAGGAAGGGAAGGACTTCTCAACATTTAGGGAATGAGAGCCTTCTTGTATTTGTGCACTCTGCAGGGGTGCAGTGACAGTTTTCACGGCCCCTGTCGCCCCTCCTTCTTGTTACTTTGGGTGAGGGGGGTTTGGGACTTTGTGGCGGGGGAGGGCGGTTGCAGATACAGTGCAGGGGGGCTCTGTCCTCCTGCCTGAGGTCCTGCAGAACATCCACAAGGTGCCAGAGCGTGTCAAATTTTCCCTGGGCATTTCCTGTGTGGCTGGTCAGAACATCCAAGCTCGGACTGCTGTCCAGAGCGTCAACAGAATGGTGCACTGTGGGATAGCTCCCGGAGCTACTAAGGTCGATTTCCGTCCACACATAGCCTAATTTGACATAGCCATGTCGAATTTAGCGCTACTCCCCTCGTTGGGGAGGAGTACAGAATTCGAACTAAAGAGCCCTCTTGGTCGAACTAATTAGCTTCCTGGTGTGGACAGGTGCACGGTTAAGTCGAATTAACGCTGCTAAATTCGACATAAACTCCTAGTGTAGACCAGGTCTAAGAAATGTCCAAAACTGGGTCCCACTATTGGTGCTAGTAAACGTGCACCATATTTCACCATCTGCATTTCGTTACTGGGATAAATGACCTTGCAGTGAGTTTTTACTAAAATATATTAGACTTCAGCAAAGTAAAGAGCTAGTAGTACTACTGTATCAAGCTAACTTGTTTTTTCAAATGTTCTGCACTTTAAGACTTCAGTGGGAATCACTTTAGATCAGATCCTCAGCTCGTGCAAACTGGTGTAGTTCTGTTGATTTCAATGATGCTACACCAATTTGCACCAGCTCACGAGCTGGCCTTACTCTTCGATACACAGGGTTTGAGGTGTCATGTTTGTAACAGATACCTAGGCTCCTCAGCCTCACTTGATTATTTTGAAAGGACAAAGACCTACCTTCACATTTTGGGAAGGGCTCTGACCATTCTCCCTGAGCTGTGCACTGAATGGTGCGTGATCCACTTAATCTGTAGCCCTCCTCACAATGGAATTCACAGGCCGAGTTGTACGTGAATTCTGGATGACGGGTGGTACATTCCACAAAGCCGTTTTCAGGCCTGTTCACTGCTTCACACATCACAGCTGAGAAACACAGAGAGCACATCAGCGGTTAGTTTGGAGGTCACAGGAGCACTCTACATGAGCAGTGAGAGCCCTGTGTACTGGGAAGGGCAGTGATAAAGAAAGGTACCTTCGCATTCCGGCTGCTGTCCTTCCCACTCTCCAGAAGCGCCGCACTGCAGCCTGTCTGATCCCTTCAACACAAACCCTTCTTCACAGGCAAACTCACAGGTTGAATTCCACAGAAAGTTCCCAGAGGCCGGAGAGCACGTCACGGAGCCATGAGCCGGAGCCTTTAAGCCATCACACTGCACAACTGCAAATCACATGGAATAGCAGGGAGCTTAGTTTGGAGCATCTAAGGGAAAAACTTTTCTTCTGCGTGGTAACAGGATATACATTGACGGGAGCTGAGCATTAGAGAGTGAAACTATCTCCCTGCAGGCTAAGAAAGTGACTAGGAGCAGTTGGACCTGGGTGTCTCAGGGGACTGGACATGGGATTTCGGGATGTCTCAGTATTTCATATCATATATCCAAAATACAAATATATTCTTGTAAGATGTATAAAGTGTCTCTAAAAAAGGTTCTAAACTATGTCCCATTTCTGGCACTGACAGATGTGCATCAGACCCCATTCCAAATCAATCTGCATTTCGGATCTGAAACAAATGATCTTTCAGTGATCTTTCTCTCAAGCACCTTAGAGTTCAGCCTTTCTGAAAAAAGGTGCTACGTGAAAATCAAGAGCTTATATTATCTCTGTATCTAGCTGATTGGCTTTGCAAAGCTTCTGCACTTGAAGCACTTGATAGGAATTGCTTAATCTTAGGTACCTTCGCATTCTGGCTGCTGTCCATCCCACTCTCCAGAAGCACCGCACTGCAGCCTGTCTGATCCCTTCAACACAAACCCTTCTTCACAGGCAAACTCACAGGTTGAATTCCACAGAAAGTTCCCAGAGGCAGGAGAACACGTCACGGAGCCATGAGCTGGAGCCTTTAAGCCATCACACTGCACAACTGCAAATCACATGGAATAGCAGGGAGCTTAGTTTGGAGCAAACTAAGGGAAAAACGTTTCTTCTGCATGGTAACGGAATATACATTGGCGGGAGCTGGGTGTTAGAGAGTGAAGCTATCTCCCTGCAGGCTAAGAAAATGACTAGGAGCAGAGGGATCTGAGTGTCTCAGGGGACTGGACACGGGATTTTGGGATATCTCCGTATTTCATAACATGTAACCAAAATACAAATATATTCTTGTAAGATTTATAAAGTGTCTCTAAAAAAGGTTCTAAACTATGTCCCATTTCTGGTACTGACAGATGTGTATCAGACCCCACTCCAAATCAATCTGCATTTCAGATCTGAAACAAATGATCGTTCAGTGATCTTTCTCTCAAGCACCTTAGAGTTCAGCCTTTCTGAAAAAAAGGTGCTACGTGAAAATCAAGAGCTTATATTATCCCTGTATCTAGCTGATTGGATTTGCAAAGCTTCTGCAATCAAAGCACTTGACAGGAATTGCTTAATCTTAAACACACAACATTTGCGGTATGCAATTATGCTTCTTGGAAGTCTGCTGCTCACAAGCATCACTTCCCCTGTCTGTGCCTCATTTTCCACATCCGTAAAATGGGGACAATGATACTGACTTCCTTTGGAAAGCACTTTGAGACACACAGAGAGCACATCAGCGGTTAGTTTGGACACCTCAGGAGCACTCTACATGAGCAGTGAGAGCCCTGTGTACTGGGAAGGGCAGTGATAAAGAAAGGTACCTTCGCATTCCGGCTGCTGTCCTTCCCACTCTCCAGAAGCGCCGCACTGCAGCCTGTCTGATCCCTTCAACACAAACCCTTCTTCACAGGCAAACTCACAGGTTGAATTCCACAGAAAGTTCCCAGAGGCCGGAGAGCACGTCACGGAGCCATGAGCCGGAGCCTTTAAGCCATCACACTGCACAACTGCAAATCACATGGAATAGCAGGGAGCTTAGTATGGAGCAAACTAAGGGAAAAACTTTTCTTCTGCATGGTAACAGAATATACATTGGCGGGAGCTGAGCATTAGAGAGTGAAACTACCTCCCTGCAGGCTAAGAAAGTGACTAGGAGCAGTTAGACCTGGGTGTCTCAGGGGACTGGACATGGGATTTCGGGATGTCTCAGTATTTCATAACATATATCCAAAATTCAAATATATTCTTGTAAGATGTATAAAGCATCTCTAAAAGTTCTAAACTATGTCCCATTTCTGGTACTGACAGATGTGCATCAGACCCCGCTCCAAATCAATCTGCATTTCAGATCTGAAACAAATGATCTTTCAGTGACCTTTCTCTCAAGCACCTTAGAGTTCAGCCTTTCTGAAAAAAGGTGCTACGTGAAAATCAAGAGCTTATATTATCTCTGTATCTAGCTGATTGGCTTTCCAAAGCTTCTGCACTCGAAGCACTTGATAGGAATTGCTTAATCTTAGGTACCTTCGCATTCTGGCTGCTGTCCATCCCACTCTCCAGAAGCGCCGCACTGCAGCCTGTCTGATCCCTTCAACACAAACCCTTCTTCACAGGCAAACTCACAGGTTGAATTCCACAGAAAGTTCCCAGAGGCAGGAGAACACGTCACGGAGCCATGAGCTGGAGCCTTTAAGCCATCACACTGCACAACTGCAAATCACATGGAATAGCAGGGAGCTTAGTTTGGAGCAAACTAAGGGAAAAACGTTTCTTCTGCATGGTAACGGAATATACATTGGCGGGAGCTGGGTGTTAGAGAGTGAAGCTATCTCCCTGCAGGCTAAGAAAATGACTTGGAGCAGTGGGATCTGAGTGTCTCAGGGGACTGGACACGGGATTTTGGGATATCTCCGTATTTCATAACATGTAACCAAAATACAAATATATTCTTGTAAGATTTATAAAGTGTCTCTAAAAAAGGTTCTAAACTATGTCCCATTTCTGGTACTGACAGATGTGTATCAGACCCCACTCCAAATCAATCTGCATTTCAGATCTGAAACAAATGATCTTTCAGTGATCTTTCTCTCAAGCACCTTAGAGTTCAGCCTTTCTGAAAAAAGGTGCTACGTGAAAATCAAGAGCTTATATTATCTCTGTATCTAGCTGATTGGCTTTCCAAAGCTTCTGCACTCGAAGCACTTGATAGGAATTGCTTAATCTTAACAACACAAAACATGTATGCAATTATGCTTCTTGAGTCTGTCTGCTGCTCACTCACTTCCTTCCCTGTGCCTCATTTCATTCCCACAATGTAAAATGGGGACAATGATTGACTTCCTTTGAAAAAAGCTTTTTGACACACAGAGCACATCATCGTTTGGTTGGACACCCTCAGGGCACTCCACATGAGCAGTGAGAGCCCTGTGTACTGGAAGGGCAGTGATAAAGAAAGGTACCTTCGCATTCTGGCTGCTGTCCATCCCACTCTCCAGAAGCGCCGCACTGCAGCCTGTCTGATCCCTTCAACACAAACCCTTCTTCACAGGCAAACTCACAGGTTGAATTCCACAGAAAGTTCCCAGAGGCAGGAGAACACGTCACGGAGCCATGAGCTGGAGCCTTTAAGCCATCACACTGCACAACTGCAAATCACATGGAATAGCAGGGAGCTTAGTTTGGAGCAAACTAAGGGAAAAACGTTTCTTCTGCATGGTAACGGAATATACATTGGCGGGAGCTGGGTGTTAGAGAGTGAAGCTATCTCCCTGCAGGCTAAGAAAATGACTTGGAGCAGTGGGATCTGAGTGTCTCAGGGGACTGGACACGGGATTTTGGGATATCTCCGTATTTCATAACATGTAACCAAAATACAAATATATTCTTGTAAGATTTATAAAGTGTCTCTAAAAAAGGTTCTAAACTATGTCCCATTTCTGGTACTGACAGATGTGTATCAGACCCCACTCCAAATCAATCTGCATTTCAGATCTGAAACAAACGATCTTTCAGTGATCTTTCTCTCAAGCACCTTAGAGTTCAGCCTTTCTGAAAAAAGGTGCTACGTGAAAATCAAGAGCTTATATTATCCCTGTATCTAGCTGATTGGATTTGCAAAGCTTCTGCAATCAAAGCACTTGACTGGAATTGCTTAATCTTAAACACACAACATTCGCGGTATGCAATTATGCTTCTTGGAAGTCTGCTGCTCACAAGCATCACTTCCCCTGTCTGTGCCTCATTTTCCACATCCGTAAAATGGGGACAATGATACTGACTTCCTTTGAAAGCACTTTGAGACACACACAGAGCACATCAGCGGTTAGTTTGGACACCTCAGGAGCACTCCACATGAGCAGTGAGAGCCCTGTGTACTGGGAAGGGCAGTGATAAAGAAAGGTACCTTCGCATTCCGGCTGCTGTCCTTCCCACTCTCCAGAAGCGCCGCACTGCAGCCTGTCTGATCCCTTCAACACAAACCCTTCTTCACAGGCAAACTCACAGGTTGAATTCCACAGAAAGTTCCCAGAGGCAGGAGAACACGTCACGGAGCCATGAGCTGGAGCCTTTAAGCCATCACACTGCACAACTGCAAATCACATGGAATAGCAGGGAGCTTAGTTTGGAGCAAACTAAGGGAAAAACGTTTCTTCTGCATGGTAACGGAATATACATTGGCGGGAGCTGGGTGTTAGAGAGTGAAGCTATCTCCCTGCAGGCTAAGAAAATGACTTGGAGCAGTGGGATCTGAGTGTCTCAGGGGACTGGACACGGGATTTTGGGATATCTCCGTATTTCATAACATGTAACCAAAATACAAATATATTCTTGTAAGATTTATAAAGTGTCTCTAAAAAAGGTTCTAAACTATGTCCCATTTCTGGTACTGACAGATGTGTATCAGACCCCACTCCAAATCAATCTGCATTTCAGATCTGAAACAAATGATCTTTCAGTGATCTTTCTCTCAAGCACCTTAGAGTTCAGCCTTTCTGAAAAAAGGTGCTACGTGAAAATCAAGAGCTTATATTATCCCTGTATCTAGCTGATTGGATTTGCAAAGCTTCTGCAATCAAAGCACTTGACTGGAATTGCTTAATCTTAAACACACAACATTCGCGGTATGCAATTATGCTTCTTGGAAGTCTGCTGCTCACAAGCATCACTTCCCCTGTCTGTGCCTCATTTTCCACATCCGTAAAATGGGGACAATGATACTGACTTCCTTTGAAAGCACTTTGAGACACACACAGAGCACATCAGCGGTTAGTTTGGACACCTCAGGAGCACTCCACATGAGCAGTGAGAGCCCTGTGTACTGGGAAGGGCAGTGATAAAGAAAGGTACCTTCGCATTCCGGCTGCTGTCCTTCCCACTCTCCAGAAGCGCCGCACTGCAGCCTGTCTGATCCCTTCAACACAAACCCTTCTTCACAGGCAAACTCACAGGTTGAATTCCACAGAAAGTTCCTAGAGGCCGGAGAGCACGTCACGGAGGCATGAGCCGGAGCCTTTAAGCCATCACACTGCACAACTGCAAATCACATGGAATAGCAGGGAGCTTAGTATGGAGCAAACTAAGGGAAAAACTTTTCTTCTGCGTGGTAACAGAATATACATTGGCGGGAGCTTGGCATTAGAGAGTGAAACTATCTCCCTGCAGGCTAAGAAAGTGACTAGGAGCAGTGGGACCTGGGTATCTCAGGGGACTGGATGAGGGATTTCGGGATGTCTCAGTATTTCATAATATATATCCAAAATACAAATATATTCTTGTAAGATGTATAAAGTGTCTCTAAAAAGGGTTCTAAACTATGCCCCGTTTCTGGTACGGACAGATGTGTATCAGACCTCACTTGAAAGGAATTGCTTAATCTTAGGTACCTTCGCATTCTGGCTGCTGTCCGTTCCACTCTCCAGAAGCGCCGCACTGCAGCCTGTCTGATCCCTTCAACACAAACCCTTCTTCACAGGTAAACTCACAGGTTGAATTCCACAGAAAGTTCCCAGAGACAGAAGAACACGTCAGGGAGCCATGAGGTGGGGCCTTTAAGCCATCACACTGCACAACTGTAAATCACATGGAATAGCAGGGAGCTTAGTTTGGAGCAAACTAAGGGAAAAACGCTTCTTCTGCGTGGTAACAGAATATACATTGGCGGGAGCTGGGTGTTAGAGAGCGAAGCTATCTCCCTGCAGGCTAAGTGACAGGGGCAGAGACAGTGTAGAGCTATCTAGGGCAGGGTGAAGGCAATGCCCATCCCTGAACTGTACTTCTTCTGGAACAAAGAGAGGCCTGTAGGCTCCAGATCTGTCAACCTGAAACCCAATTCCCTTTAAGAATTTAATTTTAAAATAGTGGGCCAAAGCCTCCATTGCTGTAAAGGGGCAAAGCTGTATTGAAGTCAACAGCACCATAAGGATTTATGCCAGTTGAGATCTGGCCTACAGTTCCTTGAGAATTTACCTCTACATGCTGGAGTGGGTGCAGACCAGTTTCCAGAAGAGGTACACCAAACTGGTTCAAACCCAGTTGATTCATAGCCTTCTGCACACTGAACCTCACAGGATGAGTTGTAGCTGTAGTTCTGCAGTGGATGGCTGCACTCCAGCGTCCCTTGATCGGGTTCTTTTAGTTGGTCGCAAGTCACAACTACAAGGGGACACAAGCAGGCCTGCAGTCAGTACCATTTTCTCAACAGCAAATGAAATAATCAAACTAGTCAGACCTACTGAAAACTAGCTGACATGCCCATGTCCCTGTTTGGAAGGCATTAAAATATAATCTTACCATGCTGGCATTCAGGCCCATAGAATCCAGCATCACAGAGGCAGGTATGATTGTTAATGGTCTCCAGGCATTCACCATGGCCACTGCAGGAAGACTGGTTACAGGAAGCTAGAAGGAAATTCAGCATGGTTATAAAACAATCTATCCCCTTCACTAGTTAATTTGTTTAGAG
The DNA here is from genome assembly GCF_016161935.1 of Mauremys reevesii. Lineage (NCBI taxonomy): Eukaryota > Metazoa > Chordata > Testudines > Geoemydidae > Mauremys > Mauremys reevesii. The sequence continues at coordinate 46,627,695 of NC_052630.1, read as the reverse complement.
CCATTGCAGTGCTTTACTTATCCAGGAGAAAACACACTCTGGATAATAAATACTTTGCAAAGTAAACAGAGGGTGAAGGTTATGCCATTTGAAATTACATTGGTTTTGCATCACAGCATTTCAGAAACCAAGACAATTGAACCTAGCCACTCACCAAAGTATTGCTGTGGCTGGAAAATGACTCAATATCAAAAGTTAAATCACAAAAAGAACAATAGACTTTTACGTGATTTAATAAAGGCTCTAAGTTCTGCATTATTTGTTTTAAGCAAGCGAGTAGCCCTCAGTGGACCACTCACATGCTTAAAGTTAAGCCTATAGTAACAATGTTTAATGTGTATATACATATAGGTTAGCTAATAAACATCCATGTTCTTATTCTCAAATAGGCTCTTTGGGATTCATTGCATTCTGTACCTGCGTAGCACAAGGCAACCTTCTGTTTGCTGCATCTTTCATCATTCCATTTGCCTTCATCCTTCCCTCTTTTGATGTAGATTTCAACACAGTCCTCATCATTCTTTTTATTGTTTGGTTCATCCTCAGCCCAGTTTTTAGCCTCTTCAGTCAGCTGTTTTCTTGTTCCAACCCAGGTCCACTCATTATCAATCTTTCTGATTCCAATCCAGTAATAAACTGGATTGAAGGGTAGAAATGCATTCAGATGGACAATTTCCTCCTTATTCTGAATGGCAACCATATTTGTATAGTGTTTTCTACACCATTCCTCCGCAAGCTTATAGGTCATGTTTTTTTCTGAATAGTGGTATGTCCAGCAATTGCCCTCCTCAAGCACCATAAGTCCTAGAAAGAGAAGATACAGAGAAGTTGGTATTCTTTTATCTGCGCTTCCTGTTCTTTTATCAAAGGCCATTTTATCTCTTTATATTATTCTGCTTTATGAAAAACATTTCCAGGAAGAATTAGAATCTATCTCTTTGAGAGAACTGATCAGAAAAAGAGCTTCAGCAGCTAGAACTGCAGTATATAGCACAGAGATATTTAAAAATACAGAAAAATCCCAGAATGTTACAGAGAGAGAGAGAGGAGTGAAAACAGCATGGAAATTTAGCCCAAACACACAAGATGTCAGTGTCAAAATGCTCTTCCAAGAGCTAACAGAAATAACACTTTTGAATTTGGGATCCCACCTGCATGCTACGTTTTGGATATAACTTCTACAGCAACCTAGACCTGATTGCTTTTTTCTAAAGAAGACTATATCTAGATCTCAGTGGATATTGCATATATGCAGGTATTTGAGCCTGTGTAGGTAGTGGCTGCATTTGCTTTATACAAAGTTACCATAGTCTCCCAATCAGACATGTCAATATCAAATGTAGGGTCTCCAGCTTGTCGAGGATGTGTGCAGTCATTGCCCGCACTGGGTGGGTATGCTGCACAGCCCCACATAGGGGCCACTTTTGGCTTTGGCAGTTGAGAGAGGAAGCATGCCATGGCATCTAATGCTTTCTGGGCAAATGTACCCTAAAACTTAACCCAGCTACTGCACCCCCATTTACTTTAGAAGGAAGCTGCGAGAAAACAGCAGTGCTGTTACTTCCAGTCTAACTTGTTTTCCACTCAGATACACACTCACTTACCGTAAGTGAGAACAGAGAGGAACCACAGGCCAATCATGTTTCTGGGGAACTTCTCTTCACTTTGCTCTTTGAAGAAATGGCTGCAAAAAACAAACATGCAGGATTACAGCGCATGGTTTAAGCGCTGACATTAACTTATTGCAATACAATAATATCATACAATGTTATTGTCTATAGCATCCTTCCTATATGCTATTTCACAAATCACTTTATGGGGTTAAACAGCAAGTCTCTTCACTGGGCTAGTGTATTATCTAAAGCAGATCTTAATGGTGAGGCAGACTGGAAATTAAAGTAACTTGCACAGGACATTTGTGTAGCGTTACTTCAGATCTGACTGAATCTGACAGCTCTGAGCTGAGATCACTGACAATGAGCTCAGCTCAGATATGAATACCTTTGGAAGGATTTGATTTTTATCAGTAAAAGTCGATAAACCTTGATTTCAAGTAAGAAAAATGCTGCTTGAGAACTTCTTAGAGTTTGATTTAAAGATCTTTATTTTGTATATTGACACACAAGATATTGACAGTTTGTGTTTTAACTGTTATAAAGCTTTAACTTTTAGAATCTCAGTGTCTACTGTCATGAAATAATTATTGTCCGACCCACACAGACACACACACACACTTTCTGACACCCCATAATTTCCCACAGCTGTGAAAATTTAAATTGATAAAAATTGGAAAAAAAATGCTTCAAAGACATAATTTTGCACAAGTGTGAAAATTTAAATCAATAAAAAAATCTTTAAAATGCTTAAAAATAAATTAAACTTTTTATTCATCAAAATTATACAAAAATAAAAATTGAATTCTGCCAAGCATGGATATGAAATATAACAAAATTACTTGAAAGGCTATTATACTTACAGATTGTGGCTGTGATGCCTGGTGCTACGTAGCAGCCTGGTAAAGATGTGTCTTCAGCGACTGTTTTCCTTTGCTAAGTCACTGTGGTGATTCTTATGCTAAGATGCAGTGCAGAGCTGCCAGTCACAGTGTGCCCTTTGCCTTCAGCTCACAGCCTTTTTATTCTATCAGCTCCTACTTCCTAGAAATTCCAGTGACGTAGCTAAGAGGATATCTCCTAGTAAGAAAGTGAAAAATTCCCCAGGAAAAAGTATATCCATGATGCCAAAACTCACAAATACACACCCATATGCCTTCCTCTCCCAGACCCAAACCAACACCATAGATTTTAATTCAGATTAATGCACAATTCCAGGATTTCAAGAGAAAATAAAAATTCACACTCAATTAATCTTAGAATGTGGGTGAACTGATTCCTTACAGCTTTTCTGTTTTCATGGTTGTGCTTGTTTTGTTTGACTATAGTGAGCTTTAGGTTGTTCCCCCCACCTTCCATACAGTAGTAAAGTTGTGCTGTGTCTTCCAGAAATGTAAGAAAGAAACATATCATTTACTGACTCCCCTAGATGCTCAGATACCATGGTGACGGGCTTGGAATGAGAACCAAAATAGATGGAAGTGGTACTTCACTAAAAAACCATCCTCCATCTCTATTACATTTCTAGATGCTTTTAACGTGAATGGCGGAGATATTCAAAGCCAGCTAGTGGATTTAGATGCAAAACTCCTGTTAATTTCAATGGGAATTATGTGTCTAAATTTCCTAGGAAACTTGGAAAATCTTAGCCAATGATTATATTTCTGAAATATACAGAAATTTACTCAGCATTTCACCCACATCATCCTCACACTCTCCTGGGAGTCATGCATTGTAAATATATTAAAGAGATGTTCCTTATGAGGATATCTTAACAACTCTAAAGTTAAAGCTTAGTTGAATTTTGCAATTAAAATAGGAGGATCACAAATTCTTTGTTATGGATGAATAGTGCAGTGTGTCCTCCTCAAACATACCCCGGTTACTCTTTGAGTACAGAATGAATTTTCCAAGGATTGACAAGTTAATCCATTAATTACTTTGTGAGCAATACTACTTGTAAAATGTGCCCTTGAAACAGCAATGAGAGTTGGGCATCTAACTCGTTAAGAACCTTATAAAATCCCAGCCTTGGGTGTGATGGTGGTAAATGCATTGGAGATAGATAGATAGATAGCCTTGCGCTACAGCAGAATCAGTGAAATGTTTAAGAAATAGCCATGATTCAATAACTGGCCACAATGCTCAATCTTTGACTTTGACAGAGAAAAGATCCAACAGAGAATATTGACTGTGCTGATCCCAGTCCTCATCTAATTCTTTCAATGACCAAAGCAAAATTATTGGGTGACAAGATATTTCTTGTACACAATGTGCACTTAACAATCAGAGCTTTCCACAAGCATTACAAGGCACTGGGCTAGGACTCAGGACATCTGAGTTCAGTTTCTGGCCCTGCTACCGACTTCCTGTGTGACTTTGGTCAAGTCACTTAGGTCTGGATCAGTTCCATTGAAATCAATGGGAATCTTCCCATTGACCTCAATTAGTGTTGGATCAGGGTCTGTGCCCCAGTTCCCCATCTATAAATTGGAATAATCATCCTTCCTTTCTCCCAGCCTTTCCCTGCCTTGTCTATTTAAATTGTAAGCTCTTCAGGCCAGGAACTGTCTCTCACTGTGTGTGTATAGTTCCTAGTGTAATGGGGTTCCGAGCTCATCTGGGATCTCTAAGTGGTATTATAATACAAATTAATAAGTATGATGAGTTTAAGTATGACCTTCCTGATCATTTATTATTATGTATATAAAGACACACACCCAGTGAGAAGAGCTTCAATACTCTTTGAAGTCAGTGAGGAAATTTTAAAAATCATTTATATTTTTTCTAACATTTTTTATGAGCTTCCTACTTGGCAGGTCCATATACTCAAACGTCCTCTTTTGTGCTAGAAGCTGTGAAGCTGCCTAGTGGAAAATTTTATCAAAACAACACTATTGTTGGTGGATTTACAAGCAGGAGGGCGGAAAATCCAGGAAGGTATAGACTTATTAGTTTAAAATATCTTTCCTGCAGAGTGGTAGGCCAGACCACTTGTCTGCAGCTTTGCCAGGAAAAATATCCCTGTGGCATACAAAAACCCCTATCAGGCTGTTTGCTTTGGCTGAATAAACTGCATCTTTTCGTAACCCCGGCCATTTTTTTCTGTGTATGGCTCACAGTGGATTATTATTAGCTTTTCCATCAAATCACTTCTAACTCTTCCCTATTTCATGCAGATGAGTCCTCAGAAATTGTGCCTCCCCATGCAGAGGCAATTACACCAGTTCTCAGATTTGCATGTAGTTCAGAACATATAGGACTTGAAAGGAAATTGATAGGGAAGATGTGTTACCTGTGATTTCTGAAAAACTGTACAGGCAAAAATTCCTCAATGTAAAAACCAATGAAGTTTTGAAAAGATGTAATCAGGGGAATTAAAAGAACTGGGGTGCCTGCATCTCATCAGTGCCCATTACAAAGGCGACTGCTTACTATTACAGTTACTAGTCAAAGAAGAAAATGGGTCTTCAGTGACTGGCAATAATTAGCTGTACACATTTTAACTTGCCTGCAGTTCCATGCACAACTTGTTGGATCTAGTGGGGGAAATTATGGAAAAATACAAATTTGTATTTAATATAGTCATGCAGCTAGGAAAAGCTGTGATGATAAAGTTACATGTAGACTCAGGGTCTGTTTACGCTGCAGGGTAAACCCAGAGTTAGTAGAACTCAAGTTAGCAGACCCTGGGTTTGTTAACCAAGGACTTCAGCCCCTACACTTATTTGTAATACCAGGTTAGAAATTGTTGAACCCTAGTTCCCAACCTGGATCTCCAGCACTCACACTATATTATGTGGGCCTGAGTTCAACCACCCATATCCTAGCTTCCTAGTGCCCTCCTAAAATGTGGCCATTCTAGCCTTTTGTTCATGGTGGAGTTTGGGAAAACTTGACTGTCCAGAGGACAAAAGAAGTCAACCAGTGGGACTCAGGGATACTTTAAGTGGACTCCATGAGCATGAGTCCAGGAGGTCTTCATCTATACAGCAAAACAATAACGCTTGAACCCTGAGTCCTGGCTTGACTCAGGTCCTCATAGTGTCCTGGGACCCATCCCTGGGTTAGCATGATTTGTGTGTAGACAGAAGAGTTGAGCCTGAGTTCAATCCCTGGGCTTTCATTGCAGTGCAGACATACCCTCAGTAGTCCCCCTCGAGGGGCATCAAGACCATCTAGAGAGTAATGAGTCTGCTATAGCGTTGGCTAAGCACCTTTTAGCTCATGCAGTAGAGGCTCATACATTAAACTGCAAAGGTCCACAGTTCGATCCCACCCACCAACAACCAAGGTCTGTCGGCATTACATTTGCACTACTCAAGCTGCACAAAATGGCCACATTTTGGCTGATAATGTCTGGCAGTGAATTCCCCCACTGGAAGGGAATTATCTGGTGGCATAAACCTGGCCGAAGCTACTCTTGCACCAGCTACCCCCAACCTGGCAGCGGGGGCATACCATGGAAGAGCAGATATTGGGCAGAGCAGATTTCTGTTAAACCAGTCCTCCACCAGGGGCTGGACCAGCACAGAATCAGGGAGCCACCAGCTTCCTGATGCCCCCCACCCTTCCCTGCACTGAGCAAGGCTCAGACTCGGAGGCTTGACTGTCCATGTCCTCGTTTAGAAGGAATTCCCAGGGGTTATTGTGCAAGCAGGGGGAAAGGAAGGCGTAGTGGCAGCAGCCTGAAGATGTTTCCTGTTTGGTGGATTTCAGCTTAACCTTTAACATTATTCCTTTGAAGTGTTCCTTTTGTTTTTAAAAGAAAAAAATGGAAAACTGATGCTGGCAGTTTTCACTAAGATCTTTACTGAAACAGAGAGGGAGGTGTTGTATGAAACACTCAGTGTCTCATTCCCACTTTGCATTAACTGGGGAAAAGCAAGGAGGTGAATAATACAATTCCACAGAGAAAGGGAATTTTTCTGGTTGTGCAAGACAGTCTCCAGTCTGTCTGGATCAAGGCACCAGATGCATGAAATAGTTTATCTCCTTTTCTAGTGTCCAGAATTCTTTCCTGGTGATACCTTGTATGACTCAGATAATAGTCTGCCTTCTCCAAACTGATAATGATAGACACTCCCACACCCAATCTGAGGCCAGGGATCATGCTCATTGGAGACCTTGGAGTCCTTTAGGCATCCACACTAGGCTGAACAAAGGAGCAGAGGAAATTGCACTTGGCAAAATGACAGGGGCTTATTAACACCTTTTTAAATAAAAGATTGCATTTCAGCATAAATATGGATACATGCTAGGCCCCATCTGCTCTGTAGCAAAAGGGGTCTTAATTCTGTGACAAAATTTCTGCATGGAAAACACTTTTTTTGGTGGAAGACCCATCACACTGGAGTGTCTCTACCTCCACTGATCATAATTCTAGATCCAATTCAGAGTCCTGGACCTCATCTAGAAAGTCCTTAGTAGGATGCAGCATCAGTTCCTATGAGACCATCTCTCTACCAAAGCAGCTGTGATCATGGTATCTTTGCATCCTTCAAGACCAGGATGAAACTGTCAGGAGTCAGCGGCTGAAATTTTTTTGTGCTGAGCCATAAATTATGGAAGTCCCTACCAGCAGAGCCTAGAATGAGCATAAGCCTCACCACCCTCAGAAACAAGTATCAGAAACAAGTATCCACATGCAGACCTTCCCATGAGGATGTCCCCAAAGAGCATACCACCAAACTCAGAAAAAGAAAAGGGAAACTGTCTATTAAACATAAAATAAAAGAATAAAAAACAATCCACCCAAGAAAGCAAGAGCTGCTGAGCATAGCTATAGGCATGTTAGGCTGGATATAGTAGTAGATAATCCCATGTGAAGTTAAGGGGAGAAGAACTCACATCCATACTATGCTGTTTGCCTACACTAGGGCACATCGGCAGGTAGGATATAAAAGTTCTGGTTTCCCTTAATTCTGTGGCCTGGGCCATAGATCTGATAGACAGAGTTCTATGTTCTTCAGCTTATTAAAGCAGAGGGACTGTTCCTCCTCCTTTTCCACCCTCTCTCTATATATAGGTATATTTTGAGGTTACTCAGGGAGATCTGATGTGCCAGATTGGATTCAGATTTCCTTGGCCTTTCAGTTCTGTGAGGTAGACACATTAATTTACTCCCTTCCATATTTGAAGTATTGGATATTGAAATCAGTCCAATACCAGGGGAAACTTTACTCCTTTCGGAAATGATCTAGAAGTTTTCCTATTCCATTGGCTCACAGAGGTAAGGGATGGGGACACACGCCTCCTATAAGGGCCTGTCTACTATCATTACTTCACTTACTGGAACTCAGGCTACCAGAAGCAGGGTTTTTAAGTGCAGGAAGAATTAATTGTGTGCTATGATCATACAAATAATGAAAAATTGGGACATGTTAAATCCTGTAGCCATCTTTATGTAGTCCTGTGATGGGGCACATAAACCCATACTGGCCAGGAAAGGGTTAGTGAGCTGCTGTGGATGTAGCAGGAGTTGGTACAGAGGGAGCAGTAGATTTGGCATGCTGCATCACTGTCAAAGCCTTGATACAGGGATCTTTACAAGCTTCAACAGTAGCCCCACTGGCCCATGAAGTCTCTTGACAGTGAACAGTGCAGGGAAACCATTCTTTTTTTAGAAAAGATCTTCTGCAGGGACTGCCTCTAATTTTCCCCAGTGTATTTTACATAGCTTCTCAGAAAGCTCTTTGTCAGACTTTCCTGAGGAAGCAGCTGGAGCCATATCTGATGGGGCTCTGAAGCTGTCAGACCCTGTGCTGATTGGAGCACTACTGGAGACAGGAAGGTCTTGTACAGGGGGGTCAATGACACCAAATCTGAAGCCAGTCTCATAGACCTATTGAGTAGAAACATCTGGAGACAGGCCTCTTTTGATTTTAAGGTCCTCTTGGAAAAGGACTTATATATGACACATTTACTGAAGATGTGAGATTCTCCCAAACAGAAAAGACAGCTAGTGTTCCCATCTTTAATGGATGTTGAGATTTCACATGAGGGACCGTACATATCTGGGGAATTGAAGACTGGAAGCTTGTCAAAAATTAATTGCCAATGGGTAAACAAGTAACCTAATCATACATAAAACTAACCAGGTCACAGGGAATGGACAACAAACAGCTCTCTCTTGTAGCCTGAGGGAATGAGAAGGAATTGAGTGGTGGCTGACTTGCTTCATCTTATATGCCCTCAGTGTGGGGCACAAGAACACTCAGAATGCATTCATGACTCCAGCGGACACTGCTGGCCAAAACACTCCAATCACGAGAGCACAGACACCAGAAGTGGAAAATGTTTTTAATCCAGCATGTAAAGGAGAATATCAGATCCTAAGTCTGAACGCAGGGACTCCTTGATGTGTCAGCCTCTGTATCCAGAGCCAATTCATAAGAGACTAAGTGGGTATTCACCCACGAAAGCTCATGCTCCAAAACGTCTGTTAGTCTATAAGGTGCCACAAGACTCTTTGCTGCTTCATAAGAGAGATGTCCATGCACTTCAAGTACCAGGGGGTAGCCGTGTTAGTCTGTATCCACAAAAACAATGAGGAGTCCGGTGACACCTTAAAGACTAACAGATTTATTTGGGCATACGCTTTCGTGGGTAAAACCTCCATTTCTTCAGATGCATGCAGTGAAAATTACAGATACAGGCATTATTATACCGACACATGAAGAGAAGGGAGTTACCTCACAAGTGGAGAACCAGTGTTGACAGGGCCAATTCAATCAGGGTGGATGTAGTCCACTCCCAACAATTGATGAGTGGGTGTCAATACTAGGAGAGGGAAAGTTGCTTTTGTAGTGAGCCAGCCAGTCCCAATCCCTATTCAAGTCTAAATTAATGGTGTTAAATTTGCAAATGTATTTTAGTTCTGCAGTTTCTCTTTGAAGTCTGTTTCTGAAGTTTTTTTGTTCAAGGATGGCTACTTTTAAATCTGTTATAGAATGTCCAGGAAGATTGAAGTGTTCTCCTACTGGCTTTTGTGTGTTACTATTCCTGATGTCCAATTTGTGTCCATTTATTCTTTTATGTAGAGACTGTCCGGTTTGGCCAATGTACATGGCAGAGGGGCATTGCTGGCACATGATAGCATATATCACATTAGTAGATGTGCAGTTGAATGAGTCCCTGATGATGTGGTTGGGTTCTCTGATGGAGTCGCTAGAGTAGATATGGGGGCAGAGTAGGCAATGAGGTTTGTTACAGGGATTGGTTCCTGGGTTAGTGTTTCTGTGGTGTGGTGTGTAGTTGATGGTGAGTATTTGCTTCAGGTTGGGGGGCTGTCTGTAAGCGAGGACTGGCCTGCCTCCCAAGGTCTGTGAGAGTGAGGGATCATTTTCCACGGTAGCTTGTAGCTCATTAATCATGTGCTGGAGAGGTTTTAGCTGTGGGCTGTATGTGATGGCCAGTGGTGTTCTGTTATTTTCCTTGTTGGGCCTGTCCCATAGTAGGTGACTTCTGGGTACCCATCTCGCTCTGTCAATCTGTTTCCTCACTTCCCCAGGTGGGTATTGTAGTTTTAAGAATGCTTGATAAAGATCTTGTAGGTGTTTGTCTCTGTCTGAGGGATTGGAGCAAATGCGGTTGTATCTTAGGGCTTGGCTGTAGACAATGAATCATTGATGTGTCCTGGATGGAAACTGGAGGCATGCAGGTAAGTATAGTGGTCAGTAGGTTTCCAGTATAGGGTGGTGTTTATGTGACCATCACTATTTGCACTGTAGTGTCCAGGAAGTGGATCTCTTGTGTGGATTGGTCCAGGCTGAGGTTGATGGTGGGGTGGAAATTGTTGAAATCCAGGTGGAATTCTTCAAGGGCCTCATTCCCGTGGGTCCATATTATGAAGATGTCATCAGTGTAGCACAAGTAGAGGAGTAGTGCTAGGGGATGAGAACTGAGGAAGCATTGTTCTAAGTCAGACATAAAAATGTTAACATACTGTGGGGCCATGCAGGTACCCATAGCAGTGCCGCTGACTTGAAGGTATAAGTTGTTCCCAAATCTGAAATGGTTGTGGGTGAGGACAAAGTCACAAAGCTCAGCCACCAGGTGTGCCGTGGCCTCATCAGGGATACTGTTCTTGATAGCTTGTAGTCCATCCTCATATGGAATATTGGTGTAAAGAATATTGCTTATGCAATATGTGCTTCATGAACATTTAAGGAACTGACAAACAAAAAGGACTCTGTTAAAAGAGCCAAGAGGCATTGTGTGGATGTGTTGGATCCAATAACTTCAGATCCAATTAGAACCAAAATCCAAACACAGGAAAGGATTGAGCTCCAAAAAGAAGGTTATCATACCTTCAGTTCCAAGCACTGGTTCCAAATTGACACATCAACAATCTATTATGCTGGTGGTTTAAATCCATTACCCAGATCTGCATTCTTCTCTGGGCTTGGATCTGACTTCTTTAAGTAAAGAAGGGACTTGAGATAGTTGGTTCTGGTTCCACTGACAGTCCTTCTTTGGAAAAGAGAAGAAGAGTGGCTGATGTCTGAATCTCTCCACTTCCTCCTCTGCCTAAGACTCCTTCATGCTCTGCAAACAAAGTACACTCACCCTTTCCTATTTTACAACCAAGACCACCAATATCACCTTTACCATCAGGATTGGAACCAAGATTGGACCTGCAATCTCACTTGGAACATGAACAGATTCTGCAGCACAAAGCAAGATGCACTGCCAGGCAGTAGCATGAGGAGAGCCTGTGATGGGTTCTGTGAGTCGAGCTAGGGAGCCCCCCTTGGCCCAATTTGGGGTTGGTGCACCCGTCACAGGGCTCTTATTACTCAGAGTTTTATTGTTCAAATACAAATATGTACTTCTGGCCAAAGTGGCAGGTTCCAACCTGGGTAAGATGGCTGTGCTGACCCTCCCTAGAACATTTTCAAGAGCCCCAACCTCCTTTTGCATAAGGAACCCTTCTCCACCTGGTATGCGAGACAGCTTTGAACCATGGGATCCAAAGATCCTGGATGCCTTTGCAAAACACAAGAATAGAGATCAGTCCCCTACAATCATTCTAGATAGACTTTCAGAGGAGGAGAAACTGATGTTAGCTGAACATACTCAAGTGCTGGTTCTGGAATCAGAAGATACAATCTTCCCAGATGATGGGAGGGGGATTTCAACTACTTCTTTCCGTTCAGTGAAAGAAGTCCTTTTTCACAAGCTAATAGACAGAATGGCTGAGACTCTTGGCTACTCTTGGTGTCTCTGGAGGGGACTTCCCAGCCTATATTTGACATCTCTGGTTCATCTTCTAGAAGCAGAATTGCTCTTCCTCTCTTAGAAGGACTTTCTCAACTGGCTAAATTGATTGGGTCCTCTCCTGCATTGGGACAACCAATGTCAAGAAAAGATTATAAACTTTATCAGCTCTCTCAAGAGGGTTTTTCTAAGTTCTGCACACCTCCAGCCGTGGATGAGTGGTGGAAGCTGCAGTAGAATGATCAAAACGTGGATACTTACTGAAGGACAAACTGCTGTGAAACATGAACTGAAGGCATCTTTTGACTGTACTGACATTTCTGCCAGAGTAGTGGCTTCTGCAATATCTCTTTGGTGATATGTTTGGTTGAGAATCTCAAGCCTACCCTCAGAGACACAGGTAATGGCAAAGGACCTTCCATTTGATGGGGAAGGCTTAACTAGTGCAAAGACACATGAAATACTGGAAAGAATGAAAGATGTTAGGAGTACTACCAGATCTGTGGATGTATTCCAGCTCCCCAAGAGAAGATTAGGGGTACCAATGTTCATATATCAGAGACAGTGTCCACCCTCAGCTTCATCTTTGTACTTTTTGCAAAGATGTAGTTTTCAACAATATCAAAACCCTTCTCAACAACATCATCAACAGACAAGGAAGTCTTTTAAACCTTATTCTAAGTGGAAACAAACCCTAGTATCATATTCCTCTATACCACATGAGTGTCCTCAAATCTGACATGAGGGTTGAGAGTTGCATTCCAGTTTCTACACTTCTTTCCCCATTCCTCGTGGGAGACCACTTGTCCCTCCCGGACCCCAGTGCCCCTTCTCTCAGGGTTTCTGTGCCTGAAGTCCCCGAAATCTCTCAGGGTCTCCCCTCCCCGGGTAACCCCCTACCCCCACCTAGCCTCAGTCTTGGGCTACTGCCAGTCACCATCTAGCCCCCACTCCCGGGGGCGGACTGCAGTATAACTGCCACTCATCATTGACCTGCTGCCTCTGCCTACCCTTGGGCTGCCCCTCTGAAACTCCAGTACCTTTCCAGTCTTTATCAAGGCCTGCAGCCTGGGGGTTTGCCAGGCTGGAGCTCCCCAGCTCCTCTAGCCTTGCCCCAGCCCTGCTCCACTCCCAGTATCCTGCTCAGCTCCCAAGCAGTCAGGCCCGTCTTTCTCTACAGCTAGAGAGAGACTCTCTCTTGGCTTCTGGCCCCAGCCCTCTTATAAGGGCCAGCTGGGCCCTGATTAAGCTGGCCACAGCTGGGGTCAGCAACTCACTCGGCTTCTCACAGCTGTTCTCACTCCCTTTCCCTGCTGCAGCCATCTCCAGGGATGCTTTTAACCCCTCCCAGGCCGGCAGGGCCGGCTCCAGGCACCAGCTGAGCAAGTTCGTGCTTGGGGTGGCAGATTCTACGGGGCGGCATTCCACCGAAACCTAGGGCGGCACGGCCGCTTTTTTTTTTTTCCCGCTTCTCTGGCAGCCCTATAGGGGGTGGCGGTGCAGAGGAGGGGAGCGCCCTGCAGCAAACTTGGCAGGGCAGCCCGCGTCCTTCCCTCCCTGCCTACCGGAGCAGAGTGGAGCCCTCCTGGCAGGCGGTGCGGCGGTTGGAGCCGCGTGGTGAGCGCCCCGCTGAAGCACTGGCCACCCCCCTTCTCTCTCTCCCCCCCGCTCCCTCCCCTTCCCCCACATTAGACCAGGCGTGCACTTTGCAGCACAGGGAGTCCCCTGGCTCCGGCTGCCCTGTAGGGTTTTTTGTTTTGTTTTTCCCCTGCTTTGCCGGCTGCGCCGTTGTTTCCCCCCACCCCCGCTTTGCCGCTCCAGACGTGCCGTGTTCCCCTCCCACCCCCGCTTTGCTGCTCCGGTGGACCGGCCCCTTTTTTGTTTGTTTGTTGTTGTTTTTTTTGCTTGGGGCGGCAAAAAAGCCAGCGCCGGCCCTGCAGGCTGGAGCGAGGTGATCACCCCATTACACAGCCCTTAACATATTTGAAGAATTATCAGATCTCCCACTTCCACCCAATCTTCTTTTCTCAAGACTAAACGTGCCCATTTTTTTAAACTTTCCTCATAGGTCGGATTTTCTAAACATTTTGTCCAGCTGAGGCCTCACTAGTACAGAGTACAGTTGAACAATTACTTCCCATGTCTTACATATGACACTCCTATTAATGCATTCAGACTATTACCCTTTTTCACAGCTGCAGCACATTGTTCATTCATGTTCAGTTTCTGATCTACTGTAACCCCCAGATTCTTTTCAGCAATACTACCACATAGCCAGTTATTCCCCATTTTGTAGTCGTGCATTTAATTTTTCCTTCCTAAATGAAGTATTTTGTATTTGTCTTTATTGACTTTCATCTTGTTGAATTCAGACCAGTTCTACAATTTGTCAAGACAATTTTGACTCATTCCATGGCCTGAACCATGTGTGCAATACCTTATACCCATCTAAGAATGAGACCTTTACAATATTAGTTAATAAAAAATTACAAACCCAACATAGATACCATATTTTGGGAATTAATCATTCCAGAGAAGGTATTTCTATCTCTAATGTGTTGGGCTCATCATCACAATGTAATGAAGAAGGTGTCTTTCCATCCTCCCAAACCTTCAATGATAATCACATCCACTGTGTCCAGTCTAGACACATAATTGTGTAGAGGTGAAGTGTCTTTGAATAATAAATGAAACCTAAATACAGTTTCTTTTTCCTCAAGTGTTCATTTCCTCATGTCTTTGTAGCATTTGGTAATGAAACCAAATAACCAGCATTTAAATAATCACAATGTTGTCAGTCTATTTTCCAGAGTTATTAATATATTTTGGCCTCATCACAGGAATATAAACATTCTGAGGAAAAAAAATACGGTTCCAAGAGTGAGGCCTTGTAATAGAAGGACTTAGTCTTTTATTACAGAATCGTAATAGTTAGAAATCCATTGAAATAAAATGGCATAAAACTAATGTAATGAAGTAAAAGATCCCATAGAAATGAAACCTGATTAATTGAAAGGGGCACCCAACATGTGTTAGCTAACCCAGACCTAACTTCAACTTTTCCTAATCTAGACACACACTAAGAGTCTTTAAAACCTTATGTTTATTAACACCTATTTAATTCAACACACCTAAGTAAATTCTACCAGTTTACTCAGATGTCTGTGTTAAATAAATTAAACTCCTGTGTGAACACTCTTAATTAGGTTTAGCCTAATTAAGGCTACTTTATTTCTGAATGAGAGTGTCCTCACAGGAGTTTAAAACAGTTTAACTAAGCGACTTTAAATTCATACCTTTAATAAATAACTTTCCTGAGTCTCCCCCTATAGATAAGCCCTAAAATTTCGTACACATTAATTAAGCGATGTGTTGGGGTTATTCCTCAGTAGACTCTATCACAGTGTTCATCCCTGCAGAGCACAGGCTGACATCTGGGACCATGGCACCATCCCTACACATAGTGGGTAGTCAGACATTCTGCAGGGCATAGGTAGCCAGGGGCATGGGGACGCTGGGAAAGAGAACAAGAGAGTAGGGGCAGAGCAGAGTTCTGGAGAATAATCTTCAGCGAGAGACCTAGAGACGGACAGATTCTCTCCCCCCGCAACTCAGGCTCTTCACTCCTCTGAGATGACTATTCATGTGAGTGTCCAACAGCCTTTTATATTATGAAGGATGAGGTTAATACTATGCATCTGTGCAGGTTTTGCTGCTAACCTGTGGGATTCATGAGCTAATATGGTGACTAAGTTGGGGTGGGGAGGGTACACTAGCTGTGGAAAGGTATTAATGTAGAAACTACTATAAATGGCTGCTGCATGCACAACTGGCAAACCAGACTCCCAATCTGCCCAGAGCCCACGCTGAGTGAGGGTCAATATAACATGCATATCTGATTAGCATCATCTTACTGGCCACTTTCATGTTCAGATGGAGTTTGCCCCCTCACTATCATGTTAGTCCCATGCACAGGTCTTTGAAAATACAGCTCTAGTTATCCAGCAATGAATCATTATCATCAGCTCCTATTTTCTATCTGCCACTGTACCTGTGAACTTCATCTCATGGAAGTTACCAACTCCATATTACAGGGAAAAAATTAGCATATGTTAAAACTACTTAGTAAAAAATCTTTAAACCACCAGCCGAAATATCCTCACATCCTATGCCAGATTGGCAAAGGGAAAAATTTACAAGTTGGACTTTGAATACAGATTGTTTTCCTATTCAGGGATACATTAACCTGATTGAATATTCTCTGTGGTTTGCGACAATCCCCACATCAGCTCTCACTGTCCCCAATGCAGGTAATGTAAGTGCATCCCAGATTTCTATAATCCAGAATCTTCCTGGCCCCCAGGACTATAAGAGACCCCTTTGCCAAAGGGGTGGGAGGTAAATAGGTCAAAGAGAGAAAGATGATAATACTCATTTTGCTATTAAAATATTTGTGGATTGCAGCTATTTTTCACAAATGTTCCTGAAGGAACCACTCCACTGACTGGCAATTCAGCTTCTTCCTTTTTTTAGTCTCTCTTCCTTTCCCCTCCCCACATTTCAATCTGAATTGGCAGGAGCAGCAACACCTGCCAAGAGCTCACATTACAGTTGTACTCCCAGATTCTATTAAAGGCCAAAGTAGTTTCCAGCCCCCCAACTAAACAAACTAGACCATCACCCCCTGAAATTACACCCCTTCGGTGCTACTGAACCAAAATAGGTCTTTAGGGATCCTTTCCATGGAGGGCTATTTGGGAAGTAGACAAAGTATATTCCCTTTGTAGGATTTAGCTACTGTGTAATAATACTTTACACTTCTATCATGGTTTTACCTGAAGCCTGAAAAACACAAATCAAAAAGATGAGTGAGAGTGTCATTGAAAACACCATCATTTTGATAGTTCGAGTCAACAAGGAATTTAGTATCGTCTAGGGTGGAGAGCAAAAATTCCATCCTGTGAGAGGAACTGAACTCCTGTACGTAGAGCCAAGCTTAAATCTGAGAACTGTGTCAGTGACTCAAGCCAAGTTAGAAAAGAAATACTGTTACTACTAGGGAGTGCTGGCTTACAGGGACAAAACCAAGCTTTGGAACTTTATTATTTGTGGGGGATTTTTGCACAGACCTAACCACTTAGTGTTTAATTTGTGCCAGGGCTTGCTGGGGCTGAGCCCTGGCACCTCTAGGCTTGGCAGTTCATAGTTCCAGCACCTCTGGGCTTGCTGCAGCAGTTCTGAATGTAAAAAAATTGCTTGAGCCCCAGCACCTCTGTACAGTGCTTAATTTGTAATGAACCCCTCTAATATCACAGACACCAAATCCCTTTAATAGGAGCACTACCTACTGGGACATGGATGGGGTCAAAAAGGGAAATTCCTTTACACTGTATTTTTGTTGAACAGCAAAAAAATCCTGAAGCCTGAATATGAGGCTTAGCCACTACTGGCATCACCTGTGTGGGGACTACTTGAGCACAGGAGGCCAGATTCAGCATTGCATGATTGCCCCTTTGCCCTAGCCTGACTGGTCAGAAAGCAGGTGTGAGGCTCTTCCCACAATAAATACTCCTCACAAAGGAGGCTTCCTAAACCAGGCACAGAGCTGGTTCTGCCAGCTCCGTGCCACCACTAGAGCAACCCCAGGCACAGAGGGGTGTTCTGGGACACAGCAAAACAGGGGCAGACTACAGGGAGGGAGCAGATCAGAAGTAGAAGGAGATATGGCTGGGCAGACAAGCACCCCTGCCCTGTGCTGGCCTCCACTACTCCTTAATAAGGGAGACAGATGCTCCTTCCCCTCTGGGGCACCCGTGCCAGCACAGGGGTGAGTCTGCCCCAGGACTCTTGGCACCTGCTGTTGCCAGCATTCCTAGTTTCTAAATCCAAGCTCATAGTTTAGAATATCACTTAACTGGCCTCTCTGATGTTACAATGTACAGGGAAATTCTGTATCCCCTTCTGAGACAATATTTTGATTATTTAGATTACCTACCTCAAGGTATTTCTCTATTTAAGTATAACTGAGGCTATAGTTATTCCAAACAGCTTTAGGTTCCTTTTATAATGTTCTATTTAGTGCTGTTTTAAGCTAAAGATTGGTTTTGGTTTTTTGCAAACACCCCCCACCCTTCTCTGTTTCAAAGGGGTTCCATTGGTATAAAACTGGAGTAATGAAGCTGCGAACCAGGCCTTTTATAAAAACAGACCCATTTCATTTCATTGCATGTTACATATGATCCCTATATTTTTAGCCACATATTTGCATACACAGAGTTGAATAGTAGGTTCTGATCTGTTACGTCATTACATTCATTTTATGTCATTGCAACTCAATGGATTTCTAACTATTTCGATTCTATACTAGAGGGCTAAGTCCTTCTATTACAAGGCCTCACTCTTGGAATCGTATTTTTTTCCTCAGAATGTTTATCTTCATTTGATGAGGCCAAAATATGTTGTTAACTCTTGAAAATAGATTGACAACATTGTTGTTATTTAAATGCTGGTTATTTGGTTTTATTACCAAATGCTACAAAGACATGAGGAAATGAACACTTGAGAAAAAGAAACTGTGTTTAGGTTTCATTTCTTGGGCTGTTCATAGCAGTTAGGTTTCAAAGACACCACACCTCCACATAATTATGTGTCCTTTGACTGATAAGTCAAGCGGTGGGAATATCTCTGAGAGAGAAGTGGGGGGTTCCTATCAGATATTCTGAGAGGGGCAAACTGTCCACTATGATAACCAGAAAAAGAAACGGTGGCATGTGTAGTTCTGGGCAAAGATCTGGAAAGAATTTACAAAATGGTAAAAATGTAAACAAGTTTGCCTTTATAATGCTCCTTTTCTGATGAAAACAAAACTAAATCTGGCAAGTGATTACGAACAAGAAATGATGTGAAAAGAGCATTCTGGCTTGAATCTACAGTCACTCTATGTGGGTACAGCTCTGCACCATTGAAAACAATGGGCTCCTACATCACCAGGCTATGGATCAGCCTCCTAGCCTCTGTGATCCAATCTGCGATTGGACTTATTTGCTGAGCCTACCAGCCCAGAAACTGTCAACTGGTGCCAACAGCCAGTGGTTTTTATGATGTAAATATTTTGCTGTCAGAACTGCCCTGAGAGCCCCAAATCACTACTCAGTGCACTAGGATATTTCAACTCAGTTTTAAGGAGAACATCAAAATTCTGTCCAGCACGCGGACTTGATTTTCATACACACAATAAAATTGTTTTATTATAAAACAGGCTTTATTAAAAAAGGTGTCTAACTGTTTAATGAAAGCTCTGACTGTTAGTATCATTACCCAAATGCAACAAAAGAATAAGTTAATAATTTTTAACATTAAAAATACACAGCAAGGAGTGCAGTATAATGGATAAGGTTATTGTCTGGTGTATCAGGGTGTCTGTCCCCTTTGAGGGTAGTACGGACAGTGGGTCAGTCAACCTTTGTTCTATGCCCTTAAGATTCCTGGACTTCTGGAATGGACCAAGACCTAGAGAAGAGCAGAGCCAGGTATTGGAAGAAAATAGTGTTTGGAGAAAACATGGGTATGGCATTCTGTGGTGCAATCCAGACCAGTGAGGAGCTGTATCACCACTTACCCTGCAACCTGGGGTCCCTCACAAAACTTTGCTGCTGTAGCTCCTCACAAACAGCCAAACAGTAGGCAAGTCACACCCTGAGTGTCTCTTGAAAGCCACAGCTCTGATCCAGCAACATTGACCCCAGCAGCCTGTCAGCAAACATCAGCCACACTCCTGCTTCCAGCAGCCTGGGTTACTATTTACAGGGTGACCCCAGCACACTCTCAATCTCAGATCCCCCCCCCCGCCCCCGCAACATGTGTTCTGCACTGTCCAGTTCTCTCCTGGACAGTCCAGATATTAGGCCTGTTGCCCCTCTAATGGGGTCAAAATACCAAAGTCTGCTACCTTAAATGGAGTTACCCAAACAATTCACAAGACTGGATTAGTTTTGATTAAAAAAATAAAACAAGTCTATTTAACTACAAAGAGAGAGATTTTAAATGAGTACAAGTAATGAGGTATTAAAGGCAGAAATGGTTATAAGAAAAATAAAGATAAAACGCTTTCTAAACTTCACAAACTAGACTTGGTTCAAGTTGAAGTCCCTTAAAACAGTTTCAGTACACTGCTGACCAAACTCTCTGGTCAGGATTTGCTTCCAAAGTCCATAGGCTGTTTCTTTTGTCTTCTTAGGTGGTGGAGAGAGATGGAAAAGGAGAGATAACTTGGAGTGCTTTTGCCCCTCACTTTTATAATACAATCATTCTTTGAAATGCATTTTCCTGAGAAAGCAGCAAAGAATCCTGTGGCACCTTATAGACTAACAGACGTTTTGCAGCATGAGCTTTCGTGGGTGAATACCCACTTCTTCGGATGCAAGTGGTGGAAATTTCCTGGGGCAGGTATATATAAGCAAGCAAGAAGCAAGCTAGAGATAACGAGGTCAGATCAATCAGGGAGGATGAGGCCCTGTTCTAGCAGTTGAAGTGTGAAAACCAAGGGAGGAGAAACTGGTTCTGTAATTGGCAAGCCATTCACAGTCTTTGTTTAGTCCTGAGCTGATGGTGTCAAATTTGCAGATGAACTGGAGCTCAGCAGTTTCTCTTTGAAGTCTGGTCCTAATGTTTTTTTGCTGTAGGATGGCCACCTTAAGATCTGCTATAGTGTGGCCAGGGAGGTTGAAGTATTCTCCTACAGGTTTTTGTATATTGCCATTCCTAATGTCTGATTTGTGTCCATTTATCCTTTTCCTTAGAGACTGTCCAGTTTGACCGATGTACATAGCAGAGGGGCATTGCTGGCATATGATGGCATATATTACATTGGTGGAAGTGCAGGTGAATGAACCGGTGATGTTGTGGCTGATCTGGTTTGGTCCTGTGATTGTGTTGCTGGTGTAGATATGTGGGCAGAGTTGGCATTGAGGTTTGTTGCATGGATTGGTTCCTGAGCTAGAGTTACTATGGTGCGGTGTGCAGTTGCTGGTGAGAATATGTTTCAGGTTGGCAGGTTGTCTGTGGGCGAGGACTGGTCTGCCACCCAAGGCCTGTGAAAGTGTGGGATCATTGTCCAGGATGGGTTGTAGATCCCTGATGATGCGTTGTAGGGGTTTTAGCTGGGGACTGTATGTGATGGCCAGTGGAGTCCTGTTGGTTTCTTTCTTGGGTTTGTCTTCCAGTAGGAGGCTTCTGGGTACATGTCTGGCTCTGTTGATCTGTTTCCTTATTTCCTCGTGTGGGTACTGTAGTCTTGAGAATGCTTGGTGGAGATTTTCTAGGTGTTGGTCTCTGTCTGCGGGGTTAGAGCAGATACGGTTGTACCTCAGTGCTTGGCTGTAGACAATGGATCTTGTGGTGTGTCCGGGATGGAAGCTGGAGGCATGAAGGTAGGCATAGCGGTCGGTAGGTTTTCGGTATAGGGTGGTGTTGATGTGACCATCACTTATTTGCACCGTGGTGTCTAGGAAGTGGACCTCCCGTGTAGATTGGTCCAGGCTGAGGTTGATGGAGGGGTGGAAGCTGTTGAAATCGTGGTGGAATTTTTCCAGAGTCTCCTTCCCATGGGTCCAGATGATGAAGATGTCATCGATGTAGCATAGGTAGAGAAGGGGCGTGAGTGGACGGGAGCTGAGGAAGCGTTGTTCCAGGTCGGCCATAAAAATATTGGCATATTGTGGGGCCATACGGGTGCCCATAGCGGTGCCACTGGTCTGGAGATATATATTGTCAGCAAATTTGAAATAGTTTTCCTGAGAGTGAACCTGAGATAAATTTCTTTCCAGTTGAGACAAAGGAGACATGGAGTCTGGTGGGGGAGAGGTTGTATGCTGTTATTTGCTAAGATGCAGATCTGTTTGTTCCTGCCCCCCATCCCTTGCCAAAGAATGGCCATTTGATAGGTGATGGCCCATCAGCTTTGATGACACGTGGCTAGAGGCATCAATTTGTCCTTTGTCTTTGAGAAACAAGTTTACCCACTCCCCAGACTTGTCTGGTAAACACACTTCAGTCATGATTTCAGCTTACGCTCATAACTTTATATGTAAAGTGGCTACATAAATTTCACCATGATATTATTGACCAGCAAGTTATTAGTTTTCAAATGATACCTTACGAGGCATATTTTGTAGAAAGACTATTATAGTAGTGTGTAGGGTGTGAATTCGGAGTGCATTCCGTCACAGCAGGCAACTGTCATTTTAAGAGCCTGGGACCAGGAGCCTGTAATGTAGGGTAGGGCGAAGCTCCTGTCTCTCCCAGTCAACCAGGACAAGCTCTGGGAAAGAGAGCAATGTATATTCTGCATCTTTCTTTAGAGCAAGGGAAAGTTGCTATCTACTGACCTGTATCAGCCTAAGTAAAAAACAGGCCTGAACTCAGCCCAAAGAATGAGGGCTGTCAGACTCCTGGGTCAAGCTGAAGAAACCTCCATAAACTTAGAGACAGGCCCCCGAAGGACTCCTGAACAAAGGAGAAGAAGGGTTGGGCCCATGGGCTAAAAGAGCTCTATTTGGGAGAAGACAAAATAAATAAAACCCCAAATAAAACTTATTCGAAGTATTCAGACCTGAGTGTAAATTATTGTGAAGGACTAAGAGGGAACTGAAGACAAGTTGCTGGAGGCCACGAGGTGGGATCTGGTTTACACCTCACATTACACTCACGGTGCTAAGGTGTCTGGGGTATCTGCACGACTTGCATTGTGTGCCTTTGCACCAAAGATGTGTGTGTGTATTCAGGATAACTGTACCTGCAGTAACTACCTCCCGACAAAACTTCCACAGCATACCCAATGGTTATAGCGTGGCATTTTTTGTCCCATAGTAGCTTCCCACATATAGAAGTTTATGAGTCTGCTACGACCGCTAAAAATGCTAATTCTTTAGCTCAACCGGTAAAGGCCTACATTTTTAGATCCAGAGGCCCCAGACATCCTGACCAAGGGTTACACCAGCACCTCATCTGCTACTACAGCTGGGCTGCATATGTGCCTGCTGTAGTCTCAAGGAGCACCTCCTGAGCTAAGGGTGGGATAAACAGACTCCTCTTCTTAGTGCAGATTTTAATGACTGAGTGAAATGCAGAAATAAAACTATCTGACTTTACATTCATATTGGGCCTCAGAGCCTATTGACTTCCATTGACTTCAATGGCCTTTTCATCAGGCCCTTTGTGTTTGAAACACTAAACCTATACACAGTGAGAGACAGAATTAAAAAAAAGCTGGCAATCACCCTCAGCTTCATGTATTTAATGCCTTTAATCAGTGAGGATTCAATTTTTCCATCTTATTGACTAGGGGACTGCTTCAGCTGTTATCTAGTATGAGCCATTAATGTTTCCTTTCCTTTGTAGAAAAAGTGCATTTAGATATTGTGAAGTAGGCAACAGTTGCTTGGGCATAGCAAATGAAGAATTTCTGGTCACTTAAGGAAATGCAGTTTAACTCCCTGGCACTGTCAGTGATGAGTAGGTCTCCTCTTTCTATAAAGAGGGTACAGCTAGGAAAGTCCCTCTACGAAGTCCTACTTATCTGTCTTAGGACAGATACATCTCAGCCCCTGCTCCATCCGCTTTGTGGTGCCTGAGTGGTGCAAAGGAGACATAAACTGACCACAAATGGCCAGTTGAGAATTCCCCCAGCAAAGGGGAATTCTCCATTGGCATAAAATCAGAAGAGCTGGCGCCTATGCCAGCTGACCCCACCACATGCTGGTATAGGGGGTCGTGTAGGCATAGGGAGGAGTGGGGACAAAACAGAGCTCCATGATGATAATTCTTAGCTCACCATATGAGAGAGTTGCCTAAAGACTGCTCTAATGTTCATCAGGGCCAGGGTTAGGATGACCTCTCCCTTGTCAAGCATGTATCCGTGCCAGGAACCTGGCCCCCTCATTTAAAACATCCTGTATCTGTTATAACATACACATTACAGCTGTATGTTTTTATGGATTCTTATAGCTGTAACCCCTTGGCCTTCCTCCCCACCCCAACCACACAGTTTTGTTGCCCCTTTCATTGTGTCACATCTGAAATTAGGCTCTAAGTTTTTTTGCAGCAGATGCCATGGACCAATTGTCTGCTGGTGAAACTCTACTGATTTCAATAGAGTTATGTCAGGAGAAAATTTTGCCTCATGCCTTCTTATCTGTAGTGTGACACATTTATGCTTGTGGGCACTGTACTGTTAATTAATACACAATAACAATTAGGTAACTTCTGAAAAGGGATGAGGCTTGGTCTCCTTTTCTGTTGGTGCCAAGTGCACCCACAAAATGTATAATGAATTCCTGGTGGAAGTCTTAGACTCACCTCTCTAATTACCTGACTTGCACCTACAATTGAGTAGCCAGAAGCTCAGGTATCGATTTATGCTCACAATTCAATTGAAGGCCCCTACGGAAGTGAAATTTGGCCCTCTCTATGGGCTGAGCATATTAGATCTGAAAGACATTGAGAAACAATGAACAGAGGACCTCACAAAGAAAAGAATACTTTGAATGATAAAACAATGATTAATTTACATGAAAATCTGCCATGACTAAAGTGCTCTTTTCCTCTTACTAGAGCAGGGGTTGGCAACCTTTCAGAAGTGCTGTGCCGAGTCTTCATTTATTCACTTTAATTTAAGATTTCGAGTGCCAGTAATACATTTTAACATTTGTAGAAGGTCTCTTTCTATAAATCTATAATATATAACTAAACTATTGTTGTATGTAAAGTAAATAAGGTTTTTAAAATGTTTAAGAAGCTTCATTTAAAATTAAATTAAAATGCAGAGGCCCTCCGGACCGGTGGCCAGGACCCAGGCAGTATGAGTGCCACTGAAAATCAGCTCATGTGCTGCCTTCAGGACGCATGCCTTAGGTTGCCTACCCCTGTACTAGAGCGCACAGGCATAGGCGGCGAGTTCTATGGGCCCGTGGAGCCCAGGCCCCACCAATAATCCTAAAGGTGGGCCCAGCTCCACCAATGTTTGGGCCCCAGGCCCTGTGCTTCGGGGGTCCCCCTGTCGCAATGCCGGACGCTCTCACTGCAGCGACAGCTCCCGGGAGAGGCTCCAGCAGCGACTGGGTTCACAGCCCATTGGCCGGGAACCCCAGCCAATGGGAGCTGCCGGGGGCGGTGCTGGAGCTGCCTGGCCGCGCCTCCACAGCAGGGAGGGGGAGCGAGCCACCGGCAGCGTCTGAGCCCTGGGCAGAGCAGCAGCAGGGTCTGTCCCTATCAGACAGCCTCAGCCGGTGAGCTGTGGGGGCAGCCAGACACAGAGACACAGCCGGGGAGGGGGGGTTGGTGGGGACAAACAGACACAGCCAGGGGGTTGTGGGACAGACACACACAGCGGGGGGGGACAGACACACACAGCTGGGGGTGGTGGGGGCAGCCAGCCAGACACCGCTAGGGGTTGTGGGACAGACAGACACAAGGACACAGCCAGGGGGTTGTGGGACAGACAGACACAAGGACACAGCCAGGGGGTTGTGGGACAGACACACACCAGGACACAGCCAGGGGAGTTGTGAGGACAGACAGACGGACACAGCTGGGGGGTTGTGGGGACAGAGAGATGGAGCCGTGGGGGGGGGGGGAAAGGAGCAGCAATGGGCACCCCGGGGCTGGTATAAAATACACAGGATGGGGGGAGCTTCCTGAGGGGACTATACCAACACCCCCCGGAGAGCAGACCCAGGTTGCAGCTGGCTCCACCCATCACAACCCTCTGCCCCCTCAAGAGACTCCCAATGACCCCTGTGCCCCTGTCACTCCTCTCCAGAGAGCCCTCCCCTTTGTGCCAGCCCACTCCCCTCCCCCACTGCCTCCCCTCCTCCAAAGCTCCCTACAATCTCCCCCTTTGCCTTCCACCCCCCAGCCCAGCCCATTCCATTGGCCGGGAGGCTCCCAGTCTAGTGGCTATCAGGGCCCACGGGAGCTGCACATGAGGCAGGGTGCCTGCCTGCAGATGCAGACCTGCCTGGCTGTGCCTCCACAGCACAGGGAGGGGGAGCCCGAGCCACAGGTGAGCAAGCCCTGGTCATCATCACAGGCCCAGTAATTCTCTGGATATTTAATTTCACTGAGGCAAAATGTGTGCAATTTTATGGGTTGAATGATTGAATGACATAATACCCACCTGCCCGCATTGTCCATCACTAAGTCCAGTAATTTTGTCAAGTGTTTGTCGCACAACATGGTGGTGCCTACCCCTACCTTGTGCTTCAGGGGGTGACGGGGTCCAGGGCAGCCTGTTATAGAACTACCTGATTAGTAATTGGATATGTTGGCTGGCATCTTTTTTTACGTGTTCGCTCCCCCTGATGTTAGAACCTGGCTACACCACTGGGGAGGGGAGCTTCCTAGACCTGTGCAGCTGGGGCTTAGGTGAATTTTGTGGTACTGTGCCCCTCCCCAGCTACCACCCTGCAGTCCCCACTCCTGCACCATGCTGGGCAAGGGGCAGCCCCATCCCCAGTGAGGCTATGGTGAGGGGTAGCAGCAGGGGAGGCCACACGTGATGGCAAACTCCCCCCTCGGTACCCACCATAGGGGAGGTGAGTGGGCTTTCTGGACCTGAGAGGGACCTAGGAGCATGTGCAGTGAACTGCGGGGGAGAGAAGGGGTCCCTCCCCTGGAGCTTACTGCTGCCAGGGAGGGTGGAGGGGAGTCCTCTTTGGCCCTAGCCCTGGGGCAGCCTGTCTGCACCCCAAGTTCCTTATCCCCAGCCCTGCCCCAGAGTCCTCACCTGACGGGAAAAACACGCAACTTAAATTTGGTGGTCAGTTTAGAGTATCATAGAATATCAGGGTTGGAAGGAGCCTCAGGAGGTCATCTAGTCCAACCTCATGCTCAAAGCAGGACCAATTCCCAACTAAATCATCCCAGCCAGGGCTTTGTCAAGCCGGCCTTAAAAACCTCTAAGGAAGGAGATTCCACCACCTCCCTAGGTAACCCATTCCAGTGTTTCACCACCCTCCTAGTGAAAAAGTTTTTCTTAATATCCAACCTCCCCCACTGCAACTTGAGACCATTACTCCTTGTTCTGTCCTCTGCTACCACTGAGAACAGTCTAGATCCATCCTCTTTGTAACCCCCTATCAGGTAGTTGAAAGCAGCTATCAAATCCTCCCTCATTCTTCTCTTCTGCAGACTAAACCATCCCAGTTCCCTCAGCCTCTCCTCAGAAGTCATGTGCTCCAGCCCCCTAATCATTTTTGTTGCCCTCCACTGGATTTTCCAATTTTTCCACATCCTTCTTGCAATGTGGGGCCCAAAACTGCACGTAGTACTCTAGATGAGGCCTCACCAATGTTGAATAGAGGAGAATGATCATGTCTCTCGATCTGCTGGCAATGCCCCTACTTATACAGCCCAAAATGCTGTTAGCCTTCTTGACAAAGGCCAGAGGAGGGAGTGTTAGTGCCTGTGCGGACTTCTGGGAAGTGCATGGTGTGGAAGGGGATGCTGGGATGCTCTGGAACCACTCCTTCAAAGCCAGTCAGGACTCTGGGGGAGCCTCCTCTCTGAGCAGACTGTCTCCAGGGCAAGAAGCTTACACCTTCCTGGGTCTGACCTCAGAGCATTCAGCATGCCCTTCCACACCATGCACTTTCCGCAGTGAGTCCGCCCAGGCGGGGTCCTGGGGCAGTCAGAGGTCCCTGCACCCCAACTCCGCAGTCAGATGTGACTCTCAGCCAGACTGTAAAACAGAAGGTTTATTAGATGACGGGAACACAGTTTAAACAGAGCTTATTGGTACAGAAAACAGAACCCCTCTGTCAGGTTAATCTTGCGGGGTGGGGAGCCCAGAACCAAGTTCTGGGTCTCTCCCCATTTCCCCAGCCAGCTCCAAACTGACACTCCCTCTTCTGGCCTCTGTGTCTCTTCTGGACAAGGAGGCCACCTGATCTCTTTGTCCCCAACACCTTCAGTTGGCATCTTGCAGGGGAAACTGAGGCACCCACACAGTATTCAGAGAAAAATATTAAGAACATTCCCACTTCATCACAACAGGTGCAACAAAATATAATACTGTATATTGAAGTAGGCAAGTGCTGCTTCTGACTTTCCACTTTTAATTGACCCTTGTAATCTTGTGGCGCTGACGCATTGTAGCTTCATTTTATATCGGCTTACAGGGCAGGAGCGGGGGGGCACCACCATTTTGGGCCCCACCAAAAATTATACAAACCTGCCGCCTATGGACAGGTTGTGACAATTCCATATTTCCATTCAGTGCCCTGTCTCATAGATTCTTCTCAGAGACCCCTTGTAACTTGAGAGACCCTGTCTACAGTTCCTCAGAGGCAGTGTGTTCAGATGTAAAATGCCATTATTGGCACGTCAGGTGTGACTTTATCCTGTTTCTCTCAGACATCTGCTGTGAAACCCAAAAGTTTGAAACCAAAAAAACCCTTAATACCAAACTTAAGAGGTCCACCAAGAAGTGTCTTACCAATGAACTGTATAATCCTATTATTGCAAACCTTGTCCATTCTTCCTCTTTTCTCTTCCTCTGTCAGTTTATGATTCTTTTGTAACATGCCATGCCTGAACTTAGACGTAAGCTCTTCCAGACAAGGACTGTCTTCACTTTCTTCTGTGAAGCAACTAGCATACATTAGGGCACTCTGAACTCATAAAAAAGACCCAGATTCTCAACGGTATCTAGGCTCTTCACTTCCATTGAAATCAATGGGCAAGTAAATAATAATTATCAATACCTTGTATAATACATTTACAATTATATCTCTACATCAGAACTCATTCAATTAAGTTCATGATCCCTGGGTACCTAATTTTTTTTCTTTTCCATCCTATTTACATGGCTACACATTGAGCATTTTAAACAGTTCTTTAATTCTTATATGTAGTTAATATATTCAGTTCAAAAGGCTCTCCTGCCCTTGTGTTGTTGAAAACAGATATTTTATAATGCTGATTATGTCTACAGCACAAAACCACAAAACTGTATTGTCTTGGAACATGGTTGTGAGCAATTGAGTTAGATGACACAATGCTGACTACGCTTCAGCAGTCAATGTAGACCAGGATACACAATGTTCAGACATGTGTCCTACAAATGCTACGTTATAGTGGTCAGTAGAACATCATCTAACTTGATTATTCATACTGTTCAAATGCAGTCAAATTTGTATAGTGTAGATCAGTCCAGCTGTTTTCCTTATTTCTCTGGCTACCTTATCAGACAGTAGAAACACACAAATGTCAGAATGAGAAAGAAAGAAAATCTTGTGCAAAACGCCGAGCCCAGGAACATCCACATTATTCCTGAGTGCAAACACACTATCTATCCCCTTTCAGGGCCATCGAGAATACCAAAAAAAAAGGAGTGCATTATATTGCCTCAATAATGAAAATAATCATAATTAATTTCTTAGTACTTATACAGTATTTTGTATTCAAAACACTTTACAGGCATTAATTTCAAACAACTCCAAGACATAGTTAGATATTAACAAGGCAGAGAGAATGACCCAAAATGAGCACAGAAGATTTGCAAGGACCAAAAATACCAGAAACCAAGATTAGCGAGATAAGGCTTGTGTGGCATCACACAAGAAAACATTGCATTTCTTAGTACGCGCCTAAACATATTTTGGAATTTCCCTTTGAAAGAAAGCTCCGAGGGCTTTTTCTTTTCTGAGTAGGCATTTGATGTGAACATACAAGAGAGTGTTTTTTCAGTATTCAGTCAGGAAATCACACAAGAACAATATAAGGAACTAATTCGTTACTCAGTGAATGTTGTGGATGCAACTGTTTATATCAGCTTGGTCAGAAGAAATTTCTATTCTTGATTTTTTTTCCAGTGACTCACTGTGTGGACGTTATCAAATCATTTGGCCTCTCTTATCAAAGATAGAGGGGAAAAAAAGAGGGGGAAATAGGCATATGACTCATTTAGCTTTCTTATGCAGTATAAAGGTCAGCTATAAGGCTTTCCTAATTATTATTTCTTTTTCCAGCCTTGTTTTTACATTATAAATTCAGATGTTATCTAAGATGGAATGAAAACTCTAGTCAATAATGACTAGAGAACTAGTGAAATGGTGACATCACAAGATCCAAGTGAGTGAAAGCTGAGCAATTGAAAGGTACAAGAATTTAAAACTCTCTTTGTTTTTGTTAATGCCTGTTTAACCTTAATGCAGCATTGCAAACTCTCACAATTTTATCACAAGTCTTGAAATATTTGGTGTTTCTCTTAAAGCCCCTGCATGTGGAGTCAATTGATTACATGAGAATCTCCGCTTTCTTTTTTGTTTAAATGGTGGTTGTGGAGAAAAGCTTGAAAATGTGTATAATCTAGAGTTTCAAAAATCAGAAGGCAAAGAAATAGAACCCAGAATTTATTATTTCTAAACCAGTCTCAATTTCTTCAGGCCTGACTCGTGATTTTGGAATACCTAGGGTTAGCAATGGGAATGACTAATTAACATAAGCATTTGTTAAAGAACTATCATCCTCACTCCTTTTCTGTTAGGAGTTCATAGTAAACATTTCTGAGACCTTCCAACATGTCAGAAAAATCGGACACTCCGGCTATTTCAAAGGTTAAAAAAAAAAAAAACAAGGAAAAAACCTTACAAAGCTGAAAACCATCATAAACAGGGAGAACGGGAGTACTTGTGGCACCTTAGAGACTAACAAATTTACTTGAGCATAAGCACTCATGGGCTACAGCCCACTTCATCGGATGCGGCAGTGGAAAATACAGTAGGAAGACACACACACACACACACACACACACCATGAAACAATGGGTGTTACCACACACACTCTAACAAGAGTGATCAGTTACGGTGAGCTATTACCAGTAGGAGAGAAAAAAAGTTTTTGTAGTGGTATGCAAAATGGTCCATTTGCAGCAGTTGACAAGAAGTTGTGAGGAATAGTGCGGGGTGCGGTGGGGACTAAACATGGGGAAATAGTTTTACTTTGTGTAATGACCCATCCACTCCCAGTCTTTATTTAAGCTTCATTTAATGGTGTCCATTTTGCAAATTAATTCCAATTAATTCAATCCAATTAATTCAAAAACAGGGAGGTAACACAAACCCACCCATTTAACAAACATTTGTAGGTCACCTCTGGGTTTCCCTACTAGAGCTGATCACATTTCCTTTTTAACAAAAAGTATCTTAGTTGAAATATAAAATAAAATACAATATTTTTAAACATTGTTTTTAAGTTTGTTATAAATATGTTGATATGTTTCGTTTTTCCTTTCCTTTTTTTACCTTTCCCCCTCCCCCCCGAGTCATTTTCCAAATAACTGGAAAAAAAGAAAGAGACAGGGAAAAAAAGGAATGAAAAAAAGAGAACATAAAAATCAATTTTTAAAAATATATTTATAACAACATTTTAAAATACCTCCAAACTGATCCATGTAAAACCCATGAAACAGAAGCAACTTAAGTATGTTTATTCCTTTTTTTTCAAATTTTGATCGCATGTCTTGTGACATCTGGTGCATTTCTTAAAGACACACCTCCAGAAATGAAGGGATCAACAGAGAATCTTGGTTTTAATGGGTTTTTTTTAAGTTTCTAGCTCTCATGGTCACACAGAACAGCTAGAAAAAGGGACCCCTAACTCAGAGACAAATAACTATTATTTCAGAATTGCCAATCTCAAGAGATCAAAACCCATGAATCAGACTCGCCCAAATTATTGGCCCAAAAGCCATGAAGATTTTGTTTTAAAAGGGTGAGATGGTGGTTTTAGTCTCTCTTGATTTTCGAACGCCACCTACTCACCCCTAGTGCTCCCCTGCCAGCACAACCCCCTGCCCAGCCTCACTAGCATGGCCCCGCCTCCTAACGGTTCACGTCACAAACGTCACTACAACGCCGGCCGCTGCTGTCCCTCAGCCTTAACGACAGCCGTAGCCCCGCCCCCTTCCTCAGGCAGGCTGGTAACGGTCCCTTCAGCCCGCCCACCGCTTAGTGCGCTTGGCGCATGCGCGGAGCCGCGGCAGTCCGGCCGCTCTCAGCCCCGAGGGGTGGCCATGGCCGGGCAGCTAGAGTCGGTTCCCGCGGTGGTGATCGATCCGGACGGCACGTTCAAGTACATCCTGGTGCGGGTGCAGCGCGCGGGGGGAGCCGAGCACCGGGACGTCGTCAGGGGCACCGCGGCCGCCGAGTTCCACAGTGAGTCGGTGCCGCGAGCCAAGGCCGGGCGGGGGCCTGGGGGCAGAGCCCGGCTGGCGCCTCTTGCGCCCCCCAGACTGATCCCCCCCCCCCAACCGCGCTCCTGAGCGGGGAGCCGGCTGCCCCGCCGCGGGCCGCTCCTCCCCTGCTGCTGCTGCTGCAGCACCTCCGGGGTGGCCCGGCCCCCGCAGAGCTGCTGCTCGCGGACAGCGCTCTCCCCACTCAGTGGGGCGCTGCTCTTACCCGCCCCCCCGGGGTCGCTCCTTGGCCTCGGCCGCACTGGGGGGCTGCGCCGGGTGAGGAGCGACTGGCTCTGGTGTCCAGCCCTGGGACATTTCAGTCCGAAACGTGAACTTCTGAGCAGCCTCTGACTTGGTGAGACAGTAGAACCGGCAGCCGTTGTTCTGGGATTTGCTAGGGCCCAGCTGCGTAAGTAACAACGGGTCTTTTCCTTCACTTACCAGCTTCCCCAAGGAAACAGGAAAAAAATAATAGGTAGCTGAAAAGAGAGGACTGGACGTAATCACCAAGTGAAACCTGAGTTCTGGTTAATGGATTGAACTGGCTTCATTTTGCAGATCATATATTTGAAAAAGTAAACCCTGAAATGGAAAAGTTGGGCTTTGAATGCAAGTGCCTTGGAGGAGGAAAAATTGACCATAATAGCAAAGACAAGAAAATGCGGGTATTTGGTCTCTCCACAGTAAGTGCCATGTATTAGTTTCCTTGAAAATCCAACATTTTAGGGCCCTAACCATTAATTAGTTAGTCCACACAGCTCACCTGTGAGGTAGGTAAAGATGGCTTATTTTAGATGGGGAAACTGCAGCAGAGAGGTTAGATTGACTTACTCACCGTCACACAGTAATTGGTGACAGGGCTGTAACTAGAACTCAGCAGCTCCTGACTCACAATCCTGTACTGTAGCTATAGCATGCCTCTGTCTATGTATCTCTTACTTACATGGTTCAGTATGTAAATACATTCTGTTTATAAAATAACCAATAGAAGCAATGAATTATCCATATATGTGGAACACACTGCAGTCTCCATCCCACCTCACCACTGCAGAGAGTAGATAAGAGACAAGGATTTCTTGAGCTATTGATGTGGACAAGAGCAGACTAGTTCCATGTGATGTAAAGACATGTTATTTGAATCCTGTACAGAAAATAGCAGTTCTTCTAGGTCACTTTTCCTCCAGGTCAGTTATAGCCCCAAACCAGATTAAACTTTTTTTTTTTTTTAATTAGGGCTCTTTCTCAGGTATCATATTGTGAGGGCAAAGCTCTATGGGGAAGGGAGATGGCCTGCAACATTAGGGGTCTTCTAGAGCCTGCTCAATATCTGTGGCAGAATCAAACAATTAATGACCAAACTCTTGGATTAATGGTGGTAGTGTGCAGCACAGGCAGCAGCATCTCTCTCTCCTGCCACCAAGTTAGTGGGAGAAGGGTAGTCAGCTATACCCCACACCTTGTTTGCCAATTATTGTCAAGTGCCCTGAACTTTACAGAAGCATGCTGTGTAACTGCAAAGTTTCACTTTGTCAGACAGAAAAATGGAGATACAGAAAAGCTGAATGGCACTCTGGAATAGTGGGTTACATCTTGGCCTGTAAATCAAAGCAACTTGGCTCTTGTCCTGGTTTTTTGTTGTGTGACTTTAAAAATAGGGAAGTAGTTGTGTTAAATGGGGCTATTGATACTTAGCTCTTGGGTAAACTATGAGAATTAGAGAAATGCTTGAGGAGGTTCTTTGAAGTGAACTCTGTGGCTGGGATTAATAGATTGAGCTCCTTGAGGCTATCACTATAAGGCAATGATAGTACCTTTCCCCAGTCCCCTGTAAAGGAATGTCTGAGCCAGCGCTGGAGCTCAGCTACTAGCTTCCAACATTATTGGGTGTGGTAGGTCGGCTTAGACAATAATTTAATAGCAGTACATGTTGAGATGCAAAAAGTTCAAGCTTTCTAACTATTAAAACAATTGTCAACATCACATGTCAAAATATACAAAGTAAATATCCTTAAATCAAACTAAGTTTTCAAACAGCATGTTTCTTTCTTTGCCTAGCTGTACATTTTGATTATTACTAATGAAAATATTTTGTGTGTGTATGGTGAAATCGATATTTACCAATTAAAAAGCTAATTCTTCCAAGGCTACTTATGTCTGATATAGCCATGCTTGTTTATGTGGGCAAACCTTGTGTGTAGAAAACTACTTTTTGTATTAGTTGTGTAACATGCAGTTTAGATGTCAGTTTACTTGTGTGATCCTCTTGGAGCAGAGTTAAGGCTCTTGTGGTCACCTAAGTGAGAATCAATGCCTTGTTAAGTGCAACCTTAATTCTGATTTTCCTGAGTGGTTGCCATGTTAGTCTGTATCAGTAAAAAGAACAAGGAGTACTTGTGGCACCTTAGAGCCTAACACATTTATTTGAGCATAAGCTTTTGTGGGCTAAAACCCACTTCATCAGATGCATGCTGATGCATACTTTGTTAGTCTGTAAGGTGCCACAAATACCTCGTTCGTTCTTCTGATTTTCCTGGCTTCTAACTCTGAAACATTTTAATTCAGATATTCCTCAAAGATAATAAACAGAACTTGGTTCACCTCAGTGGGACTTCTGTGCACGGGGAAGCATAAGGCCATAAATCTGGATATTTAAAATGTTAACTGGAACTTGATACTCTTGTAGCCTTATATTTTGCGTCCCTTTAAAATCTTTTATCTTTTTTGCAGGGATATGGTAAAGCAGATCATGCAGTGGCCGTAGAAATACTGAAAAAAGTATACCAAGACTATGAAATCACTTGGTCAGATGACAAGAAATGAAAAACTACTCTAGAATCTGAGATACAAAGCAGTTTGCACTGTAGCTGTTGATATAGTATTGAAGTCTACATTGTGTTCAAATAAATCACTGTTAGCTTTATCTGAATAAAAAGATTTGTGTGTTCTCTATCCTTTAGAAATTGGAATTAAATCTTACTGAGGAAAACAGAAAGCAGCATAAATGCTGACAAGGTTAAAAGTATAATACGAAAGAATTTGAAGAGCAACTAGCTCAAGACACAAACAATCAGCAAAATAATTTAAATACAGCTGAGGTAGGCAGTCTGTCAGTCAGTAGGGCTACTGGACAACCCAGTGCTAAAGGAGTACTTAAGCAGGACAAGGCTGTTGCAGAGAAGCTCTAGCAATAAAGACAGATGCAAAGAATGCATTTAGCAATGTTTCTCAAACAGGGGTCCCTGAGAGTACACCAGGGGGTCCATAGGCCAAGCTGAAAAACTCCTCCCCCTCGCTCTCAGCATGCTGAGGAACAGGCTTCCTACCTGCCCTGGCTCCACACTACTCCCAGAAGCAGCCAGCATGTATGCCCATAGGAGAGAGAGAGGAGCAGGGGGTCTCAGCGTGCTGCCTCCGCCCTGAGCACTGACTCTGCAGCACCTATTGGCCAGAAACTGCAGCAAATGAGCGCTGCAGGGGCAGTGCCTGCAGGCAGGGGCAGCATGCAGAGATCCCCTGGCTTCCCCGCCCAGGAGCCACTGTCAGATGGATGGACCAGTCACTTTTCAAAGCTTCACCCCCTCCCACACCTGAACTCCACCCCCGGAGCCTGCATCCCACCCAAACTCTCTCCCAGAGCTCACACCCTAACCTCCTGCCCCAGCCTAGTGAAAGTTAGTGAGGGTGGGGAAGAGGAAGCAGAGGGCAGGGCCTCGGAGAAGGGGTGGAGCAGTGGTGTGGCCTCAGGGAAGGGGGGCAGGGCAAGGCTGAACAGGGGGACTGGGGGTCCCTGAAAAATTTTAAATCAGAAGGGGGGTCCTTGGGTTGCTAAAGTTTGAGAACTGCTGCTCTAGAGTATTTGGGGCTCATTGTCACTCATGAGCCTTCTTTTTAGGTAACAAATCTCTACTGTCACTTCAATCTGAGGCAGTTCCTCAGAAGATTTTGGAACAAATTGATAAACAGTAATAAGTTAGCAGGCCCAGATGGTATTTACCTAAGTTCCCTGTAAGCTGCATGGCCATGCAGCAGCCTTTTCAACGCTGCGCAGGTGCTCAGGGAACCTGCCCAGGGACCTGCCGCTCCAGGAGGAGGAGCGGCCCTCCCCCAGACCCCAACCTGCCACAGCTGGGGTGGCCCTCATCCCAAGACCAAACTATGCCGCAGCCTGGACTTGCCATGGCTGGGGTGCCCCTACCCTGGCCAGGGTGGCACATCATGCTCTGGCCCCAGCTGTGGCCGGGGCAGCTCAGCGCGAACCCAGGTGGTCTGGCTCCAGCTTGCCACTAGCATGGGCCTGGCCCAGACCGGACCTGTCGTAGGGCACCCCTTCCTGAACCCAGCCCTGGACCTGTCGCAGCTCCCTGAACCTAGTTCCAGCCAGACCTGCAGGGGCCAGCGGAGGGGTGCCTATCCTGTAGCCCCAGCCCGGAGCTGCCACGGCAGAGAGGCGCCTCTCTCCTGCCAGTCCAGGTGCTACTATGGGGAGAGAGGGCTGGGGGGAGTCCTCTTTCCCTGCCATAGCCCAGGAGCACCCTCCTGCACCCCAGAGCCCACGCCTCCAGACACAGCCCTCACTCCCTGCAGCCCAACCCTCTGCCCCAGCCCTGAGACCCCTCCCACACTTTGAACCCCTCAGTCCCACCCCGACCACATGAATTTTGTTATGTGTCACATATCCCCTCCATATTTGTACACACAATAAAATTCATTCCACACATGGGTAGGAAAAATTAGAGGGAACACTAGTATTCACCCAGGAGTTCTGAAGGAACACAACTATGAAATTGCAGAACTATTAACTGTGGTCTGTAACCTGTTGCTTAAATCAGCCTCTGTACCACATGATTGAGAGTAGCTAATATAATGCTGGTTTTTTAAAAAGGTTCTAGAGGTGAGTGATTCTGGTAATTACAGGCCTGTAAGCCTAATTTCAGTATCAGGTAAACTGGTTGAAACAACTAAAGAACAGCATTATTAGACACAAAGATGAATATGATATGTTGGGATAGAGTCAACACAGTAAAAAGCAACAAAGAGTCCTGTGGCACCTAAATAGACTAACAGAAGTATTGGAGCATAAGCTTTCGTGGGTGAATACCCACTTCGTCAGATGCATGTAATGGAAATTTCCAGAGGCAAGTATAAATATGCAGGCCAGAATCAATCTGGAGATAACGAGGTTAGATCAATCAGGGAGGATGATGCCTTCTTCCAGCAGTTGAGGTGTGAACTCCTCAAGGGCCTCATCCACCCTTACAACTCTCCATTCCATACAGACTATGGCCCATAACATTCTCTTTCTACCATTAAGCTCACTATGTTTCCTTCCTCTTCAAATTTCTATACTTACTTCCCCTCCTCCATGGCATTAAGTTTATATTTTTTGTCCTAGCCTTCAAGGGCTTACATATCTCTACATTGGATTTCATCTGAAGTCTTCTCTTATTGCATCTTTCCCCATCCCTTCCTATGGTAGTGATGTTATCCTTAATTCCCTGTTAACTAACATATCCCATAATCTTCTCAGTATTTTTCTTCCACGCTGTTCCTCTCCACAGAATGCCCTACTATTACCCACACAATTTAAGGCTCTCATCTGCTACCCGTCCTCGTGGATACTCAGGGACAAGGGACTCAACTTATCCCTCTGTAGGCTCAGGGCTCTATGGGTCTGCAGAGCTTTTTCCCAGTGAAAGAACATTCACAACAAACACCACATCAATGGCATACACATGCCAAGCATCTAATGCTCACCACTCCCAACAACAACAGACAGACATCTCTTGATGGCCAGTCAGGATCCGCTCTCATCCAGGGCTCTGGGTTCTGCACAATATGGTCATGCAGGGGTTAAAAGTCCTGGCAATTTTGGTCTTGGATTGCATCCCGGAATTGAGTTCCAACAAGCTTATTTTCTGACCCTCATTATAGTTAAAATGAGAGTTCTTCTTATCAATACCGTAATCAATTATTTTACTCAAAGCATGACTATATACTAAATCTAACCAATCATAACCCCTAATGGACTAAAACAATTTTTCTAGCAAAACAAAACCTGATGCTTTTGCTGATAAGTAGAAATTAAGTTCTAACAAGAAACCCAGACAGGCACCCAGTAAGAAACTTGCAGAAACTCAAGGTTACTTTATCCATACTCCCTTCTATTCCCATGAATCTGTTATTCTAATTTAACTATCCCTGTTAGCAATGCAGCTGATATTTTTCTGTCTACACCAAAGCCGAATACTCCTGATTTTATAGTTATATTTCCAATTTATGGTGGCTGAGCATACAAGATGGTTGCAAGTTATGCTAAGTCCATATGCTGTGAGTCATGTCAAGTCCAGACCGCTCGTTACACTACTATCTGTCAACATAATTCCTTTGTTCTTAAAATCTCCCCTGAAGACTACATCTGTATTGCCTACAAGTAGTAAATCAATAATGTAAATATAGTTAAATCCTTGTTATTCCCTCTGCTAGGATTCTTGATTCATCCTCTACTTGTGGTATCCAAGAGATAAGTTTTCTGCTACAAGATCCATTTTCTATCTATCTGTTTGGCAGCCTATGTGAAATGCATGGTTGCCTCAGCCCAGTGTCCACTATACAGGTGTCCACATCACACAAAAAAAAGCTACCATGGCTGCCAGTGTTAGTGGAGAGGCCATGATGCCAATTAGCCACTTGTAGTCAGAATCCCACATCTTAATTCTGGACAGCACAAAGCTAGCACTTGTGAATTAACTAATAATAATTAGTTGAGGTCACGATAATACAGATCCCAGCTTTGATTTCCCTACAGGGATTATGACTACAGAACATGTTTCCATGCCAATGTGTCTAGTAATCAAGAATGGGGTAAGAAAACCAGAACTGTTTCTAAATAGAACATTTTCCAGTGAGCATTCCCTTATGCATCTTCCCTTTGTTTTTGCCCTAAACTTTTCAACAGAAAAAGATAACTATAAGTGCTGCTGTTGTACTGCCTCACTGGTTCCTGTGCATAAAGTTGGACTGATTGATGGTCTCAGTTCCTGTAATCAGCAAATACTCTCTTCAAAGAAAGACCATCAGATAAGGCAAACTCTTTCACAGAAACAAAGTCTTTAAAACTCACTTTCCTGAGAGAATTGGAGAGGATTGTTATAAGTCTTCCTGCAGTACTGATTTACTGGAAAGACAAAGCCAGACCGGATTTCTGATCATACAAGTCACACTTCCAAAACGTGAGGGTGGAGTTGGGATGAGTTCTGGGAATGGGGAGACGAGACAGAGATGTTGGGCTGCAATCTAGTTTGCACACACAGGAAATTATAGATGGCTCAGTGGTGCATCGTGCTCCTACAAAGGGGACTTGAGGGGATAGAATCCAGAGGTTTCTTCCCACCCATCTAGTAGCAAAGAGCGTATGGGAGTGTGGGGAGGTGGGGGGTTGTGATGTGGTGTATAGGGAACACTGATTACTTGCATTCCTCACTTAGCCAAAAGAAGGGGGTAGGAAAGAGGCTATTAATTCCAGATTTTTAAAAGATGATTTAGAACTAGTCTATAGGGTTGTAATGATTTGACAGTTGGGGGAAGCAGTAGTGTCACTTCTCGTCTAAGGGTGTGCACGGGTTAGCTTGAATCCAGCTAGCCTAGGTAGCAATAGCACTGAAGACAGTGCATAGCGGGCTAGTGAGCCAAGTACATACGCAGGGTTCGTGCCAGGCTTGTACTTCCCGTCTTCAGCATGGGTAGTACAAGCCTGACATTGACCCTGGGTATTTACTTGGCTTGCTAGCCTGCTCTGCACTGTTTTCACTGCTATTGTTATCTATGTCAGGTGGATTCAAGCAAGTTCAGGTAGGCCAGCCCGTGCAAGGCTTTTGCTATGCAGACTTACCCAGAAGGGGAAGAACGATACTTGTGATAAATGAAGAGGGAAGTAGCTCCCTTTTATGGACACCCAGCCAGCCAGTTAGCTATAAAATCCCTGTTAGTAGCTGTTCTCTACTGGCTTTACCTGTAAAGGGTTAAAAAGTCCATAGGTAAAAGGAAGGGAGTGTGCACCTGACCAAACGAGCCAATGGGAAGGCTAGAATTTTTTTTAAAATTCCCCTTTGTCTATCTCTCTGTTGTTCTCCTGAGGAGAGATAGGGCTGGAACTATGCTGTATGAGCGGGCGCCAGGTATGAAAAACCATCAAATCATACCTAGAAACTATTCATTTGAAACCCCAGATATGTAAGTAGATCAGGAAATGTCTAGGAAGACGTGATTAAATTTATCTCTTTTACTTCTTTATGGCTTGTGGATTCCTCTGTGCTAACCCCGGGTGCTTTTGTTTTGCTTGTAACCTTTAAGCTAGACCTCAAGAAAACCATTCTTGATGCTTAATTATTGTATTTGCTCTTTTTAGATCTAGAAATAGCCCAAGTTCTAGATGTATTTTCTTTGTTTGTTTTTAATAAAATTTACCTTTTTTGAAGAACAGGATTGGTTTTTTGTGCCCTAAGAGGTTTGTGCACAGGTTGTTTAATTAGCTGGTGGCAACAGCTGATTTCCTTTGTTTTCTTTCTCAGCTTGAGGGTGTGTGTGTGAAGGGGCTTGAGGGTACCCCACAGGAAGGAATTCCCAAGTGCACCATCCTGGGTTTCCAAAGGGGTTTTTTGCACTTGGTGGTGGCATTTATCCATCCAAGGACAGAGGAAAAACTCCCAAGGTTACAGCTTAATACAACCCTGGAGTGGCCAGTATTAATTTTTAGAATCCTTGGGAGCCCCTACCTTCTGCACTCAAATTGTCAGAGTGGGGAATCAGCCTTGACATTGTGTTAAAGGTGGGATCATCTTGAACCAGAAGCACAGACCTCAGGATTTTAAAAGGACACATTTTTCCTTTTGGCAGCCTGCAAAGTCAGGGAGGTTTGTTTTCTTTCTTTCTTCCTTTCCTTTCCTGCCTGAGGGGGAATAGGCACAAAAATGGTTCAGTCTGCAAAGCCAGGGTGTCCAACAAGCAATTTTTTTTTCTAGCTTTGTGGCAACTAAATAGCTAGGCTACAGTAGGGCAGCCCTGTGCATGAGGTTGCAGTCGGGCACTCAATCCTTAGAGCAACCAGTCTTCCCAAAGCAGCACTCCATGGAGAAGACAGACCCAGATCAAGCCCAGACATCCTGCTCTATAACAGAAATGCAGAAAGGGGATGGGGGAACGGAGACTTCCCAGAAGGGAAGGGTCAGCCCTCCCCAACCCGAGATCCTGGTGCCAGGATGGAGGGATGTCTTTAGCCCAGGCCGAGTTCTAACTGTGGAAGAAAGGAATTTCTTCTAAAAGATGAAGCACTTGAAATCAGAGAAGACACGCTTGAAGGTGGAAGTAGAGGAGAGGAGGGAGGACGAAGGGCTTGGAGGTGGAAATGAAGCTGAAGCACTTGGAGCTGGAGAATACTAAGCTGGATCAATCAGGTAGCCCTAAAAATCCTTCTCTACTGCTCCCCATTCCAAGAAAATCCCCTCCAGACCAGTATATGGTGGAGCTGAGGCCACCAGTCGGTGGACTCTTAGCAAAGGTGGCAGCTGAAATGCCTAAAGAACACATGAACGAGTACGAACTTTTTAAAACAAAAGACCAGAATTAGGATGGGGCTAACTCCTGAGCATGCCCTTCGGTGGTTCAGAGCCCAAAGGTGGAAACCAGACGTGGCATTTTCCCAACATGCCTACCACATTGTAAAAAATTGGGATGCCTGGGTATGAGGAGCAAATGTTAAATCTTTGGAAGATCTGTCTGTCCTAATACAAATGGAGCAGTTCTTAGAGGGTGTTCCTGAGGAAATAGACAGGTACTTCCTAGATTGGAAGCCCAAAACTGTAATTGAGGTGCGGAAGATCAGAGCCAAATGGGTGGAGGTGGCAGAGAAGAAGAAATCTAATAGCAGTTGCTGCGGATACCAGACAGGGCAACCCAAGACAACACCCCACCATCGGAGTCAGCCCAAGGCCCCACCTCACAAGAAGAAGCCTTCCACACAGCCAGGGAAACCCCAGATGCCCTCTCGTCCTACCACCCTACTCTCCAACCACCCACCTCGCCCCAGCCCACAGTCAGTTGGACGATGCTTTAAATGTAACGAGCTGGGACATGTGAAGGCCAACTGCCCCAAGAGCACCAGACTGCAACTCATCACCCTGGGGTCCCACCGAGAGCCTTCAGGCCCCATCTCACAAATACCCCCAGAGCAAAGGGAAACTGTGTCAGCGGGAGGAAGATTACTGTGTGGAGAGACACTGGAGCACAGCACAGGTGTCAGCTATCCACCAATCCCTGGTGAACCCCAAATCCATCAACCCAGAGGCCCGAGTGATGGTGCAACCCTTTAAGGCCAACTTTTTAAACTTGCCTACCGCCAAGATGCCTGTCCAGTACAAGGACTGGTCAGGAATATGGACTTTTGCAGTCTATGATGATTATCCCATTTCCATGCTACTGGGAGAAGACTTAGACAACCACGTGAGACTAACAAAAAGGATGGGAATGGTCACCCGCAGCCAGGCTAAACAGGCCTCCACACCTAACTCCATTCCTGAGCCTCCTAGAAGAACCCAATCTGTGTCCCCTGATACCACAGGCCCGGGGACCCAGCCAGAGGTGGTGGAACCAGACCCCAGACCAAAGTCTATGGCTGCAGTTGTAAAACCAGTTCCTGGAACCCAGCCAGAACCAGTCCAAGGATCGGAACTGGCGGAGCAGTCAGCACCAGAGCCTCTGCTTGCAACCCCACAAGATTCAGGGGAGCCAGCACCAAAGGGCGCCACAGAGCCTGCACCTGCAGCAGCAGCTAAACTGGCGCAAAAAACTCAACTGGAGCATGAAATATGACCAAGTGCACCAGCAAAGAGCAGTTTACAATAGATGGAGACACCCCCATCACCTGCATTGCTTCCATTGGGACCGAGCTCAAGTCCCAACCCAGCAAGAAACTAATGTCTCCAGCATCAAGGGAGCAGTTCCAGGCATAGCAGGAAGCGGATAAACGCCTCAAGGGAGCTTGGACGGTGGCATGGAATGACCCATCCAAGGACAGAGAAAAGCTGTAACCTTGGGAGTTTAATACAAGCCTGGAGTAGCCAGTATTAATTTTTAGAATCCTTATGGGCCCCCACTGTTGTATCCTTGGGGGCAGCTGGTTTAGGAAGAAATCACTTGAGGCCAGACAGCAGACAGCTAACAAAACTACCATTTATTTACAGACACAGAGCTCACCTAACCGGCCAAAGCTGGCTGGGCTATCCCCTAATAATCTAACTCAGTTGCCATAGGAACAAAAACTATGACAACCAAATACACAACACCCACCTTCTGCACTCCAAGTGCCAGAATGGGGAATCAGCCTTGACAATACCCATCTTCAAACCTCAGACTTACCTTCAAAACCAATGGCCAAATCCATCACCCTTAAAGTA
Organism: Mauremys reevesii; assembly: GCF_016161935.1. NCBI lineage: Eukaryota > Metazoa > Chordata > Testudines > Geoemydidae > Mauremys > Mauremys reevesii. Next base: position 46,584,181 of record NC_052630.1, on the reverse strand, counting down.
TGTGACTGTTGCTGCTGACTTTAGCAGGAGTAGGATCATGGACAATAAAACATAAGGAAAGTGAATGGGGAATTTAGAAGCTCCAGAGTTGTTTTTGCTGGTTTCATCTCAAACAAATGACCTAAATGGATTATCTTCTTTATCTACCTTTGGGCCATGATATGGAAAGGGGAAATTAATTATACTATGTCAATTCTCCTGTTTTGTAGTTGCCTCTAGTGCCTGTGGTATAGCGCTAATGAAACCTCCAAGTATAAAGCCTTAAAAGGTCTGATATATAAAAACCTCAAGGATGTTTCAAGAAGCTGTAGCTAAGAAGAAAGTGAGGAAATTAAGCAAAGGAAAATTCATGCTGAACATCAGGAAAAAACAACAGTGGGTTCTGATAGTGAAGTATATTTTGAAAAGGATGTGGGGAAAGCTACATTGCATGACTAGTGACATTTAAAATGTGGGAGAATACAGCAGTAAGGCAGCTCAAGGTCTGCAGTAATTGGCTATTAGGAAATACCTTGTGTATATTGCAAGACACAAGTTCAAAAGCTAAATGCATTCGACTATCTGAGCATTGCACTAGAAACCTAAGAACTAGGCTGCCATGGCTTATTGTCGCCGGAGGGTGGCTTTCTTTTATATATATTAATTTTTTTCTAAAAGAAGTCTTCTGGGCACATGAGTGGGAAGAATTAGGCAACTCTTCCATTACGGAAAAAAGTTCCTTGCAGAAGGATACAATAAAGTAGTAGACGGTTATAAGCATCTTTTCATCAACAGAACACATCTAGGATTAACCTTCTTGCGTATCGTTCTCCCAGTGCAAATGGATTGCACTCCCTTAGCTCAGACTTTTGACTCCCTGAGGCAATAGTAAAGTGAGCGACACACACTGGTCATTATTGCACACAACCAGTTGTGACTCAGATTGGAAAACAGTAGCAATGCTCTGCCAACCTTTGTCCACAGCCTCCCTCTATGCCCAAACAAGTTGCCATTAAAAGTAGATTGAGCAGATTTTATAAGGTAATCACCCTTCTGTGCTTTGGCCAGTAGTGTAAATATCAACATTATACATAGGGCTCTTCGTTTTCAGCTTTTTGTTTTAATTTGCCAGGAATTTATCAGTGTTTATTCAAAATTTAAAAAACAGTGAAAAATGGGTAAAAGCTGAAAATGAAGGGCAGCGGGTGGTGGGAGAGGGGTGCTCAGTACTCATAGTCTGCTGGGAGCAGGTGGTCTCAGCAGCGCGGGCCTGGACCCCTGCCTGTTTTCCTCCCTCACTGTGAAGAGGAAGATGGTGCCAGGATGAGGGGCCATGGAATGTGAAAGCTCCACTCCATGAGTACTAGACCCTTTGCCAGACAGAGCCCCCTCCCAATCCTAAGCCTTCAACATGGCCCCAGGGCACAGAGCCCTACTTGCTTCACTTGCCAGACAGAGTCCCCTCCTGACTCCACCAGTAATCAGAAGATGCAGCCTTCCACTCTCCTCCTGACCCCTGCCTGTCAGCCAGGGAAAGCAGATAGGGCCCTGCTGAAGAGCCAGGGTCAGGAGCGGCTTTGTCCAGAGGGGGCCAGTACTCAGTGCAGTCTTCTGGTCCCCTCCGAACACCAGCCTTTCAGACCCTGTCCGCTTCTTCGGTGCAATGGGGGAGCGAGATGGGTAGGGAGCTCAGATAGCCCAACCACTGCGCTTAGGACAGAATGTGAAGACCACACTAGAGACTTTTAGGTAGATAGGATGTAAGTTTGTAGTTTGAGTAGGATATTTACAAGTTTTAAATCAAGCCCAGGTGAGGGTTGATTGCTAGCAATTACCATATGATGACCCTTCAGTGGCCTACATTAAATGAATTGGTTTCAGTCCAGTCCTTAGTGGACCAGTGTCACTGCCACAATCAGAGTATTAACCACCACCCTTGGTGGGCAGCCTCAGCAGACAGGCCAAGAACTGAATTAGAATGGAAGCCGAGTTCCCTTACCTGTAGAGGTGGTCCCTGTAGAGCAGAGAGGAGGTAGATGGATGAAGCAAGTTGCACTGCTGCTTTCTCTGTTATACCTGTTTTATGACAGAGAATTTAAGAGTGCCTCGCCTTGTCAATTTGGCACCTTCTGACAACACTTATAAAAACTCTTATGAAAAAAGCAAATATATACAATTATATAGTGAAAATGAATTCTTCACCTTTTTCTCCCACTCACACAAAGGAGGAAAAGGCAACCTGACCTATAAGACATTTCAGAACAACTCAACAGATAAAAAGGCAGAGGAACATGTGGCTATAAATCTCATCTTTATTAAGATATTTAACAGGCACAATGGGGAATGAATGGATTAACTGGAAATCTTAAAGGTCATTTCAATAATGTACCGCATCAGTCCTTCATCGATAACTTTGACAGTTCTAGTCCTGAACACATTCCTCTCTTCAATGAATTTTTCAAAGATATGCACACCACCTCCCACCCCAAAATAATGTGCTTTGCTAGCCAAATACATGCGGCCATTTTTATCCAACAGTTTAGAAATTGTATCATGCAAAGCACTGTAGTAGTCAGGATTGTAGATGGTCTCTGATGTGAGAATAAGGTCATACTTTGAAAAGGGTTTGTTGCCATTTAACAGGAGTTGGCTAAACTCAGTCCATTCTCCAGAAAAAAATCTGCACTTAGACATTAGAGCTGGTATGAAGTCTGCTTTTTTGTGCCTCTTAGAAGGAGGTTCACTAATTCCGCCATCACCACCACCATCAGTCCAGTTAGCCACTACATTAGGCAAGGTTATTTCATCAATCACAGTGCGGTTATAGTCCTGAAAGTGGACTTTTTCAGCTTTTCTCTTTAATGCAAGTATTCCCAGCAGCCCAGCCCCACAACCAAGATCCAAGACTGTCTTGTTGATAAACTGCATTTCAGCCTCTGACAAATAATCCATGAGATCAAAAGTGCATTCCCATATTTTCAGCCCTCCTTCATAGATGCCTGTGATAAGATCAGAGTGAGAAGAAATACTTTTAGACACTATGTCTTCTTCATGGGAGTCATTTGAAAGGGTCATTTCCACCACAGAAATATTTACATAGTATAGGCCCTGTACAGTGTCCATAACTTTATTTTCTAATACTTTGCTGAAATCTTCAGGAATATTATGCTCTTTGGCAACTTTAAAGCCGGCTCGTTTCTTTGGCAGCACCTGGACCTGGCTTTTATCAGGGCTACAGTTTGCTACTGGATCTGTAGTTTTGGGTGTTGCCTCACGTGCACACAGAGACTCCTTGTGCACAACATTTTCTTCTGATGAAATTTCTTTGCTCTTTTCTGTAGATCCGCCTGGATTCAAAGAAGCCTGTGCAGATTCCAGCTGCAAGGCTGTATTACCAAGAGTCTGAAGTTCATTTTCTGCTTTCTCTTCAATAGAGAAGTTAAACTGAAAAGCCATTTTCCTATGAAGTATGAAAAAAGTAAATCACAGCTTATATCCAAAGTTACAACCGGGCAGACACTCATCCAATAATATTGTTAATATAAATGTGATTTTTCTTCTATGGCTTGTGCAGATAAGAACTTGTTCCCTGGCTGTAAGACTGCTCTGCCATAGTTAAAAGCTGTCTGCAAAGATCTTTACATTAGTCATCACTATGAAAGCCTCTACTTTGCAGGTATAATGTCCACTTTCTCTGCAAATTCATCTGTTGAATTCTACAAAAAGAGAATATATGTCAAATATCACATTTCATTAAATTGAAAGATAAATACTTTGCACTTGTATCTATCCAAAGGACAACATAAGTTACAAATATTATCTAATGCCACCTTGTAACATCTCTTTGAGGTAAGCAATTTTTACTATTCCCATTTCACAGAGGAGAAAACAAAAGACAATTAAGGGATTTGTGAAAGGTAATTCAGGAAGTGAATGGCAGAGTTGAGTAACGTCTGGTCTCCTGAATAATTTAATCTTGTGTTTTAGTCACAGCCTTCCTCCCTGCAAAGCACACCGACAAGTTCAAGAAGATATAAATTGCTTGCCTACAGGAAACTAAAATTTAAAATTTGATTGTCCGACAAGAAAATGTGATTGTTCCAAATTTCAGACTGTGGGCTCATTCTCGTCTGTAAATTAAAAGATTGTTGCTCGGCATTCTACTTGCTCTATTTTGAACTACTATGCCGGGTTTCTCCTGTTCTTTTTCAGGGCATCTGATTTTCACTTAGTATGTTTGGTTTTGTTCTCATTTTACAATAAAAGTGACACCATCAGTCAGAAACGGTGCCAGAAATGAGACAATTTCTAATCTGAATAAGAATTCTAATATCTAAATAATATTATGGCTCATATGCATACCCATCTAGTTTGAAAACTAGATCCAGCCACACAGACTAGCACTACTCTAGTTCTCCACTAGCACTGCCTGCAGTAGGGTGACCAGATGTCCCAATTTTTTAGGGACAGTCACTATTTTGGGGTCTTTCTCATATAAGCTCCTATTACCCCTCAGCCCCGTCCCAATTTTTCACACTTGCTGTCTGGTTGCCTTAGCCTGCAGCTGCACGAATTCTGCACACATTTCACCCCATGCTTAATCTTACTCCTGTGAGCAATCCCACTGCTTTGGGGGGTTCTTGTCTTTAATGGAGGCCAACAATCTTGTGAGCAGAGTTTAGTAAGTGCATAAATGTTTGCAGAATTGGGGCCTAGGGCTCTGTTCTTCTCACATTACTATTTGTGCTACAGTAGCCTCTAGAGTCTAAGATTGTGGCCCCATTGTGCTGGGCACTGTACATGTAGAGCAAGAGACCGTTTGTCCTGAAGAATTTGCAATCTCTAAAGAGACCAGACACAAGATGAGAGGGGGAAAAGAGGCAGAGAGAGCAGGGGTGTGACTTGCCCAGACGCTCAACAGACCAATGGCACAGCTGGGAACAGATGCCATGTCTCCCGGTGCCCACTCCCCTGCTCCATCTGCTGCTTCCCCAGAACAAATCTGTCCCTGTCCCACTCCCTTGTCCCTGGCTGGCTGGGGGGAGGGGGTCACTCACCCTGACCCGGGCCCCCCTTGTCCCTGGCTGGCTGGGGGGAGGGGGTCACTCACCCTGACCCGGGCCCTGGCTGGCTGGGGGGAGGGGATCACTCACCCTGACCCGGGCCCCCCCTTGTCCCTGGCTGGCTGGGGGGGAGGGGGTCACTCACCCTGCCCGGGACCTGGCTGGCTGGGGGGAGGGGATCACTCACCCTGCCCGGGACCTGGCTGGCTGGGGGGAGGGGGTCACTCACCCTGACCCGGGCCCTGGCTGGCTGGGGGGGAGGGGGTCACTCACCCTGACCCGGGCCCTGGCTGGCTGGGGGGAGGGGGTCACTCACCCTGACCCGGGCCCCCCCTTGTCCCTGGCTGGCTGGGGGGAGGGGGTCACTCACCCTGCCCGGGCCCTGGCTGGCTGGGGGGAGGGGGTCACTCACCCTGCCCGGGCCCTGGCTGGCTGGGGGGAGGGGGTCACTCACCCTGACCCGGGCCCCCCTTGTCCCTGGCTGGCTGGGGGGAGGGGATCACTCACCCTGCCCGGGACCTGGCTGGCTGGGGGGAGGGGGTCACTCACGCTGCCCCGGGACCTGGCTGGCTGGGGGGAGGGGGTCACTCACCCTGCCCGGGCCCTGGCTGGCTGGGGGGAGGGGGTCACTCACCCTGACCCGGGCCCTGGCTGGCTGGGGGGAGGGGGTCACTCACCCTGCCCGGGCCCTGGCTGGCTGGGGGGAGGGGGTCACTCACGCTGCCCCGGGGTCCCCGCGGCCCTAGCGCGCACGGCTACATACAGCCCCTACCGGCCCTTCCCGCCCTGTGCCGGCCCGGCCGCCTCACTGCGCCGCGCGCTCGGCCCGGCCCCTCCCCACACGGCGCGGCGCCTGCCGCGGGGGCTGCTGGGAGAGCGCGAGCCGCGCCGTGGCTGCCGCTGGCGGGACGGAGCCGGGCCGGGCCATGTCCCCGGCGGACCCCGAGCTGCTGCTGCGGGAGCTGGGCGGCTGGGACGGGGCGCTCTGCCGCCGGGAGCTGCCCTGCGTCCTGCCCCGCCTGCTCATATCCTTCCGCGGGGCCCCGGCGTGTCAGTGGGGCGCGGCTGGGCGCTGCAGGGTGTCAGGGGGGCAGGAATGGGGCTGTGAGTGCTGTGGGGGTGTTAGTGGAGCAGCTGGCAGCGGTGGGGCACTGGGGGGTGGGGCTGAGGTGCTGCAGGGTGTCACTGGGGCTGAGGCTCTGTGGGGTGCCCCTAGGATGGGGCTCTGTAGGGTGTCACTGGGGTGCTGCAGGGTGTCACTGCAGTGAGGGTGGGATGCAGGGCTAGAGCCAGAGCACTGGGGGTTGTCGCTGGGGCCAGGGTGCTGTGGGGTGTTGCTGGGACAGGAATGGAACTGGTGTCAGGTGCTGATGGGGTGGCACAGGGGCAGAGTTGTGGGTGTTGGGGGTAGGGATAGGGTGGGTGTCTGCACTGATGTAGCTGTTGGGTGGCATTGGGACAGTCATAAGGTTGATGGGTTAATGCAGGGTCTCCATTGCCCAGCACTGTTGGTTTCCGACTGCCAGGCACCCATCACTGTGTGCAGCCTATAGCCTTTCTTACCCTGTTCTCCAACCTTAGCTACCAGTTGTCGCTCGGTTTCTCTGACTTCCTCCCTACTCCCATTGCTGTGTATTGTGTTTAGTTTTTGTACACTTATCCCACTGACCCCTCAAACTGTTAAGCCCCTTCAGGGCTCTGGATGAGTGCGGGACTCCCCCTCGCAGAGCGGCTTTCGGGGCCATGGCTTTTCAGTTTAACTTTTCTAAAGATGAGGTTACCAAAATAAAAATAACAGAGTATCCCAGAGTTCTGAAAATAAAGAACATGTGGGCCTGGTTAGCAAATGTAACAGCAGTGCAGTAAAGTGAAAATTCAATTTTAAAATAATTCAGTATTCCAAAGGGGTAAATTTGAAATGTAGCAACCCTGAATTCTAATAATCCTCTTAAAATAACACACTTTACAAGAATAAACATGTAAAAGGAAAACTGCAGTGAAAAGAAGATTCTGATCCTGACACTGAATTATAAAAGATGAGTAAAAAGTTATGAGCACCAACTTTTAGTTATTTAAAATTATTGAATGTTAATTTTCTATGTAGAGAGACAAGGTGGGTGAGGTAATATCTTTTGTTGGACCAACTTCTGTTGATGACAGAGACAAGTCTTTGAGTGCCACAGAGCTGTTCTTCAGGTCTGGGAAAGGAACTGCCAGCCTAAACAGCAAAATGCAAGGTGGAACAGATTGTTCAGCATAAGTAGTTAGCACATATTGTAAGGGACCATTCAAGGTAGAGTGGCTTGTTTACTCTTCTGCAGTCATAGGACAAAAGAGGGGGTTTATAGGTTACAGATTGTTGTAATAAATTGTAAATCCACAGTCTCTCTCTTGGGTCCCTGATTTTTTGAAAGCATTGTGCAGGTTTCTTTTGAGAATGAGGACATAAGTCAGCAGACAGAGTGAACGCTTTGTGAAAAGTGTTCACCCACAGGGGCTATAGGGTGTTTTTGCTGCTGGGAGTTCCTTTATCAGACCTGAAGAACCTGTGACTCAAAAGCTTGTCTCCAACAGGAGTTGGTCCAATAAAGATATTACCTCACCTGCCTTGTCTCTCTAATATCCTGGAAACATTACACGAGTACAACTACACTGCATGCTATCTTTTATGTAGACAATCTGATTAACAGTAGGATAGAGAGTGCTGTTACTGGAATACATTGGAAAGTAGGAATAATTCAAAATTATAAACAACATTCTATTCATTTTTGTATTTGATTAAAGTAGTTAAGTAACTTTTTTTTGCACTAATTCACTTTGAATAAGATATGTGTGTATATAGTTACATTTATATTGGTCCTAATCTTGCAAGCATTTAAACACATGGTGGATGCTACTATGGAAATAGTGCCGTTGATTTACCACATCCTTTTAAGTGTTTGCAGAACTGGAGTCGTAGCAACTTCCATAGTAGGATTAGTCTGTACATATTTGGGTTTCTTTTCTTTAACATTTTTACTCGGTGTATCAAAATTCTGACGACTGAACCGAGCGTATTCGTAAGTTATAACTTTATTTGGTGTTACAGTGCCTCTTCCCTATAAGTCGTTTTGTATTACAATTATTGTACTGTAGTCCCTGTGTTAATTACAAATACTTTTACAAAACCAAGGAAGATAATGTTATAAGACAGTCTTCAATAATCACAGACATTCTGAACAACTTAAAAACAAAAAGAGAAATAGATTCATATGTGTGTATGAAGATCTTGTTTTTCCTTTTGGGCCATTGATAATTGCTAGGGTATTTATTAAAAATAGAATCTCTTTTCACTTTCTGTCTCATTTGTACACTGGTATCACAATTTGTCATCAGCATGGAAGTGGTTCTAAGCCAGGCATGGGCAAACTTTTTGGCCTGAGGGCCGCATCAGGTTTCAGAAATTGCATGGAGGGCCAGTTAGGGGAGGGAGTTGTGGTCCGGCCCCCACCTCCTATCCGCCCCTCCCCCCCAGGACTCCTGTCCCATCCGCCCCCTGTCCTCTGACTGCCCCCAGACCCTCTGCCCCTGACTGCCCCCGCCGGCCCTTCCAGTCCCCCCTCTCATTCCTGACAGCCCCCCAGGAACCCCTGCCCCATCCAACCATCCCTTCTCCCTGTCCCTTGACTGCCTCTGGAATCCCTGCCCCTGACTGTCCCCCACCGCCCCATCCAACCCCTCTTCTCATTCCTGACTGCCCCCCCCCAGGACCCCTACCCCCATTCAATCCCCTGTTCCCTGCCCTCTTACTGCCCTGACCCCTGCCCCCACAAACTCCCCAGCCCTCTATCCAACCCCCTTGCTCCCTGTCCCCTTACCGCTTCCTGGAGCACCGGTGGCTGGCGGCACTACAGCTGCGCTGCCTGGCTGGAGCCAGCCACGCCGTCAGCACCGCACAGTGTAGAGCACTGGGTTAGGCCGGGCTCTGCAGCTGCGCTGCTCCAGAAGCTCGCAGCCCCCCCATGCCCAGAGCATTGTGCCCGCGGTGGAACAAGCTGAGACTGCGGGGGAGGGAACATCAGGGGAGGTGCTAGCCTCCCGGGGCAGGAGCTCAGGGGCCGGGCAGGAGGGTCCTGTGGGCCGGATGTGGCCGGCGGGCCGTAGTTTGCCCACCTCTGTTCTAGTCAATGTGGCCTGGTATCCTATCTATATTATATAGTGCTGTATATCAGACTGTTGCTTCCTGGGAAGGTAAAGATCCCTACATTCATGCACCTCTCCAAATGGGCATTGTTATGGGGGTGGGATTCCTTCCTTCCTTCCCTTCCTCTCAGGCTATCAATTTTATTTGTTAGGGTCACTATCCCCTTTTACCATCAGAAAGAATACTTGTGCAGTTGCAAGTATTTTTATTATAGCGGTAGTGGTATGTTTTTGATCATTTTATGGTGTTCTCCTTTACTGCAAATATTTTGCTGTAGATTCTGTATATTCAGTAAATATAGTGCTGAAGATTCTGACTGAAATGTTTCTGCCTCATATCAACCTTTCAGAATTAGAGCAAACCTTTTTCTCAAAAGTGTTACCCAAGGTATGATGTCTTCCGTAATGTGAAGAATCAAACATCAATACAATACTAAAAACCTGGTTACTACTGTCCCTGCCAGCAGGTATATGGGATCTTGGGGAACAATTACTGCACTGGTGGGGTGCAAAATAAACTTTATTAATAAAATGCAAAAACAGGGAAAATTCAATAGTGAGGGGTATGGGGTTTATTAAGGTAGACAATTGGGGAGTGGTTTCTTTTGGTGAACAGTATAGAGGGTTTCAATAGTGGGGTACAATACAGTGGGGTACAATACAGTTGGTAAACAATTAACACTGAAGTATAAAAGTAACAGGTAGCTAACAATTTCTATGTAAAAAGGTGTGTCACAGCAGCATATAACCAACTAACAGTTATGGAAAAATGTTAAATAACAAACAATTTTAGGTAAAATGTGTCACAGTGGTGTAAATGTAGAATGTGAGGTGTATCAGAGAGGAAAAAGTAACCAATGGGGTTTTGTGCTAGACTTCAGCAATACAATTGAAGTTTGACAGTAGGAGCACAGACACACAGAGAACAAGCAGGCTAGGAAGACACAGAGAACAAACAGGCTGTAAGTTTAAGCAGCAAGGGGTTTGGGAAGTTCAGAGGGTGATGCAGATGTGGGGGAAAAAGCAGCAAAAACCTTATCTACTAACTTAATCAAACGTATATAAAATGACAATCAGCTTATACAAAGTAACAAAACAGATATAGAATACAACCAGGCAATGGCTTTTTAAATCTATCTTAACCAATGACTAGGCAAAACAACAAATATCACAATTCTAAGCAAACTATAACAAGCAGCTATATGGAGCAACAAAACAACGAACTATAGCAAGGCAGGTGAGACTTACAAGCTTTACAATCTTAACAAACTATGACTTATCAAACTAAGAAAGAAAAAACAAAACCTATGGTGCACCTTATGCTATGGGGAAGTTACAGAGGGCAGAATAGTATGTGCCCAGAATACAGCTCCCAAGGCAGCCCCCAAGGAAGCTAAGGGATGGTGGCTGCAGCAGTGGATACAGCTGAAAGCAGTGAGCCCGAGGCAAAGCCCACAGGAGCAGAGCTTAGCAGTGGCACAAACTTATTTTTTAGAGTTTAAGAGAGGTTTTAAGACACAGACCAAGGTTTAGCTTGAGTCTGTGTGCTGGGGAGACAGAGCCAGCAGCTAAAATAATAAAATAAAAGTATAGAAAGTTTCACAGAGGGATTCTTACCAGCCCCCAAGGCAGCAGCAGAGGATGCAGAGAGGACTCAATTCGTTCACAATAATCAGGAGATCTCCAGGCAAAATTCATTGTTCGTGGGAAGGGAGTTTAAAAACGGGGGTACGCTCAAAAATAAAACGAGAGCGGAGAAAGGAACCCCCAGAACCCCTGGCTGATCAGACCAGGCAGCAATGCAGGAATCTTTCTGCAGTTTGATCAGAAAATGTCTGGTTATAAGGACAGACTCAGGCAGCTTCCCGCCAGTAACTCTGATTGGTTCCCCTTCTTACAGGCAGGGAAAAAACTGCAGGTAACCACAGAGGCAAGTCTAGACAGAGTCCTGTGCAATAGGTGACTCAAAAGCACATGAGGTCTATGACTCATGCCCAGGATCTTAAAAAACACAATAGGTCTTGCAGCTCTGGACATTGCCTACCCTACACCAAACCCAGGTTTAACAAGGTGATAACAGGACTAACCCTTTGAACAGGGCAGTGGTCCCACTTAGCACAAGTGGCCATCCCTTTGAGAAGGGTAATGGCTCATGTTAAACAACTTAAGGGGCCCTCCTTTTGAGAAGGGCAGAGGCCCTGGTAAACAACTTAACAGCCAGGGAAGGGCGGCCACAGGAGGAGAACAAAGACAAAATGGAGTAAGGGGACAGCTGTAAGAAACAAAATGGAGCTGTAACAGACAACTACAAGGTCTGTAGTAGTTTGTATGATAGAATTCTTGTTTTGAAATCAAGCTAATGTTTGAAATACGTTCCCTTTCACTCTAAAATGATCTCATGATTTTATATCCTGAGTCCTGCTCCTGTGATTTTTATTGTTGGTTTCAATGGCTGGAAGAGTGGGCCAATGATGTTATGTATGATGGAGTCAATAATAAAGTGAATTTTAAAAGCCTGTTTTGAGAAAAATTGACCTATTAAAACAGACGATAAGCAACTGCAGAATTACATTATTATGATTATTATTATAATTTGAGGGTGCTTCTTTGGCTAAATAAATTGCAAGGCCCAAGACCAAAGTATTTTTAGCAAATAATCTATAAGGCCAAATTAACCTAGGATATGGTCAGTCCTGACAACATGAAATACTCCCTTTTTATTATAGCTATACTGAAATTCTTAAATTAAATATTCACATTTTAAATGGAATAGAAGAGACTACAATAGGGGTTGCCTAGCTCCCATTGTCTGTAGGGGTTTAATTTCCTAGAACCCTTGCTTGTAGACAACAGGAAGTCTGTACGGGCGCCTGGTCAGTTCCTACTCCAATATTAATCATCCTCAACAGATTTTCAGAGCATAGAAAGAAACTGGTTCATAATGTGCATATCCTAAACCTTTGTAATTTCACCACATCAGCGATGCAAAGTTCTATATCTGCTTGGAAAGAACTGCTTATATCTTTCTAATTCCATGACTAACAATGCTAAGGCATCAAGACCAACCAAAAGAAAAACAAATCTTCAAAATGGCATGACCTCCAAACCTTTTCAGAATAATAAACTGCCTTTAAAACAAAACAAAACTCTCTATCACCAAAATGATTGATTTGAACCAAACTTAAGAAAAGTCTGTGCTAGGGTATGATGTAATTTTTATATAAAATTTGTAGTAATGTGAATATTGGTTAAAGTTGGAGTTGGAGGTTAAATGGGAAGCTCCTTTAAACTAACTGTAGAGAGACTCATTTCTGTGTAATTACAGAATGCATGATATCTGCCCTCATCTTAAATAGAAGTGTGACCTATGGAAACTGCAGGTTCTGACATGCAATACTTCTTGCTTCAAACAGCTAGGCTATGAAGCATAAGTGTCTGCATTCCACACCTCCATACCAAAGATAAAAGTGGATGTATGATGGGTGCCCTGGTTTTATACTGGGCATATGTTGGAGTCTAATAATACCAGTTTTATTTTAATTTGCTTTATTCTGACAGGCAATACAATTATTTGATGATTTGTTGTATGAATTATCTAGTCAAGCCAAAGGACTAACCAGCCAGAACACAGAATTATGCAAAGCGGTGAGGAATGTTTTACAGGTAAGTCTATTGAAATGAGCTGTAAGAGCAGTGGTTAGGTGATTATATGTTTTTTACCAAAACCGTGGAGAGATTTGTGAAGTGTTTGTGCCAGTAACAGCTGAATGTAAAATTCCATTCTGGATTTGTCATAGTGCAACTAGTTTGAATATGTCAGGCAGTGTCCATATATTTCTGTTGATAAAGGGTAGTTCAGCATGTGTATAAATACTTTCAGGATTGGGGCTTTAGATTGTTAGTCTTGATTTTCATCATGTTGCATTGTGAGGTTTCATGTTTATCTGTCATTGACTCTATATGATATTCCATCATCAGTCATAAAGATTCTGCTGGCCAGATTCTGCCCTTCATGACACACATGCAGTTCCATTGTATTAATTATTGTTATAAAAGTGTAACTGAGGCTAAAATTTAGCCTGCAATTGGATTTGAGTTAAAAATTTGATAGATCATGTGTAAGCCAAAATAGAATCAATTTTTTTCTCCAAGATCTGGATTGGGTCAGCAGTGCTAACAGGAATAATTAGTAGTAAAAAAAGAAAAAAAAGCAAGCAGATGTTGTTCTAAATGCTCTCAAGGAGCAGAGCCAGTATTTAGGAAGGTGCCATTTTTTTCATAATCACTTTTTAGGGTATAACTGTGCTTTGAAAGCTCTGTTAGTTGATACTGTCAATCTTGAAATAATAAATAGCTGATAAGCAGCAGACAATACAAACATGATTCTCATGTAAAGAGAATATGACATCACAGAAAAGCTGTGGTCTGAAACTGCTGCTGTCTTTTTTACAGAGCTTCATTCATCTTTCTGGCTTCCTAATACTTTTCCGTTTGCTAATGTCCTAAAAGACAGAGAACAGTTTAGCCAAATGCACAAGGGAAGAGCTGCTTTACAATTTTTGCTTTTGAATTAACCGCTGCAGTGTATTGTTATAGATTGTGCCTTCAGTGATGATGATCTCACTTGCAGACTATGGTGCAGCTGCTGGAAACTCTGACGGGTTGTGTGCGACATATCTGTACCCTGCAGGAGCCTGTGCCTCTAGAGAGTATCCGTAGCCTTCCCTCTTCCATTCTATATGTAATCAAAAACACATTTATGCATTGCAAGGTAGGTCTCTGGATTAACAGGAGAAAAAACTATTCTAGATCTAGTTATAGAGCATTTAAAAAAAATCCTTTGAGATGTGATTTTGCTTTGAAAAGTTACTTTTGTGGCTTTCCATATTTGTTGTCTCAATACTGGATCAAATGTGCTCAGTTTACAAGTATGACGATGGCTTTTCCAACTGCCAGCTCTGCAAACTCAGCGTGGCCTCTGAAAGCCAAGCTCAGTTATTTCCATCTTGTGCATTATTACCAATAATAAAGGTGGTTCTGGTGAAATTCATACTGTAAAATGAGAAGGGATCATTAGATTATCTAGTCTGATCTGTATACCACAGGCCATTACACTTCGCCTGGTTACTCCTGTATTGTGCCCAATAAGTTGTTTAACTAATTAGGCCCTCATTGACACCCGTGCAAGCCCATTGTCTTCAGTGGGTTTGCAGAGGTGTAAGTGATTATGGATGTGTTAATATTAACCCTATGATTCAGTGCAAATTTCAAGGCAGATTTGTGATTGGGATTAAATACTTTGCGTTATGTATAAAAACATGTTGGTGTCACATTTTACAGCACCTGCAGATGGAGGAAAACTGATTGTTGTGCTTGAAACCTTTCCTGCTGTAAGCAGTGCCAGTATCAGAAGACGTAATAATTTGTCATCCATCCTACTGGCATCAATTTCCCTTTTGAGCTTGTCTTCCTTGCTTATTAGAACCTTTAAATACTTATGGAGCCAGATTACACAGTGAGACCTCGCTAAGGACTTCTCCTCCAGTAGGCAATCTGTTATTAAGAAACACTTTAAAGTACTGGGAAACTTTTGGGATACAACTATGTTTATCATGAAGTATGGTCCTAGATTTTGGTAGAAATCTGATTTTAGAGTCATGCATCAAGGGTCTGATCCAAAGTTCAGTTAAATCAGTAGAAAGACTCTTGCTAATTGACTGGTCTTTGGATCAGGCCCTAAGTGAGTAGGATTTTGTAGTTCATGCATAGTAACCACAGATGGTTATTTAAAGTCTACAGCTCTTGCTGGTTGTGTGAGTTGAAGTAGATTTTGTATTCCTTGATTCTGCGCCCACTGACATTTGTAACAAAAATCTCATTGATTTCAGCAGAAGCAACATCAAGTCTTGATTCTCAGACATTTTCTAACTCTCCCTAATCCCACATTTCCTACAGGACAGCGAGTCACTGTACAGTGGGTGCCTGCACTTGATTTCTGGCCTCCTCCAATCTCTGTTTAAAGAGACCTATTCTCTTCAAAAGCAGCTTATGGAGCTGCTTGATATGATCTCTATGGAATCCGCTTCTGCTGAGGACAGTATTGTAGATATGGTGTCAGGTGTGTATATGAAAGATGTTTCTTTATCCTGCCCAGCCCCCCGTTGTCTACAGACGGTGGGCCTGATCCCCCAAAATGCAGAGCACTTCCTGCTAGACGTTGAGCACCCTCAATTCCTGTTGCCTTCAGTGGGAGTTAAGGGCGTTCAGCACCTGATAATTGGTCAGTTTTCGAGAACTGGAAGGGGTTTTGCAAATGCAGTGATGTGACAGCTGTGTTTGGTTTTTTTTCAGGCATTGCATATACAGGTCCATTTAAATTCAGTGTTTGTTTGCTCTTACTGTTCCCTCTGCAGTGATCCACACTGTGCTGGAGATCTGCTCTATCATTTCCAACATGGACCATGCCCTTCATGCCAACACATGGAAGTTCATAATCAAGTATGTTTTAATACTTTGAAGGTTGCTGTTGTGTATCGCAAGTGTACTGTTTTATAACTTGTTTAAAGCTAGGCTTTTCAAAAGTGCCTATGGGAGGTGGGGTCCTGATTCCCACTAAAGTTCAACTAGTAATGCATTCTCAGTGGAAAAAGTTATAAGCCTTGTCTTAGAAAGTGAAACACTCTTAGATCTTTTTTATAATGTGTTAAGGAAATAAATTCTAAATACAATATTATGATTTAAATGTTCCCCAAGGGTCTGAATTGAAATTCCACTGATATTGTTGGATTAGATTCTGTCACCTTGTTGACACATCCTGTATCCCTTCTGTGCTTCAATAAATAGTCACAATAGGATTAGAGTTGTTCTGTCTCTGAGTTCCTTGGCATTTGTCAGAACACTGCGGCATTAGTGCACTCAGAAACCATGGTGATGGGTGCAGTGTAGGAGCCTAGACAGAGTAGAGTAGGGTCTGTGGAATAGTGCTCATTATGACCTGTTGTCTCTTGATTTGCCACTAGGAGGATGAATTTGATAGCATGAGAGGCAGTATGGTCTGGTGCAGTGGTTTTCAACCTGTTGCCCGCAGACCCATGGGGGTCCACAGACTATGTCTAAGATTTCGAAAGTGGGTCCATGTCTCCATTCAAAAATGTTTAGGGGTCTGCAAATGAAAAAAGGTTGAAAACCACTGTTCTAATGGATTAAGTACAGGACTGAGAATAAAGGATTCCTTCATTCAAGCCCTGTCTCTGAGTCTTTGGCTTTGGTCAAGCCATTTAACTGTTGTGCCATAATTTCCGTGACGGTGTGAGAGAGAAACAGGTTCACCAGTGGCTTTGGGGCCTAGTGATCTCGACCCTCAACTTACTTGAACAACTGCCCATTGCAACATTTGTCTAGATGTTGGCAACTGTCCATATCACCAGCACAAATAGTTGGATTCCATTTCTGCAGCAGGAGGCTGGAGGTGGGGTGATACCTGAAGATCTCAATCACTGTCCAACATCTTTTTATAAAATAGGTTAGTTAAGTTTGGGATGTAGCCAAGAGAATCCCCTTCCTAACTCTCCCCACAAATCCTCTGGCTAGTCTTGTGCAGCAGTGTAATAATGGTGAACAGGAATCAGTTACATATGGAGATGGGTGGAGAAAAATTGTTACACAGAAAAAGGTGTAAGGCTGTCTCTGAATGTGTGAGTTCTGGTGTTCCATTGCTCTTAAAAAAGACCTTAAACTCCCTCTTAAAGCAAATGTGAGCAGGAGATTTAAAAATAAATAATCTGGCTGGACTCTTTTTCTCCTGGGATTTTCTGCAAGCTCCTATCACTTACCTAGGGATAACTACAGAAAACCACTTTCCTCTTTCCTACTCTTTCTCTCTGTCCTTTCCTTCTCCCCCCACCTCTTTCTTCTGATATTCTTATTTTAACCTCTTGGTACCCATTTTAGTAACACACCAAATAGCAATAACAAATGCAGAGTAGATAATGAGGTATATAATCAGCTTGTCTGTTGTGTTAATGTCAGTTATCTTTTTGTTTATGCATGGGATAGAATCAATAGTCTTTAAAATATGTGAAGAGTGCATTTTTGTTTGTTTGTGATTGACTGTGGTTATTGCTCCTGTAAAAGAAGATTAAGAAAACCCTTAGCTTATTAATTTAGCTTCCTAAAGAGGAGAAACACATGATAATTTTACTTGATAATTTGTCATGTGTTGCGCATTTTGCATTTCTTTTGCACTATGCATCAGAGCAGGCTACAACTTTTAAAAATTAGACTTCATAATAAAGCATTTCACAAATAAATTCAAGTAAGCAGAAGAAAAATATATTTAATCGTTATTTCATTTTGAAAATACCATTCAAAATTGTTGGCTTTTGCAGGAATTTATTCCTTTCCTCTCTGATTCCTGCTGTCAATTACACCAGCTGTATCTTCAGATATATAGGTAAGTGAACCACAAAGAATAGCTCTTTGATTCCACTGCAGGGCCATCTCTGTATCAGCTCTGAAAGTGTCTGTTGTAGTTACAGCAGTTCCAAATGTTACAAGACTTGCAAAAATAAGAGATCGCAGCAGTGACTCTCTGATTTGTTATATGTAGAATAGCTTTGGTGTATGGCAGTGCAGTGAGTCGGTGTGGCTCCCCACATGCCCAGCAGAGGGAGCTTCCTCCCAGACACCCAAGTGGGCAGAGCTACCACCACCTGTCCCCGCCCCCCGGAAGCCTGAGCTCATTGACTATTTGCTGCTCACCCCTGCTTCACAGGGCTGGAGCGCATTGACTAATTGCTGCTCACCCCTGCTTCAGAGGGCCTGAGCTCATTGACTAATTGCTGCTCCCCTGCTTCAAAGGGCTGGAGCTCATTGACTAATTGCTGCTCTCCCCTGCTTCACAGGGCCTGAGCTTAGTGACTGTTTGCTGCTCAATCCCTGCAGCCAAGGGCCTGAGCTTATTGTTCTGCACTGCCGCTCAGCCCCTGTACCGAAGGGCCTGAGCGTTCTAATACTGTTTCCTGTCGCTCAGCCAGCTAGAGGAGACAAGGAGCGAGTCGGTGTGGCTCCCCTCCTGCCGACAGGAGGGTCGAGCCCCGGCGCAACCGATTACACTGGTGCCTTCTCTGAGGAGACGAACTCCTGCCCTGTGAGAAAGGGCTAGGAAGGGGAGCGGTGATTGCCTACCCCTCCCCAGACTGGAATGGATATGGAGCGTTTAATCCAGCTGCACGTGGAGAGTCAAGAGCGGCAGCAGGCCACTCAATTGCAGCAGCAGCAGCAGCAGCAGGCTGCCCAACGCGAGCAACAGCAACAGCGGGATGCCGCCCACCTCCGGCTACAACAGGAGCTGCATGCGGCCCAGCTGGAACAACAGCAGCAGTTGCTACAGCAGCTGGGGAACCAGATGCAACAGCTGCTGGTTACACTCCATCGCCCCGCGGAGGGACCCGCCGGTGAGGGGACGGGGCCACCCCGGATAGCGGCCCCCCTCCGATTGACCAAGATGGGCCCGGACGATGATCCCAAGGCCTTCCTGGTCACCTTCGAGCGCGTGGCCCTCGTCGCAGGGTGGACCCGAGACCAGTGGGCTACGCTGTTAGCCCCATATTTGACCGGGTCAGCCCAGACGGCTTATCGCGGCCTAGCGACGGAGGACGCCCGGGACTATGACCGAGTAAAAGCCGCGATATTATACGCGCTGGACGTCAGCCCCGAGACTTTCAGACAACGATTCCAGAACCAGAGCTATTCACAGGGCGCTCGGCCGCGGGCAGTGGCCCAGACGTTAAAGGAGGCCTGCCGACGGTGGCTACAGCCTGACGTCCGGATGGCGGAGGAAGTAACCGAGCAGGTCGTCTTAGAACAATTTATCCACACCCTGCCCTCCCGAGGAAGGGCCGGGGTGCTCCGCCACCAGCCGGCGATGCTTGCTGCAGCTGTGTCGCTCATGGAGGACTTCCTCGCCGCCGAGACTGCGATGGGCCCCACCCTTCCACGTCCCAGCGCAAGGCCTGAAGCCGCCCGCATGGAGAAAAAGGGGAACACCCCGAGCGAGGCGCGGCACTCAGGCCGCGGGCTTAGCTCACACCCGGAGTCTCGGGCCCGGTGTCTGGAAGCAGCCCCCCGAACTGGACTAACGGGCCCTCGCCAAGGAACCCCGGGGATCCGACGAAGCCTACCAACCCAGCTGAAGTTGGTCCCTTGGTCCGTTAAAATTTCCCTAGGGAGCCCTACTCTCGCGAAGATCTTTACTAACTCCCCGGCAATAGCCCGGGCCGTAGTGCTTCGCAGTGGGATGGCCTCGGGAAACCGGGTGGCGTAGTCCACAAGTACCAGAACGTACTGGAATCCGGTCGCACTTTTCGGTAGGGGCCCCACGAGGTCCATGGCAACCCTTTCAAAGGGTATCTCCACCAGGGGCATCGGGACCAGGGGCGCTCGAGGCACCCCCGGCGGAGCAGCGAGCTGGCGCTCCGGGCATGAGCCGCAATACTTCTTGACGTCTTGATAGCTCCCCGGCCAGAAGAATCGTCCCAGGATCCGCGCCAGGGTCTTTTCCTGTCCCGGGTGCCCGGCGGCCGGCACATCATGGGCTAATTTCATTACGGCCCGCCGGTGACACTGGGGAACTAGCAGCTGAGTCTGCGGTTCCCGGGTGCGGGGATCCTGGTCCATCCGGTAGAGGCGGTCCCGGCGTAGTTCGAAGTGTGGCCATTGGGCAGCTCGCTGGGGATCAAGGACTGCCCCATCCACCCGCCGTGAGTTGCTCGTAACAGCGGCTGAGCGTGGGGTCTGCCCGTTGGTCCCGGCAGAAGTTGGTGTAGAGGCGGGGTTCACGGGTGGGCTCTGGCCGTCTCTCTGCTACGTCTGTAGCTTCTGCCTCATCCTCCGTGACGTCCCTGGTGGGCTCGGGCAGGGGCTCCCAGGGTTCCGCTTCTAAGGCCGGCGTGGCTCGAAGGACTTCTTCGAAGGCGGGCCAGTCCCGACCGAGGATAACGGGGTAAGCTAGGCGGGGGGCTAGGCCAACTGTCAAGCTCTGGGTGACCCCCGCGATCGTCAGGGAAACTCGGGCGCTGGGATAAGGCCGGACATCCCCGTGGATGCACTGCAAATGAATCGGCTGTAAGCGGGGGTCCGCCTGGGGTCCCAGGTTCTGCCGGACTAGCGTCTGGCCACAGCCGGAGTCGATCAAGGCCTTGATGGTCCGGCCCCCAACGACCGCTGGGACCGTGAGCTTGGGGTTCAGGGCCGGCCGGGCCTGCTTGTGCCCCGCCCAAACTTGCCCGTAGCTGCAGTCCATGTCGGGGCAATCCCGCTGGAGGTGTCCCATTTTCCCGCAGCCGAAGCAGGGACCGAGCTCAGGCCGTTTACTCTGGGATGCCACTCGGCTCTGACTCCGGGGTGCTAATGAAGGACAGTCCCCGACAGGTGAAGTGGACCCCGGAGTGCGAGACAGCCTTCCGGAGCCTCCAGAGATGCCTCTGCCGGGAGCCGGTCCTGTACAGCCCGGACTTCCATCGAGGGTTCGTCCTACAGACAGATGCCTCCGAGGTAGGGCTGGGGGCGGTCCTGTCCCAGGAGGCGGATGGGCAGGACCCCCGTGCTATACCTGAGTCGCAAACTGTTCCCCCGAGAAAGGAACTACTCGGTGGTAGAAAAGGAGGCGCTCGCTGTCAAATGGGCTTGCAAAGCCCTCCGCTTCTACCTCTTGGGGGCGCCCTTCACCCTGGTCACAGACCGTGCCCCCCTCAGGTGGCTGATGCGGATGAAGGACAATAATGTCCGCATCATGCGTTGGTACTTGGCCTTGCAGCCATATGCTTTTACCATCCTGCATCGGGCTGGCAAGGACCATGTCAACGTGGACTTCCTGTCCCGTATTGGGGGGATGGAAGAGCCTGGCCCCGACAGGCGGGAGCCAGACTTAAGGGGGGGGGGGTAGTGAGTCGGTGTGGCTCCCCTCCTGCCCAGCAGAGGGAGCTCCCTCCCAGACACCCAAGTGGGCGGAGCTACCACCACCTGTCCCCGCCCCCCAGAAGTCAAGAGGCGGGACAGGAAGTAGAAAAGCCGGCAGCCAGAGCTCAGTCAGAGCCCAGCCACCGCCGGGAGCAGACGTGCCGGCGGGAGCTCCTGACTGGGAACCCTCCGGGGCCCGAGGCAGCTGCCCTGACTGGCCGGAGCTTCCTCGCGCCCGGTACGACGAGGAACCCCCGGAGCTTCCCCGTGACCAGTACCCAGAGGGGCCGCTGGAACTCCCCCGCGCCCGGTACGAAGAGGAGCCGCCGGAGCTTCCCCGTCCCTGTTGCTACCCGGCGGAGCCACCTGACCACGCCGGGTCTGACTTCCCGGAGGAGCTGCCGGACCTGCCACCAAGCCCTGGTCCTGAGGAGCCTATGCAGTTAGACTGGCCTGGATCCGGTGCGACCGACGAGGTAGGCCCTGAGGGGGATATGGACAGTAGCCCGGGGGTAGCCGACCCCTGTCAGGCTACAGAAGCAGAGGTCCCGATGTCAGTGTGTTGCGGTCAGGACCCCACTGACCAGCGGCAGTGATAGCCACTGCTAGGACCCCGGGCTGGGACACAGTGGAGTGGGCAGGCCTGTGTCCCCCCTGCCACCCCACTCACGGGAGGCAGTTTTCCCCCTCACCTAGGTAAGGGCCTGGGCCTATACGCCTACTGAACTATTTGCTGCTCGCCCCTGCTTCACAGGGCCTGAGCTCATTGACTAATTGCTGCTCGGCCCTGCTTCACAGGGCCTGAGCTCATTGACTAATTGCTGCTCACCCCTGCTTCAGAGGGCCTGAGCTCATTGGCTTTTTGCTGCTCACCCCTGCTTCAGAGGGCCTGAGCTCATTGGCTTTTTGCTGCTCACCCCTGCTTCACAGGGCTGGAGCTTCGTGACTATTTGCTGCTCAATCCCTGCAGCCAAGGGCCTGAGCTTATTGTTCTGCACTGCCGCTCAGCCCCTGTACCGAAGGGCCTGAGCGTTCTAATACTGTTTCCTGTCGCTCAGCCAGCTAGAGGAGACAAGGAGCGAGTCGGTGTGGCTCCCCTCCTGCCGACAGGAGGGTTGAGCCCCGGCGCAACCGATTATCATGTAATTGAGGGCACATTTTGATGCTGGACTTGGAATTTAAGCCCAGATCCTTCAGTGAGTTGGGTGCAGATGGACACTTGTGCACATTTCATTGCAAGATCACGTTCTTCGTTAATCATTGTTGTTGATGATGCGTTCTCTCTTCTGCATGGGCTGATTTGGCAGGGCTTACAGGAATGAAAGTGTTAAAAACTGAGCTCCTAAGAAGGTGCCATTTTTACATAGTCTCTTCGTAATCTGTTTCTATAATGCTCATCTGTATAGTATCTAAGGGCTTGTCTGCATGGGGAAATTTACTGGTACAATTATACCGCTATAGTTATTAACCATGTTTAGTATGGTAATGCCTAAGGGCCAGCCAAGAATTGGGCCCAATCGTGCTACACACTGTACAAACACCGAGTAGTAGACAGTTCCCACCCAGAAGAGTTTACAATCTAATCCGAGCAGACAGACATGGGGTGGGGGAATAAGTGTCCACGTGGGGAATTATGCTGGTATAATTATGCTGGTAGATGGCCCTGTGTCGAATAGCCCTAAAGTCCTTCCTATACTTCCTACACCTTTATGCCATTGTAGTTTTGAAAAACATGTCTTTGCAACTCTTACTTTCTATACATAAAAGTTTTAACCGAAACACAGAAAACTGCCACACCCACGCCAATTTCAGTGTGGAAATAAAATTCAACATCTACCATTATAAAAAAAAAATCACTCAGGGAGATGCCATTTAAACCTGTTCTTTCTTGGGAGATAGAAATTCAAAACTTAAAAAAACCAAAACAAAACGCCACCCCAAAACACTTTAGGCCTACCTCTTAGGCAGGCCTACACTTAAAATGCTGCATTGGTGCAGCTGCAGCACTTAAGTGAAAATGCTCTTACACTGACAGGACAGCTTCTCCGGTTGGTTCAGTTAATCCGCCTCCCCGAGAGGCAGTAGCTATGTTGATGGGAGAAGTTCTCCTGTCAACATAGTGCTGTCTGCATGGGGGGGTTAGATTGGTATAACTGTTGCTCAGGGTGTAGATTTTTCGCACCCCTGAGAGACGTAGTTATCCCGATACAGGTCTGTAGCGTAGACCTGTTCTTAGACTAGTAGAGTGACCGAATGCACCTTTGCATTCACGCCCTACACACAATTGTAATAATCTTTGTGCAAAATATCATGGTGAAATGTGTGTAGCAACATAATATGTAAAGTAGTGAACATAAGCTGAAATTATGACTGAAATGTTTTTACCAGACAAATCTGGGAAGGAGGTAACCTGTTCCTTAGAGACAACGGACAAGCTAACACCTCTAGCCTGGTGTCATCAAAGTTGACTGGCAAAGAACCCATCAAGTGGCCATTTGGCAGTGAATGGGAGGCAGGAACAGACTGATCTGCGGCAAGGTCTGCACTATGAATTTACATTGGTATAACTACATCACTCGGAGATGTGAAAAATCCACACCCCGGAGCGATGCAGTTAGTTATACACCAGTGTAGACAGAGCCATGTCGATGGGAGAGTTTGTCCTGTCGACATAGATACCGCCTTTTGTGGAGGTGGATTAACTGTGCCGCCGGGAGAAGCTCTCCCGTTGGCGTAGTAGCGTCATCACCAAAGCGCTATAGTGGCGCAGCTGCACTGGTGCAGTGCTTTAAGTGTAGACCTGCTCTGCGTTTTAGCAAGCAACGACATGGAACCTCTTTCACCACGAGATGCCATGTCTCTGTCCTCACAGTGGGAAGGAACTTTATCTAGAGGTAGCCCTCCGGAAAATGCATCTCAAAGGGTGACTGGACTATAAAGATGAGGGGCAAAAACACCCCAGGGATATCTTTCTTTCTCTTCCTGTCTCTCTCTTTCACCTAAGAAGACAAAGGAACCAGCCCTTTGACTTGGTGAGGGCATCGTGACCTGAGAATTTGGTCAGCCCTGATGCTGGGAACTTGGGATAAGGATTTTACCTTGAACCAAGACTAGTTTAGTTTTAGCTACTAGAAAGCATTGTATCTGTATTTCTCTTGTAACCATTTCTGACTTTAATACTTATACTTGTATTCACTTAAAATCTCTCTCTCTGTAGATAGATAAACTTTTTATTTTTTTAACCAAACGTAATCCAGTGTTGTCTGTAAACTGAACTGTTTGGGTAACTCCAGTTAAAGTAGCAAACTGTTGGATAATATCTGAACTGCCCAGGAGAGGCTGGACAGTGCAGAACACACATTTTGGGGACAGTCCAGGACTGCGAGTGTGTTGGGGTCACTGCAAGTAGTAACCAAGTACTGCTGGAAGCCAGTATGTGGCTGGTGTTTGCTGACAAGCTGCTGGTGTCAGAGTTGCTGGACCAGGACTGCAGCTACACGCAGATACTCAGGAGGTGACCTGCCTGCTGTTTGTGAGCGGCCCAGGTTGGGAGCTACAGCAGCAAAGCATTGTGAGGCACCCACATTTGCAGGGCAGGTGGTGACAGAACTCCCCACTGGTCTGGACTGCAACCCAGAATGTGACAAGTAGGTTTTCACTTGATGCCGTCTCCTTCTCTGCTGCTTAATCTCATTCTGTTTTCTCTTTTTTTTTGGTCTCAATCTCTTTTTAATATTTTGTTTTTCACTTTTTCCCCCTAAGTTTTCATTTCCTGCAAAGCAAAATGTCGTTAACCTGTTATCTCTAACCTGCAGGCCAGTATGTTGGTACTCTCATCATCTGGAACAAATTGAACCTACAAATGTTTCCCTTTGAAGTTTTCCGCTCGTGCACCTATTGAGTAAATTCCTCTTTGTGTGCACTTTTACCACTTTTCAGCAGAAGCAGATTGGAGAGTTTTTCTTACTGTGGTTAAATAAATATAGGCCTTCAGTAGTTGGTTTAAAGGCAGAATATAGACACATGCTTACCATTTTAAAAATATTGTTAGATATGAAAATTATGCTTCCCTTTGCTCGTATCGATAGATCTGTTACTCCACAATAATAGTAACTCACATTTTTGTTTCTTCATTCTTCTTTGAAATGCAGTGCTAATGAGTAGCTCTGTATTTTTTTCCCCCAAGCAAATTTCCTCCTAGTCTGTATGCTCCGGTGATTTCAGAGGCCCATCGAGATGAAATAGCCAGGGTTTTTCTGGTGGCACTGGACCCTCTCATTCAGCAGCTTCTTCCCTTCAGGCCTTTTGTGGAGCAGGTATTAAGTGAAAAATTAGGTAGGTTTAAAATATTACTGCCTTTGTTTAATAGTACAGTTGTGCCATCTCTCAGGAATAGAACAAGATGTCTTGACTTTTTGTGCTTCACTCGCTATACAACACTTCTGCATATGTCATAATGTTAGTATCTTATTTCTGTGGAGTAGTTTTAATAATGGATCCTAAGTAATACTTTGAGGTACCAAAGGATCTTCAGCCAATTACAGCATTAGGTGGGGTGAACAATGCACAGCTCATAAAACAACATAAAAGGTTCTTTAACTCTGTGACTGTTATTCTGCCTGCACTGGGAAAATTGCATTAAAACACTGATTTATTATATTGAACAAATCCTATTTTTAGTTAAGATGCCCTTCTGACACAAAACTCGATGCAAATGTGGGCTGGCTGGAAATTTTCTGCCAAAACTGTTTTTTGATGGAAAAATTGGGTTTTTGACCCCTCTCCAAAAATGTCTTTTCTATGGAAATTTTTTTAATCAAAAAATTGGGTTTGCCTGAAAACATGCAAACTATTTCAACCAGAAAATAAAATATCTCTGAAATGCTGGCAGAGTGCATCCTGGGAGTCGTAGTTCAGGTTTCTCAAGCTCCTGTCCTACTCTGTGTGCTATACTGGGCTACCCCAGCTAGCCTTCATCTTCCCTGATGCACACTGAAGCTCTCATCAAGAGGGGAGAGTATAGTGCATCATGGGAAATGTAGTCTGACCACAGAGCCATAAAGGAGAATGGGAGCGTGAGGCACTACAGTAACATTTCTGAATCAAAATTCTTTGTTTTTTGGATAAAATGTTATGATTAGTTATTTTTTGCTGAAAACATGAAATTTTCTCTAGGACTCCACCTCCCCTCCATTTTCCAACCAGCTCCATCTCTGAGTGACTTTTGAGCTTCATTAGCAGCATCAATGTACTTTTCACTCAGTCTTCTATTGTTAATCACTCGCCCTAGCTTAGTTTTGGTTCCATCAAAAATGTGCCCTACAAATGCAAATGTACTTCACATTTAAAAAAAAATAAAAACATTCCCTGCAGATCTTTCTCCTGAGTTACATCTGCCGCAGTGTCATCTTCTGGTTGCCGTAATGGATAAGCTTCCCTCTCAGCCTGAGGATGTGCAGGCTCTCTGGACCACAGGAAGCCAGTTCTCAGAAGAGGTTCCCAGGTAATTTTTGCCTAGAGCAGTCAAGCTGCACAGGCAGACATGGGGGTTCAGGTGCAAGAGGGCCTTCAAGCTAGCAAATTAGTAGCATTAGCAGGCTCTGAGGGCGCACTGTCTGATCCGTGGGCAGATGTGCTGGTGGATGTGATGTAATTCCTCCAGGGTAGACAGTACAAAGCAGAGATGCACTGGTCAGTTGAGGGAAGGGATGGCCTTTGGGCTCATGCAAGGATAGAGGGTCCTCGGGTTGAATTTGTTTTTATCTCCAAAATTGGTCACCTTTCCCTTGTGGAAGCCAGTAAATAATTAACAAGGTTTTGAAGAGATCTTAATGAATGTTAGTTAGCATGAGTTAGGTTAACTGTGACCCTGGTGACGTGAGGAAGCAAGATAATGTAAGACAGAGTGAATTGTGTGAAAGTTATTACGACCTTGCAATGTGCAGTCTTGCAGTCTTGTTTTTCTAGTGAGATAGCAGAAAAGCTTATGTATAAACAAAATGTATTTGTTGCTTTTTACTGTCTGTATTATTGCTAGAAATCGTCTGAAATAATGGTATAAAGGCTTGATGTAATTGTTTACCAGTTGAGAGACCTGTCCAGGACCCTGTGTCCTATGGCACTCTCTCCCTCCATGGTAATTACTGGAGAAATAATAAAGTATTTAATTTTGCTGCATCCAAACAAAAAAGCGAGAACTGAGTTTTTCTTCGACAATTTGGGGGCTCGTCCGGGATGGCAACGCCCACGGACCCACAGACAACTACTACGGATCATTCCCTTTCGAACCCCATGGCGCCACATGAGAGGTATGAGACCTTTTGAAATCTCTATTGGGGTATCGGAGGAGGACTGTCCCTGAGGATGTCTGTCTCTCTGTTGGGCTCACGCCATCTGAACTTATTGACTGTGCAGCAGGATCAGATGCAAAGTGGTATTGGGGAGAGGCCCCAATAAGGTTAGTTTATAGCAGTACTGGGAACTGCTGAGTTGGCCAAGGAAATGCATAAGGTAATGCATAAGGTAATGCATAGGTAAATGCATTAGAATGCACCGGTGCTGAGGGGTTTTTACCGCCTCAAGAGGGGTTGTCATACCGCCTCATGGTATTGGTCCGGACCAGGTAAAGATGCATCATGGTTAAAAAAAAAAAAAAAAAAAAGATAAAAAGGTTGAAAAAGGGTTAAAAAAAAGAAAAAGGAAGAAAAAGAGGCCTTGGTGTGTGTGTGTGTGTACACCAGTGTGAGTGGCTGTTACCGGGTTAGCCCGGTAACTAGTGGATCTTTAGGAGATCCTACCCACGGTGGGCTGACTCAGCCTGGCATAGTCCGGCGAGGAAGCTGCCTGGGTCTAGGGGTGTGTGAACCCATCTTCCCTCCCCTTTCCCTTCCGTGTGGGCTACTGACAGTCTGATCATCTCCTTGGTTTTTGAGCCGCTGGCACGGACAGGACACCCTCTCTGTGTGTAAGTGGAAAATGGGTAAGGGACAGTCTAAATATTCCACCTTACCCCCTAAGGGTGCCCCAGCATATTACATGTACGTACATTATGGTCCTAAAACCTGCAGGTATTTAAATGATTGGAATCTGTACACGCGTGAAAATTCATTTAAACAATGCCCATTAGAAGGTACCTTCAATCTAGATAAGATCATATATCTCAGTGGAGCTTTAATCACAAAGAAAAACCTCTGTCAGCATGTTTGTTTATTTCCCTGTAGCAGGCATGCCATTTACCGAGCGCCCCCTTATGGCCAGAGGTACCTCAGCAGTGCCCTGACTCTGTGCTCCCCCTGGGTCCCTTTAGGAACTCCCCACAGTCTTTCTCAGGATGCCTCCACCCACCCACCAACTGGGGTTGTGTGAGTAGATGAAAGCAGTTCACAGTAATTCTCAGTGTCCCCAGAATAAAGTTAACTACAGCAACACAAAAGTTCATGCTCACTTCCTGCTCTTTTGCTTTATGCAGAGCTCTTATTCTACCCCAGACTGTTGTTCATGGAGTTGCCAATCCTGTCCTTCTGAGCAGGAGCTCAGTCTCCTGGCTCTGGCTTCCATCTCCCTGTCAGCTCACTCTCTGTTCTGAGAGAGTGAAAGTCATATATATACTGTGCTCCTTTGGAGATCTTCCCCCGATCAGTTACGGGAGAGGGGAGAATGCCCAATCATATACTACAGGGCTTCTCATCCTGGCCCTTAAAGGGACAGTGACTGGATTTTTCCTAACCAACTACTAATTCCCCAGGATCGCTTCCTCTCTTCTTGCTACAAGGCCATTTCCAGGGCCTCTGTTTATTTCAATGTCCCTGGAACAGGATCTCCTGGCCCCCTCTAATTGTAAAGGACCAGTGTTCCCTGTTACAGCCCCAAAAGCCTCTGCTAATCACCTGAGTTTATAAACAGAAAGTTAATCAGAGTTGTAAATCTGTTACTGTAAAAATATTGGTGTTATTGCCACAGCTGCCAACAGGAGACAAGAAGGAGTTCCCCTAGCTCAGATGTTTGTTCTTGGGGTGCGAGGTGTGGACAGCAGTAACCTCACTCTTTCATTGTTCTGCAGGCTCTCTTTGTTCTCAGCCCTTTTTCTCGGTTTCCAGCAGTGCTCTGGTGAGTGTTTGTTTGCCGGGAGTGATGGATGATGGACAAGCTGAGGTTCCTGTCACCCTGTATCACCACCTCTGTGTCCACTTGTGTGCCTTCATTGCATCCACACCCCCATCACACTTTCCTCAGCTGGTAGGTTGGTTTTTGGTTTAGCCATGATCACCTTTTCAGCTGTTTCCTTCTGGTGGATTTTAACCTTTTCAAAAAGTGTCCCTTTCCTCACAAACCGAGCTCCAAAGGTGATGTGTCCAGGCATGAATTGGTTTCGCTTTACTTCAGAAGGCACATACAAGGCAGGTAAGACTGCAGATGTTTTTGGTCAATGATATTTGCTGCACAACTGTATAAACATGGTTGGAGACCTCCGATGTATTAGGAACCCGTTTGTAAAGCCACAGGAGCACAAAAATCCAGCTTCTTTAAAAAAGCTGTTTAGTATTTTCTTTTAATACAAGTTCTGAAGATGGTCACCTCCCTGAGACTGAGAAATTCCAGCTGCAGATTTTATCTCCTAGAGGACAGGACATCACAACTACTGTAACATAGGCTGAAAGTCTCTCGGTTCTCCACCTCCAGTTTGGGGCCATTTACAATCCCATGAGCCAAGGGTATTAAGTTTGTCAGTGTTTTACTCATTCACAGTGCACGTAAATGAGGAAGTGTTATCTAGTGATCAGAGCAGTGGCCTGCTAGTCTACCACTGTATTTTAGTGATCCAGTTCAATCCTGTGCCATAAAAGGGAAATAAGTAGTTATCTACCTTTGCAGGCGGGTT
Organism: Mauremys reevesii; assembly: GCF_016161935.1. Classification (NCBI taxonomy): domain Eukaryota; kingdom Metazoa; phylum Chordata; order Testudines; family Geoemydidae; genus Mauremys; species Mauremys reevesii. The sequence continues at coordinate 46,554,121 of NC_052630.1, read as the reverse complement.
CTGAGGCTTAAGTCATTAATGTTTTTATAGTGCTTTGAGATCTTATCAAATTCCCCTATGTTTGGGACAGTATATACAGGTAGACAGAATAAAGGACACTATATAAATGCAAAGTATGAATAAGTCCAGGAAGGCATAGCCTTGTGTGTGTATGTTTCTATAATACAAAAAAAATCTTTTCAGACAAAAAATTAGGACTGACGCCTGAATTCCTCACTCAGAGTAAACTCCTGCTGAGGCAATCAGATGTTTTGCCTCCCTAAGTACTGAATAAGGATAGCATTTGGTCTTAAGTTAAGTTTAGATCTGCCCCCAAAAAAGGATAACATTTTCATGAAAAATTTGTCCCCCTTTTTGATCCAAAATTCTAGCAAAAAAATTAACCCTATTTTTTCATTAAACATTTTTGAAATTTGAAATTTTTCAACCAGCTGTAGTAAATTCTCACACATGGTCAATGTTAAAAATAAACCTAGTGTTGCTTGCTTGCCTTTATAACTGAACATGCAATATTAAAGCCAGTTTGCTCCTAGGCATTTTAACTGCACAAACTGACAAGTCTAATTCTATATGCAGTGTGGCTGTAGCCATGTCAGTCCCAGGATATTAGAGAGACAAGGTGGGTGAGGTAATATCTTGTATTGGATCAACTTCTGTTGGTGAGAGAGACAAGCTTGACCTGAAGAAGAGCTCTGCATGGCTTGTCTCTCCCACCAACAGAAGTCAGTCCAATATAAGATATTACCTCACCCGCCTTCTTAGTCTAATTATGTGTCACACTAGTAAGTGGATTAAAAGTAGAGAGTAGAACTGCAATCTGTTCATAAGTGCCTTCTCTATTCTTTCCTCAGGAGCGTGCTCTGCTGGATGCAGTCATTGGTTCTAGTATGATCACCTCTCTACTGGCTATGGATTCATGGTGCTTCCTGGCCCGGTAAGATACCCAATTATTGTAGGGTGAGGAGCAATGCACTGTATTGTTCAGGCTGCATAAACATTGGCTTCCTAACTGCATGGTTAGAATTGCTCATAATTCTCAGAAAGTTTAACTTGTAGAGCAGCCATGTTCCAGGGTTGGTCTCTGCTCAAAAATGTAGCTTATTTTGGAAAACAGGAGCAGAAATGGTTCAGCTGTTTTTCCAGCATGAGGGGAAAACATACTTTTATAAAAGATTTCTTGCCATTTTTTTTTCTAGCAGCTCTACAGTGGAGGACTGTGGGTAGCAAGTTTAAATGTGGCATGGAAATGGCCATCTTGAAGGAGAGAGAACCTTTAATGCTCCAGGAGGCTTTATTTTGACTTGGGCTGAAGGAAAGGGATGAGAAAGGCTTGAGGGAGGGCTCTTGCAATGCATCTCCTCAGCTGTGCAGCTGCTAAGTCTCTCAGGAGAAGGGCTTTCTGTTACAGTCCTTGTAAAGTGTGTGCTACAGGACATTCTGGTGGGATCTGGCCAAACTATTGAATTTCCATGTTGGACTGGCAAATTTTGGCAAGTCAACAGAGCTTTGAAATCCTATAACGTGCAGGTGTTCCTGTTTTTAGGGGTATTTTTTCTTTGAAAAACAACCCAGCCTTAGGAAATTCCATACCAAAAAATCTCTAGCTACAGGACGTTAATGTTGTGCAGCTGAGCACCCAAGTCACAATATGCCACTACTAAGGATGCACTTGCCACTTAAAACTTTGCCCCCTGGTGCACATGCATTGTGCATTAGTGTTTAAAGACAAGATCACAGACCGTTTCTCAAATAATATATTAACATAACATTTTTCACCAACCTTAGATATATTTCACTAGTATCATGTAACTTTCATTCCCATATATTTACACTATAATAGTCCAGTGTATCTGTATCAACTTACAAATTTTATACAAGTTCTCTTCACTCTACAACACTTACTTTAATTTATTATTTATTTGATTAACATCAACAGTGTGCATTTATCATCCATGTACTATGCACTTGTATAAAGTGTCTCTAAAAAAGGTTCGAAACTATGCCCCATTTCTGGTACTGACAGATGTGCATCAGACCCCACTCCAAATCAATCTGCATTTCAGATCTGAAAAAAATGATCTTTCAGTGATCTTTCTCTCAAGCACCTTAGAGTTCAGCCTTTCTGAAAAAAGGTGCTACGTGAAAATCAAGAGCTTATATTATCCCTGTATCTAGCTGATTGGCTTTGCAAAGCTTCTGCACTCGAAGCACTTGATAGGAATTGCTTAATCGTAGGTACCTTCGCATTCCGGCTGCTGTCCATCCCACTCTCCAGAAGCGCCGCACTGCAGCCTGTCTGATCCCTTCAACACAAACCCTTCTTCACAGGTAAACTCACAGGTTGAATTCCACAGAAAGTTCCCAGAGGCAGGAGAACACGTCATGGAGCCATGAGCTGGAGCCTTTAAGCCATCACACTGCACAACTGCAAATCACATGGAATGGTAGGGAGCTTAGTTTGGAGCATCTAAGGGAAAAACTTTTCTTCTGCGTGGTAACGGAATATACATTGGCGGGAGCTGGGTGTTAGAGAGCGAAGCTATCTCCCTGCAGGCTAAGTGACAGGGGCAGAGATGGTGTAGAGCTATCTAGGGCAGGGTGAAGGCAATGCCCCTCCCTGAACTGTACTTCTTCTTCTGTCAACCTGAAACCCAATTCCCTTTAAGAATTTAATTTTAAAATAGTGGGCCAAAGCCTCCATTGCTGTAAAGGGGCAAAGCTGTATTGAAGTCAACAGCACCATAAGGATTTATGCCAGTTGAGATCTGGCCTACAGCTCCTTGAGAATTTACCTCTACATGCTGGAGTGGGTGCAGACCAGTTTCCGGAAGAGGTACACCAAACTGGTTCAAACCCAGTTGATTCATAGCCTTCTGCACACTGAACCTCACAGGATGAGTTGTAGCTGTAGTTCTGCAGTGGATGGCTGCACTCCAGCGTCCCTTGATCGGGTTCTTTTAGTTGGTCACAAGTCACAACTACAAGGGGACACAAGCAGGCCTACAGTCAGTACCATTTTCTCAACAGCAAATGAAATAATCAAACTAGCCAGACCTACTGAAAACTAGCTAACATGCACATGTTCCTGTTTGGAAGGCATTAAGATATAATCTTACCATGCTGGCATTCAGGCCCATAGAATCCAGCATCACAGAGGCAGGTATGATTGTTAATGGTCTCCAGGCATTCACCATGGCCACTGCAGGAAGACTGGTTACAGGAAGCTAGAAGGAAATTCAGCATGGTTATAAAACAATCTATCCCCTTCACTAGTTAATTTGTTTAGAGCCATTGCAGTGCTTTACTTATCCAGGAGAAAACACACTCTGGATAATAAATACTTTGCAAAGTAAACAGAGGGTGAAGGTTATGCCATTTGAAATTACATTGGTTTTGCATCACAGCATTTCAGAAACCAAGACAATTGAACCTAGCCACTCACCAAAGTATTGCTGTGGCTGGAAAATGACTCAATATCAAAAGTTAAATCACAAAAAGAACAATAGACTTTTACATGATTTAATAAAGGCTCTAAGTTCTGCATTATTCGTTTTAAGCAAGCGAGTAGCCCTCAGTGGACCACTCACATGCTTAAAGTTAAGCCTATAGTAACAATGTTTAATGTGTATATACATATAGGTTAGCTAATAAACATCCATGTTCTTATTCTCAAATAGGCTCTTTGGGATTCATTGCATTCTGTACCTGCGTAGCACAAGGCAACCTTCTGTTTGCTGCATCTTTCATCATTCCATTTGCCTGCATCCTTCCCTCTTTTGATGTAGATTTCAACACAGTCCTCATCATTCTTTTTGTTGTTTGGTTCACCCTCAGCCCAGTTTTTAGCCTCTTCAGTCAGCCGTTTTCTTGTTCCAACCCAGGTCCACTCATTATCAATCTTTCTGATTCCAATCCAGTAATAAGTTGGATTGAAGGGTAGAAATGCATTCAGATGGACAATTTCCTCCTTATTCTGAATGGCAACCATATTTGTATAGTGTTTCCTACACCATTCCTCCGCAAGCTTATAGGTCATGCTTTTTTCTGAATAGTGGTATGTCCAGCAATTGCCCTCCTCAAGCACCATAAGTCCTAGAAAGAGAAGATACAGAGAAGTTGGTATTCTTTTATCTGCGCTTCCTGTTCTTTTATCAAAGGCCATTTTATCTCTTTATATTCTGCTTTCTGAAAAACATTTCCAGGAAGAATTAGAATCTATCTCTTTGAGAGAACTGATCAGAAAAAGAGCTTCAGCAGCTAGAACTGCAGTATATAGCACAGAGATATTTAAAAATACAGAAAAATCCCAGAATGTTACAGAGAGAGAGAGAGAGGAGTGAAAACAGCATGGAAATTTAGCCCAAACACACAAGATGTCAGTGTCAAAATGCTCTTCCAAGAGCTAACAGAAATAACACTTTTGAATTTGGGATCCCACCTGCATGCTACGTTTTGGATATAACTTCTACAGCAACCTAGACCTGATTGCTTTTTTCTAAAGAAGACTATATCTAGATCTCAGTGGATATTGCATATGTGCAGGTATTTGAGCCTGTGTTGGTAGTGGCTGCATTTGCTTTATACAAAGTTACCATAGTCTCCCAATCAGACATGTCAATATCAAATGTAGGGTCTCCAGCTTGTCGAGGATGTGTGCAGTCATTGCCCGCACTGGGTGGGTATGCTGCACAGCCCCACATAGGGGCCACTTTTGGCTTTGGCAGTTGAGAGAGGAAGCATGCCATGGCATCTAATGCTTTCTGGGCAAATGTACCCTAAAACTTAACCCAGCTACTGCACCCCCATTTACTTTAGAAGGAAGCTGCGAGAAAACAGCAGTGCTGTTACTTCCAGTCTAACTTGTTTTCCACTCAGATACACACTCACTTACCGTAAGTGAGAACAGAGAGGAACCACAGGCCAATCATGTTTCTGGGGAACTTCTCTTCACTTTGCTCTTTGAAGAAATGGCTGCAAAAAACAAACATGCAGGATTACAGCGCATGGTTTAAGCGCTGACATTAACTTATTGCAATACAATAATATCATACAACGTTATTGTCTATAGCATCCTTCCTATATGCTATTTCACAAATCACTTTATGGGGTTAAACAGCAAGTCTCTTCACTGGGCTAGTGTATTGTCTAAAGCAGATCTTAATGGTGAGGCAGACTGGAAATTAAAGTAACTTGCACAGGACATTTGTGTAGCGTTACTTCAGATCTGACTGAATCTGACAGCTCTGAGCTGAGATCACTGACAATGAGCTCAGCTCAGATATGAATACCTTTGGAAGGATTTGATTTTTATCAGTAAAAGTCGATAAACCTTGATTTCAAGTAAGAAAAATGCTGCTTGAGAACTTCTTAGAGTTTGATTTAAAGATCTTTATTTTGTATATTGACACACAAGATATTGACAGTTTGTGTTTTAACTGTTATAAAGCTTTAACTTTTAGAATCTCAGTGTCTACTGTCATGAAATAATTATTGTCCGACCCACACAGACACACACACACACTTTCTGACACCCCATAATTTCCCACAACTGTGAAAATTTAAATTGAAAAAAAATGCTTAAAAGACATAATTTTGCACAAGTGTGAAAATTTAAATCACTAAAAAAATCTTAAAAATGCTTAAAAATAAACTAAACTTTTTATTCATCAAAATTTTACAAAAATAAAAATTGAATTCTGCCAAGCATGGATATGAAATATAACAAAATTACTTGAAAGGCTATTATACTTACAGATTGTGGCTGTGATGCCTGGTGCTACGTAGCAGCCTGGTAAAGATGTGTCTTCAGCGACTGTTTTCCTTTGCTAAGTCACTGTGGTGATTCTTATGCTAAGATGCAGTGGAGAGCTGCCAGTCACAGTGTGCCCTTTGCCTTCAGCTCACAGCCTTTTTATTCTATCAGCTCCTACTTCCTAGAAATTCCAGTGACGTAGCTAAGAGGATATCTCCTAGTAAGAAAGTGAAAAATTCCCCAGGAAAAAGTATATCCATGATGCCAAAACTCACAAATACACACCCATATGCCTTCCTCTCCCAGACCCAAACCAACACCATAGATTTTTAATTCAGATTAATGCACAATTCCAGGATTTCAAGAGAAAATAAAAATTCACACTCAATTAATCTTAGAATGTGGGTGAACTGATTCCTTACAGCTTTTCTGTTTTCATGGTTGTGCTTGTTTTGTTTGACTATAGTGAGCTTTAGGTTGTTCCCCCCACCTTCCATACAGTAGTAAAGTTGTGCTGTGTCTTCCAGAAATGTAAGAAAGAAACATATCATTTACTGACTCCCCTAGATGCTCAGATACCATGGTGACGGGCTTGGAATGGGAACCAAAATAGATGGAAGTGGTACTTCACTAAAAAACCATTCTCCATCTCTATTACATTTCTAGATGCTTTTAACGTGAATGGCGGAGATATTCAAAGCCAGCTAGTGGATTTAGATGCAAAACTCCTGTTAATTTCAATGGGAATTATGTGTCTAAATTTCCTAGGAAACTTGGAAAATTTTAGCCAATGATTATATTTCTGAAATATACAGAAATTTACTCAGCATTTCACCCACATCATCCTCACACTCTCCTGGGAGTCATACATTGTAAATATATTAAAGAGATGTTCCTTATGAGGATATCTTAACAACTCTAAAGTTAAAGCTTAGTTGAATTTTGCAATTAAAATAGGTGGATCACAAATTCTTTGTTATGGATGAATAGTGCAGTGTGTCCTCCTCAAACATACCCCGGTTACTCTTTGAGTACAGAATGAATTTTCCAAGGATTGACAAGTTAATCCATTAATTACTTTGTGAGCAATACTACTTGTAAAATGTGCCCTTGAAACAGCAATGAGAGTTGGGCATCTAACTCGTTAAGAACCTTATAAAATCCCAGCCTTGGGTGTGATGGTGGTAAATGCATTGGAGATAGATAGATAGCCTTGCGTTACAGCAGAATCAGTGAAATGTTTAAGAAATAGCCATGATTCAATAACTGGCCACAATGCTCAATCTTTGACTTTGATAGAGAAAAGATCCAACAGAGAATATTGACTGTGCTGATCCCAGTCCTCATCTAATTCTTTCAATGACCAAAGCAAAATTATTGGGTGACAAGATATTTCTTGTACACAATGTGCACTTAACAATCAGAGCTTTCCACAAGCATTACAAGGCACTGGGCTAGGACTCAGGACATCTGAGTTCAGTTTCTGGCCCTGCTACCGACTTCCTGTGTGACTTTGGTCAAGTCACTTAGGTCTTGATCAGTTCCATTGAAATCAATGGGAATCTTCCCATTGACCTCAATTAGTGCTGGATCAGGGTCTGTGCCCCAGTTCCCCATCTATAAATTGGAATAATCATCCTTCCTTTCTCCCAGCCTTTCCCTGCCTTGTCTATTTAAATTGTAAGCTCTTCAGGCCAGGAACTGTCTCTCACTGTGTGTGTATAGTTCCTAGTGTAATGGGGTTCCGAGCTCATCTGGGATCTCTAAGTGGTATTATAATACAAATTAATAAGAATGATGAGTTTAAGTATGACCTTTCTGATCATTTATTATTATGTATACAAAGACACACACCCAGTGAGAAGAGCTTCAATACTCTTTGAAGTCAGTGAGGAAATTTTAAAAATCATTTATATTTTTTTCTAACATTTTTTATGAGCTTCCTACTTGGCAGGTCCATATACTCAAACCTCCTCTTTTGTGCTAGAAGCTGTGAAGCTGCCTAGTGGAAAATTTTATCAAAACAACACTATTGTTGGTGGGTTTACAAGCAGGGGGGCGGAAAATCCAGGAAGGTGTAGACTTATTAGTTTAAAATATCTTTCCTGCAGAGTGGTAGGCCAGACCACTTGTCTGCAGCTTTGCCAGGAAAAATATCCCTGTGGCATACAAAAACCCCTATCAGGCTGTTTGCTTTGGCTGAATAAACTGCATCTTTTCGTAACCCCGGCCATTTTTTTCTGTGTATGGCTCACAGTGGATTATTATTAGCTTTTCCATCAAATCACTTCTAACTCTTCCCTATTTCGTGCAGATGAGTCCTCAGAATTTGTGCCTCCCCATGCAGAGGCAATTACACCAGTTCTCAGATTTGCATGTAGTTCAGAACATATAGGACTTGAAAGGAAATTGATAGGGAAGATGTGTTACCTGTGATTTCTGAAAAACTGTACAGGCAAAAATTCCTCAATATGAAGTTTTGAAAAGATGTAATCAGGGGAATTAAAAGAACTGGGGTGCCTGCATCTCATCAGTGCCCATTACAAAGGCGACTGCTTACTATTACAGTTACTAGTCAAAGAAGAAAATGGGTCTTCGGTGACTGGCAAAAATTAGCTGTACACATTTTAACTTGCCTGCAGTTCCATGCACAACTTGTTGGATCTAGTGGGGGAAATTATGGAAAAATACAAATTTGTATTTAATATACTCATGCAGCTAGGAAAAGCTGTGATGATAAAGCTACATGTAGACTCAGGGTCTGTCTATGCTGCAGGGTAAACCCAGAGTTAGTAGAACTTAAGTTAGCAGACCCTGGGTTTGTTAACCTAGGACTTGATCCCCTACACTTATTTGTAATACCAGGTTAGGAATTGTTGAACCCTAGTTCCCAACCTGGATCTCCAGCATTCACACTATATTATGTGGGCCTGAGTTCAACCACCCATATCCCAGCTTCCTAGTGCCCTCCTAAAATGTGGCCACTCTAGCCTTTTGTTCATGGTGGAGTTTGGGAAAACTTGACTGTCCAGAGGACAAAAGAAGTCAACCAGTGGGACTCAGGGATACTTTAAGTGGACTCCATGAGCATGAGTCCAGGAGGTCTTCATCTATACAGCAAAACAATAAGGCTTGAACCCTGGGTCCCGGCTTGACTCAGGTCCTCATAGTGTCCTGGGACCCATCCCTGGGTTAGCATGATTTGTGTGTAGACAGAAGAGTTGAGCCTGAGTTCAATCCCTGGGCTTTCACTGCAGTGCAGACATACCCTCAGTAGTCCCCCTCGAGGGGCATCAAGACCATCTAGAGAGTAATGAGTCTGCTATAGCGTTAGCTAAGCACCTTTTAGCTCATACATTAAACTGCAAAGATCCCACCCACCAACAACCAAGGTCTGTCGGCATTACATTTGCACTACTCAAGCTGCACAAAATGGCCACATTTTGGCTGATAATGTCTGGCAGTGAATTCCCCCACTGGAAGGGAATTATCTGGTGGCATAAACCTGGCCGAAGCTACTCTTGCACCAGCTACCCCCAACCTGGCAGCGGGGGCATACCATGGAAGAGCAGATATTGGGCAGAGCAGAGTTCTGTTAAACCAGTCCTCCACCAGGGGCTGGACCAGCACAGAATCAGGGAGCCACCAGCTTCCTGATGCCCCCCACCCTTCCTTGCACTGAGCAAGGCTCAGACTCGGAGGCTTGACTGTCCATGTCCTCGTTTAGAAGGAATTCCCAGGGGTTATTGTGCAAGCAGGGGGAAAGGAAGGCGTAGTGGCAGCAGCCTGAAGATGTTTCCTGTTTGGTGGATTTCAGCTTAACCTTTAACATTATTCCTTTGAAGTGTTCCTTTTGTTTTTAAAAGAAAAAAATGGAAAACTGATGCTGGCAGTTTTCACTAAGATCTTTACTGAAACAGAGAGGGAGATGTTGTATGAAACACTCAGTGTCTCATCCCACTTTGCATTAACTGGGGAAAAGCAAGGAGGTGAATAATACAATTCCACAGAGAAAGGGAATTTTTCTGGTTGTGCAAGACAGTCTCCAGTCTGTCTGGATCAAGGCACCAGATGCATGAAATAGTTTATCTCCTTTTCTAGTGTCCAGAATTCTTTCCTGGTGATACCTTGTATGACTCAGATAATAGTCTGCCTCCTCCAAACAGATAATAATAGACACTCCCACACCCAATCTGAGGCCAGGGATCATGTTCATTGGAGACTGTCATAAACAGATAGTTAAGGGTTAACAAGCTCAGTAACCTGAGGAACACCTGACCAGAGGACCAATCAAGGGACAGGATAATTTCAAATCTCTGTGGAGGGAAGGCTTTGTCTGTGTTCCTTGTTTGCTCTGTGTGCTCTCTTTGGATCTAAGAGAGGCCAGACATGTCTCCAAGTTCTCCTGGAGTATTTCCTACTATCCAGTATAGTGAGTATTAGAAAGGCGAATTAGTCTTCTAATTAATTTCTGCATTTGCAATTGTGTGTTTGCTGAAGGAATTCTTTATTTCTGTTTGCTGTTACTTTGATTATTCTGAGGAGGAGGGAGGGGAAGTCTCTCCAGTTCTTTTAAGCTAGACTCTGTATATTTTTGCATCCTGGTAATACAGAGAGAGTGTACTTTTTTTTCTTTAATAAAATCTTTTCTTTTTAGAACTTGATTGATTTCTTCCCTTGTTTGGATTTTCAGGGGAAGGGGAGGGGGAAAAGTGAATCCCTCTTTGGTTGATTCAAGGAGTTTGAATCAGGTATCCCTCCTAAGTGTCCGAAATAGATTGCGGTTCGATCAGCTTTATATTGGGAGAGGAAAATCAGGCAGGACCAGAATAAGGTGCAAAGCCAAGTGGCTGCGTTTATTTGGGGGAAAGTTACAACTTGGGCCAAGGGAGAGAGGCAATTTTTAGCTGGGATGTTGTTAGGCAATATAAACAACCCAAAAATCATTAACAGTACAATTCTATACTGCTCACTGCACCACACTGGATAGGCAGACACACCAATCACACAAGATGGGAATCGGGTTCGTCAGGGTGGTGCCCGGTGCAACACAGGAAAGAGACCCACAGGCCACTGCCTCAACCGCCCTTGCTTTCACACTAAGGGTAAACCCAGAGTGTGGTGCGGCTGCAGTTGGGCAGATTCCACTCACACAGACCGCGGGGACAGGAACCCCTTGGTCAGCTAATCCCCAGGTGGAGACAGCTCCCAGACACAAACACTCCGGACAAAGACAGAGCAGTGACTCACACACTTAAAACAGTTTACAATAAACAATTTATTAAAACCTTAGAACAACTATACACCTAGGCAATTGTGCAATTATGAGCTCAATACTTTAATCCTTAACACTGTGTACACACTTGGTACTGGGTTAGGGAGGGGAAAAATAGGAGTCTAGATAAGCAAACTGCCAGAAATTAGAAAACAAATACCGCACTCCAGGCACAGCTGACCAGCAGAGCAGTCACCAGAAGCATGATGAGGTGCCAGGAACAGGTCCAAGGCGACAATGAAGACGACATGACACGAGCTAGCTATAGTGGGAGGAGACCCTGGCCGAAAGGTTGATCAGGTCCTTCAGCTGACACGTGGACTGTATTGGACTGACACTGTGGATACTTCACACAGATTTTGGGGGAAAACCTAGTTTTATAGAAAGGGTCTCACTCACTCGTGTCAACATCTGATTGGTCCCTGGTTCCCCCTCCCTCCAGGCTTCGAGCTGTTGCCCCCCACGCCGGCAGGATTTGCACACGGCACACTGGGGTATCTGGGCAGAATTAGGTCTCTGCATACAGTACTCTGGAGTTGCTAGGCAGAACTAGCCTGACCTCCAGACGACTGGGCCCAAAAAGAGCGGGAAAATGCATACTACGGAGTTGCTGGGCAGAATCAGGTCTTTGCACACTGCACTAGCCTGACCTTTAGACGTCCCAACAGAAAAAAAAACAGGAAAGTACACACAGCACTTTAGTGTTGCTGGGCAGGATTAGGTCTCTGCCCTTTCCTATGCAACAAGAACCTGGTCCAAGATGGAGGCTGCCTTGTCCTTTTAACAGGACAAGATGGCCGTGGACCGACAATTGGCCATACAGAGCCACAACTGTGTATCAGGTTGCGACACTAAGCACTAGGAGAGGGGAGGGGGGAAATGGGTTGTTTCCCTTTGTGTTGAGATTCAAGGAGTTTGAATCAGGTATCTCTCCTAAGCACTAGGAGAGGGGAGAAGGGAAATGGTTTGTTTCCCTTTGTGTTGAGATTCAGGTTTGAATCTGTGTTCCCCAGGGAAAGTTTTGGGGGAACAGGGAGTGTGTCAGACACTTAAAAACTGACTGGTGGCAGCGAAAACCAGATCTAAACTAGGATTTTAGTTTAGAGGAGCCCATGCAGGTCCCCATCTTGGAACCCAAAAGCTCCAAGTGGGGGAGAAGACCTATGACAGAAACCTTGGAGTCCTTTAGGCAGCCACACTAGGTTGAACAAAGGAGCAGAGGAAATTGCACTTGGCAAAATGACAGGGGCTTATTAACATCTTTTTAAATAAAAGATTGCATTTCAGCATAAATATGGACACATGCTAGGCCCCATCTGCTCTGTAGCAAAAGGGATCTTAATTCTGTGACAAAATTTCTGCATGGAAAACACTTTTTTTGGTGGACGACCCATCACACTGGAGTGTCTCTACCTCCACTGATCATAATTCTAGATCCAATTCAGAGTCCTGGACCTCATCTAGAAGGTCCTTAGTAGGATGCAGCATCAGTTCCTATGAGACCATCTCTCTACCAAAGCAGCTGTGATCATGGTAACTTTGCATCCTTCAAGACCAGGATGAAACTGTCAGGAGTCAGCGGCTGAAATTTTTTTGGGCTGGGCCATAAATTATGGAAGTCCCTACCAGCAGAGCCTAGAATGAGCATAAGCCTCACCACCCTCAGAAACAAGTATCAGATCCATCTCCACATGCAGACCTTCCCATGAGGATGTCCCCAAAGAGCATACCACCAAACTCAGAAAAAGAAAAGGGAAACTGTCTATTAAACATAAAATAAAAGAATAAAAAACAATCCGCCCAAGAAAGCAAGAGCTGCTGAGCATAGCTATAGGCATGTTAGGCTGGATATAGTAGTAGATAATCCCATGTGAAGTTAAGGGGAGAAGAACTAACATCCATAATATGCTGTTTGCCTACACTAGGGCACATCGGCAGGTAGGATATAAAAGTTCTGGTTTCCCTTAATTCTGTGGCCTGGGCCATAGATCTGATAGACAGAGTTCTATGTTCTTCAGCTTATTAAAGCAGAGGGACTGTTCCTCCTCCTTTTCCACCCTCTCTCTATATATAGGTATATTTTGAGGTTACTCAGGGAGATCTGATGTGCCAGATTGGATTCAGATTTCCTTGGCCTTTCAGTTCTGTGAGGTAGACACATTAATTTACTCCCTTCCATATTTGAAGTATTGGATATTGAAATCAGTCCAATACCAGGGGAAACTTTACTCCTTTCGGAAATGATCTAGAAGTTTTCCTATTCCATTGGCTCACAGAGGTAAGGGATGGGGACACACGCCTCCTATAAGGGCCTGTCTACTATCATTACTTCACTTACTGGAACTCAGGCTACCAGAAGCAGGGTTTTTAAGTGCAGGAAGAATTAATTGTGTGCTATGATCATACAAATAATGAAAAATTGGGACACGTTAAATCCTGTAGCCATCTTTATGTAGTCCTGTGATGGGGCACATAAACCCACACTGGCCAGGAAAGGGTTAGTGAGCTGCTGTGGATGTAGCAGGAGTTGGTACAGAGGGAGCAGTAGATTTGGCATGCTGCATCACTGTCAAAGCCTTGATACAGGGATCTTTACAAGCTTCAACAGTAGCCCCATTAGCCCATGAAGTCTCTTGACAGTGAACAGTGCAGGGAAACCATTCTTTTTTTTTAGAAAAGATCTTCTGCAGGGACTGCCTCTAATTTTCCCCAGTGTATTTTACATAGCTTCTCAGAAAGCTCTTTGTCAGACTTTCCTGAGGAAGCAGCTGGAGCCATATCTGATGGGGCTCTGAAGCTGTCAGACCCTGTGCTGATTGGAGCACTACTGGAGACAGGAAGGTCTTGTACAGGGGGGTCAATGACACCAAATCTGAAGCCAGTCTCATAGACCTATTGAGTAGAAACATCTGGAGACAGGCCTCTTTTGATTTTAAGGTCCTCTTGGAAAAGGACTTATATATGACACATTTACTGAAGATGTGAGATTCTCCCAAACAGAAAAGACAGCTAGTGTTCCCATCTTTAATGGATGTCGAGATTTCACATGAGGGACCGTACATATCTAGGGAATTTAAGACTGGAAACTTGTCAAAAATTAATCGCCAATGGGTAAACAAGTAACCTAATCATAGAAACTAACCAGGTCACAGGGAATGGACAACAAACAGCTCTCTCTTGTAGCCTGAGGGAATGAGAAGGAATTGAGTGGTGGCTGACTTGCTTCATCTTATATGCCCTCAGTGTGGGGCACAAGAACACTCAGAATGCATGCATGACTCCAGCGGACACTGCTGGCCAAAACACTCCAATCACGAGAGCACAGACACCAGAAGTGGAAAATGTTTTTAATCCAGCATGTAAAGGAGAATATCAGATCCTAAGTCTGAACGCAGGGACTCCTTGATGTGTCAGCCTCTCTATCCAGAGCCAATTCATAAGAGACGAAGTGGGTATTCACCCACGAAAGCTCATGCTCCAAAACGTCTGTTAGTCTATAAGGTGCCACAAGACTCTTTGCTGCTTATAAGAGAGATGTCCATGCGCTTCAAGTACCAGGGGGTAGCCGTGTTAGTCTGTATCCACAAAAACAATAAGGAGTCCAGTGGCACCTTAAAGACTAACAGATTTATTTGGGCATACGCTTTCGTGGGTAAAACCTCCATTTCTTCAGATGCATGCAGTGAAAATTACAGATACAGGCATTATTATACCAACACATGAAGAGAAGGGAGTTACCTCACAAGTGGAGAACCAGTGTTGACAGGGCCAATTCAATCAGGGTGGATGTAGTCCACTCCCAACAATTGATGAGTGGGTGTCAATACCAGGAGAGGGAAAGTTGCTTTTGTAGTGAGCCAGCCAGTCCCAATCCCTATTCAAGCCCAAATTAATGGTGTTAAATTTGCAAATGTATTTTAGTTCTGCAGTTTCTCTTTGAAGTCTGTTTCTGAAGTTTTTTTGTTCAAGGATGGCTACTTTTAAATCTGTTATAGAATGTCCAGGAAGATTGAAGTGTTCTCCTACTGGCTTTTGTGTGTTACTATTCCTGATGTCCAATTTGTGTCCATTTATTCTTTTACGTAGAGACTGTCCGGTTTGGCCAATGTACATGGCAGAGGGGCATTGCTGGCACATGATAGCATATATCACATTAGTAGATGTGCAGTTGAATGAGTCCCTGATGATGTGGTTGGGTTCTCTGATGGAGTCGCTAGAGTAGATATGGGGACAGAGTAGGCAATGAGGTTTGTTACAGGGATTGGTTCCTGGGTTAGTGTTTCTGTGGTGTGGTGTGTAGTTGATGGTGAGTATTTGCTTCAGGTTGGGGGGCTGTCTGTAAGCGAAGACTGGCCTGCCTCCCAAGGTCTGTGAGAGTGAGGGATCATTTTCCACGATAGCTTGTAGATCATTAATCATGTGCTGGAGAGGTTTTAGCTGTGGGCTGTATGTGATGGCCAGTGGTGTTCTGTTATTTTCCTTGTTGGGCCTGTCCCATAGTAGGTGACTTCTGGGTACCCATCTCGCTCTGTCAATCTGTTTCCTCACTTCCCCAGGTGGGTATTGTAGTTTTAAGAATGCTTGATAAAGATCTTGTAGGTGTTTGTCTCTGTCTGAGGGATTGGAGCAAATGCGGTTGTATCTTAGGGCTTGGCTGTAGACAATGAATCATGTGATGTGTCCTGGATGGAAACTGGAGGCATGCAGGTAAGTATAGTGGTCAGTAGGTTTCCAGTATAGGGTGGTGTTTATGTGACCATCACTTATTTGCACTGTAGTGTCCAGGAAGTGGATCTCTTGTGTGGATTGGTCCAGGCTGAGGTTGATGGTGGGGTGGAAATTGTTGAAATCTAGGTGGAATTCTTCAAGGGCCTCATTCCCGTGGGTCCATATTATGAAGATGTCATCAGTGTAGCACAAGTAGAGGAGTAGTGCTAGGGGATGAGAACTGAGGAAGCATTGTTCTAAGTCAGACATAAAAATGTTAACGTACTGTGGGGCCATGTGGGTACGCATAGCAGTGCCGCTGACTTGAAGGTATAAGTTGTCCCCAAATCTGAAATGGTTGTGGGTGAGAACAAAGTCACAAAGCTCAGCCACTAGGTGTGCCGTGGCCTCATCAGGGATACTGTTCTTGATAGCTTGTAGTCCATCCTCATATGGAATATTGGTGTAAAGAATATTGCTTATGCAATATGCGCTTCATGAACATTTAAGGAACTGACAAACAAAAAGGACTCTGTTAAAAGAGTCAAGAGGCATTGTGTGGATGTGTTGGATCCAATAACTTCAGATCCAATTAGAACCAAAATCCAAACACAGGAAAGGATTGAGCTCCAAAAAGAAGGATATCATACCTTCAGTTTCAAGCACTGGTTCCATATTGACACATCAACAATCTATTATGGTGGTGGTTTAAATCTATTACCCAGATCTGCATTCTTCTCTGGGCTTGGATCTGACTTCTTTAAGTAAAGAAGGGACTTGAGATAGTTGGTTCTGGTTCCACTGACAGTCCTTCTTTGGAAAAGAGAAGAAGAGTGGCTGATGTCTGAATCTCTCCACTTCCTCCTCTGCCTAAGACTCCTTCATGCTCTGCAAACAAAGTACACTCACCCTTTCCTATTTTACAACCAAGACCACCAATATCACCTTACCATCAGGATTGGAACCAAGATTGGACCTGCAATCTCACTTGGAACATTAACAGATTCTGCAGCACAAAGCAAGATGCACTGCCAGGCAATAGCATGAGGAGAGCCTGTGATGGGTTTTGTGAGTCGAGCTAGGGAGCCCCCCTTGGCCCAGTTTGGGGTTGGTGCACCCGTCACAGGGCTCTTATTACTCAGAGTTTTATTGTTCAAATACAAATATGTAATTCTGGCCAAAGTGGCAGGTTCCAACCTGGGTAAGATGGCTGTGCTGACCCTCCCTAGAACATTTTCAAGAGCCCCAACCTCCTTTTGCATAAGGAACCCTTCTCCACCTGGTATGCGAGACAGCTTTGAACCATGGGATCCAAAGATCCTGGATGCCTTTGCAAAACACAAGAATAGAGATCAGTCCCCTACAATCATTCTAGATAGACTTTCAGAGGAGGAGAAACTGATGTTAGCTGAACATACTCAAGTGCTGGTTCTGGAATCAGAAGATACAATCTTCCCAGATGATGGGAGGGGGATTTCAACTACTTCTTTCCGTTCAGTGAAAGAAGTCCTTTTTCACAAGCTAATAGACAGAATGGCTGAGACTCTTGGCTACTCTTGGTGTCTCTGGAGGGGACTTCCCAGCCTATATTTGACATCTCTGGTTCATCTTCTAGAAGCAGAATTGCTCTTCCTCTCTTAGAAGGACTTTCTCAACTGGCTAAATTGATTGGG
The DNA here is from genome assembly GCF_016161935.1 of Mauremys reevesii. Taxonomy (NCBI): domain Eukaryota; kingdom Metazoa; phylum Chordata; order Testudines; family Geoemydidae; genus Mauremys; species Mauremys reevesii. The sequence goes on along the minus strand of NC_052630.1, from coordinate 46,536,714 downwards.
TCCTCTCCTGCATTGGGACAACCAATGTCAAGAAAAGATTATAAACTTTATCAGCTCTCTCAAGAGGGTTTTTCTAAGTTCTGCACACCTCCAGCCGTGGATGAGTGGTGGAAGCTAACCCCACCACATGCTGGTATAGGGAGTCATGTAGGCATAGGGAGGAGTGGGGACAAAACAGAGCTCCATGATGATAATTCTTAGCTTTCAGAAGTGCTGTGCCGAGTCTTCATTTATTCACTTTAATTTAAGATTTCGAGTGCCAATAATATATTTTAACATTTTTAGAAGGTCTCTTTCTATAAATCTATAATATATAACTAACATATTGTTGTATGTAAAGTAAATAAGGTTTTTAAAATGTTTAAGAAGCGTCATTTAAAATTAAATTAAAATGCAGAGCCCCTCCGGACTGGTGGCCAGGACCCAGGCAGTGTGAGTGCCACTGAAAATCAGCTCACGTGCTGCCTTCAGGACGCGTGCCTTAGGTTGCCTACCCCTGTACTAGAGCACACTGGTTGTGACAATTCCATATTTCCATTCAGTGCCCTGTCTCATAGATTCTTCTCAGAGACCCCTTGTAACTTGAGAGACCCTGTCTACAGTTCCTCAGAGGCAGTGTGTTCAGATGTAAAATGCCATTATTGGCACGTCAGGTGTGGCTTTATCCTGTTTCTCTCAGACATCTGCTGTGAAACCCAAAAGTTTGAAACCAAAAAAACTCTTAATTCCAAACTTAAGAGGTCCACCAACAAGTGTCTTACCAATGAACTGTATAATCCTATTATTGCAAACCTTGTCCATTCGTCCTCTTTTCTCTTCCCCTGTTGGTTTATGATTCTTTTTTAACATGCCATGCCTGAACTTAGACATAAGCTCTTCCAGACAAGGACTGTCTTCACTTTCTTCTGTGAAGCAACTAGCATACATTAGGGCACTCTGAACTCATAAAGAAGACCCAGTTTCTCAACGGTATTTAGGCTCTTCACTTCCATTGAAATCAATGGGCAAGTAAATAATAATTATCAATACCTTGTATAATACATTTACAATTATATCTCTACATCAGAACTCATTCAATTAAGTTCATGATCCCTGGGTACCTAATTTTTTTTTCTTTTCCATCCTATTTACATGGCTACACATTGAGCATTTTAAACAGTTCTTTAATTCTTATATGTAGTTAATATATTCGGCTCAAAAGGCTCTCCTGCCCTTGTGTTGTTGAAAACAGATATTTTATAATGCTGATTATGTCTACAGCACAAAACCACAAAACTGTATTGTCTTGGAACATGGTTGTGAGCAATTGAGTTAGATGACACAATGCTGACTACGCTTCAGCAGTCAACGTAGACCAGGATACACAATGTTCAGACATGTGTCCTACAAATGCTACGTTATAGTGGTCAGTAGAACATCATCTAACTTGATTATTCATACTGTGTTCAAATGCAGCCAAATTTGTATAGTGTAGATCAGTCCAGCTGTTTTCCTTATTTCTCTGGCTACCTTATCAGACAGTAGAAACACACAAATGTCAGAATGAGAAAGAAAGAAAGAAAATCTTGTGCAAAACGCGGAGCCCAGGAACATCCACATTATTCCTGAGTGCAAACACATTATCTATCCCCTTTCAGGGCCATCGAGAATACCAACAAAAAAAAAAAAGGAGTGCATTATATTGCCTCAGTAATGAAAATAATAATTAATTTCTTAGTACTTATACAGTATTTTGTATTCAAAACACTTTACAGACATTAATTTCAAACAATTCCAAGACATAGTTAGATATTAACAAGGCAGAGAGAATGACCCAAAATGAGCACAGAAGATATGCAAGGACCAAATACCAGAAACCAAGATTAGCGAGATTGCATTTCTTAATACGCGCCTAAACATATTTTAGAATTTCCCTTTGAAAGAAAGCTCCGAGGGCTTTTTCTTTTCTGAGTAGGCATTTGATGTGAACATACAAGAGAGTGTTTTTTCAGTATTCAGTCAGGAAATCACACAAGAACAATATAAGGAACTAATTCATTACTCAGTGAATGTTGTGGATGCAACTGTTTATATCAGCTTGGTCAGAAGAAATTTCTATTCTTGATTTTTTTCCAGTGACTCACTGTGTGGACGTTAACAAATCATTTGGCCTCTCTTATCAAAGATAGAGGGGAAAAAAAGAGGGGGAAATAGGCATATGACTCATTTAGCTTTCTTATGCAGTATAAAGGTCAGCTATAAGGCTTTCCTAATTATTATTTCTTTTTCCAGCCTTGTTTTTACATTATAAATTCAGATGTTATCTAAGATGGAATGAAAACTCTAGTCAATAATGACTAGAGAACTAGTGAAATGGTGACATCACAAGATCCAAGTGAGTGAAAGCTGAGCAATTGAAAGGTACAAGAATTTAAAACTCTCTTTGTTTTTGTTAATGCCTGTTTAACCTTAATGCAGCATTGCAAACTCTCACAATTTTATCACAAGTCTTGAAATATTTGGTGTTTCTCTTAAAGCCCCTGCATGTGGAGTCAATTGATTACATGAGAATCTCCGCTTTCTTTTTTGTTTAAATGGTGGTTGTGGAGAAAAGCTTGAAAATGTGTATAACCTAGAGTTTCAAAAATCAGAAGGCAAAGAAATAGAACCCAGAATTTATTATTTCTAAACCAGTCTCAATTTCTTCAGGCCTGACTCATGATTTTGGAATACCTGGGGTTAGCAATGGGAATGACTAATTAACATAAGCATTTGTTAAAGAACTATCATCCTCACTCCTTTTCTGTTAGGAGTTCATAGTAAACATTTCTGAGACCTTCCAACATGTCAGAAAAATCGGACACTCCGGCTATTTCAAAGGTTAAAAAAAAAAACCCAAGGAAAAAACCTTACAAAGCTGAAAACCATCATAAACAGGGAGAACGGGAGTACTTGTGGTACCTCAGAGACTAACAAATTTATTTGAGCATAATCTTTCATGGGCTACAGCCCACTTCATCGGATGCATGCAGTGGAAAATACAGCAGGAAGATAGATAGATATATATATGCAGAGAACATGAAACAATGGGTGTTACCACACACACTCTAACAAGAGTGATCAGTTACGGTGAGCTATTACCAGTAGGAGAGAAAAAAAGTTTTTGTAGTGGTATGCAAAATGGTCCATTTGCAGCAGTTGACAAGAAGTTGTGAGGAATAGTGCGGGGTGCGGTGGGGACTAAACATGGGGAAATAGTTTTACTTTGTGTAATGACCCATCCACTCCCAGTCTTTATTTAAGCTTCATTTAATGGTGTCCATTTTGCAAATTAATTCCAATTAATTTAATCCAATTAATTCCAAAACAGGGAGGTAACACAAACCCACCCATTTAACAAACATTTGTAGGTCACCTCTGGGTTTCCCTACTAGAGCTGATCACATTTCCTTTTTAACAAAAATTATCTTAGTTGAAATATAAAATAAAATACAATATTTGTAAACATTGTTTTAAGTTTGTTATAAATATGTTGATATGTTTCATTTTTCCTTTCCTTTTTCTACTCCCCCCTCCCCCCGAGTCATTTTCCAAATTACTGGAAAAAAAGAGACGGGAAAAAAAGGAATGAAAAAAAAGAGAACATAAAAATCAATTTTTAAAAATATATTTATAAAAACATTTTAAAATACCTCCAAATTGATCCATGTAAAACCCATGAAACAGAAGCAACTTAAGTATGTTTATTCCTTTTTTTCAAATTTTGATCGCATGTCTTGTGACATCTGGTGCATTTCTTAAAGACACACCTCCAGGAATGAAGGGATCAACAGAGAATCTTGGTTTTAATGGTTTTTTTAAGTTTCTAGCTCTCATGGTCACACAGAACAGCTAGAAAAAGGGACCCCTAACTCAGAGACAAATAACTATTATTTCAGAATTGCCAATCTCAAGAGATCAAAACCCATGAATCAGACTCGCCCAAATTATTGGCCCAAAAGCCATGAAGATTTTGTTTTAAAAGGGTGAGATGGTGGTTTTAGTCTCTCTTGATTTTCGAATGCCACCTACTCACCCCTAGTGCTCCCCTGCCAGCACAACCCCCTGCCCAGCCTCACTAGCATGGCCCCGCCTCCTAACGGTTCACGTCACAAACGTCACTACAACGCCGGCCGCTGCTGTCCCTCAGCCTTAACGACAGCCGTAGCCCCGCCCCCTTCCTCAGGCAGGCTGGTAACGGTCCCTTCAGCCTGCCCACCGCTTAGTGCGCTTGGCGCATGCGCGGAGCCGTGGCAGTCCGGCCGCTCTCAGCCCCGAGGGGTGGCCATGGCCGGGCAGCTAGAGTCGGTTCCCGCGGTGGTGATCGATCCGGACGGCACGTTCAAGTACATCCTGGTGCGGGTTCAGCGCACGGGGGGAGCCGAGCACCGGGACGTCGTCAGGGGCACCGCGGCCGCCGAGTTCCACAGTGAGTCGGTGCCGCGAGCCAAGGCCGGGCGGGGGCCTGGGGGCAGAGCCCGGCTGGCACCTCTTGCGCCCCCCAGACTGATCCCCGCCCCCCCAACCGCGCTCTTGAGCGGGGAGCCGGCTGCAGCACCTCCGGGGTGGCCCGGCCCCCGCAGAGCTGCTGCTCGCGGACAGCGCTCTCCCCACTCAGTGGGGCGCTGCTCTTACCCGCACCCCGGGATTGCTCCTTGGCCTCGGCCGCACTGGGGGGCTGTGCCTGTGCAATCCCCCCGGGGGCTGCGCCAGGTGAGGAGCGACTGGCTCTGGTGTCCAGCCCTGGGACATTTCAGTCCGAAACGTGAACTTCTGAGCAGCCTCTGACTTGGTGAGACAGTGGAACCGGCAGCCGCTGTTCTTCTTCAAGTGATTGCTCCTATGCATTCCAGTTAGGTGTGCGCGCCACGCGTGCATGGCTCTTCGGAAGATTTTTACCCTAGCAACTCCGGCGGGCCGGCTGGGCGCCCCCTGGAGTGGCACCGCTATAGCGCTAGATATATACCCCAGCCGGCCTGTCCACTCCTCAGTTCCTTCTTACCTCCCGTGACGGCCATTGGAACAGTGGAGTGCTCCATTGACCTCCACAACCCTAGTGTATCTCCTTGTATAAGTGTATATAGTTAGATAAGATAGTTAAATAATTTAGTTAGTTAGTGTATTAAGGGGAATTAGGGGGGCTAGCCCCTCTTTTTCCACAACTGGTGCGGGCTCATGCCCAAGGCACCGGGCTTTAAGCCCTGTTCGGCTTGCCAGCGGCACATGCCGATTGGTGACCCTCACGACTCCTGCCTGCGCTGCCTCGGAGAGTCCCATCGATCAGATAAGGGCCCAATTTGCACGGCATTCAAGCCGAGAACTAGGAAGGAGAGAGACTCGAGATTGAAGCAGCTCCTCATGGAGTCGGCACTTAGCCCTGCAGGGCCGACCCAAGCGGCTCCGAAGTCCTCCTCGGCACGCAGCGCACCAGTGGTCCCGAGCCGGTCCGGCACCGAGACTGTTAAAACTCTACAGCCAGCACCGGCGTCCCGGCACCGTTCCCTCTCTCTGACAAAGAAGCGGAAGACGGCGCAGACGGCCTCCAAGCCTCCTGCACCGGGACCGCTCGCCCAGCCACCTCCGGCACCGACTGTGGGGGTGCACAGACCGGGCACGGTACCGTCGACTCCGGCGCCACAAGAGCCGTTGAGTCCAGTACCGCCCTGCTCCCCGGAGCAAACTGCGGTCGAGCTGCCTCTCCCGTCAACGCCCGAGACTTTCTCGACGGCGAGAGAGCTCATAGAGCTCACAGAGGCACCGAGCCTCCGGCCCCCGGCACCGCCGGTGCGGGCTGTACAGTCAGTGGGCAAGCCGGCTATGATGAGGCCACCTTCCCCTGACAGACGGGATAGAAGGCGTTCCAGGTCCCGGTCCCGATCCCGATCCCGGAGACAGTCGCCTTCGTGCCGATCCAGATCCCGGCACCGATCACCATCCCGGTACCGCTCCCCGTCTCGGCGCTGGTCGCAGTCCCGGTACCGCTCCGCATCGCGGTACCAGTCGCACTCCCGGAGACGATCCCGGTCCTGGTCACCCGACCGTCGGTACCGAAGGAGGTCCGGATCCCGGTACCATTCCCGGTACCGCGACTCGCGAAGCCACTCCCACCAACATCGGTCGAGATCGCAGTCGACCTCCCGGCACCGGCATGGTCGATGGTCCCGCTCTCGCTCCTGGCACCGTGATGACCGGCACTGATCCCCGGCACTGTCCAGGGACAGACCGGCAGCATTGACGGCGCAGTCCCTGAGCGCCTCTGCCCCCCCCATGGCCTTCTCGCCAACCCTCGGTCGCCTCCCGGGCGGACAGTGGTGGAGATCTCCGGGCTGACCCCCAAGGGCAAGACCACGGACCGCAGCAGTGGGGCTTTTGGGCCCCCTGGGCCTAGCACAAGGCTCAAGGACTCCCCTTCCCTCAGCGACCCAGGGGCTCCGAATGCAGGGTGCCGGAAGCCTCGGTCAGTAGGCCTCCTCCATCACCACCGGTTGAGGCTCCACCGCCACCTGTAGCGGCAGAGCATCCCGTAACCACGGCGGCTTCCCACCCCCTGGAGGAACCACCTCCAGAAGCCATGGTTCAGGGCCTGTCCTTGTCTTCGTCGCCGGATGAGGCGGTGGCGGGGGCATCTACATCGGACCCCCCACCGATTGACTTGCAGGCCCACCAGGACCTCCTTCGATGGGTGGCACAGGCTATTGACCTCCCCGTTGAAGAGGTCGCTGAGGATGACGACCCGGTGACCAGGGTGCTTGGAGCTGAGGCCCCGCTGCGGGTGGCCCTACCCTTTATTCGGACCATCCAGAAAAATGCCACTACCATCTGGCAGTTGCCGGCGTCCGTCCCTCCCACCGCTCGAGGGGTGGAACGCAAGTACTTGGTCCCTCCCAGCGGGTACGAATACCTTTATACGCACCCAACTCCGGACTCCCTTGTAGTGCAGTCCGTGAATGACCAGGAGAGACATGGGCAACCCGCTCCAGCGCCAAAATCCAAGGACGCACGGAGAATGGATCTGTTGGGCCGGAAGGTCTATTCGGCCAGTGGTCTCCAGCTCCGGATTGCAAATCAGCTGGCTCTCCTTGGTCGTTACACCTATGACACTTTGGTGTCCCTTTCCAAATTTACGGAGCTGATCCCAACAGCCTCCCGACAGGAATTCTCAGCCCTCCTTGAGGAGGGCAAGAAAGCCTCCCGGTCCTCCCTCCAGGCCGCTCTGGACTCGGCAGACTCAGGAGCCAGAACTCTGGCCTCGGGAGTGACCATGAGACGAATCGCCTGGTTGCAGTCCTCCACCTTGCCGGCGGAGGTCCAGTACACCCTGCAAGACCTCCCTTTTGACACTAAGGGTCTCTTTTCCAAGAAAACGGACTCGAGGATTCAGACCCTCAAAGATGGTAGAATCGCCATCCGCACCCTGGGTATGCACACACCGGCTACCCAGCGGAGGTCGTTCCGGCAGCAGCCGTACCGGCCATTTACTCAGGCCAGGGCACAGCCTGATAATGGGCGCAGAGGCCGCCTAAACTGCCGTAGACCATCGGGCAACCGGCGTAGGGCCTAAGCAGGCATTTTGATGGGACGCCCGAGGACGGCCCATCAGGCTATTTACCGGATCCTTCCCCGTTATTTTGCAACCGTCTTTCCCACTTCCTCCCGGCGTGGTCCCAAATAACGGACAACTGGGTACTTCGTACGGTCGAGTTTGGTTACCGCCTTCAGTTTGTTTCACCCCCTCCCTCCCACCCACCCTCCCCGTCCTTCTTCAGGGACCCTTCTCACGAGCAATTCCTCTTACAAGAGGTCGAGTCTCTGTTGAGCTTGGGTGCCATAGAGGAGGTGCCGAACGACATGCGAGGCAGGGGTTTTTATTCCCAATATTTCCTAATCCCCAAGGCGAAGGGAGGTCTCCGACCTATACTAGACCTCCGAGAGCTCAACAGATACCTGCTCAAGCTCAAGTTTCACATGGTAACCCTGGGGACCATCATTCCCTCCCTGGATCCGGGAGACTGGTTTGCCACCCTCGATATGAAGGACGCGTACTTCCATATCGCGATTTACCCTCCCCATCGACGCTACCTGCGGTTCGTAGTCAACAACGCGCACTACCAGTTTGCAGTGCTACCCTTCGGCCTTTCCACCGCGCCGAGGGTCTTCAAGTGCATGGCAGTGGTTGCCGCAGCCCTCCGCCGTCGTCGCATGCACGTGTACCCGTACCTCGATGACTAGCTGGTTCGCGGGCCATCCCGACAGCTAGTAGCAAGTCAAATAACCAAGATCCTAGCCCTGTTTCAGTGCCTGGGCCTTCTGATAAACGCCGAGAAGTCCACTTTAGCTCCATCACAAAGGGTGGAGTTCATCGGAGCGGTCCTGGACTCCAGTTTGGCCAGGGTCTGCCTCCCTCGACCCCGGCACCAGACGATGGTCTCCATCATCCAGGACCTACAATCCTTTCCCACAACAACGGTTCGGTCCTGCCTACGCCTCTTGGGCCACATGGCGTCCTGCACGTTCGTGACCACGTACGCGAGGCTGCGCCTTCGCCCGTTTCAAACTTGGCTTGCGGCGGTGTACCGTCCGCACCGCGACCCCCTGGACATGGTGGTCACGGTCACGAAACCAATCCTCGCTTCGCTCAGCTGGTGGCTGGACCCAGAGGTCGTGTGTGCAGGAATCCCGTTCCGCCCTCCTCGCCCATCCGTCACCCTGACCACGGATGCCTCGGCGTTGGGATGGGGGGCACACCTTGGCAACCTACACACCCAGGGTCTCTGGTCGCCCCGAGAGCTCTCCCTACACATCAACGTCAGGGAGCTGCGAGCGATCCGCTTGGCGTGTCAGACCTTCCACGCCCATATTCAAGGGTGCTGTGTGGCGGTGTTCACGGACAACACGACGGCGATGTTTTATGTCAACAAGCAGGGCGGGGCTCGCTCCTCCCTGCTTTGCACGGAAGCGATGCTCCTGTGGGACTTCTGCGTAACCCACTCGATTCACCTGGCAGCGTCCTTTCTTCCAGGAGTGCAAAACACGCTGGCCGACCATCTCAGCAGGTCATTCCTCTCCCACGAGTGGTCCCTTCGTCCAGATGTGGTGCACACAATTTTCCGAAGGTGGGGTTGGTTATGATATTGCTGTCTGTCTGTGTGTGTGTCATTTTTTTTTTAAGTAATAAGTATGGCTCTATACTGTCTCTATTTTTGTATTATGCTCTGCCTCTGGGAAGTGTCCCAGACAAAGCGACCCATGAGAAGAAGGCAGACACCCTTGTGACTCAGCAAAGTATGCAGGACTGGCCCATGTGACTCAGACTCCATATTATTTTTTCTAAAAAAGTATATATAAGGCAGATCTCATCTCCATCTCTTGTCTTCAATCCTGCTCTCTGGAGGGAGGACTTTTTGGCTGAAGCTCTACAACTCTACACAGGGGGAGGAGGACCCTGAGATGGGGTCATCCAGAGAACTTAATCTGAACCTGCCTTTTACTTCACTGCCTGCTGCCTGCTGCAAGAGAACTTTGCCATACTTGCATGTATGTATTCCATTTATCCAACCAATCTCTCTCTCTCTCCTTTTTTCCTTTTTAAAAAAACCTTTTTTAGATTTTAGATTAAAAAGGATTGGCAACAGCGTGTGATGGGTGTAAGAGATCTGTGTATATTGACCTGGGTCTGGGGCTTGGTCCTGGGGGATTGAAGAACCTTTTTCTTTTATTGGGGTGTTGGTTTTTTCCCCAGATAGACCTGTTTGCCTCCAAGGAGAACAGGAAGTGCCACCAGTTTTGTTCTTACCAGGGTCGCTCCCGAGGCTCCCTGTTGGACGCAATTCCTCTGCTTCTGGACGGATCACCTCCTCTATGCCTTCCCTCTGTTCCCACTCATACACCGGGTGCTACTCAAGCTTCGGAGGGACAGGGCCCGCCTCATACTCGTCGCTCCAGCTTGGCCACGGCAGCACTGGTACACCCTGCTGCTCGAGCTCTCAGTTTGGGATCCCATTCCCCTTCCCTTATGGCCGGACCTCATAACGCAGGACTTCGGCAGGCTCCGCCACCCAGACCTACAGTCCCTCCATCTTACAGCTTGGTACCTGCGTGGTTGACCCACGCGGAGCGTGACTGTTCGGCGGCGGTGCAGCAAGTCCTGATGGAAAGCAGAAAGCCTTCCACTCGCTCAACCTACCTCGCGAAATGGAAGCGTTTCGCGCTCTGGTGCGATCAGAGAGACCTTAATCCTTTCCTGGTCCCTATTCCTACGATCCTGGAATACCTCTGGTCCCTTAAGGAACAAGGACTCGCGGTCTCCTCCTTGAAGGTACACCTAGCAGCTGTGTCCGCCTTTCGTCCATCCATAGGAGGACGGTCCATTTTTTCCAACCAGATGGTTTCCCGCTTCCTTAAGGGCCTAGACCGCTTGTACCCGCCGGTACGGCGTCCTGCGTCGTCCTGGGATTTGAACCTAGTTCTGGCCAAGCTGATGGGAGCCCCCTTCGAGCCCTTGGCCACGTGTTCCCTGCTCTATCTCTCATGGAAAACGGCCTTTCTCGTCGTTATAACTTCAGCGAGACGAGTTTCCGAGCTCCGTGCCTTAACGGTTGGTCCACCGTATACCGTCTTCCACGGCGACAAGGTGCAGCTACGACCACACCCGGCCTTCCTCCCTAAGGTGGTGTCGGCCTTCCACCTAAACCAGGACATTTTCCTTCCGGTCTTTTTCCCGAAGCTGCACGCCTCAAGTCGTGAGCAACAGCTTCACACCCTGGACGTCCGCAGAGCCCTCGCTTTTTATAGAGAGCGGACGAAGCCCTTCCGGCGTTCGCCCCAGCTGTTCATAGCGGTTGCTGATCGCATGAAAGGCGAGCCGGTCTCCTCTCAGAGGATTTCCTCCTGGGTAACATCTTGTATCCGGACATGTTACGAGCTTGCTTGTGTGCCAGCTAGCCGCCTCACCGCTCACTCTACAAGAGCGCAAGCCTCGTCTGCCACCTTTCTGGCCCATGTACCCATCCAGGATATCTGTAGAGCGGCCACCTGGTCTTCTGTCCACACCTTCGCTACCCACTATGCGTTGGTGCAGCAATCCAGAGACGATGCAGCCTTCGGCTCAGCAGTCTTACACTCTGCCACGTCTCACTCCGATCCCACCGCCTAGGTAAGGCTTGGGAATCACCTAACTGGAATGCATAGGAGCAATCACTCGAAGAAGAAAAGACGGTTACTCACCGTTGTAACTGTTGTTCTTCGAGATCTGTTGCTCCTATCCATTCCAGACCCGCCCTCCTTCCCCACTGTCGGAGTAGCCGGCAAGAAGGAACTGAGGAGCTGACAGGCCGGCTGGGGTATATATCTAGCGCTATAGCGGCGCCAGCCGGCCCGCCGGAGTTGCTAGGGTAAAAATCTTCCGAAGAGCCGTGCACGCACGGCGCGCACACCTAACTGGAATGGATAGGAGCAACACATCTCGAAGAACAACAGTTACAACGGTGAGTAACCGTCTTTTCTGGGATTTGCTAGGGCCCAGCTGCGTAAGTAACAACGAGTCTTTTCCTTCACTTACCAGCTTCCCCAAGGAAACAGGAAAAAAATACTAGGTAGCTGAAAAGAGAGGACTGGACGTAATCACCAAGTGAAACCTGAGTTCTGGTTAATGGATTGAACTGGCTTACTTTTTCAAATATATGATCTGCAAAATTAAACCCTGAAATGGAAAAGTTGGGCTTTGAATGCAAGTGCCTTGGAGGAGGAAAAATTGACCATAATAGCAAAGACAAGAAAATGAGGGTATTTGGTCTCTCCACAGTAAGTGCCGTGTATTAGTTTCCTTGAAAATCCAACATTTTAGGGCCCTAACCCTAACCATTAATTAGTTAGTCCACACAGCTCACCTGTGAGGTAGGTAAAGATGGCTTATTTTAGATGGGGAAACTGCAGCAGAGAGGTTAGATTGACTTACTCACCCTCACACAGTAATTGGTGTCAGGGCTGTAACTGGAACTCAGCAGCTCCTGACTCACAATCCTGTACTGTAGCTATAGCATGCCTCTGTCTATGCATCTCTTACTTACATGGTTCAGTATGTAAATATATTCTGTTTATAAAATAACCAATAGAAGCAATGAATTATCCATATATGTGGAACACACTGCAGTCTCCATCCCACCTCACCACTGCAGAGAGTAGATAAGAGACAAGGATTTCTTGAGCTATTGATGTGGACAAGAGCAGACTAGTTCCATGTGATGTAAAGACATGTTATTTGAATCCTGTATAAAAAGCAGCAGTTCTTCAAGGTCACTTTTCCTCCAGGTCAGTTATAGCCCCAAACCAGATTAAATTTTTTTTTTAATTAGGGCTTTTTCTCAGATATCATATTGTGGGGGCAAAGCTCTATGGGGAAGGGAGATGGCCTGCAACATTAGGGGTCTTCTAGAGCCTGCTCAATAACTGTGGCAGAATCAAACAATTAATTACCAAACTCCTGGATTAATGGTGGTAGTGTGCAGCACAGGCAGCAGCATCTCTCTCTCCTGCCACCAAGTTAGTGGGAGAAGGGGTAGTCAGCTATACCCCACACCTTGTTTGCCAACTATTGTCAAGTGCCCTGAACTTTACAGAAGCATGCTGTGTAACTGCAAAGTTTCACTTTGTCAGACAGAAAAATGGAGATACAGAAAAGCTGAATGGCACTCTGGAATAGCGGGTTACATCTTGACTTCTAAATCAAAGCAACTTGGCTCTTGTCCTGGTTTTTTGTTGTGTGACTTTAAAAATAGGGAAGTAGTTGTGTTAAATGGGGCTATTGATACTTAGCTCTTGGGTAAACTATGAGAATTAGAGAAATGCTTGAGGAGTTCTTTGAAGTGAACTCTGTGGCTGGGATTAATAGATTGAGCTCCTTGAGGCTATCACTATAAGGCAATGATAGTACCTTTCCCCAGTCCCCTGTAAAGGAATGTCTGAGCCAGCACTGGAGCTCAGCTACTAGCTTCCTACATTATTGGGTGTGGTAGGTCGGCTTAGACAATAATTTAATAGCAGTACATGTTGAGATGCAAAAAGTTCAAGCTTTCTAACCATTAAAACACAAATTGTCAACATCACATGTCAAAATATAAAAAGTAAATATCCTTAAATCAAACTAAGTTCTCTTTGCCTAGCTGTACATTTTGATTATTACCAATGAAAATATTTTTGTGTGTATGGTGAAATCGATATTTACCAATTAAAAAGCTAATTCTTCCAAGGCTACATATGTCTGATATAGCCATGCTTGTTTATGTGTGCAAACCTTGTGTGTAGAAAACTACTTTTTGTATTAGTTGTGTAACATGCAGTTTAGATGTCAGTTTACTTGTGTGATCCTCTTGGAGCAGAGTTAAGGCTCTTGTGGTCACCTAAGTGAGAATCAATGCCTTGTTAAGTGCAACCTTAATTCTGATTTTCCTGAGTGGTTGCCATGTTAGTCTGTATCAGTAAAAAGAACAAGGAGTACTTGTGGCACCTTAGAGCCTAACACATTTATTTGAGCATAAGCTTTTGTGGGCTAAAACCCACTTCATCAGATGCATGCTGATGCATACTTTGTTAGTCTGTAAGGTGCCACAAATACCTTGTTCTTTCTTCTGATTTTCCTGGCTTCTAACTCTGAAACATTTTAATTCAGATATTCCTCAAAGATAATAAACAGAACTTGGTTCACCTCAGTGGGACTTCTGTGCACGGGGAAGCATAAGGCCATAAATCTGGATATTTAAAATGTTAACTGGAACTTGATAGTCTTGTAGCCTTATATTTTGCATCCCGTTAAAATCTTTTATCATCTTTTTTGCAGGGATATGGTAAAGCAGATCATGCAGTGACCGTAGAAATACTGAAAAAAGTATACCAAGACTATGAAATCACTTGGTCAGATGACAAGAAATGAAAAACTACTCTAGAATCTGAAATACAAAGCAGTTTGCACTGTAGCTGTTGATATAGTATTGAAGTCTACATTGTGTTCAAATAAATCACTGTTAGCTTTATCTGAATAAAAAGATTTGTGTTCTTCATCCTTTAGAAATTGGAATTAAATCTTACTGAAGAAAACAGAAAGCAGCATAAATGCTGACAAGGATAAAAGTATAATACGAAAGAATTTGAAGATCAACTAGCTCAAGACATAAACAATCAGCAAAATAATTTAAATACATCTGAGGTAGGCAGTCTGTCAGTCAGTAGGGCTACTGGACAACCCAGTGCTAAAGGAGTACTCAAACAGGACAAGGCTGTTGCAGAGAAGCTAAATGCATTCTTTGCATCTGTCTTTATTGCTAGAGCAATGTTTCTCAAACAGGGGTCCCTGAGAGTACACCAGGGGGTCCATAGGCCAAGCTGAGAAACTCCTCCCCCTCGCTCTCAGCATGCTGAGGAACAGGCTTCCTACCTGCCCTGGCTCCACTCTACTCCCAGAAGCAGCCAGCATGTCCGTAGGAGGGAGAGAGGAGCAGGGGGTCTCAGTGTGCTGCCTCCGCCCTGAGCACTGACTCTGCAGCGCCTATTGGCCAGGAACTGCAGCAAATGAGCGCTGCAGGGGCGGTGCCTGCAGGCAGGGGCAGCATGCTGAGATCCCCTGGCTTCCACGCCCAGAAGCCACTGTCAGATGGGCCGGTCACTTTTCGAAGCTGCCCCAGGTAAGCGCCCCTCCCGCACCCGAACTCCACCCCTGGAGCCTGCATCCCATCCTGCACCCAAACTCTCCCCCAGAGCTCACACCCTAACCTCCTTCCCCAGCCTAGTGAAAGTTAGTGAGGGTGGGGAAGAGTGAGCAGAGGGCAGGGCCTCGGAAAATGGGTGGAGCAGTGGTGTGGCCTCAGGGAAGGGGGGCAGGGCAAGGCTGAGCAGGGGGATTGGGGGTCCCTGAAAAATTTTAAATCAAAAGGGGGGGTCCTTGGGTTGCTAAAGTTTGAGAACTGCTGCTCTAGAGTATTTGGGGCTCATTGTCACTCATGAGCCTTCTTTTTAGGTAACAAATCTCTACTGTCACTTCAATCTGAGGCAGTTCCTCAGAAGATTTTGGAACAAATTGATAAACAGTAATAAGTTAGCAGGCCTAGATGGTATTTACTTAAGTTCTCTGTAAGCTGCATGGCCATGCAGCAGCCTTTTCAGTGCTGCGCAGGTGCTCAGGGAACCCGCCCAGGGACCTGCCGCTCCAGGAGGAGGAGCGCCCCTCCCCCAGGCCCCAACCTACCACGGCTGGGGTGGCCCTCATCCCAAGACCAAACTATGCCGCAGCCTGGACTTGCCATGGCTGAGGTGCCCCTACCCTGGCCAGGGTGGCATGTCATGGTCTGGCCCCAGCTGTGGCCGGGGCAGCTCAGCGCGAACCCAGGTGGTCTGGCTCCAGCTGCCACTAGGATGGGCCTGGCCCAGACCGGACCTGTCGTAGGGCACCCCTTCCTGAACCCAGTTGTAGGCAGACCTGCAGGGGCCAGCAGAGGGGTGCCTATCCTGCAGCCCCATCCTGGAGCTGCCACAGCAGAGAGGTGCCTCTCCCCTGCCAGTCCAGGTGCTACTATGGGGAGAGAGGGCTGGGGGGAGTCCTCTTTCCCTGCCATAGCCCAGGAGCACCCTCCTGCACCCCAAACCCCTCATCCCCAGAGCCCACACCTCCAGACACAGCCCTCACTCCCTGCACCCCAACCCTCTACCCCAGCCCTGAGACCCCTCCCACACTTTGAACCCCTCAGTCCCACCCCCACCATATGAATTTTGTTAGGTGTCACATATCCCCTCCATATTTGTACACACAATAAAATTCATTCCACACATGGGTAGGAAAAATTAGAGGGAACACTAGTATTCACCCAGGAGTTCTGAAGGAACACAACTATGAAATTGCAGAACTATTAACTGTGGTCTGTAACCTGTTGCTTAAATCAGCCTCTGTACCACATGATTGAGAGTAGCTAATATAATGCTGGTTTTTTAAAAAGGTTCTAGAGGTGAGTGATTCTGGTAATTACAGGTCTGTAAGCCTAATTTCAGTATCAGGTAAACTAGTTGAAACAAGAAAAGAACAGCATTATTAGACACAAAGATGAATATGATATGTTGGGATAGAGTCAACACAGTAAAAAGCAACAAAGAGTCCTGTGGCACCTAATAGACTAACAGAAGTATTGGAGCATAAGCTTTCGTGGGTGAATACCCACTTCGTCAGATGCATGTAATGGAAATTTCCAGAGGCAGGTATAAATATGCAGGCCAGAATCAATCTGGAGATAACGAGGTTAGATCAATCAGGGAGGATGATGCCTTCTTCCAGCAGTTGAGGTGTGAACTCCTCAAGGGCCTCATCCACCCTTACAACTCTCCATTCCATACAGACTATGGCCCATAACATTCTCTTTCTACCATTAAGCTCACTATGTTTCCTTCCTCTTCAAATTTCTATACTTACTTCCCCTCCTCCATGGCATTAAGTTTACATTTTTTGTCCTAGCCTTCAAGGGCTTACATATCTCTACACTGGATTTCATCTGAAGTCTTCTCTTATTGCATCTTTCCCCATCCCTTCCTATGGTAGTGATGTTATCCTGAATTCCCTGTTAACTAACATATCCCATAATCTTCTCAGTATTTTTCTTCCACGCTGTTCCTCTCCACAGAATGCCCTACTATTACCCACACAATTTAAGGCTCTCCTCTGCTACCCGTCCTCGTGGATACTCAGGGACAAGGGACTCAACTTATCCCTCTGTAGGCTCAGGGCTTTATGGGTCTGCAGAGCTTTTTCCCAGTGAAAGAACATTCACAACAAACAACACATCAATGGCATACACATGCCAAGCATCTAATGCTCACCACTCCCAACAACAACAGACAGACATCTCTTGATGGCCAGTCAGGATCCGCTCTCATCCAGGGCTCTGGGTTCTGCACAATATGGTCATGCAGGGGTTAAAAGTCCTGGCAATTTTGGTCTTGGATTGCATCCCGGAATTGAGTTCCAACAAGCTTATTTTCTGACCCTCATTATAGTTAAAATGAGAGTTCTTCTTATCAATACTGTAATCAATTATTTTACTCAAAGCATGACTATACACTAAATCTAACCAATCATAACCCCTAATGGACTAAAACAATTTCTCTAGCAAAACAAAACCTGATAATTTCTACTTATCAGCAAAAGCAAGTTCTAACAAGAAACCCTGACAGGCACCCAGTAAGAAATTTGCAGAAACTCAAGGATATTTTGTCCATACTCCCTTCTATTCCCATGAATCTGTGATTTTAATTTAACTATCCCTGTTAGCAATGCAGCTGATATTTTTCTGTCTACACCAAAGCCGAATACTCCTGATTTTATAGTTATATTTCCAATTTATGGTGGCTGAGCATACAAGATGGTTGCAAGTTATGCTAAGTCCATATGCTGTGAGTCATGTCAAGTCCAGGCCGCTTGTTACACTATCTGTCAACAGCCTCTACTTGTGGTATCCAAGAGATAAGTTTTCTGCTACAAGATCCATTTTCTATCTATCTGTTTGGCAGCCTATTGTCCACACAAAAAAAAAAAAGCTACCATGGCTGCCAGTGTTAGTGGAGACAGAACACATCCCCATGTGTGTGTCTAATAAAAAAGGAATGGAAAAGAAAACCAGAACTTTCTAAAAGACATTTTTTTTCCAGCATTTCCCTTATGCATCTTCCCTTTGTTTTTGTCCTAAACTTTTCAAAAGAAAAAGATAACTATAAGTGCTGCTGTTGTACTGCCTCACTGATTCCTGTGCATAAAGTTGGACTGATTGATGGTCTCAGTTCCTGTAATCAGCAAATACTCTCTTCAAAGAAAGACCATCAGATAAGGCAAACTCTTTCACAGAAACAAAGTCTTTAAAACTCACTTTCCTGAGAGAATTGGAGAGGATTGTTATAAGTCTTCCTGCAGTACTGATTTACTGGAAAGACAAAGCCAGACCGGATTTCTGATCATACAAGTCACACTTCCAAAACATGAGGGTGGAGTTGGGATGAGTTCTGGGAATGGGGAGACGAGACAGAGATGTTGGGCTGCAATCTAGTTTGCACACACAGGAAATTGTAGATGGCTCAGTGGTGCATTGTGCTTCTACAAAGGGGACTTGAGGGGATAGAATCCAGAGGTTTCTTCCCACCCATCTAGTAGCGAAGAGGTTATGGGAGTGGGGGGAGGTGGGGGTTGTGATGTGGTGTATAGGGAACACTGATTACTTGCATTCCTCACTTAGCCAAAAGAAGGGGGTAGGGTAGAGGCTATTAATTCCAGATTTTTAAAAGATGATTTAGAACTAGTCTATAGGGTTGTAATGATTTGACAGTTGGGGGAAGCAGTAGTTCCCCCAACTTCTCATCTAAGGGTGTGCACGCGTTAGCTTGAATCCAGCTAGCCTAGGTAGCAATAGCACTGAAGACAGTCCATAGCGGGCTAGTGAGCCAAGTACATACGCAGGGTTCGTGCCAGGCTTGTACTTCCCGTCTTCAGCATGGGTAGTACAAGCCTGACATTGACCCTGGGTATTTACTTGGCTTGCTAGCCTGCTCTGCACTGTTTTCACTGCTATTGTTATCTATGTCAGGTGGATTCAAGCTAGTTCATGTAGGCCAGCCCGTGCAAGGCTTTTGCTATGTAGACTTACCCAGAAGGGGAAGAATGATACTTGTGATAAATGAAGAGTGGGGTAGCTCCATTTTATGGACACCCAGCCAGCCAGTTAGCTATAAAATCCCTGTTAGTGGCTGTTCTCTACTGGCTTTACCTGTAAAGGGTTAAAAAGTCCATAGGTAAAAGGAAGGGAGTGTGCACCTGACCAAACGAGCCAATGGGAAGGCTAGAAATTTTTTAAAAATTCCCCTTTGTCTATCTCTCTGTTGTTCTCCTGAGAGGAGAGATAGGGCTGGAACTATGCTGTACGAGCTGGCGCCAGGTATGAAAAACCATCAAATCATACCTAGAAACTACTCATTTGAAACCCCTGATATGTAAGTAGATCAGGAAATGTCTAGGAAGACGTGATTAAATTTATCTCTTTTACTTCTTTATGGCTTGTGGATTCCTCTGTGCTAACCCGAAGTGCTTTTGTTTTGCTTGTAACCTTTAAGCTAGACCTCAAGAAAACCATTCTTGATGCTTAATTATTGTATTTGCTCTTTTTAGATCTAGAAATAGCCTAAGTTCTAGATGTATTTTCTTTCTGTTTGTTTTTAATAAAATTTACCTTTTTAAAAGAACAGGATTGGGTTTTTGTGCCCTAAGAGGTTTGTGCACAGGTTGTTTAATTAGCTGGTGGCAACAGCTGATTTCCTTTGTTTTCTTTCTCAGCTTGGGGGCGGGGGTGTGTGTAAAGGGGCTTGAGGGTACCCCACAGGAAGGAATTCCCAAGTGCACCATCCTGGGTTTCCAAAGGGGTTTTTTGCACTTGGTGGTGGCATTTATCCATCCAAGGACAGAGGAAAAACTCCCAAGGTTACAGCTTAATACAACCCTGGAATGGCCAGTATTAATTTTTAGAATCCTTGGGAGCCCCTACCTTCTGCACTCAAAGTGTCAGAGTGGGGAATCAGCCTTGACATGGTGTTAAAGGTGGGATCATCTTGAACCAGAAGCACAGACCTCAGGATTTTAAAAGGACACATTTTTCCTTTTGGCAGCCTGCAAAGTCAGGGAGGTTTGTTTTCTTTCTTTCTTCCTTTCCTTTCCTGCCTGAGGGGGAACAGGCACAAAAATGGTTCAGTCTGCAAAGACAGGGTGTCCAACAAGCAATTTTTTTTTCTAGCTTTGTGGCAACTAAATAGCTAGGCTACACTAGGGCAGCCCTGTGCATGAGGTTGCAGTCGGGCATTCAAACCTTAGAGCAACCAGTCTTCCCAAAGCAGCACTCCACGGTGAAGACAGACCCAGATCAAGCCCAGACATCCTGCTCCATAACAGAAATGCAGAAAGGGGATGGGGGACTGGAGACTTCCCAGAAGGGAATGGTCAGCCCTCCTGGTGCCAGAACGGAGGGATGTCTTTAGCCCAGGCCGAGTTCTAACTGCGGAAGAAAGGAATTTCTTCTTGAAATCGGAGGAGACACGCTTGAAGGCGGTAGCAGAGGAGAGGAGGGAGGACGAAGGGCTTGGAGATGGAAATGAAGCTGAAGCACTTGGAGCTGGAAAATACTAAGCTGGATCAATCAGGTAGCCCTAACAATCCTTCTCTACTGCTCCCCATTCCAAGAAAATCCCCTCCAGACCAGTATATGGTGGAGCTGAGGCCACCAGTCGGTGGACTCTTAGCAAAGGTGGCAGCTGAAATGCCTAAAGAACACATGAACGAGTACGAAGTTTTTAAAACAAAAGACCAGAATTAGGATGGGGCTAACTCCTGAGCATGCCCTTCGGTGGTTCAGAGCCCAAAGGTGGAAACCAGACGTGGCATTTTCCCAACATGCCTACCACATTGTAAAAAATTGGGATGCCTGAGTATGAGGAGCAAATGTTAAATCTTTGGAAGATCTGTCTGTCCTAATACAAATGGAGCAGTTCTTAGAGGGTGTTCCTGAGGAAATAGACAGGTACTTCCTAGATTGGAAGCCCAAAACTGTAATTGAGGTGAGGAAGATCAGAGCCAAATGGGTGGAGGTGGCAGAGAAGAAGAAATCTAGTAGCAGTTGCTGCGGATACCAGACAGGGCAACCCAAGACAACACCCCAGCATCGGAGTAAGCCCAAGGGCCCACCTCATAAGGAGAAGCCCTCCACACAGCCAGGGAAACCTCAGATGCCCTCTCGTCCTACCACCCTACTCTCCAACCACCCACCTCGCCCCAGCCCACAGTCAGTTGGGCGATGCTTTAAATGTAACGAGCTGGGACATGTGAAGGCCAACTGCCCCAAGAGCACCAGACTGCAACTCATCACCCCTGGGATCCCACCGAGAGCCTTCAGGCCCCATCTCACAAATACCCCCAGAGCAAAGGGAAACTGTGTCAGCGGGAAGAAGATTACTGCGTGGAGAGACACTGGAGCACAGCACAGGTGTCAGCTATCCACCAATCCCTGGTGAACCCCAAATCCATCAACCCAGAGACCCGAGTGACGGTGCAACCCTTTAAGGCCAACTTTTTAAACTTGCCTACCGCCAAGATGCCTGTCCAGTACAAGGACTGGTCAGGAATATGGACTTTTGCAGTCTATGATGATTATCCCATTTCCATGCTACTGGGAGAAGACTTAGACAACCATGTGAGACTAACAAATACGGTGGGAATGGTCACCCGCAGCCAGGCTAAACAGGCCTCCACACCTAACTCCATTCCTGAGCCTCCTAGAAGAACCCAATCTGTGTCCCCTGATACCACAGGCCCGGGGACCCAACCAGAGGTGGTGGAACCAGACCCCAGACCAAAGTCTATGGCTGCAGTTGTAAAACCAGTTCCTGGAACCCAGCCAGAACCAGTCCAAGGATCGGAACTGGCGGAGCAGTCAGCACCAGAGCCTCTGCTTGCAACCCCACCAGATTCAGGGGAGCCAGCACCAAAGGGCGCCACAGAGCCTGCACCTGCAGCAGCAGCTAAACTGGCGCAAAAAACTCAACCGGAGCATGAAATATGACCAAGTGCACCAGCGAAGAGCAGTTTACAATAGATGGAGACACCCCCATCACCTGCATTGCTTCCATTGGGATCGAGCCCAAGTCCCAACCTAGCAAGAAGCTAATGTCTCCAGCATCAAGGGAGCAGTTCCAGGCATAGCAGGAAGCGGATAAACGCTTCAAGGGAGCTTGGACGGTGGCATGGAATGACCCATCCAAGGACAGAGAAAAGCTGTAACCTTGGGAGTTTAATACAAGCCTGGAGTAGCCAGTATTAATTTTTAGAATCCTTGTGGGCCCCCACTGTTATATCCTTGGGGGCAGCCGGTTTAGGAAGAAATCACTTGAGGCCAGACAGCAGACAGCTAACAAAACTACCATTTATTTACAGACACAGAGCTCACCTAACCAACCAAAGCTGGCTGGGCTATCCCCTAATAATCTAACTCAGTTGCCATAGGAACAAAAACCATGACAACCAAATACACAACACCCACCTTCTGCACTCCAAGTGCCAGAATGGGGAATCAGCCTTGACAATACCCATCTTCAAACCTCAGACTTACCAACCTTCAAAACCAATGGCCAAATCCATCACCCTTCAAGTATGTGACTGTTGCTGCTGACTTTAGCAGGAGTAGGATCATGGACAATAAAACATAAGGAAAGTGAATGGGGAATTTAGAAGCTCCAGAGTTGTTTTTGCTGGTTTCATCTCAAACAAATGACCTAAATGGATTATTTTCTTTATCTACCTTTGGGCCATGATATGGAAAGGGGAAATTAATTATACTATGTCAATTCTCCTGTTTTGTAGTTGCCTCTAGTGCCTGTGGTACAGCGCTAATAAAACCTCGAAGTATAAAGCCTTAAAAGGTCTGATATATAAAAACCTCAAGGATGTTTCAAGAAGCTGTAGCTAAGAAGAAAGTGAGGAAATTAAGCAAAGGAAAATTCATGCTGAATATCAGGAAAAAACAACAGTGGGTTCTGATAGTGAAGTATATTTTGAAAAGGATGTGGGGAAAGCTACATTGCATGACTAGTGACATTTAAAATGTGGGAGAATGTAGGAACGTTACACTTCTTAAGCGCTAAGGGGGTAGGAATGCCGCCCCCGGATTTAGAGCGGCTGAAGTGGTTCCCACACCCCCACACTTCCGATCAGGAGACACACAGATAAAGCGCCGACCAGGTGCATACCACTGGAGTACACAGTGCATAAGGCACCAATCAGGGGAGGGGGCGAAGTAGTTGGATTATGTTAGCACATGCGCATAACAGAATGATTTATGTAACCATTATAATAAAAGACGTGGAAAACCCCCGCTTGGGGCACTCCACCGGAACAGACTGACTGACTTGGCTTCATTCATTGCTACATCTGGTGACCCCGACATGATTCCCCCTGCTCACCGGCTGGATTAGCCTTCGATGCATCGACCCTCGCTAAATAGCCCCGTTTCGTGAGTATGGGGGGGAAATTGTCAGCTCAGCAGACGGTTCATGCGAAAGAGCTGCAGGCTATCATACGACAGACTGGCAGGCCAGTTTCCCTGGGTCAGTTAGAAAAGCTATTACTTGAAATCAATCGCCAATGTCCTTGGTACCCGGATCACGGGTCACTGTCAGTAGATGATTGGATAAAGATAGGGGCGACACTGCACGCGGAGCCTAGAGCCGCGGTGCAGTGGCTCCTGCTTTGGCAGTGATGTACAGAGGCTCTGGATTCAATCAGGGTTGGAGCGTTATCCAGGGCTATCCTTCTCACCCCCATGCCTTCGCCCCCCCCTCCTTACCCTCTGATCTTGCCCCCTCTGCCGCCTGAGGCGGTACCCGACTGCCATGAAGCATGTCCGGGTATGGATGGCTCTTCACAGCTGAATTATCAGCTGTCCCCTTTTCAGGCAATGTTACAGAGGGAGAAGGAGGAGGGAGGACAGAGCTCCGAAGAGATAAGGGAGTTATTGGCTGCGTTCCCAGTGACACATCGCCCTGGCAACGCAGAGGGGGAGGCTGAAGTAAAGATCACAGCCCTCCCCTATTCTGTTCTCCGAGAGGCGAGACGAGCAGTTACTGAGTCTGGATTGGAATCCACCTTTACCCGAGGCATGTTAGAAGGGATTGCAAATGGGTATAGCATGCTCCCCCAAGATTGGAAGGATCCTTGTAGGATGCTTTTAAGCCCCGCGCAGTATGTTATTTGGGATAGTGAATTTCAACAGGAAGCATTACAACAGAGGCAGGCATTGGGGGGGGCCTATACTCCCGAGCAATTGTATGGAGCAGGACAGTTCGCCGCTATACGAGAGCAGGCAGATAATCCTGATGCCCAGTGGGAATTATTGAGGAAGCTCGCTTATCGGTATCCCCCTTGAGGGACTGGTAGATACTGGAGCTGACGTTACAGTCATCTCCGCTTGGTAGTGGCCGTCCACCTGGGACAAGTTTGAAGTGCCAGCCATTTGGGGAGTGGGCGGATTGCAGGCTGCTCAACAAAGCACCCGATGGATTGCTATAACTCCGAGAGAAGGGGGAAAGGAGATTTTCCTTAAGCCCTATATTATGGATATTGCTGTATCCCTATGGGGAAGAGACATGTTAAGCAAATTTGGATTGCATTTTACTGTTTATGACTGAGGCCAGTGCTGTTAGTGCCTGGCCAAGTTTTGCCGCTTTTGCTTGGGTGTAGTTAGGCCCCCCTTTTTCTTGGCTATTCGCCAAGTTTTAGTAGCTAGTGGTGTTTTGATTGAGGCCAGTGTTTTATTTTCAGCCTGTGATGGAGCGATTCTGGCGGGACCCAACTGAGAGTGCCAAATCAGGACCAATTGCTCAAACAGGGCAGTTACAGCGCTAGGCTGAGGTTTTTCCACCTCTAAGGCAAACCAAACCAGCCAGACAAAAGGACTTTGGTCTCACCCCACTGGCTAACCACAAGTCACACAAGCAATTTCGTTAGACACTCCAGCCTCCCAGTATCACCACCAGTGCACTCGTCCTGGGGATAAATGGTTATGAAAACCAACACCCCATTAAAAGAAAAAGGTTCTCTCAATCCCAAAGGACCAAGCCCCAGACCCAGGTCAATATACACATCAGATCTTACCCACAAATCACGCTGTTGCCAATCCTTTAGAATCTAAAATCTAAAGGTTTATTTACAAAGGGAAAAAGGTAGAGATGAGAGGTAGAATTGGTTAAATGGAATCAATTACATACAGTAATGGCAAAGTTCTTAGTTCAGGCTTGCAGCAGTGCTGGAGTAAACTGCAGGTTCAGATTAAGTCTCTGGAACATCCCCCGCTGGGATGGGTCAACAGTCCTTCGTGCAGAGCTTCAGTTTGTAGCAAAGTCCTTCCAGAGGTCAGAAGCAGGATTGAAGACAAGATGGAGATGATGCATCAGCCTTATATAGACTTTTCCAGGTGTAAGAATCTCTTTGTCTTCACTGTGGAAAATTACAGCAAAATGGAGCCTGGAGTCACATGGGCCAGTCCCTGCATACTTTGCTGAGTCACAAGGCGTGTCTGCCTTCTCTCCATGGGTCAATTGTGTAGCTGATGGTCTTCAATGGGTCATCAAGCCAGCTATGCAGGGCTAGCATCAGCTTGTCTGGGACACTTCCCAGAGGCAGAGCATAATACAAAATACAGACAGTACAGAGCGAATACTTATAACTTCAACTACAAAATGATACACAGACATACAGACAGCATAATCATAACCAGCAACCCAGAACCTGGTCTTAGACACCTTATATGACCCCCTTTACTTAGGATTTGGTGCCACTACAGGACCTTGGTTGCAACCCATGTTCTATATGGTCCCCATTTATATCAATAACGTCACACCCCCAACGCAAAATTGATGCAGGCAGGGATGACAAAACATCGCTGACTGCATCCCAAGAGCCCCCTTTCCTTGGGTCTGTCTTACTACAGCTAGTGTTGGGCTAGAGGCCGTACCAGTGTATAACCGAAATGGTTTATCAAAGTCATGTTCAATAACATGAATGAATCTCTTTACAAACTTAAGGTATAACTTGGTTAGCTTTTGCAGCATGGTTCCTGTATGTTTCATGTGATCTTGCCAAGAGCTAAAGAAAACAGCTACTTCATCCATACCAGCTTTGGCCAATGTTTTGAACCCAATTAACATTAAACCAATGTAGATATTGATGTTGTTCATAGTATAGGACTCTTGGCATTTAGCCATGAAAGCAATATGGTAGTGTGCCTCAGTTTCCCCTTTCATACAGCCCATCAGGTCTGGAATGTATTTTCCCCTGTGAAAAGTTCCAACACTGTTTACAGGCATTAACTGTGAAACATCAGTATAGCAAGGCCCTTTAACATGAAGTGTGTTTTCATGTATTCCTTTCAACATGTTCCAGGGATTTTCCAAAAGATTGGGCCCATTGTACATTGTTACAGTTCTTGGCAATAGCAACACATTAGTTACAAAAATTAGCATTAGCAATAACAACAAATTCATTGCAAGTGTCCATTTGCAATTATGTTTGTCATGCCCGACCCTTGGCTCAATACCATTGGAGTTTGGGCATTTTAGGGTTAACCTGTGGCTTCCTTTTGCAAAAATCAGTTCTCTCTTTCCTCCTTGTCCTGCAGGATGAGACCCTGATTTCTCTTGCTTACCAGAATTCACTGGCTGATGGGGTGGGACCTCTGTGCTAACAGCTATTAGCAATTCTTTCTTCTCCCTGCCAGCCAAGTAATTCGCATCAACACAGACACTAGCTTTTAACTTCTTAGCTGCTATGGATTCCAAGGCTGGACTTTGTCTTACAGAGATACCACACAAATCCAAAGAGTCTGAGGGTGAGAGCTGGCTTGCTCTCCCCGCCTCCTCAAGCATTCAGCCATAAAACTGTTCTGCTTTGAAACACCAGTAACTGAATCTGTCCTCAGATCCTGAAGCACAGACTGCTCACTTACCGATTCAGCATGGAGACATTCCTGTCCCAACACCATTGTCTCCCCAACAAGCTGGCCACACACAGCCTCGTGGTTATAGGGCTGCTCAACTTCCTTAACAGCTTCTACTCCACCTGAGACCTTTTCAAAGCTGCCCACACTGGATCTCTCAAAAGGAAAGTCAGTGGATCCATTCACAACAGAAAATTTCTGGCTGTTAGGAACTGAAACTTTCTTGATTAAATCACTTTTACACCCTTCAGTTGCAGTAAACTGCTTGCACAGGCTACCATGAGGATTCCTTTCCCTAGGAGCTTCTCTAAGCAGCAATTCACCCCTCTCAGAAATTCTGCCCTTCCCCTCTCCACCTAGGGCTTGCTCTAAAGGAACACTTCCCTGAGCAACCACAGATGCTTTCTGGGTCTCACTTACATTTAGAATCACTTCAGGCCCAACAGGCGGATTTCTACACAATCCCCTTTTAGGCACACCTACAGACTTTCTAGATAACAGGTCAAAAGCAGTCTCCTTCCCTTGGCCATGAACAAGTTTAGGAATCTTTTCCTTCTTGCTACAAGTTGTCAAACCGTCAGTAGGTAACACCATTAAATCACCTTCATGCTCTCCTTGTGCCCTGGCTAGGGTATCACCCTGATCAGACAGAGTTGCTACACCCTTTTCCAACCACACATTAGCAACTGGCAAACTACAAGCACCAGAATTGTCTGTTCTCTGGGATTTTGCTAAGACACTAACTGGATGCAACCTAGTCACAGTGCCATTCTCCCCAGCAGACACAAACTCAGGACCATTCCCTTCCTGGGCTTTAGCTGTATTTACAACCGACTCCGAGACAACTGAATCACCCTCAACCATCACAGGCTGGAAGGCCCCTTCTGTCTGCTCCACAGACACAGAAGAGCCGGAGACACATTCTCCTTCACCAGACACACAGCTTGGGATTTCACTTCCCTTGTCCCAGCACACAGGGCTGTTCACAGACAACTGCTTGGAGACCGAGGTAGCTCCCTTCATAGGCAAGTCAATACTCCTGACAGAGACAGGCACATTCCCTTCACTGTCACATTTCTCCACACAGGAAACAGGTAAGGGATATGGACACTCATCTTCCACTATCCCTCCCTTCCCAAACTGCTGATTAGACAAAGCCATCAGCTCACAAGGCTTCCTAGGCTCCTCCAAACTTTCCCTACCAGGCACATTGCCTCTCCCCACAGATAAGCTGCTGCTCTTTTCACTACACTGAGCTACTTTTAGCAAATCACAGTTACCCATTTCAGGTTTACTTCTACAAGCTGCACTAGCCACCAATCCATTACCCATTACAAATTTACCCTCTCCTTCCTCAGTTAGGGATTTAACCTGAGAAACATTTTCCTCCCCAATGAGATTTTTCTGCTCTTGATCTAATTTCAGATTTCCTTCTGAGACATCAGACGGACATTCAGAAACTTCATTCCCAGACACACTGCTTTTTTGCATAGACAAACCTTTGGAGCAACCCTCCTCAGGCAAATCATTGCTCACAATAGACACAGGTTTAAGATTATTCCTCTCCTGTGACTGGCTACCTGGACTGAACAAAGCTTTAACATTTTCCCCAATTAAAAGATCTTTAGGCAATAACTTCCTGACACCAGCTATCACTTCACGCTGAGCCCCATTCCACTCAAGGTGGATTCTGGCTAAAGGCACATGGACAGTAAACTCACAGAGGATCACAACATTCACACTCTGATTTGGTAAATAATCTTCCTCTTTGACCAGATCTGCTTTAACAAGAGTGATGTTAGAAGCCATAATTTGCCCTAAACAGCTTTTACCATTGACTTTTACACACTCTATGAATTTTCCATTACCATTCCCATCCATCGCACTGGCACAATTTATGGGGCCACCCCTTACTGAACACACAGTAACAGCATTGACATAAAAGGTGGCATTGTTGGGGTACATTTGGTTACCCCCAGACAACTGTTCAGAGTTATACAACATACCAACATTGTTACAAACTGAACTTTCAAGAGGATACAGTCTCTGCTGTTCTTCCATTGCTTTTTTGACTTGGAGTTGGAGTCTAGCTGTCTCCTGTTGCATCTGTCGAGTTTTCTCCTCAGCAGCCGGCAGCTCCAGACGCCTCTTACAAGCTTTTTCTTCTCTCTTAGCAACTTCCTTCTTTCTCTCATCAGCCTCTTTCTCCATTCGAATTTCTGCCAGTTCTTGCTCATAATCAAACTGCAGGCTGTCTCTCAAGGCTTGCAGTTTCCTTGCTTTTCCTGATGCTTTCTGTCTCATGGTCACTGATCTTTAACCAACCAAACTCTCAATCCCAAAGTTAAAATTTGGATAGCGTGGGGTTCTGACCCAAAGCTTAATTGACCTGGTTCTGTGGATCCAAGCACGACTACGCCACTGTGACGGAGCGATTCTGGCGGGACCCAACTGAGAGTGCCAAATCAGGACCAATTGCTCAAACAGGGCAGTTACAGCCCTAGGCTGGGGTTTTTCCACCTCTAAGGCAAACCAAACCAGCCAGACAAAAGGACTTTGGTCTCACCCCACTGGCTAACCACAAGTCACACAAGCAATTTCGTTAGACACTCCAGCCTCCCAGTATCACCACCAGTGCACTCGTCCTGGGGATAAATGGTTATGAAAACCAACACCCCATTAAAAGAAAAAGGTTCTCTCAATCCCAAAGGACCAAGCCCCAGACCCAGGTCAATATACACATCAGATCTTACCCACAAATCACGCTGTTGCCAATCCTTTAGAATCTAAAATCTAAAGGTTTATTTACAAAGGGAAAAAGGTAGAGATGAGAGGTAGAATTGGTTAAATGGAATCAATTACATACAGTAATGGCAAAGTTCTTAGTTCAGGCTTGCAGCAGTGCTGGAGTAAACTGCAGGTTCAGATTAAGTCTCTGGAACATCCCCCGCTGGGATGGGTCAACAGTCCTTCGTGCAGAGCTTCAGTTTGTAGCAAAGTCCTTCCAGAGGTCAGAAGCAGGATTGAAGACAAGATGGAGATGATGCATCAGCCTTATATAGACTTTTCCAGGTGTAAGAATCTCTTTGTCTTCACTGTGGAAAATTACAGCAAAATGGAGCCTGGAGTCACATGGGCCAGTCCCTGCATACTTTGCTGAGTCACAAGGCGTGTCTGCCTTCTCTCCATGGGTCAATTGTGTAGCTGATGGTCTTCAATGGGTCATCAAGCCAGCTATGCAGGGCTAGCATCAGCTTGTCTGGGACACTTCCCAGAGGCAGAGCATAATACAAAATACAGACAGTACAGAGCGAATACTTATAACTTCAACTACAAAATGATACACAGACATACAGACAGCATAATCATAACCAGCAACCCAGAACCTGGTCTTAGACACCTTATATGACCCCCTTTACTTAGGATTTGGTGCCACTACAGGACCTTGGTTGCAACCCATGTTCTATATGGTTCCCATTTATATCAATAACGTCACACAGCCTTTTTCAGTTAATTTATTTTGTTCACATTTTACCATTCATGATTGAGTTTACTGCCCTTTCCCTTGTATGGCTAACCAGTACCCCTGTGTGGGTGGAATAGTGGCCACTGCCCCAGGAGAAGCTTTTAGCATTGTATTACTTAAGTGAGGAATAATACCAGGCGGGCCATGTGGAAGAATCCACTAGCCCCTGGAATTCGCCGGTTTTTGTTATCAAGTAAAAATTTGGTAAATGGCGAATGCTCCATGATTTTAGAGCGATTAACGCCTGCATTTAATCCATGGGACCCCTGCAGTGTGGAACCCCAAATTCCAGTTTTATCCTATATGATTATTAGCTTATGATAATAGGTTTTAAAGATTTTTTTTAATGATTTTTCCTTGTTTTAAAGATAGGGAGCTTATTTTCCCTGTGGAGGTGGTGGTGGTTTTTATTTAATTTTTTGGACCTCTGCCCCCGGGCACGATGGGGCTAATCCTCCCTCGTTCCCATGCCGGAAAATATGGCGTTTAGATAGTCCCCAGGGTAATAGATAGTGATTATGTGGGAAGAATTTATGTTCAGATTTGGGCTCATATGCCAAAACAGCAGCACCAAGGGGACTCATGGGCCCAGATGGTGATCCTTCCCTTCCCTTTTTGGCTAATATATTTTGCTATTGCCTGGCCGAGTCCTGCCGTTTTCATTGCAGCTTTTCTTGGCTGTTCGCCAAGTTCCCCTTCTTCTTGGCTGTTTGCCAAGCCCTCCCTTTCTCTTGGCTGTCCGCCAAGTTTCAGTTGCACGGTGTCCTTGACTGGCCAGCGTTTTTTTTTCCTTTAACTTTTTCAGTTAACTCATTCTGTTCTTTTCGGATCCCATTGATAGTTGTGCATTTTTTTATTAAAACGCTAAATTTTTAGTGAAGCATTTTAAGATCCCCCTAATTTAGGCCCAATGTATTGTTCAAACCTGTAATTATTGTGCAAGTTTTTTTCATTATCCCGAACTGGGTGTTAACCCCCGCGGCCTTTTATTCAATCAAATTTGGCAAATGGATGTCAGGCTTTATCCCCCTTTTTTTTTTCCTGGAAATATTTACATGTTACCATTGATACCTATTTTCATTACATTTGGGCCACCCCCCAGCGGGGCGAATAGGCCAAACACGTGATTAATCATGTTCTTGCTGCGGTGGCCGTTATGGGCCGCCCCCGACAGATAAACACCGATAATGGCCCCGCCTACATTTTTCACAGATTTGCGGATTTTTGCACGCAGTGGCAAATTAACCATGTTTTTGGCATTCCGTACAATTCCACTGGTCAAGCCATTGTGGAACGGACCAATCGTGCACCTAAAGACTACCTGAAAAAGCAAAACAAAACAGTGGGGGATGATGGGCCAACCATGGGAGCCAAGCAAAATTAATTAGCGATAGTTTTGTTTACCCTAAATATTTTAAATGTCTTTCAGAATTTTACAGCCACTGAATGACATTTAAGATGGAAACCCCGCTCCCATGCCCATCTGTCAAATATAGGCAGAGCCCAGACCCTAATTGGTATGGCCCCGTTCCACTGAGAACCTGGGGACGGGGGCATGCCGCTGTGCTTACTCCCACAGATCCGTTGTGGGTCCCTGCCAAAAATGTGCGACCGTGGCACGATGACGTGGCATCAAGGCCTCAAGAATCCGATACCCAACTTCAATCTGAACCTAACCGAGACCTTTCAAGCGTGCCAAGCCACAAAGACGGCACCAAAGGTTACCTGGGGGCAGGTGAAACGACTGGCGCAACAGGCTCAGCAAACGCTGGAGAATAACAAGGCCAAGCCTACCCCCGAGAAATTTACTGCTGTTATCTTTGCTTCATTCATTCATTCATGCCCGTCACCCCAACCGGGGTATGGGCCGCCAACAACAGATCTCCATAGTCTTCTATCCTGGGCCATTCGCTCTAGCTGGTTCCAGGTATAGCCCATTTTTTTGCTATCAACCTGAAGGTCGCGTCGCCAGGTATTTCTTGGGCGGCCTCTTTTCCGCTTGCCTTGGGGGTTCCACTGCAGTGCCTGTCTGGTGATGTTGGTTGGCTGCTTGCGTAGTGTATGTCCTATCCAGCCCCACCTTCTCCTTCTAATTTCTTCCTCTGCTGGGAGTTGATGGGTCCTCTCCAAGAGGTGGATGTTACTGATGGTGTCTGGCCAGCGGATCTGGAGAATCCTTCTGAGGCAGCTATTAATGAAGGTCTGGATCTTCCTGGTGATTGTTTTGGTTGTCCTCCAGGTTTCAGCTCCATACAGTAAGACTGATTTCACGTTGGAGTTGAACAGTCGAATCTTTATTGCCAAAGACAGCTCTCTGGAGCTCCAGATGTTCTTGAGCTGTAAGAAGGCTGCTCTTGCCTTACCAATCCTTACTTTGATGTCTGCGTCTGTGCCACCCTGCTGGTCGATGATGCTACCTAGGTAGGTGAAGGACTGCACTTCTTCCAGGGGGCTTCCATTCAGTGTGACTGGGTCGTTGCTGATGGAATTGATCCTAAGGATCTTGGTCTTGTCCTTGTGGATGTTGAGGCCAACCTGTGATGATGTGGCTGCCACTACGTTGACAACATGAAGCCTACTCCCTGTGTGTGGTGTGCGTCGCTCTCTTCATGTCCTGAATACAGCAACAGCTCTCCTGTCAACAGTCGTCTCTGTCCAGCTTGCGTCCATCTTGTCTCGCTAATGCCTAGTAGGGTCAGGTTGTTGCTCCTCATCTCTGCTGCAACCTGCGCCGTCTTTCCTGACTCGTACATGGTCCTCACGTTCCATGTGCCGATGGTAATCCTCCTGGCTGCAAGAAGGGTGATCGGCTTAGTGGCTTCCTCGCGGCTTTCACCACCCAGCGTCATGCATCTTCGAGTTGAAGACCCTTCTTTTTCCAGGCTAAAAGTCTCTGTTAACTCTATTGTTGGCGTTTCTGTAGCAAGCTGATTTTTACAGGGTGGAGTTGCTAGCCCCACGCCCAACCCTCCTCCTTTACCCTGACTTGGGACAGGCAGATGGCCCCAAAGGACCTCTCTGGTGGAGTTTTATCTTTGCTTGTTGATTACTAATTCTTTTATCATATTGTTATGTTGTTTTTGTGTGTTACCGGTTAGGGCCGAACCCAAATTGCATAACCGTATGCGTTATAATATATGGGCTCGACTTGTGATTCTTGCCTATTAATCCTCCTTTTGTTTACAGCAGGCCCCTGAGATGCATGGCTTGTTAGACACCTGCCTGGTCCCAGTATGTAAGGCGCCGGGCAGTGCTGCACATGCAACGGGGATGTTTAATTTTATAAATGTCATATTAGATAATAGAGCGGTAATTGATTACCTGCTATTGCTTAGCCATGTGGGTTGTGAAGAGGTAAATGACATGTGTTGTTTTAATCTGACAGACAATTCTAAACGGATTCAAGCACACATAGATAACCTCCAAGAATTGGCACAACACATTCAGCAGGACAGGAACCCATCATGGTGGGATGACCTTTGGGCGTGGCTGCCATCCATGGGATGGGTCCGAACTGTTTTGCAATATGCTTTGATTGTTATTGCCTGCTTGATTGGTTTTTGTTGCTTTGCTCAGTGTATTCCTAATAATATTAGGATGTGCTTTACACCCTGTCGGCGCAAACCCCTGCCTACATTCCAAGCCGTCATGTATGCCCATAGAATCATGAAACATGCGGATCAGGCACGGGTCGACAAAACAGAAAAGGAGGGGATGTAGGAACGTTACACTTCTTAAGCGCTAAGGGGGTAGGAATGCCGCCCCCGGATTTAGAGCGGATGAAGTGGTTCCCACACCCCCACACTTCCGATCAGGAGACACACAGATAAAGCGCCGACCAGGTGCATACCACTGGAGTACACAGTGCATAAGGCACCAATCAGGGGAGGGGGCGAAGTAGTTGGATTATGTTAGCACATGCGCATAACAGAATGATTTATGTAACCATTATAATAAAAGACGTGGAAAATCCCCGCTTGGGGCACTCTACCGGAACAGACTGACTGACTTGGCTTCATTCATTGCTACAGGAGAATACAGCAGTAAGGCAGCTCAAGGTCTGCAGTAATTGGCTATTAGTAAATACCTTGTGTGTATTGCAAGGCACAAGTTCAAAAGCTGAATACGTTCGACTATCTGAGCATTGCACTAGAAACCTAAGAACTAGGCTGCCATGGCTTATTGTCGCCGGAGGGTGGCTTTCTTTTATATATATTAATTTTTTTCTAAAAGAAGTCTTCTGGGGACATGAGTGGGAAGAATTAGGCAACTCTTCCATTATGGAAAAAAGTTCCTTGCAGAAGGATACAATAAAGTAGTAGATGGTTATAAGCACCTTTTCATCAACAGAACACATCTAGGATTCTCCTTCTTGTGTATCCTTCTCCCAGTGCAAATGGATTGCACTCCCTTAGCTCTTAGACTTTTGACTCCCTGAGGCAATAGTAAAGTGAGAGACACACACTGGTCATTATTGCACACAACCAGTTGTGACTCCGATTGGAAAACGGTAGCTATGCTCTGCCAACCTTTGTCCACAGCCTCCCTCCCTTTATACCCAAACAAGTTGCCATTAAAAGTAGATTGAGCAGATTTTATAAGGTAATCACCCTTCTGTGCTTTGGCAGTAGTGTAAATATCAACATTATACATAGGGCTCTTCGTTTTCAGCTTTTTGTTTTAATTTGCCAGGAATTTATCAGTGTTTATTCAAAATTTAAAAAACAGTGAAAAATGGGTAAAAGCTGAAAATGAGGGGCAGCAGGTGGTGGGAGAGGGGTGCTCAGTACTCACAGTCTGCAGGGAGCAGGTGGTCTCAGCAGCGCGGGCCTGGACCCCTGCCTGTCTTCCTCCCTTACTGTGAAGAGGAAGATGGTGCCAGGATGAAGGGCCATGGAATGTGAAAGCTCCACTCCATGAGTACTGGACCCTTTGCCAGACAGAGCCCCCTCCCAATCCTAAGCCTTCAACATGGCCCCAGGGCACAGAGCCCTACTTGCTTCACTTGCCAGACAGAGTCCCCTCCTGACTCCACCAGTAATCAGAAAATGCAGCCTTCCACTCTCCTCCTGACCCCTGCCTGTCAGCCAGGGGAAGCAGATAGGGCCCTGCTGAAGAGCCAGGGTCAGGAGGGGCTTTGTCCAGAAGGGGCCAGTACTCAGTGCAGTCTTCTGGTCCCCTCCGAACACCAGCCTTTCAGACCCTGTCCGCTTCTTCGGTGCAATGGGGGAGCGAGATGGGTAGGGAGCTCAGATAGCCCAACCATTGCGCTTAGGACAGAATCTGAAGACCACATTAGAGACTTTTAGGTAGATAGGATGTAAGTTTGTCATTTGAGAAGGATATTTACAAGTTTTAAATCAAGCCCAGGTGAGGGTTGATTGCTAGCAATTACCATATGATGACCCTTCAGTGGCCTACATTAAATGAATTGGTTTCAGTCCAGTTCTTAGTGGACCAGTGTTACTACCACAATCAGAATATTAACCACCACCCTTGGTGGGCAGCCTCAGCAGACAGGCCAAGAACTGAATTAGAATGGAAGCCAAGTTCCCTTACCTGTAGAGGTGGGTCCCTGTAGAGCAGAGAGGAGGTAGATGGACGAAGCAAGTTTCACTGCTGCTTTCTGTGTTATACCTGTTTTATGAGAGAATTTAAGAGTGCCTCGCCTTGTCAATTTGGCACCTTCTGACAACACTTATAAAAACTCTTATGAAAAAAGCAAATATATACAATTATATAGTGAAAATGAATTCTTCACCTTTTTCTCCCACTCACACAAAGGAGGAAAAGGCAACCTGACCTATAAGACATTTCAGAACAACTCAACAGATAAAAAGGCAGAGGGACATGTGGCTATAAATCACATCTTTATTAAGATATTTAACAGGCACAATGGGGAATGAATGGATTAACTGGAAATCTTAAAGGTCATTTCAATAATGTACCGCATCAGTCCTTCATCGATAACTTTGACAGTTCTAGTCCTGAACACATTCCTCTCTTCAATGAATTTTTCAAAGATATGCACACCACCTCCCACCCCAAAATAATGTGCTTTGCTAGCCAAATACACGCGGCCATTTTTATCCAACAGTTTAGAAATTGTATCATGCAAAGCACTGTAGTAGTCAGGATTGTAGATGGTCTCTGATGTGAGAATAAGGTCATACTTTGAAAAGGGTTTGTTGCCACTTAACAGGAGTTGGCTAAACTCAGCCCATTCTCCAGAAAAAAATCTGCACTTAGACATTAGAGCTGGTATGAAGTCTGCTTTCTTGTGCTTCTTTGAAGGAGGTTCACTAATTCCACCATCACCACCACCATCAGTCCAGTTAGCCACTACATTAGGCAAGGTTATTTCATCAATCACAGTGCGGTTATAGTCCTGAAAGTGGACTTTTTCAGCTTTTCTCTTTAATGCAAGTATTCCCAGCAGCCCAGCCCCACAACCAAGATCCAAGACTGTCTTGTTGATAAACTGCATTTCAGCCTCTGACAAATAATCCATGAGATCAAAAGTGCATTCCCATATTTTCAGCCCTCCTTCATAGATGCCTGTGATAAGATCAGAGTGAGAAGAAATACTTTTAGACACTATGTCTTCTTCATGGGAGTCATTTGAAAGGGTCATTTCCACCACAGAAATATTTACATAGTATAGGCCCTGTACAGTGTCCATAACTTTATTTTCTAACACTTTGCTGAAATCTTCAGGAATATTATGCTCTTTGGCAACTTTAAAGCCGGCTCGTTCCTTTGGCAGCACCTGCACCTGGCTTTTATCAGGGCTACAGTTTGCTACTGGATCTGTAGTTTTGGGTGTTGCCTCATGTGCACACAGAGACTCCTTGTGCACAACATTTTCTTCTGATGAAATTTCTTTGCTCTTTTCTGTAGATCCGCCTGGATTCAAAGAAGCCTGTGCAGATTCCAGCTGCAAGGCTGTATTACCAAGAGTCTCAAGTTCATTTTCTGCTTTCTCTTCAATAGAGAAGTTAAACTGAAAAGCCATTTTCCTATGAAGTATGAAAAAAGTAAATCACAGCTTATATCCAAAGTTACAACCGGGCAGACACTCATCCAATAATATTGTTAATATAAATGTGATTTTTCTTCTATGGCTTGTGCAGATAAGAACTTGTTCCCTGGCTGTAAGACTGCTCTGCCATAGTTAAAAGCTGTCTGCAAAGATCTTTACATTAGTCATCACTATGAAAGCCTCTACTTTGCAGGTATAATGTCCACTTTCTCTGCAAATTCATCTGTTGAATTCTACAAAAAGAGAATATATGTCAAATATCACATTTCATTAAATTGAAAGATAAATACTTTGCACTTGTATCTATCCAAAGGACAACATAAGTTACAAATATTATCTAATGCCACCTTGTAACATCTCTTTGAGGTAAGCAATTTTTACTATTCCCATTTCACAGAGGAGAAAACAAAAGACAATTAAGGGATTTGTGAAAGGTAATTCAGGAAGTGAATGGCAGAGTTGAGTAACGTCTGGTCTCCTGAATAATTTAATCTTGTGTTTTAGTCACAGCCTTCCTCCCTGCAAAGCACACCGACAAGTTCAAGAAGATATAAATTGCTTGCCTACAGGAAACTAAAATTTAAAATTTGATTGTCCGACAAGAAAATGTGATTGTTCCAAATTTCAGACTGTGGGCTCATTCTCGTCTGTAAATTAAAAGATTGTTGCTCGGCATTCTACTTGCTCTATTTTGAACTACTATGCCAGGGTTTCTCCTGTTCTTTTTCAGGGCATCTGATTCTCACTTAGTATGTTTGGTTTTGTCCTCACTTTACAATAAAAGTGACACCATCAGTCAGAAACGGTGCCAGAAATGAGACAATTTCTAATCTGAATAAGAATTCTAATATCTAAATAATATTACGGCTCATATGCATACCCATCTAGAAAACTAGATCCAGCCACACAGACTAGCACTACTCTAGTTCTCCACTAGCACCGCCTGCAGATGTCCCAATTTTTTAGGGACAGTCACTATTTTGGGGTCTTTTTCTCATATAAGCTCCTATTACCCCTCAGCCCCATCCCAATTTTTCACACTTACTGTCTGGTTGCCTTAGCCTGCAGCTGCACTAATTCTGCACACATTTCACCCCATGCTTAATCTTACTCCTGTGAGCAATCCCACTGCTTTGAGGGGTTCTTGTCTTTAATGGAGGCCAACAATCTTGTGAGCAGAGTTTAGTAAGTGCATAAATGTTTGCAGAATTGGGGCCTAGGGCTCTGTTCTTCTCACATTACTATCTGTGCTACAGTAGCCTCTAGAGTCTAAGATCGTGGCCCCATTGTGCTGGGCACTGTACATGTAGAGCAAGAGACCGTTTGTCCTGAAGAATTTGCAATCTCTAAAGAGACCAGACACAAGATGAGAGGGGGAAAAGAGGCAGAGAGAGCAGGGGTGTGACTTGCCCAGACGCTCAACAGACCAATGCCACAGCTGGGAACAGATGCCATGTCTCCCGGTGCCCACTCCCCTGCTCCATCTGCTGCTTCCCCAGAACAAATCTGTCCCTGTCCCACTCCCTTGTCCCTGGCTGGCTGGGGGGAGGGGGTCACTCACCCTGCCCTGGCCCTGGCTGGCTGGGGGGAGGGGGTCACTCACCCTGACCCGGGCCCTGGCTGGCTGGGGGGAGGGGGTCACTCACCCTGACCCGGGCCCTGGCTGGCTGGGGGAGGGGGTCACTCACCCTGCCCGGGCCCTGGCTGGCTGGGGGGAGGGGGTCACTCACCCTGACCCGGGCCCTGGCTGGCTGGGGGGAGGGGGTCACTCACCCTGACCCGGGCCCTGGCTGGCTGGGGGAGGGAGGGGGTCACTCACGCTGCCCCGGGGTCCCCGCGGCCCTAGCGCGCACGGCTACATACAGCCCCTACCGGCCCTTCCCGCCCTGTGCCGGCCCGGCCGCCTCACTGCGCCGCGCGCTTGGCCCGGCCCTCCCACACGGCGCGGCACCTGCCGCGGGGCTGCTGGGAGAGCGCGAGCCGCGCGGGGGCTGCCGCTGGCGGGACGGAGCCGGGCCGGGCCAGGTCCCCGGCGGACCCCGAGCTGCTGCTGCGGGAGCTGGGCGGCTGGGACGGGGCGCTCTGCCGCCGGGAGCTGCCCTGCGTCCTGCCCCGCCTGCTCATATCCTTCCGCGGGGCCCCGGCGTGTCAGTGGGGCGCGGCTGGGCGATGCAGGGTGTCAGGGGGGCAGGAATGGGGCTGTGAGTGCTGTGGGGTGTCAGTGGAGCAGCTGGCAGCGGTGGGGCACTGGGGGGTGGGGCTGAGGTGCTGCAGGGTGTCACTGGGGCTGAGGCTCTGTGGGGTGCCCCTAGGATGGGGCTCTGTAGGGTGTCACTGGGGTGCTGCAGGGTGTCACTGCAGTGAGGGTGGGATGCAGGGCTAGAGCCAGAGCACTGGGGGTTGTCGCTGGGGCCAGGGTGCTGTGGGGTGTTGCTGGGAAAGGAATGGAACTGGTGTCAGGTGCTGATGGGGTGGCACAGGGGCAGAGTTGTGGGTGTTGGGGGTAGGGATAGGGTGGGTGTCTGCACTGATGTAGCTGTTGGGTGGCATTGGGGCAGTCATAAGGTTGATGGGTTAATGCAGGGTCTCCATTGCCCAGCACTGTTGGTTTCCGACTGCCAGGCACCCATCACTGTGTGCAGCCCATAGCCTTTTTTACCCTGTTCTCCAACCTTAGCTACCAGTTGTCGCTCGGTTTCTCTGACTTCCTCCCTACTCCCATTGCTGTGTATTGTGTTTAGTTTTTGTACACTTATCCCACTGACCCCTCAAACTGTTAAGCCCTTTCAGGGCTCTGGATGAGTGCGGGACTCCCCCTCGCAGAGCGGTTTTTGGGGCCATGGCTTTTCAGTTTAACTTTTCTAAAGATGAGGTTACCAAAATAAAAATAACAGAGTATCCCAGAGTTCTGAAAATAAAGAACATGTGGGCCTGGCTAGCAAATGTAACAGCAGTGCAGTAAAGTGAAAATTCAATTTTAAAAGAATTCAATATTCCAAAGGGGTAAATTTGAAATGTAGCAACCCTGAATTCTAATAATCCTCTTAAAATAACACACTTTACAAGAATAAACATGTAAAAGGAAAACTGCAGTGAAAAGAAGATTCTGATCCTGACACTGAATTATAAAAGATGAGTAAAAGAAGTTATGAGCACCAACTTTTAGTTATTTAAAATTATTGAATGTTAATTTTCTATGTAGAGAGACAAGGTGGGTGAGGTAATATCTTTTGTTGGACCAACTTCTGTTGATGACAGAGACAAGTCTTTGAGTGCCACAGAGCTGTTCTTCAGGTCTGGGAAAGGAACTGCCAGCCTAAACAGCAAAATGCAAGGTGGAACAGATTGTTCAGCATAAGTAGTTAGCACATATTGTAAGGGACCATTCAAGGTAGAGTGGCTTGTTTACTCTTCTGCAGTCATAGGACAAAGGAGGGGGTTTATAGGTTACAGATTGTTGTAATAAATTGTAAATCCACAGTCTCTCTCTTGGGTCCCTGATTTTTTGAAAGCATTGTGCAGGTTTCTTTTGAGAATGAGGACATAAGTCAGCAGACAGAGTGAACGCTTTTTGAAAAGTGTTCACCCACAGGGGCTATAGGGTGTTTTTGCTGCTGGGAGTTCCTTTACCAGACCTGAAGAACCTGTGACTCAAAAGCTTGTCTCCAACAGGAGTTGGTCCAATAAAAATATTACCTCACCTGCCTTGTCTCTCTAATATCCTGGAAACATTACATGAGTACAACTACACTGCATGCTATCTTTTATGTAGACAATCTGATTAACAGTAGGATAGAGAGTGCTGTTACTGGAATACATTGGAAAGTAGGAATAATTCAAAATTATAAACAACATTCTATTCATTTTTGTGTTTGATTAAAGTAGTTAAGTAACTTTTTTTTTTGCACTAATTCACTTTGAATAAGATATCTGTGTGTATATAGTTACATTTATATTGGTCCTAATCCTGCAAGCATTTAAACACATGGTGGATGCTACTATGGAAATAGTGCCATTGATTTACCACATCCTTTTAAGTGTTTGCAGAACTGGAGTCGTAGCAACTTCCATAGTAGGATTAGTCTGTACATATTTGGGTTTCTTTTCTTTAACATTTTTACTCGGTGTATCAAAATTCTGACGACTGGACCGAGCGTATTCGTAAGTTATAACTTTATTTGGTGTTACAGTGCCTCTTCCCTATAAGTCGTTTTGTATTACAATTATTGTACTGTAGTCCCTGTGTTAATTACAAATACTTTTACAAAACCAAGGAAGATAATGTTATAAGACAGTCTTCAATAATCACAGACATTCTGAACAACTTAAAAACAAAAAGAGAAATAGATTCATATGTGTGTATGAAGATCTTGTTTTTCCTTTTGGGCCATTGATAATTGCTAGGGTATTTATTAAAAATAGAATCTCTTTTCACTTTCTGTCTCATTTGTACACTGGTATCACAATTTGTCATCAGCATGGAAGTGGTTCTAAGCCAGGCATGGGCAAACTTTTTGGCCTGAGGACCGCATCAGGTTTCAGAAATTGTATGGAGGGCCAGTTAGGGGAGGGAGTTGTGGTCCGGCTCCGACCTCCTATCTGCCCCTCCCCCCCAGGACTCCTGCCCCATCCGCCCCGGCCCCCTGCCCCTGACTGCCCCCGCCGGCCCTTCCAATCCCCCCTCTCATTCCTGACAGCCCCCCAGGGACCCCTACCCCATCCAACCATCCCTTCTCCCTGTCCCTTGACTGCCTCTGGAACCCCTGCCCCTGACTGTCCCCCGCCGCCCCATCCAACTCTCATTCCTGACTGCCCCCCGCCCGGGACCCCTACCCCCATTCAATCCCCTGTTCCCTGCCCTCTGACCGCCCTGACCCCTGCCCTCCCAAACTCCTTGGCCCTCTATCCAACCCCCTTGCTCCCTGCCCCGTTACCGCTTCCTGGAGCACTGGTGGCTGGCGGCGCTACAGCTGCGCTGCCTGGCTGGAGCCAGCCACGCCGTCAGCACCGCACAGTGTAAAGCACTGGGTCAGGCCGGGCTCTGCATCTGCGCTGCTCCAGAAGCTCGCAGCCCCCCGTGCCCAGAGCATTGTGCCCGCGGTGGAGCGAGCTGAGACTGCGGGGGAGGGAACATCAGGGGAGGGGCTAGCCTCCCGGGGCAGGAGCTCAGGGGCCGGGCAGGAAGGTCCTGTGGGCCTGATGTGGCCGGCGGGCCGTAGTTTGCCCACCTCTGTTCTAGTCAATGTGGCCTGGTATCCTAGCTATATTATATAGTGCTGTATATCAGACTGTTGCTTCCTGGGAAGGTAAAGATCCCTACATTCATGCACCTCTCCAAATGGGCATTGTTATGGGGGTGGGATTCCTTCCTTCCTTCCTTCCTAGCCTCTCAGACATCAATTTTATTTGTTAGGGTCGCTATCCCTTTTACAATCAGAAAGAATACTTGTGCAGTTGCAAGTATTTTTATTATAGCGGTAGTGGTATGTTTTTGATCATTTTATGGTGTTCTCCTTTACTGCAAATATTTTGCTTCACAGGTGTGCTGAGGATTCTGACTGAAATGTTTCTGCCTCATATCAACCTTTCAGAATTAGAGCAAACCTTTTTCTCAAAAGTGTTACCCAAGGTATGATGTCTTCCGTAATGTGAAGAATCAAACATCAGTACTAAAAACCTGGTTACTACAAGGTCTGTAGTAGTTTGTATGATAGAATTCTTGTTTTGAAATCAAGCTAATGTTTGAAATACGTTCCCTTTCACTCTAAAATGATCTCATGATTTTATATCCCGAGTCCTGCTCCTGTGATTTTTATTGTTGGTTTCAATGGCTGGAAGAGTGGGCCAATGATGTTATGTATGATGGAGTCAATAATAAAGTGAATTTTAAAAGCCTGTTTTGAGAAAAATTGACCTATTAAAACAGACGATAAGCAACTGCAGAATTACATTATTATGATTATTATTATAATTTGAGGGTGCTTCTTTGGCTAAATAAATTGCAAGGCCCAAGACCAAAGTATTTGTAGCAAATAATCTATAAGGCCAAATTAACCTAGGATATGGTCAGTCCTGACAACATGAAATACTCCCTTTTTATTATAGCTATACTGAAATTCTTAAATTAAATATTCACATTTTAAATGGAATAGAAGAGACTACAATAGGGGTTGCCTAGCTC
Source organism: Mauremys reevesii (assembly GCF_016161935.1). Taxonomy (NCBI): domain Eukaryota; kingdom Metazoa; phylum Chordata; order Testudines; family Geoemydidae; genus Mauremys; species Mauremys reevesii. Next base: position 46,493,404 of record NC_052630.1, on the reverse strand, counting down.
CCATTGTCTGTAGGGGTTTAATTCCCTAGAATCCCTGCTTGTAGACAACAGGAAGTCTGTACGGGCGCCTGGTCAGTTCCTACTCCAATATTAATCATCCTCAACAGATTTTCAGAGCATAGAAAGAAACTGGTTCATAATGTGCATATCCTAAACCTTTGTAATTTCACCACATCAGCGATGCAAAGTTCTATATCTGCTTGGAAAGAACTGCTTATATCTTTCTAATTCCATGACTAACAACGCTAAGGCATCAAGACCAATCAAAAGAAAAACAAATCTTCAAAATGGCATGACCTCAAAACCTTTTCAGAATAATAAACTGCCTTTAAAACAAAACAAAACTCTCTATCACCAAAATGATTGATTTGAACCAAACTTAAGAAAAGTCTGTGCTAGGGTATGATGTATTATATAAAATTTGTAGTAATGTGAATATTGGTTAAAGTTGGGGTTGACGGTTACATGGGAAGCTCCATTAAACTAACTATAGAGAGACTCATTTCTGTGTAATTACAGAATGCATGATATCTGCCCTCCTCTTAAATAGAAGTGTGACCTGTGGAAACTGCAGGTTCTGACATGCAATACTTCTTGCTCCAAACAGCTAGGCTATGAAGCATAAGTGTCTGCATTCCACACCTCCATACCAAAGATAAAAGTGGATGTATGATGGGTGCCCTGGTTTTACACTGGGTATATGTTGGAGTCTAATAATATCAGTTTTATTTTAATTTGCTTTATTCTGACAGGCAATACAATTATTTGATGATTTGTTGTATGAATTATCTAGTCAAGCCAAAGGACTAACCAGCCAGAACACAGAATTATGCAAAGCGGTGAGGAATGTTTTACAGGTAAGTCTATTTAAATGACTGTAAGAGCAGTGGTTAGGTGATTATATGTTTTTTACCAAAACCGTGGAGAGATTTGTGAAGTGTTTGTGCCAGTAACAGCTGAATGTAAAATTCCATTCTGGATTTGTCATAGTGCAACTAGTTTGAATATGTCAGGCAGTGTCCATATATTTCTGTTGATAAAGGGTAGTTCAGCATGTGTATAAATACTTTCAGGATTGGGGCTTTAGATTGTTAGTCTTGATTTTCATCATGTTGCATTGTGAGGTTTCATGTTTATCTGTCATTGACTCTATATGATATTCCATCATCAGTCATAAAGATTCTGCTGGCCAGATTCTGCCCTTCATGACACACATGCAGTTCCATTGTATTAATTATTGTTATAAAAGTGTAACTGAGGCTAAAATTTAGCCTGCAGTTGGATTTGAGTTAAAAATTTGATAGATCATGTGTAAGCCAAAATAGAATCAATTTTTTTCTCCAAGATCTGGATTGGGTCAGCAGTGCTAACAGGAATAATTAGTAGTAAAAAAAAAAAAAAAGAAAGCAGATGTTGTTCTAAATGCTCTCAAGGAGCAGAGCCAGTATTTAGGAAGATGCCTTTTTTTTCATAATCACTTTTTAGGGTATAACTGTGCTTTGAAAGCTCTGTTAGTTGATACTGTCAATCTTGAAATAATAAAAAACTGATAAGCAGCAGACAATACAAACATGATTCTCATGTAAAGAGAATATGACATCACAGAAAAGCTGTGGTCTGAAACTGCTGCTGTCTTTTTTACAGAGCTTCATTCATTTTTCTGGCTTCCTAATACTTTTCTGTTTGCTAATGTCCTAAAAGACAGAGAACAGTTTAGCCAAATGCACAAGGGAAGAGCTGCTTTACAATTTTTGCTTTTGAATTAACTGCTGCAGTGTATTGTTATAGATTGTGCCTTCAGTGATGATGATCTCACTTGCAGACTATGGTGCAGCTGCTGGAAACTCTGACGGGTTGTGTGCGACATATCTGTACCCTGCAGGAGCCTGTGCCTCTAGAGAGTATCCGTAGCCTTCCCTCTTCCATTCTGTATGTAATCAAAAACACATTTATGCACTGCAAGGTAGGTCTCTGGATTAATAGGAAAAAAAACTATTCTAGATCTAGTTATAGAGCATTTTAAAAAATCCTTTGAGATGTGATTTTGCTTTGAAAAGTTACTTTTGTGCCTTTCCGTACTTGTTGTCTCAATATTGGATCAAATGTGCTCAGTTTACAAGTATGACAATGGCTTTTCCAACTGCCAGCTCTGCAAACTCAGCGTGGCCTCTGAAAGCCAAGCTCAGTTATTTCCATCTTGTGCATTATTACCAGTAATAAAGGTGGTTCTGATGAAATTCATACCGTTTAAGATGAGAAGGGATCATTAGATTATCTAGTCTGATCTGTATACCACAGGCCATTACACTTCGCCTGGTTACTCCTGTATTGTGCCCAATAAATTGTTTAACTAATTAGGCCCTCATTGACACCCGTGCAAGCCCATTGTCTTCAGTGGGTTTGCAGAGGTGTAAGTGATTATGGATGTGTTAATATTAACCCTATGATTCAGTGCAAATTTCAAGGCAGATTTGTGATTGGGATTAAATACTTTGCGTTATGTATAAAAACATGTTGGTGTCACATTTTACAGCACCTGCAGATGGAGGAAAACTGATTGTTGTGCTTGAAACTTTTCCTGCTGTAAGCAGTGCTAGTATCAGAAGACGTAATAATTTGTCATCCATCCTACTGGCATCAATTTCCCTTTTGAGCTTGTCTTCCTTGCTTATTAGAACCTTTCAATACTTATGGAGCCAGATTACACAGTGAGACCTCGCTAAGGACTTCTCCTCCAGTAGGCAATCTGTTATTAAGAAACACTTTAAAGTACTGGGAAACTTTTGGAATACAACTATGTTTATCATGAAATATGGTCCTAGATTTTGGTAGAAATCTGATTTTATAGTCATGCATCAAGGGTCTGATTCAAAGTTCAGTTAAATCAGTAGAAAGACTCTTGCTGATTGACTGGTCTTTGGATCAGGCCCTAAGTGAGTAGGATTTTGTAGTTCATGCATAGTAACCACAGATGGTTATTTAAAGTCTACAGCTCTTGCTGGTTGTGTGAGTTGAAGTAGATGTTTGTATTCCTTGATTCTGCGCCCATTGACATTTGTAAGAAAAATCTCATTGATTTCAGCAGGAGCAACATCAAATCTTGATTCTCAGACATTTTCTAACTCTCCCTAATCCCACATTTCCTACAGGACAGCGAGTCACTGTACAGTGGGTGCCTGCACTTGATTTCTGACCTCCTCCAATCTCTGTTTAAAGAGACCTATTCTCTTCAAAAGCAGCTTATGGAGCTGCTTGATATGATCTCTATGGAATCCGCTTCTGTTGAGGACAGTATTGTAGATATGGTGTCAGGTGTGTATATGAAAGATGTTTCTTTATCCTGCCCAGCCCCCTGTTTTCTACAGACGGTGGGCCTGATCCCCCAAAATGCAGAGCACTTCCTGCTAGACGTTGAGCACCCTCAATTCCTGTTGCCTTCAGTGGGAGTTAAGGGCGTTCAGCACCTGATAATTGGTCAGTTTTCCAGAACTGGAAGGGGTTTTGCAAATGCAGTGATGTGACAGCTGTGTTTGGTTTTTTTTCAGGCATTGCATATACAGGTCCATTTAAATTCAGTGTTTGTTTGCTCTTACTGTTCTCTCTGCAGTGATCCACACTGTGCTGGAGATCTGCTCTGTCATTTCCAACATGGACCATGCCCTTCATGCCAACACATGGAAGTTCATAATCAAGTATGTTTTAATACTTTGAAGGTTGCTGTTGTGTATCCCAAGTGTATTTCAGAGCCACTGTTTTATAACTTGTTTAAAGCTAGGCTTTTCAAAAGTGCCTATGGGAGGTGGGGTCCTGATTCCCACTAAAGTTCAACTAGTAATGCATTCTCAGTGGAAAAAGTTATAAGCCTTGTCTTAGAAAGTCAAACACTCTTAAATCTTTTTTATAATGTGTTAAGGAAATAAATTCTAAATACAATATTATGATTTAAATGTTCCCCAAGGGTCTGAATTGAAATTCCACTGATATTGTTGGATTAGATTCTGTCACCTTGTTGACACATCCTGTATCCCTTCTGTGCTTCGATAAATAGTCACAATAGGATTAGAGTGGTTCTGTCTCTGAGTTCCTTGGCATTTGTCAGAACACTGCTGCATTAGTGCACTCAGAAACCATGGTGATGGGTGCAGTGTAGGAGCCTAGACAGAGTAGAGTAGGGTCTGTGGAATAGTGCTCATTAAGACCTGTTGTCTCTTGATTTGTTTCTGACAATTAAGCATCTGATCCTGTTCCTCTCTGGCTTTGTTAGGCAAAGCCTCAAGCACCATTCCCTGCTACAGAGCCATTTGAAACACATGGACATCCTCAGTGGCCTGTGCAAGGACACCCTCTTCTCATTCCATTCCTGTTTGCAGCTGGCTGAGCAGATGAAGCTGTCTGGGACGCAGGTGAATGAACACTCCCCCAAAACTACTTTTGGGCTTGAGAAAGAGTCGGGTTAGGAAGCACTGCAAAGATAGATATGTTTGCTAAGCAGTGTTACTGGTGAAAAATAGTCTCATTTTACACACTAGGTACTTCACATTGCTTACAAGGTTCTCTAGAAAACCACATTGAAAGGGAGACTAATAGCACTGGTTAGTGTCCAGGATACTTTGGGTAGATACAAAGAGTATTCTCCCTCCCACCCCACCTCCAGTACTCTTTTCAGGAATCTCATTCATTTCATATACTGCTGCTTTCACTAGGTCAATTAAAAGACAACAGTTACGTTTTGAAGATTCCTGTGAAAAATTGTTTTGAGATTCCGGGGACATCATCCATTCTTATAGGTTCTCCCCAATTTCTGCTGTGTTTGTGTGGAATCCAAGCTTCCTTTAACAAACAAAATAAAGTTTCTAGCCCTGTTAATAATGTATCTTGCAATGTTGCTTTCTTTGATATCTTCTTAGTCTGTCCATGGTGTTTTCATTGCTGCTTTCCTTTTGATAGGAGAACACTGACTACAAGTTGTTCCAGAGGACAGTCAAACTGTGTAGATTCTTTGCTAATTCTCTTGTTCACTACATCAAGGTAAGATTTATTATATGGGTCCTACATGAGTATAAAACTAACTCTGTACTGTGCAAATAGACACACTGATCAGGTATTTTGTGTTGCTACCCCATACTTATGACTGTGGTATCTGGATGACATAATTAACACCCATACTTACCTGTTTGTGATTTATTATCTCACATATAATACAATTTGGATACCTAATACTGTTCACTACTTCTGCCTATCGTTTGCAAAATAGCTGCCTTGCTGTATTCTTCCAGCTGAACACCATGCTCTCTGACTCCATCAGATTTCACACGCTAAGCAGGGTCAGTACTGTACCTGGATGGGAGCAGCGAGATGCAGCAGGCATTGGCTTCATTTGAACTAGTTCCGTTGCTGAGAAACCAATATGACCATTTGCCACTAGAGGATGAATTTGATAGCATGAGAGGCAGTATGGTCTGGTGCAGTGGTTTTCAACCTGTTGCCCGCAGACCCATGGGGGTCCACAGACTAAGGGCTTGGCTACACTTACAAATTTGCAGCGCTGCAGCAGGGTGTGAAAACATACCCTCTCCAGCGCTGCAAATTGCGGCGCTGCAAAGCGCCAGTGTGGTCAAAGCCCCAGCGCTGGGAGCGCGGCTCCCAGCGCTGTACGTTATTCCCCACAGGGAGGTGGAGTACGGAGCAGCGCTTTGAAGTGCTAAGTGTAGCCACAGCCTATGTCTAAGATTTCAAAAGTGGGTCCATGTCTCCATTCAAAAATGTTTAGGGGTCTGCAAATGAAAAAAGGTTGAAAACCACTGTTCTAGTGGATTAAGTACAGGACTGAGAATAAAGGATTCCTTCATTCAAGCCCTGTCTCTGAGTCTTTGGCTTTGGTCAAGCCATTTAACTGTTGTGCCATAATTTCCGTGACGGTGTGAGAGAGAAACAGGTTCACCAGTGGCTTTGGGGCCTAGTGATCTCGACCCTCAACTTACTTGAACAACGGCCCATTGCAACATTTGTCTAGATGTTGGCAACTGTCCATATCACCAGCACAAATAGTTGGATTCCATTTCTGCAGCAGGAGGCTGGAGGTGGGGTGATACCTGAAGATCTCAATCACTGTCCAACATCTTTTTATAAAATAGGTTAGTTAAGTTTGGGATGTAGCCAAGAGAATCCCCTTCCTAACCCTCCCCACAAATCCTCTGGCTAGTCTTGTGCAGCAGTGTAATAGTGGTGAACAGGAATCAGTTACGTATGGAGATGGGTGGAGAAAAATTGTTACACAGAAAAAGGTGTAAGGCTGTCTCTGAATGTGTGAGTTCTGGTGTTCCATTGCTCTTAAAAAAGACCTTAAACTCCCTCTTAAAGCAAATGTGAGCAGGAGATTTAAAAATAAATAATCTGGCTGGACTCTTTTTCTCCTGGGATTTTCTGCAAGCTCCTATCACTTACCTAGGGATAACTACAGAAAACCACTTTCCTCTTTCCTACTCTTTCTCTCTGTCCTTTCCTTCTCCCTCCACCTCTTTCTTCTGATAATTCTTATTTTAACCTCTTGGTACCCATTTAAGTAACACACCAAATAGCAATAACAAATGCAGAGTAGATAATGAGGTATATAATCAGCTTGTCTGTTGTGTTAATGTCAGTTATCTTTTTGTTTATGCATGGGATAGAATCAATAGTCTTTAAAATATGTGAAGAGTGCATTTTTGTTTGTTTGTGATTGACTGTGGTTATTGCTCCTGTAAAAGAAGATTAAGAAAACCCTTAGCTTATTAATTTAGCTTCCTAAAGAGGAGAAACACATGGTAATTTTACTTGATAATTTGTCATGTGTTGTGCATTTTGCATTTCTTTTGCACTATGCATCAGAGCAGGCTACAACTTTTAAAAATTAGACTTCATAATAAAGCATTTCACAAATAAATTCAAGTAAGCAGAAGAAAAATATATTTAATCGTTATTTCATTTTGAAAATACCATTCAAAATTGTTGGCTTTTGCAGGAATTTATTCCTTTCCTCTCTGATTCCTGCTGTCAATTACACCAGCTGTATCTTCAGATATATAGGTAAGTGAACCACAAAGAATAGCTCTTTGATTCCACTGCAGGGCCATCTCTGTATCAGCTCTGAAAGTGTCTGTTGTAGTTACAGCAGTTCCAAATGTTACAAGACTTGCAAAAATAAGAGATCGCAGCAGTGACTCTCTGATTTGTTATATGTAGAATAGCTTTGGTGTATGGCGGTCAGAGAAATTTGTACTTCTTCATGGGAAACTTACTTTGGGTGCTTTAGTGTGATCTGTTTGTCTATGTAGCTACTAGGGGAGGGATAGCTCAGTGGTTTGAGTATTGGCCTGCTAAACCCACGGTTATGAGTTCAATCCTTAAGGGGGCAATTTAGGGAACTGGGGTAAAAATCTGTCTGGGGACTGGTCCTGCTTTGAGCAGGGGGTTGGAATAGATGATCTCCTGAGGTCCCTTCCAACCCTGATATTCTGTGATTTTAACCTGTCCTCCAAATGCCACCAGATAGGAATCAATGCCATTGTTACCAAACTCCTCATTCCGTTGCATTTTCTTCTACTAAATCTTATCAGTGGATCTACCTGGGTAGACCTTACTGTGCAGATGGAGCCCTTAACAACTGATTTTCTTGTGGTTACTCACTCCACAGGGCCTCTGCAATGAAATAACGAGGCAACATTTTATTTTTAAAAAAGTGCAAAAGAAATTTAATGCACTATTAAGGTTACATTAAACTCCACAAAGGCTAGGAAATAATTATTATCCCACAATAACCATAGTTCTGTTCTACTTGGTGTTGCACTGTGACAGAGTTTGTTATTACATAATCACTTAACAATGGAACCTGCTCTTTCTCCTTTTAATTGAAAGTATGTGTGTGGTGGGACAGTTAGTTTATTTTAGTTGCATTTGGGTGAAAACATAAACCACTTTTTATTCACCTCAGCAACAGTTATTTTGTAAAATAGTTCTTTCACTATGATCGAACATGGAAATATTCAGCCTGAGCAGATTTTTTAAATTTTTTAACAACTTTAATGAGGGATTGAAAATAGAATTTCACTAAAGAACGTTCAGGCCTTAGTATTATACTGTAATCTTGTAAAAAGGGAAGATGCCAGGCTGACTAATCCTTGCTGAAACACTCTTTGCTGCGGCTTTGCAGACAATACATAGTATCATGGACTTTAAATTGCTTGTCACTTTTCTCTGAGATAGGATACTTATTCAGTTTGCCCCAGCAATGAGGAAAATAGCATCATGTAGGTGTAATTGAGGGCACATTTTGATGTTGGACTTGGAATTTAAGCCCAGATCCTTCAGTGAGTTGGGTGCAGATGGACACTTGTGCACATTTCATTGCAAGATCATGTTCTTTGTTAATCATTGTTGTTGATGATGCGTTCTCTCTTCTGCATGGGCTGATTTGGCAGGGCTTACAGGAGTGAAAGTGTTAAAAACTGAGCAAATTTATTGAGTAAGAAGGTGCCATTTTTACATAGTCTCTTCGTAATCTGTTTCTATAATGCTCATCTGTATAGTATCTAAGGGCTTGTCTGCCTGGGGAAATTTACTGGTACAATTATACCGCTATAGTTATTAACCATGTTTAGTATGGTAGTGCCTAAGGGCCAGCCAAGAATTGGTCCCAATCGTGCTACACACTGTACAAACACCGAGTAGCAGACATTTCCCACCCAGAAGAGTTTACAAACTAATCCGAGCAGACAGACATGGGGTGGGGGAGTAAGAGTGTCCACGTGGGGAATTATACTGGTATAATTATGCTGGTAGATGGCCCTGTGTCGAATAGCCCTAAAGTCCTTCCTATACTTCCTACACCTTTATGCCATTCTAGTTTTGAAAAACATGTCTTTGCAACTCTTTCTTTGTATACATAAAAGTTTTAACCGAAACACAGAAAACTGCCACACCCACGCCAATTTCAGTGTGGAAATAAAATTTAACATCTACCATTATTAAAAAAAAATCACTCAGGGAGATGCCATTTAAACCTGTTCTTTCTGGAAGATGCAGAAATTCAAAACTTAAAAAAAACAAAATAAAACGCCACCCCAAAACACTTTAGGCCTACCTCTTAGGCAGGCCTACACTTAAAACGCTGCATTGGTGCAGCTGCAGCGCTTAAGTGAAGATGCTCTTACACTGACAGGACAGCTTCTCCCGTTGGTTCAGTTAATCCGCCTCCCCGAGAGGCAGTAGCTATGTTGATGGGAGAAGTTCTCCTGTCAACATAGTGCTGTCTGCATGGGGGGTTAGATCGGTATAACTGTTGCTCAGGGTGTAGATTTTTCGCACCCCTGAGAGACGTAGTTATCCCGATACAGGTCTGTAGCGTAGACCTGTTCTTAGACTAGTAGAGTGACCGAATGCACCTCTGCATTCACGCCCTACACGCTACTGTAATAATCTTTGTGCAAAAGATCATGGTGAAATGTGTGTAGCAACATAATATGTAAAGTAGTGAACATAAGCTGAAATTATGACTGAAATGTTTTTACCAGACAAATCTGGGAAGGAGGTAGCTTGTCCATTGTCTCTAAGGAACAGGTTAACACCTCTAGCCTGGTGTCATCAAAGTTGATTGGCAAATCACCCATCAAGTGGCCATTTGGCAGTGAATGGGAGGCAGGAACAGACTGATCTGTGGCCAGGTCTGCACTATGAATTTACATTGGTATAACTACATCACTCAGAGGTGTGAAAAATCCACACCCGGGAGCGATGCAGTTAGTTATACACCAGTGTAGACAGAGCCATGTCGATGGGAGAGTTTGTCCTGTCGACATAGATACCGCCTTTTGTGGAGGTGGATTAACTGTGCCGCCGGGAGAAGCTCTCCCGTTGGCGTAGTAGCGTCATCACCAAAGCGCTATAGTGGCTCAGCTGCACTGGTGCAGTGCTTTAAGTGTAGACCTGTTCCGCGTTTTAGCAAGCAACGACATGGAACCTTTTCACCACGAGATGCCATTTCTCTGTCCTCACAGTGGGAAGGAACTTTATCTAGGGGTAGCCCTCCGGAAAATGCATCTCAAAGGGTGACTGGACTATAAAGATGAGGGGCAAAAACACCCCAGGGATATCTTTCTTTCTCTCCCTGTCTCTCTCTTGCTCTCTCTTTCACCTAAGAAGACAAAGGAACCAGCCCTTTGACTTGGTGAGGGCATCGTGACCTGAGAATTTGGTCAGCCCTGATGCTGGGAACTTGGGATAAGGATTTTACCTTGAACCAAGACTAGTTTAGTTTTAGCTACTAGAAAGCATTTTATCTGTATTTCTCTTGTAACCATTTCTGACTTTAATACTTATACTTGTACTCACTTAAAATCTCTCTCTCTGTAGATAGATAAACTTTTTATTTTTTAACCAAACGTAATCCAGTGTTGTCTGTAAACTGAACTGTTTGGGTAACTCCAGTTAAAGTAGCAAACTGTTGGATAATATCTGAACTGCCCAGGAGAGGCTGGACAGTGCAGAACACACATTTTGGGGACAGTCCAGGACTGCGAGTGTGTTGGGGTCACTGCAAGTAGTAACCAGGTACTGCTGGAAGCCAGTATGTGGCTGGTGTTTGCTGACAAGCTGCTGGTGTCAGAGTTGCTGGACCAGGACTGCAGCTACACGCAGATACTCAGGAGGTGACCTGCCTGCTGTTTGTGAGTGGCCCAGGTTGGGAGCTACAGCAGCAAAGCATTGTGAGGCACCCACATTTGCAGGGCAGGTGGTGACAGAACTCCCCACTGGTCTGGACTGCACCCCAGAATGTGACAAGTAGGTTTTCATTTGATGCCGTCTCCCTCTCTGCTGCTTAATCTCATTCTGTTTTCTTTTTTTCTTTTTGTCTCAATCTCTTTTTAATATTTTGTTTTTCACTTTTTCCCCCTAAGTTTTCATTTCCTGCAAAGCAAAATGTTATTAACCTGTTATCACTAACCTGCAGGCCAGTATGTTGGTACTCTCATCATCTGGAACAAATTGAACCTACAAATGTTTCCCTTTGAAGTTTTCCGCTTGTGCACCTATTGAGTAAATTCCTCTTTGTGTGCACTTTTACCACTTTTCAGCAGAAGCAGATTGGAGAGTTTTTCTTACTGTGGTTAAATAAATATAGGCCTTCAGTAGTTGGTTTAAAGGCAGAATATAGACACATGCTCACCATTTTAAAAATATTGTTAGATATGAAAATTATGCTTCCCTTTGCTCGTATCGATAGATCTGTTACTCCACAATAATAGTAACTCACATTTTTGTTTCTTCATTCTTCTTTGAAATGCAGTGCTAATGAGTAGCTCTGTATTTTTTTCCCCCAAGCAAATTTCCTCCTAGTCTGTATGCTCCGGTGATTTCAGAGGCCCATCGAGATGAAATAGCCAGGGTTTTTCTGGTGGCACTGGACCCTCTCATTCAGCAGCTTCTTCCCTTCAGGCCTTTTGTGGAGCAGGTATTAAGTGAAAAATTAGGTAGGTTTAAAATATTACTGCCTTTGTTTAATAGTACAGTTGTGCCATCTCTCAGGAATAGAACAAGATGTCTTGACTTTTTGTGCTTCACTCGCTATACAACACTTCTGCATATGTCATAATGTTAGTATCTTATTTCTGTGGAGTAGTCTTAATAATGGATCCTAAGTAATACTTTGAGGTACTAAAGGATCTTCAGCCAATTACAGCATTAGGTGGGGTGAACAATGCACAGCTCATAAAACAACATAAAAGGTTCTTTAACTCTATGACTGTTATTCTGCCTGCACTGGGAAAATTGCATTAAAACACTGATTTATTATATTGAACAAATCCTATTTTTAGTTAAGATGCCCTTCTGACACAAAACTCGATGCAAATGTGGGCTGGCTGGAAATTTTCTGCCAAAACTGTTTTTTGATGGAAAAATTGGGTTTTTGACCCCTCTCCAAAAATGTCTTTTCTATGGAAATTTTTTTAATCAAAAAATTGCATGTTTTCAGGCAAACCCAAACTATTTCAACCAGAAAATAAAATATCTCTGAAATGCTGGCAGAGTGCATCCTGGGAGTTGTAGTTCAGGTTTCTCAAGCTCCTGTCCTACTCTGTGTGCTATACTGGGCTACCCCAGCTAGCCTTCATCTTCCCTGATGCACACTGAAGCTCTCATCAAGAGGGGAGAGTATGGTGCATCATGGGAAATGTAGTCTGACCACAGAGCCATAAAGGAGAATGGGAGCGTGAGGCACTACAGTAACATTTCTGAATCAAAATTCTTTGTTTTTTGGATAAAATGTTATGATTAGTTATTTTTTGCTGAAAACATGAAATTTTCTCTAGGACTCCACCTCCCCTCCATTTTCCAACCAGCTCCATCTCTGAGTGACTTTTGAGCTTCATTAGCAGCATCAATGTACTTTTCACTCAGTCTTCTATTGTTAATCACTCGCCCTAGCTTAGTTTTGGTTCCATCAAAAATGTGCCCTACAAATGCAAATGTACTTCACATTTAAAAAAAAATAAAAACATTCCCTGCAGATCTTTCTCCTGAGTTACATCTGCCGCAGTGTCATCTTCTGGTTGCCGTAATGGATAAGCTTCCCTCTCAGCCTGAGGATGTGCAGGCTCTCTGGACCACAGGAAGCCAGTTCTCAGAAGAGGTTCCCAGGTAATTTTTGCCTAGAGCAGTCAAGCTGCACAGGCAGACATGGGGGTTCAGCTGCAAGAGGGCCTTCAAGCTAGCAAATTAGTAGCATTAGCAGGCTCTGAGGGCGCACTGTCTGATCCGTGGGCAGATGTGCTGGTGGATGTGATGTAATTCCTCCAGGGTAGACAGTACAAAGCAGAGATGCACTGGTCAGTTGAGGGAAGGGATGGCCTTTGGGCTCATGCAAGGATAGAGGGTCCTCGGGTTGAATTTGTTTTTATCTCCAAAATTGGTCACCTTTCCCTCAAGTCAGCATGTTTGTTTATTTCCCTGTAGCAGGCATGCCATTTACCGAGCGCCCCCTTATGGCCAGAGGTACCTCAGCAGTGCCCTGACTCTGTGCTCCCCCTGGGTCCCTTTAGGAACTCCCCACAGTCTTTCTCAGGATGCCTCCACCCACCCACCAACTGGGGTTGTGTGAGTAGATGAAAGCAGTTCACAGTAATTCTCAGTGTCCCCAGAATAAAGTTAACTACAGCAACACAAAAGTTCATGCTCACTTCCTGCTCTTTTGCTTTATGCAGAGCTCTTATTCTACCCCAGACTGTTGTTCATGGAGTTGCCAATCCTGTCCTTCTGAGCAGGAGCTCAGTCTCCTGGCTCTGGCTTCCTTCTCCCTGTCAGCTCACTCTCTGTTCTGAGAGAGTGAAAGTCATATATATACTGTGCTCCTTTGGAGATCTTCCCCCGATCAGTTACGGGAGAGGGGAGAATGCCCAATCATATACTACAGGGCTTCTCATCCTGGCCCTTAAAGGGACAGTGACTGGATTTTTCCTAACCAACTACTAATTCCCCAGGATCGCTTCCTCTCTTCTTGCTACAAGGCCATTTCCAGGGCCTCTGTTTATTTCAATGTCCCTGGAACAGGATCTCCTGGCCCCCTCTAATTGTAAAGGACCAGTGTACCCTGTTACAGCCCCAAAAGCCTCTGCTAATCACCTGAGTTTATAAACAGAAAGTTAATCAGAGTTGTAAATCTGTTACTGTAAAAATATTGGTGTTATTGCCACAGCTGCCAACAGGAGACAAGAAGGAGTTCCCCTAGCTCAGATGTTTGTTCTTGGGGTGTGAGGTGTGGACAGCAGTAACCTCACTCTTTCATTGTTCTGCAGGCTCTCTTTGTTCTCAGCCCTTTTTCTCGGTTTCCAGCAGTGCTCTGGTGAGCTCTCTCTTCCTGTTTGTTTGCCGGGAGTGATGGATGATGGACAAGCTGAGGTTCCTGTCACCCTGTATCACCACCTCTGTGTCCACTTGTGTGCCTTCATTGCATCCACACCCCCATCACACTTTCCTCAGCTGGTAGGTTGGTTTTTGGTTTAGCCATGATCACCTTTTCAGCTGTTTCCTTCTGGTGGATTTTAACCTTTTCAAAAAGTGTCCCTTTCCTCACAAACCGAGCTCCAAAGGTGATGTGTCCAGGCATGAATTGGTTTCGCTTTACTTCAGAAGGCACGTACAAGGCAGGTAAGACTGCAGATGTTTTTGGTAAATGACATTTGCTGCACAACTGTATAAACATGGTTGGAGACCTCCGATGTATTAGGAACACGTTTGTAAAGCCACAGGAGCGCAAAAATCCAGCTTCTTTAAAAAAGCTGTTTAGTATTTTCTTTTAATACAAGTTCTGAAGATGGCCACCTCCCTGAGACTGAGAAATTCCAGCTGCAGATTTTATCTCCTAGAGGACAGGACATCACAACTACTGTAACATAGGCTGAAAGTCTCTCGGTTCTCCACCTCCAGTTTGGGGCCATTTACAATCCCATGAGCCAAGGGTATTAAGTTTGTCAGTGTTTTACTCATTCACAGTGCACGTAAATGAGGAAGTGTTATCTAGTGATCAGAGCAGTGGCCTGCTAGTCTACCACTGTATTTTAGTGATCCAGTTCAATCCTGTGCCATAAAAGGGAAATAAGTAGTTATCTACCTTTGCAGGCGGGTTCTGAGGCTTAAGTCATTAATGTTTTTATAGTGCTTTGAGATCTTATCAAATTCCCCTATGTTTGGGACAGTATATACAGGTAGACAGAATAAAGGACACTATATAAATGCAAAGTATGAATAAGTCCAGGAAGGCATAGCCTTGTGTGTGTATGTTTCTATAATACAAAAAAAATCTTTTCAGACAAAAAATTAGGACTGACGCCTGAATTCCTCAGAGTAAACTCCTGCTGAGGCAATCAGATGTTTTGCCTCCCTAAGTACTGAATAAGGATAGCATTTGGTCTTAAGTTAAGTTTAGATCTGCCCCCAAAAAAGGATAACATTTTCATGAAAAATTTGTCCCCCTTTTTGATCCAAAATTCTAGCAAAAAAATTAACCCTATTTTTTCATTAAACATTTTTGAAATTTGAAATTTTTCAACCAGCTGTAGTAAATTCTCACACATGGTCAATGTTAAAAATAAACCTAGTGTTGCTTGCTTGCCTTTATAACTGAACATGCAATATTAAAGCCAGTTTGCTCCTAGGCATTTTAACTGCACAAACTGACAAGACTAATTCTATATGCAGTGTGGTTGTAGCCATGTCAGTCCCAGGATATTAGAGAGACGAGGTGGGTGAGGTAATATCTTGTATTGGATCAACTTCTGTTGGTGAGAGAGACAAGCTTGACCTGAAGAAGAGCTCTGCATGGCTTGTCTCTCCCACCAACAGAAGTCAGTCCAATATAAGATATTACCTCATCCACCTTCTTAGTCTAATTATGTGTCACACTAGTAAGTGGATTAAAAGTAGAGAGTAGAACTGCAATCTGTTCATAAGTGCCTTCTCTATTCTTTCCTCAGGAGCATGCTCTGCTGGATGCAGTCATTGGTTCTAGTATGATCACCTCTCTACTGGCTATGGATTCATGGTGCTTCCTGGCCCGGTAAGATACCCAATTATTGTAGGGTGAGGAGCAATGCGCTGTATTGTTCAGGCTGCATAAACATTGGCTTCCTAACTGCATGGTTAGAATTGCTCATAATTCTCAGAAAGTTTAACTTGTAGAGCAGCCATGTTCCAGGGTTGGTCTCTGCTCAAAAATGTAGCTTATTTTGGAAAACAGGAGCAGAAATGGTTCAGCTGTTTTTCCAGCATGAGGGGAAAACATACTTTTATAAAAGATTTCTTGCCATTTTTTTTTCTAGCAGCTCTACAGTGGAGGACTGTGGGTAGCAAGTTTAAATGTGGCATGGAAATGGCCATCTCGAAGGAGAGAGAACCTTTAATGCTCCAGGAGGCTTTATTTTGACTTGGGCTGAAGGAAAGGGATGAGAAAGGCTTGAGGGAGGGCTCTTGCAATGCACCTCCTCAGCTGTGCAGCTGCTAAGTCTCTCAGGAGAAGGGCTTTCTGTTACAGTCCTTGTAAAGTGTGTGCTACAGGACATTCTGGTGGGATCTGGCCAAACTATTGAATTTCCATGTTGGACTAGCAAATTTTGGCAAGTCAACAGAGCTTTGAAATCCTATAACGTGCAGGTGTTCCTGTTTTTAGGGGTATTTTTTCTTTGAAAAACAACCCAGCCTTAGGAAATTCCATACCAAAAAATCTCTAGCTACAGGACGTTAATGTTGTGCAGCTGAGCACCCAAGTCACAATATGCCACTACTAAGGATGCACTTGCCACTTAAAACTTTGCCCCCTGGTGCACAGGTATTGTGCATTAGTGTTTAAAGACAAGATCACAGACCGTTTCTCAAATAATATATTAACATAACATTTTTCACCAACCTTAGATATATTTCACTAGTATCATGTAACTTTCATTCCCATATATTTACACTATAATAGTCCAGTGTATCTGTATCAACTTACAAATTTTATACAAGTTCTCTTCACTCTACAACACTTACTTTAATTTATTATTTATTTGATTAACATCAACAGTGTGCATTTATCATCCAGGTACTATGCACTTGTGTATACATGTCTTTTTTTTCTCTTCTTCTTGCATTGCAATCATGGTTAATGCTAAACTGGTGTATAGTGGTCCTATGTTTTGATCCGCAAAAGGTGGGTCATATTTCCTCCTTCCTCCTGCTAATGCACGTCCTCAATATTCCTTGATTCTCTGGCCACAGAATGGCTTTGGAATTTTCTCCTGGCAAATGAAATATACAGAGGCCCTTAGGAAGAACTATTTCTCTGGTTTGTGTGGCAGAGTGTGAACTACTCTCTCCAACCCAGCAGAACAGGGCAGCTGTGCTAATTGGTTTACTGACCTCTCTTTGTTGCATCCCAGGTATGGAACGGCTGAATTGTGTGCTCATCACGTCTTTGTGATAGCCCATTTGGTGAGTAGCGTGGCAGAGTCTGGTGTATGCATGTACATGTGTGTGTTTGGGCAGACAGGTTTTCTGCTTTTTTTGAACAGATCATGCAGGAGAGAGAGAGTAAGGAGACCTGAGTTCTAACTCCAGCTCTCCTGCAAACTTCATAAGTGACCTTGGACAATTTTCTCATCCTCTCTATGCTCCATCTTTGCTATCAGCAAAATGGGGAAAATCCCACCCTCCCGAGGGTTAATAATTAGCACTTGTAACACTATAAGTATATTTAGTGGTGGTGTAGGTAAACAATCTGAAGGAAGGGGTGAAAAATATACAGACACTGCAAAACTGATGCAAGAGCTGCTAATTTAGGAGTTGTTATAGTGATCCTATATGATAAATTAGAGGAATGGAGAGAGAAGAATTCAGTGAGATGCCCCAAGGATAAATAAGAGCAAAGTAGCATACATATGGAATAAAAATAGCACCGTGAAGTAGAAAACAGGAAACCAATAGATGGCCTGTAATGCAGGGAAAGACCTGACTGTAACGGTGATGAACTACTAGTGATCACTCATTGAGATGTTTTGGTTAAAAAGGGAAATGTAATCATCTTTGGTGTAAGAGGAGAATTTGTTGCTGCCTAAACAGAGGCCCAATATTAATTTATTAGGTCATTTTCCTGAGTCACAAAAGTCTTTTGAGTCTTTGAAAATGCCAACCTGTAGGATTCATGTGCTGGGAGCAGTGTATTTTTCTTAATTTGATTAGATCAATTCCCTGTTATCGTAATTCAGATAAAGACTTGCCCTGGAGAGTGTTACCAGCTCTCTGTCTTGGGGATCCTGCTGAGGCGTATGCTGTTCTTGATGGCTCCAGACCACCAGGCAAGTATAGCACCAATTTCTCCAGTCTTCTGCTAAGCCAGATAGAAATCCAATTGGCCTCCATTAAAACACAAGCCATCCATTTTCAGCTCACTAGAAACAGGAGAGTGGAGCAAACAGTGGTTTCTTGTCATCCTGATGTTGTGAGATGATAAAGCAGAGCAAAAGATAACATACCAATACAGAAAGGACACAGGAGGTTACCTTAATAATTATCTCGGCCCCTGTGCTGTCCCAGAAGTGCCTTCTCTTACCACTTTAGTTCTTCCTTATTATCGATCCAGCTTTGCTTTGCTAGGATCATCCGAGGAATGGAAAACGTGTCATACGAAAGGAGACTCAAAGAGTTTGGCTTGTTTAGCCCGAACCAAAAGAAGGCTGAGGGGAGATATGATTGCTCTTTATAAATATATCAGAAGGATAAATATCAGGGAGGGAGAGGAATTATTTAAGCTTAGTACCAATGTGGACACAAGACCAAATGGATATATACTGGACATTAGGAAGTTTAGACTTGAAATGAGACTGGGGTAGGCAACCTATGGCACGTGCGCAGAAGGCGGCACGCGAGCTGATTTTCAGTGGCACTCACACTGCCCGGGTCCTGGCCACTGGTCCGGGGGACTCTGCATTTTAATTTAGTTTTAAATGAAGCTTCTTAAACATTTTAAAAACTTTATTTACTTTACATACAACAATAGTTTAGTTATATATTATAGGCTTATAGAAAGAGACCTTCTAAAAATCTTTAAATGTATTACTGGCACACAAAACCTTAAATTAGAGTGATTAAATGAAGACTCAGCACACCACTTCCAAAAGGTTGCCAACCCCTGAATTAGACGAAGGTTTCTAACCATTAGAGGAGTGAAGTTCTGGAACAGCCTTCCAAGGGGAGTAGTGGGGTCAAAAGGCATATCTGGCTTCAAGACTAAGCTTGATAAGTTTATGGAGGGGATGGTATGATGGGATAGCCTAATTTTGGCAATTAATTGATCTTTATTAGCAGGTAAATATGCCCAATTGTCTGTGATGTGATGTTAGATGGGGTGGGATCTGAGTTACTACAGAGAATTCTTTCCTGGGTGCTGGCTGGTGAGTCTTGCCCACATGCTCAGCGTTTAACTGATCGCCATATTTGGGGTCGGGAAGGAATTTTTCTCCAAGGCAGATTGGCAGAGGCCCTGGAGGTTTTTCGCCTTCCTCTGCAGCGTGGGGCACGGGTCACTTGCTGGAGGATTCTCTGCACCTTGAGGTCTTTAAACCATGATTTGAGGACTTCAGTAACTCAGACACAGGTTAGGGGTTTGTTACAGGAGTGGGTGGGTGAGATTCTGTGGCCTGCATTGTGCAGGAGGTCAGACTAGATGATCATAATGGTACCTTCTGACCTTAAAGTCTGTGAGTTTGTTGTGCTATTTTCCCTGTGTTTTAGGCTGTTTCCCAGTTGAGAGATGGTGAGAGTTAACTCTGCTTATTCTAATAATGACTAGATCACTTTTGAGTCACAGTATAAAGGGAGACCATAGCTGTACGTATGTTTAAAGGCACAATAGGCATGTTGGTTGCAAATAAATGACAGTTAAATAGTAATAACAAAAAACAACAATGCTGAGGTAAATTAATAAATGGTACACAGGAAATCACTAGGGTAAAAAGGATACTCAGCTAAGTGGTTTAGTTGCTTGGGAATCGGCCTCTACATGCTTCATAAGAAAAGGCTGAATAGCAAAACATTTATGATTTTGTCAGTGTTTCATATTAGTATGCGCCTCTATGGTATGTCTGCACCAAGCTTTACAAAAGCAAGTGTCCAGTGTGGGAATTGTGGCATTTCCCTGCTGAGCTGCAAAAAACTAAAAAAGCAAAAGGGGATCAACCTTGGTTGCTGCAAACTTTTGGACTAGGAGTTGACCCTACGAACCCTGAGGCACTTTTAGAACTCTCGGTGAAGTCCATTGGTCTGCTCACATGGATAAAGTTACTCAGTGAGTAAATGTAAGCAGGAGTGGGCTCTTCAGTAGTAGGGAGATTGATTAGAGACAGGGAGCCCAAGATCAGGCTGCTTTCCATGGGGAATTGTTCCCCAAACTTCTGTGGCCAGATCTTCAGTTGTCATTACTCCAGTAACTTCAGTGGAGCAAAGCAGACTTATGCTTGCTGAGGATCTGGCCCCTGTTCCCTTTTGCTATCCCTGCATATGGTTGAGAGTACCATTTGCTGAATCACACTGCCTCCGTAGATCATGCTCACGCACCTCATGTGGGGCTCCTTTTCAACTGTCAAGAGTAGCACAAATCAAGGTACAGGTTGTTGGTTTTGCAACTCATCACTTCCAGGTTCTGTCCTGATCTCTTTAATTAACATTTACTTTGACTTGCAGGTGGAGTTTACCCAAAAGTTTCCTCCCAAAGAAGCAGAGAACCTGCCGCTGTGGCAGCATATTTCTCTCAAGGCCCTAACTCCTGATCTTAGGAAACAAGTGGCGCACCAGCTCTGTGCGGTGGGGCTCACACAATGCAGGCAGTGGCTGAGTGGCAGGTGCACTCTGGGAGAACTCCCACCTGTGGTAAGGGAAGGTGTGATTCTGTTCATTAAACCTAGAGCTCCTGAGTGATAAGGAGCCTATTGTTACTCTGGCCCTGCTTGTTTATCTTCCCCTATTGTGCAGCCTTACACTATGTTTAGATTGCAAGCTCTCTGGACTAGAGAGTATCATTTTATTATGGGCAGGTCTACACTACAAACTTGCATGGCACAGCTGCACCGATTCAGCTGCGCTGCTGTAACGCTTCTGGTGAAGACACTCTAACGCCGATGGGAGAGAGCTCTCCGGTTGGCTTACTAACTCCACCTCCCCAAGAGGCAGTAGCTATGTCGGTAGGAGGGGGCGAAGATTGGTGTAACTACGTCGCTCAAGGGTGTGGATTTTTCATACCCCTGAGTGACATAGTTATCGCGGAGTAAGTGTTAGTGTAGATCTGGCCTATGTATGTGTACAGGGTGTAGCACAGTGGGGCCCTGATCTAGGCCTCTAGGAGTCACTGCAGTACAATATTATGATGAGAGCTATCTTCTCCCCTCTCCTCCAGTAAGTGCATGCTAATAATTCTTAGTAGCAAAAATGTCAGATAACTCCTGTGTCCAAGGGAGAGCTAAGTTTCAACTTTTGACCAACTTTCCAGAGGGCTGATTACTGAACAGCTCTGGCAGCCACAATGGGAGCTACTGGCTATTTGCCATTTTTTGAAAGGCAGGTTGCTCATTTAGGTGACCAAATATGGAATTAGGAACCTAACTTTAGACTCCTATTTTTGAAAATCTTGTGGATCAGAAAGAGCCCATCTTTGGGCATATAGTGCCTCCCTTGCAACGTTGTGTTCACGTCTCGTGTGTCCACTAACGATAATTAGCAAAAGCTCCGCGGATCAATAATTATTTTAATTACTTTTTGATCTCTTGCCAAGCATACATACAGTGTTCTCGCTTAGACTTCTGGTGTGGTTTCGGCTAGAAGATTTCTTTTAAATGATAAGGTCTCTGCTGTTCTCGGAGGCTGGCATACCTGAAAGACAAGCACTGGTTTTCCTTGACAACCTAAGGAGAGTTGAGTGTGACTGGAGACCTCCACCTAAAAGGCCAGCAGTTCAGGGTTCTGCTTCCTATGTTTCTGTGGTGATTAATAAGTCCGCTAAACCCTCCCCTCCTTATTTGTGCAGAACTCCTACTGAAGGCAGTGGGAGTTTGCTCTGTGAAGGGTGGCATGAGTTGGCTTATAGCCTGGTGGACTAGCAGAACAACATTACTGACACATTGGGCCTCTTGTGAGGCTTTAGCAGCTGAATCCAGTAGGCCAGGTGTTTACCTTGCTCCTGACCCCTCTCTCCATCTTTGCTAGAACGTTGCTCTCTCTGTCTTGCTGACGGTGTGCAATTCTGCTGGCGACACTCTGGAGGCAGGACTACAGGCAGCAGTGTTGGGAGCTGCTAGTCAGCTGTGGGTACTCCTCAAGGGCAAGCAGGTGAGGGAACTCACTGTTCCAACAATGTAACACGTCGCTATCCTGAAGGGCTCATGATGTTCCACCATTTGCGTGTTACCAAGACATTTAACTGGAGTTGGAGCAGCTCCCTAAGGTGCAGTGCAGCTGAGTCCCTGAGCTTCAGACATCATGGTGTCTGAGCCATTGCCAGTGCTTTGGGGATTGAATTCTTTCCACAAGTACGTTTGCCCCCAGTGATATGTAGCTGGAACTGTACATGTAGTGATGAGTCATATATTACCCCACATCAGTTTTAGATGGACTGTTGTCTAAAATGAGTCTGGAAAGGGGATTGAGCCCCAGAAATGGGGAAAAAACAAATTCATAGAACCAGATGAACCAGCCAGTGGGGATAACTTCATGACCTTATTTTACTAAGAACAAACAAAGGTAATATAGGATTTCCTTCTGATGAGAATTGGATTAATTCTGGCTCTGTTTGGCACTGAACTGCCTGCAAAAGCACTATTCTGAGCTCAGGCGAGGGATGTGGTTGTGCAGAAAAGAATATAACCATCTTCTGTAGAAACAACATGTTTAACTCCTTGCACTGGTGATAAAAGAACATAGAGACGTTTGATAAAGTCAGAATTTCCTCTACAGTGTTTAAATCTAGTGATTACTGTTCTTTCTTCCAAGATCTAAATGTATAAGGCCAGATCCACAGCTGTTGTAAATCAGTGCAACTCCATTGACTTTATTTGAACTGTGGGAGGACTATGACTTCAGTGGAGTTATTCCAGTTGATACCAGCTGAGGGTCTGGCCCATGTTTTTTTAACCCATTACTAATGTGAATCATAGATCATAGAATATCTGACTTCCAATTTGTTGGAAGGGACCTGAGGAGGTCATCTAGTCCAACCCCCTGCTCAAAGCAGGACCAATTCCCAACTAAATCATTCCAACCAGGGCTTTGTCAAGCCTGACCTTAAAAACCTCTAAGGAAGGAGATCCCACCACCTCCCTAGGTAACCCATTCCAGTGCTTCACCACCCTCGTAGTGAAAAAGTTTTTCCTAATATCCAACCTAAACCTCCCCCACTGCAACTTGAGACCATTACTCTTTGTTCTGTCATCTGCTACCACTGAGAACAGTCTAGGTCCATCCTCTTTGGAACCCCCTTTCAGGACTCTGCACTTGTCCTTATTGAACCACATCAGGTTTCTTTTGGCCCAATCCTCTAATTTGTCTAGGTCCCTCTGTATCCTATCCCTACCCCCCAGCATATCTACCACTCCTCCCAGTTTGTCATCTGCAAACTTGCTGAGAGTGCAGTCCATGCCATCCTCCAGTTCATTAATGAAGATATTGAACAAAACTGGCCCCAGGACCGACTCTTGGGGCACTCCACTTGATACCGGCTGCCAACTAGACATGGAGCCATTGTTCACTACCCGTTGAGCCCAACTATCTAGCCAGCTTTCTATCCACCTTTTAGTCCATTCATCAAGCCCATACTTCTTTAACTTGCTGGCAAGAATACTGTGGGAGACCGTATCAAAAGCTTTACTAAAGTCAAGGAATAACTTGTCCACTGCTTTCCCCTCATCCACAGAGCCAGAATGAAACCCTTGCCATCTGGAGTAGCACACCAAAACCCAGGGCCTCCTATTGATCTGCAGCAGAAGGTTACCTAACCAACACTTCCCATGAACAGTGTATCTTGCTTTTGAAGGTGCAGTCAGGGGAGTCGTCATGGTTTGTGCTCAGATTTGGGGGGGGAGAATAACTATTTGCCAAATGGTTATGGAGAAAATAGGTTGAGACACATCTTACCTGTTTGGTTTCTGCCATAGATTTTTAATGAAAATATCACTAGTAGAGTATCCTGTAATATGCAACCATCCTAAACAATTCTTTTTTCCTTTTCTTTGATTATCATGAGCATAAGAGCTGCCATACTGGATCAGACCAATGATCCATCTCACCCAGTATCAGTCTTCTGACGGTGGTCAGTGCCAGATGTTTCAGAGGGAACGAACAGAACAGGGCAATTATCGAGTGATCCATCCTGTCATCCAGTTGTAGCTTCTGGCAGTTGGAGGTTTAGGGACACCTAGCACATTGGGTCCATCGATGGACCTATCCTGCAGGAACTTAGCTAATTCTTTTTTTAACCCAGTTATACTTTTACACTGGACTTGCCAGAGTTTATGCGTCTTTCTATTTTCCTCAGTAGGATTTGACTTCCAATTTTTAAAGAATGTTTTTTTGTCTCTAACTGCCTCTTTTACTCTGCTGTTTAGCAATGCTGGCATTTTTTTTTTTGGTTCTGTCTACTGTTTTTTAATATGGGGTATACATTTAGTTTGACCCTCTATTACGATGTTTTTAAATAGTCTCTATACAGTTTGCAGCCATTTCACCCTTGTGACTCTTCCTTTTAATTTTAATTTAACTAGCTTTGTCATTTTTGTATCGCTCTCCATTTTGAAGTTAAATGCTACTGAGGCGAGTTTCATTGGTATCTTCCATCTTACAAAGATGATAAATTTAATTACATTACGGTCACTATTACTGAGCGGTTCAGCTATATTCACCTCTTGGACCAGATCCTGTGCTCCACTTAGGACTAAATCAAGAATTGTCTCTCTTCTTGCGGGTTCCAGGACTAGCTGCTCCATGAAGCAGTCATTGTTGGTGTCTAGAAATTTGATCTCTGCATCTTGTCCTGAGGTGACATGCACCCAGTCAGCATGAGCATAGTTAAAATCCTCCATTATTATTACATTTTCTGCCTTTGAGCCTAATTGTCCTGAACATTTCACAGTCACTATCACCGTCCTGGTCAGGTGGTTGATAGTACTTTCCTACTGCTAGACTCTTCTTGTTCAAGCATGGAATTTCTATCCATAGAGATTGTATGGTACAATTTGAGTAATTTAAGACTTTTACTTCATTTGACTCTGTGCTTTTTTTCAATATAATGTCACTCCCCCACCAGCACGACCTACTCTGTCATTCCTATGTATTTTGTACCCTGGTATTACCAAGTCCCATTGATGTTCCTCATTCCACTGAGGTTCTACAAAATCTAATGTATCAATATCCTCACTTAACACCAGGCACTCTAGTTCGCCCCCCTTAGTATTTAGACTTCTAGGCTTCCTCACTGCATCTCTTGGGAATTGTATCTGTGATTGTACTGTATTTGTCTGAAGTTAAATGCTTTGGGCACAATATTTGCAATCTCATGCGTTTTATAAACCAGTTAAATTGCCTTGTAAACAGAAGTGCTATGATGCTAAATAATATGCTCTTCTGATTTGGTGCAGGTCTCAAGTCAGCCATGCCTCCAGCAGACACTTTGCTTGCTCCTTCCACTGCTGGAATTTTTCATCCAAACATTAGAGCCTCAACTGATAGCTCAGGTAAAAAACATCTTTTTGGGCAATCTACGTCATGCATGCTGGATCTTTGTTATTAAATGAGATCACCTCTAATGAGTTGTTTCATGGTCTGATTTCTACCACTTAGCAAGAATGAAGAGTTCTTAATTTTATTTTGATTCCTTCCTACACTGTTTTGATGGCTTTGCTATGGTGTTTGCTACACATTGGTTCACATCAGTTTCTCCTCCCTTGGTTTTCACACCTCAACTGCTAGAACAGGGCCTCATCCTCCCTGATTGAACTAACCTCAATATCTCTAGCTTGCTTCTTGCTTGCATATATATACCTGCCCTTGGAAATTTCCACTACTTGCATCCGACGAAGTGGGTATTCACCCACGAAAGCTCATGCTGCAAAACGTCTGTTAGTCTATAAGGTGCCACAGGATTCTTTGCTGCTATCGCTTTTGGGACTCTGTCATTTTTTTCGCTGGGTTTAGGGCAGTGATGGCGTATGATGTATGTTTCTCTTTCAAATGCATTTTGGGTTTTTATGTAAGGATTCCATTTTTTGGCGGGGGGGGGCTAACATTTTGAAAAGCTCTGGGATACTTGCTTTTGTTCCATTGATGCATCTATTGTCCTGATCTTACTCTCTCTAGATTTGAGTGAACTCAGACTTGATGGTCATTGCAATCGCCAGTTGAACAGAGTTTTTTGTCTTATTTGTTTCTTATTTGATGGGGCTTCATCCAGATCTATTTTCCTGCAGGTGTTTGCAATGCAGGCTTCCCTCCTTGAGTTGGATCCCCCAGATCATGTTCGCTTGGCAGCACTGGATCTGCTCTCTTCTATGGGGAAACTGTTTATGCCACAAGAAATCCAGGTAAATGCACTGGAGGCAACATTTTGTCCTGAGCCATTTGTATATATTAATGGGTTGTGTTCATGGAATATGTAGTACAGTGCCACTGGACAGTGGTTCTTGGAGACATTTATTTTCAAACCAGGCCATAATACTTCTATGGCAGTTTCATATTCCAGTGAGACTGTTTCTGTTACTCCCGTTGCCTGTAGGATGCTGGGTGCATTCATTTGTATATTGTTTTCCAGGAACTGGATAGAAGGGCTGATGTCTGAGCTCCAGATAGGAAGGAATGGGTTTTGTGTACATGTTCTCTCTTTTTTGCCAGCCAAGGCTGTTGCAGACTTTCTCGACCTGTAGACTCTAGGCTTCTGACTGGAATATTTCTTTAATGATGAATCAGGGGGGCAGGATATGCCCATTAGCTCACCACAAAAATCTGACTAGTGTGCGCTCCCCTTTCAGGGGCAAGTTATACCCAAGCTGTCATATCTCTTTGCCTCTCTTTTGGCTGACAAGACTTGGCTGATTTACCAACATGCACTGGAGGCATTCACTCAGTTTGCAGAGGTAAGACCGACACCACATATTAGCTCTGTTAATATTTCCTTGTATATTAGTTCCTCTAGCAGCTTAATTTTTGTTGCTCTTCTCTGAACTCCCTCCACTTTGTCAGTATCTATCCTGGAGCAAAGTGCTTGAAACTGACCTCACTAGTCCATATGCTATTGCACAAAAATAAAAGAATTGGCAAAAGGCAAGAGAAATACAGTGGCCCTAGGAAGCAGAAATGAAGGAAGAACAGATTTCCAGTATTGTTTTAAATACCCCCCCCCCATCCTCTTAATACAGAATATTTTCCAGATTGTTTTGTAGATGCTTAACGGTTCATCTTTATTATGGCTGCATTGAATGTTAATCCACTAACCAACTTTTTCTTGCTCAAAACCTTTGACAGGCAACAAGGCATGAAGATCTAGTTCCTCAGTGCCTTAATTCTGAAGAAATTAAAAACAAAGTTGTTTGCTTTCTGGCCAAGGTATCTTACTGAATTATTTTACTGTTGTCTTGCTTGATAGAAGAGGGGCTCTTGCCCACAGTAAACTGACACACAACTGCTCTGTAACTGGAATCTCATTGTTTTATTGAGCCTTTTCATGCCTGCTAAAGTTGGCTAGAATGAGGAACAGCGATGGCAAATGCTGTGCAAGTTTCCACCACAGACTTTCCCAGTGCGCCTCAACTCTGATTTGTTAACATCCCCTACTATTCCCTTCCTGAGTACAAGGCGACTCAATTGGCTGGTGCTTCGGGTAGGTGAAGAGGCATCCATTAGTGAGATGACAGATTGCAGCTCACTTGTGTTCAAAGCAGCTTTAGCTCCCATGTGTCATTGTTTTGTGTGTACCAATTAAAATGGGCACCTCAATGAAAATAAGTGATTACCAGAGTGCATCGATTTTCTTCACGCAGAAGCCTCCACAGAGAGTATTGAGAAAAAACTAATGGAAGAGTATTTTGTACTTCCTAGAAGAGGACTAGTAAATGCACTGAACTCATGACTATTAAAGGTGAAGAGTTGTCTCTGCTGTTAACAACCCGTGCCAGCTTTCCACTGGCCAGCAGCACTTCAGAGGGGACAGCACAGGAGTTTTTGCCCATTGTACCGCATAGGGGAGAGGCAGCAAAGCAACTGCTACCTGCAAATGTCAGACATGAAATGATGCTCCAGCAGAGCTGCTGTAGCCCACATCAGACTGAGCTGTTCTCCCAGCCTAGCACCACACGTTTGCTGGTTGCAGCCTTGCTGAAGAACTGCAGTTTAAAAAATAAAAAAACAGATTACGTTAGAGTATTTCCATTGCTGGTGTGTAGTATTCAAGGGGTGGAGTCATGGAGGCTGGAAATGCTGCTGTGTTTGGGTTTGCTTAGTTACCTCTCTTGTGGCTTTTCCCTCAGGCAAGGCAGGGAGAGGAGACAGCAGAAGCAAGGGCAGAACGAATGAAACAGGAAAAGGCCGTCTGCAGTGCGCACTTGCTTAAAATGAAAGTGGATGGAGAATGGGGCTCAGCATTGGAGGTAGGTGTCTCTTTGAAAGCAGCTGGATTAGGTTTGTATTAGTCCTTAGCTGTGCCCTCATCCATAGGGAATGGCGCTATCCTCCTCCCGGCACTTGCAGTGAAGAGGGCACACCCTCCTGAGCTGACAGGGAGTCTTGCTCTCACCCCCCTGCTGCACTTCAGTGCTGGGCTCTGTACTGCCCTTGCAACTGCCACAAACTCTTCTCTTTCTGGGCTGCCTCTGGTAGTCCTGTCCAACCCCTGGAATTGCTGCTAGCCCTCAGGTTCCAGGCATCAGACCAGTTTTGGAAAGGTTAAGGGGGCATTAATGTGATTTTTCAATTTCTTGACAATACAAGGCTGTCAGTGGCAGGGATGAGAAACAAACCCATCTTAAGCTGGGAAGAGCACTCCCTAATGCCGAATACAGCGAGGCTCCCCCTAACTGGCTGAGCTCAGTGCAGCACATTCCATCCTGTAACAGTTGTAGTAAGGGGTTAGCAGCTCTCCTGTAATCAAAGCAGCCAGTACAATACTTCAGGCACATTCAAGACTAGTTCTTTTGTTCCTAGCTGATTAACACCTGTTAGACTGGCATAAGCCAGGGCTATGTGATTTCATTTCTCTCCCTTCTCCCCAGTTGTTACGCGGGGGGAGGGTTCAGAAGTGCCCTATTGCCTTGTACTCACTCAGGGAGGAGCATTTAAAACGGGAACCTGTTGGCCCTCAGCCTTATGACACTGAAAGTAACTCTGTCCAAAACTCAGAAGCCCCCATGCCTGTGTTAATTGGGATACTACACTTTATATTGAACCAGTAAGTGAGACATAAAACTTGGTTAGGAGAAATTCTCACAGCTTTAAGCACTGGCTTTAAACAGAGAGGTAGGAACCTCAGAGATGAAACATCCCAGCTGAAGGGGTTTGTGTGTGTGACTACATGGCCTGGTTATTTTTCATCTAAGAGGTTGAGGATGTGGCCTGTATCAGTGGGATTGTAAGTAAATAGTAGAGGTTTAACAGCTCACATTTTAATCTGCAGCCCTTAGCAAAGAGAGCGTGTCACTCACCCTGTGAGGACCAGTACAAGTCTGCTATAGAGGCTGCAGAGCGTGCGCTGGAAGCTGTGAAACTGCTGCTGCAGAAAGGCCCATCTCCTGCTTGGCTTGCAGTGAAATTAGAGGCTCTACAGACAGCCGTAGCCATCTTAAGAAACACTGTACGGTAAGGTGTTAGGCACTGGCTTAACACTAGGGGAGATCACAGCTGGAAAATGAACAAACTGAAAATAAGGGGAGTTACCAGTGATACCCTTCTACAAAACACCCTGATTTTGATTCAGCCACTGTAAATACGGTTTTGTTTAATGTACCTGAATGTGTTTATTTTGGAAGACAGGCCTTCTGCCTTAAAAGTTAAATTAACCTTTCCAAGTGATTCCATGCTGTGTAACGGAGCTGATTTCATGTGCGGCTCTAACTTGGACCAGGGAAAGCTTAACAAAATTGTGTAGTAAGGTATTTGAATCTTTTGTAAGAGAAAATGGACCATAATTGTTCCTGTTACAGCTACAGAGACGGACACTTTTGTATTAAATTGATAACAATGAATGTGTGAATCATTTGAGTCTTTTAAAAAGCAAGGCTCCATTCTCTCATGGAGAAGACAGGCACCTGAGCTGCCCTGTTCCACTCAGACACTGTACTGATCTTTTGAAAATAATCTTTATTGGTCAGGTTAAAGAGCACAGTGAATTTAGAGCTATGATACACTTTGTGTTACCTTGTAATGGTCTCCTAGCACACTGCACCCACCCAGCCATTCATTCTGGTAGACCACCAATAAATAGGTCATCTAAGTAAACTGTACAGTCTAAAAATCATTGCAGTTTGCATCTAAAAAGTTAAGGAGCCCCTCCACTGTGGCTTATTTTTCTAATAAAAAGAAATGGCACAAACATTAATAAAATTTATCTGAACTAATGCAATTTTCATTTATTTTCAAGAGTTTTCCAGAGCAGTGATGATTCCTGAAACAAAAGTATAAATCACGCTTTCAGCTCCAACACACAAACCATTCAAGCTGTTCCAATTTCCCCTAGCCAGGGCTATGCACCTCACTTGTACATATGGCTTCAGCACAGGCTGGAAAAGGAGCATCCTGGTACAGGAAGATAGGCTGCATTGGGCTCTCGCCGACTGCAGGGGTGAGCGCCTGCCTTCCTGGTAAAATAGTGTTGGTGAGGTAATAATCTACCACATCCTGGAAGCAATAGGCCATAGACTGCTCTTGTTTTTTCCCCCATCCATCACCAGTTAGTATCATCTTCCCAGTTCACCTCTTCCTCTTCACCCCAGCCTGCAGTTTCAGCCTAGAATAATTACATAAACTGTGTCAGTAAGAACACACCAGATGACCATCATGCAGAGCTACACCCATCCATGTAAAATAGATACATTAACCCAACCCCTGAGAACTACGCCAGACATCAATGGGGCCCCCTGCTTCTGGGGGATTCCTGTTTGGTTCACAGCTGGCTGAGCCTTGTTGGAGTTCTACCTCCCTGACCCAGGTTTTTGGTAATCCTTTGGCCTTTGAGTAAACCGCACAGCTGTCAGTTACTGGCTGGACCAGCAGCAAAATGAATGTGCTGTAATGCCATGCACCCCTTCTGTGAGGGCCTGGTAAGGGAGAGAGAGAGTCCTTGCCCCACGGCCACTAGTACTAGAAACCACCTCAGCAGACTCAACAAGAGCGTCAGGTTTGCTGGACTATCACCAGCTCTCACCCTAAACCCCAGGCAGTTCCAAATCCAGCATCCCCCCATTAAATCTTTATATACACATGGTATTCCATTCGAGAAGAGCCCACAGAAATAGTAGATGAAGCAGTAAGTAGCCTAAATAAAATATTACTGGGGCTGAAAATAAAAAGGGGTGACCAGACCTGTCTATACTTTGCCTATGCTGAGCACCCACAGGTACTTGTAGTGACAATTTCTTCTGAGCAGAGCTCAGCTGTCCCACTTCGAATAATTTACTCCCTGTGGTACCAGAAAATAAGCAAATGTGTGCTATTTTTAGAAACAAGCCATCTCTTCCTCCCAGAACAGTTCAAACAAAGCACTTAAAACATTGCATTAAGGAGGAGCTGTTGGTAGGCAGTTAAAAATCAGCTGCTTTAAAATATCACTTTGGGTGAGGTTTCAATCCCCCCTGGAAAGCTCTGGTAAAACAGCTTTGCAGAGAGGTTCTGTGCATCATTTCTAAGAACCTGAACTCTCCCACCCCAGAGGTAGGAACTTACATGCTACAGCCAAGCACTAGAGTTAGCACAGTGAGGCCTGGCTCATAAATACATCCCTTCCTGCAGTTTTGTGAGGAGCCACCATGGAGCTCTGCACTAAGATTAAAATAGCCCTCCCCATGAAGCCTGTTCTCCCTGTCCTAGTTAGGTCAGCTTTTACACTGTTTTCCCCACCCCCCCAGACTAAAATAAAATCCTTGTGCTGCAATCATTTGGGACTTACAGCGGTCCAGCCACTAACTGGCCTGAGACACAGGAGACCCAGCATCGACTCCCTGCGTGGGACCGGGCAAGTCACTAACCTCTATCTGATAACACTTCCCTACCTCCCCGGGGTGTTGTGCAGATAAATGCATTAGGTGCTTAGATATTATGGTCAGGGGGCCATATCAGTACATTAGATAGCAGTGGTTTCCAAAGGTGGTGTGCGTTAAGCTAGCACTGACCAATTATTTAACGCAGCTAGGAGAGTCAGGTGTTTTACAGTCAAACAATGGTTTAAAACCAATCTCTGTCCCTGCTGTGACTTGCAAATGGGAGTAAAGTAGGATGGCAGCAAGGTGGGGTAAGAGCAGCAGTCCCCCTGTTCTTAGCCATATCACACAGCAGAGGAACACATGCTATTAACACAGGAACTGTTATCTCTAAGGGAGGTGAGGGCCCCTCCCTTCCAAAGGGCTGAGGAGGAAGGTGTCTCTATACACCTCCCTCTCTCCATACCCTGCATGCTCTGGTGGCAAATAGGGGATGTTCCCTTTCCTGCTAGCACTGGCACTGGTTGTGCTTTGTCCTGCAAGGCAGCCTCTCAGTCCCCCTCAGCTCCGACAGCACCACCACTGGCTGTGACAGGTCACCCTGTTCCATTTCAGAGATGGGCTGTTTGGGGAGGGAGAACAGCCTTTCCTGCTTCTCCCCTTCTTAGGAGCACCCCAAGCCCAGGACTCAGTCAGATAAGCAGATTGTTCCACGTGCAGAGCCATAACCCTGTCCCTCACTGCTGCAGAACATAGCAGCAGTCCTTGGACCCTGTGACAATCCAGCAGAACTTCCAAGTCATGTGCCCAGTTCAATAAGCAGCCTAGGACTGTTTTGATCTGTCTGGTACATTCTACAGGCACGTGATGACAGAAAGCAGGATTACACACCACTCTACAACTCCCTACAGAGAATACGCAGGTTTCTAGCACCACTGGCTATTGTGAACAAACTCTTTCTTTCCTCTTTTCAGATCATACAAACCATTTAAAAGGAGTTCGTTTGCAAGCTGCATAGACCCCCTGCCCCTCCTATTTTATAGTAGGTTTATCTTTTAAAAGGGATTACAGAACTAATGAAAGAGTCCCAGAACCAAAACATCCCATTTAATGCCATGCAGTTCATGCTGCACCGCACAATGTGCCTCAGCTGTTGTAGCAGGACTGATATAGCTGAGAGTGGAATTTAGACTCCCAACTTCTTCAAATCTTTGGTCACTCCACTGAATCTACAAGGTCACACTTGTGTTGAAGGTACTTGTCTAGTAGAAGCTGGGCTAGGACAATCATATTTCACACAGGCCACTAAACAGCCCCTATCTGGATCTGAACTCAAGAACTAGAAGGAAAAGTTTATATCCCCTTCCTAGTCCTCAAGCCACTGTGCCTATTTGTTTTAAAGGCCACAGGTTTACCCAAACTGTACTAATCAGTTTCACATGCCTCTTATCACATCTGCAGCTACAAGAGCTGATCAAACTGACATAGTGCCTGATAAGATGCATCATTCAGCACCTCTACAGCAGTCAACTGATGTCCACCTGTTTCCCCACCTGCAAAGACTCCTTCCCCTCCCCCATGTTATCCACTGTCTAGATGAAGCTGCTGAGGCAGCATGTGCTGTGCCAGCACAGCAAAGATGACACCCAGCTGCTAAGGACTGAGGCATAGTGGCTGGTTTGTTCAGTACCTGCTTGCATTTTGCATCCCTTGAAATGCATTTTTCCTTCTACAATTTGCCACATCACTCAATATAATTCCCCCAAACCCCCCGTATTCTCACCTCAGTGACTTCAGCTGCCGCAAATTTGGATGAAAACTGCACTATCTGGGAGGTATCCTCTCCACTGGAAACTGCACTTAAGTGACTAAGAACAACTGAGTCTGTCCTCACTTCAGGTAAAATCAGGAAAGATGCAGATGGTTTAATATCTGGGGTCATGTCAGCAAACCAGTCCAACTCAGGATCTCGCACTGGTTTCCTCTTCACTTGGATCGTGAACTCTTCTCCTAAGCCAGACTCCCATGGAGACTTGGGAGACCTTTCCAGGAATGCTGTTTCTCTCTGCTGGTCTGGGTGGTCCCAGCTGTCATTGCTCCAGCAATTCGCAGGGCTGGACATTGTGGGAGGACTGGGTTTGAAGCTTTTGGATTCTTTGCTCAGCTGAAGGGCACCAGGGAGTGGCCTCTGCACTTGGACTCCATCAGCTCTCATAACATTGAGGCTGTTTCCTGAGAACAGTTCAGGAGCAGGGCTGCTGGGCTCAAAGTTGTCCGAGGGTTCCTTGTCCACATTATGATCAACAACATAGGGCTCAGTGCTGCCTTGTGGCTCCATAGGCCGGAGCTGTATGTTCACAATTTTCTGAGTCTCAGGCTCTTCGGACTCGCTCCAATCTGGCCATTCCTCTGCTGGCTTTTCAGAAGTATTCAAAGGGCTCCTGCTGCTTCCCACAGTATTCATCGCAGCAGGATCTCCATTCAAGGATAGCTGAGGGTCTTGTTCAACTGTGGAAGACACAGGAATTACACACCTGTTTTGGATGGTGCTAAATTGTGCATTTCCCATAAAACTGGGAATGTAAGTTATACCTAGAACTCCCACAATGCCTAACTCTGTCACTAAGGAAACACCACACCAGCCTGCTGGCCTGAAAATAGCCTGCTCAGGAACAGCCACACTAGATCAGAACAATGCTCCACATAGCCCAATGCCTTTTCTCCACCAGTGATCTATACTGATGCTTCGAAGTGCTGCTAAAGGAGAAGGGAAGGCAGGGCAGAAATGCCTCTGCCTCAGAAGCAGTGACCAGCTTCCTGCCTATAGTGGGAGGGTTACTAAGCTTGGAACATCTAACCAGCAAGTGCCCAGGGCCTGCTGAGTTGCTACTGGACAAAGGCAAAGGAGAACTGAAACACAGATGGACATGTTGGATCAGCTTGCTGAAGACAGGGGAGCAGCAAGTGCATGAATAGTGCCAAGTGCAACTAGCTAGTGAGTCATGACAGCCTTCAGCTCATTGCTGGAGCTGCTCACCTACCTAGCTATGGGGGGGAGAGGGGAGAAGGTCAGGGCACATAGGAAATCTCTGTGGTAAAAGGGCCAGGGCGCAAAGGCAAACAAACACGCCATTATGGGTACATATCTATGTTGCTCAGTTTGCCAGCAGTGTCATTGTTTACTTCAGTCTTCTCAATTATCTTCCATCCATCCCCATGCAAATCAAGCACTGAGAGCCCCCCTCCAGTACTTAGCTTTCCAAAGGTTAAACATACAAACTGTGTTATGTTCTCCCTCTGTACTCTCCACTCCCCACATTTCCTAGCCCCTTTACCTGTCAGGTACATATGGCAGTGAGTCACTCAACTGAAAATGGCACCTCTGTAGCCATTTCAAATCAGCAGGAGGCAGCACTGTTGTGCTACCACCAAAAAGGATATTCTTCATTAGTGTTTAGTAGAAAGGACTGCTCCAGTAAGAAAGCTCTGGAGGTTTACCTGTCTTTAAGGCCACCTGAGAGTCTTTTCTTGGCACATGTTTCTCGCTGCTGAGGGACATGTTTCCAGTGATGGGGCACTTGGGGAACACACTGGAAGAGTTGTTCTGCAGGGGCTGGGAGAGCTGACTTCTCTGGTTGCTAACGTGAGTTGGGGAGTCTGCAGGGATACAAAGCAAAAACACAAAGGACACTCACTCAATAGCTGCTGCTCTGCTCAGAACAAAGGCACAACTGAGATCTTCATTACATTCAATTGCTACGATGAAACCCAAGATGGCCCACAGCATTGTAAACACACAAGGCACCTTCATCTGCAGCGCAGAGATCTGACTCATGGAGACCACTGGCCCAGCATGAAGTGATCCAAAGGGATTCAAACCACATTGGATCAAGATGGAGACTTGCAAGCACATGCTTGTAGTAGTCGTGGCCTGCACCTCTAATTCACCCACAATCTACTCCATTTTCTGCAATTTGCTGGGTCTGCAGATTCCTGGCAACTTGCTAAGGCAGCCCTTGAATTGGCAAAATGTACTTGTGCTCTACATTTGAGGTCTGGGTGCTTTGCAGACCCCTGGGTGAACGCAGCAGCCATCACTGCACTTTAATTAAGTGAAATTAATATGAGCCCCATTCACTCACATCCTATTACCATGCATCTAAGATGATGAACAGTGTTTGTTCAACCATCTGTCTCCCCAATACAAGTTTCTGCTCTGCAGGTCACAGACAGTCACAACGTTCCACAGGGATTCTCGTGTTATCTCCTCCCTTGGCTCCTCTTTCCCTGCCATACACATGCAAAACAAACTCTCAGCTGCCTCTCATAGGCTGTGATGTAAACCAGTCTGCTGTTCAGTACAGGAACCAGCTGATTGAGGTGTTTCAGCACACAGCAACAGGCAGCCGGCACTGGTGCGAATGAAGCCAGTCACTACGGCATTGCCTGTGTAACACTAAACCCCAACTGGATCAGCAGCAGCAGGGACTGGACCTTGGACCTCTAGATCTTAAAAGCTGGAGTCTCTTCTGCCTGAGGTAGAAGAGCCAGGTCTATTTGCCAAGGCTGTAGCAGGCTCAAACAACTTCTGTTTGAGGTCCAGGCACCACTCAAGGTGGACAGAGCACCATACTGTGATTTCTGTCACCTTGTGTATCTGCACAAATGCAGTCCCCTAATGTAATACAAATCACCCTATACTGGTGTAAAGTGTATCAGCGTGGCTTGTGATTGGTTCCTTCCGGGGTGCCACTTGGAACTGGGGTACCACTGAGCCCGCCTGACTCACCAGCCTGGGCTCCCTTTCAAACTGCGGTGCTGTGATAAGTTGCCAAGCTCTCCAACCTTGCTCTTTCGTCAGCATACAGATAGGGACACACCCAGCTGCAGCGTCAGATCAGCCTTGCATGGGAAGGCTCAGGTAAGGCACCTCCCAGTTGCAAAGGCACGCACCCCCCTCTGGAGTACAAACCCAAAATTATACTGTCTTACGCTGCACAGGCAACTGTACAGCGCAAGCTCATAAAATTCACGCCCCCTCCCTCAATGTGGAGAGACATATGCAACAGCTTTCTGCCCCAAGTTACAATTTCCACACACACTGGTTTTAGACAAAACGAAACAAGTTTATTAACTACAAAAGATAGATTTTAAGTGATTGCAAACAGATCAAAGCAGATTACCTTAGTAAATAAACAAAACTGCAAACTGAGCTTAACACACTAAATAGGTAGGATGTGAATTAGCAGATTCTCACCCTGAGTGATAAACAGGTTGGCAGATTCTTAAGGCACAAGCATCTTTGGTTTTCCCAGGTTTTCATACACAGGCTAAAAATCCCTGTAGCCTGGGACCATCATTTCCCCCAGTTCAGTTCTTGCCCCTTTGGTGTTTCCAGATGTGGTGTTGTAGGGGGAGTAAGGTACCATCATGATATAATTGTCCCCCTTTTATATCTTCTTCCCACTTGCTGGAAAGCTCCTTTGCTGTGACCTGGGTCAAGCAGTTCCCATTGTGTAGTGCTATCTCTGAGAGGTTTCTATTGTACGCAGTTCCTGGGGTAATCCTTGTGCTTGTGTGCATTTCCTCAATGAGCCATTAACATTGTTTGGCCTTTTTACTGTTGTACCTGAAAGGCTGCTTGTTGGTGTTTTCAACCTCAC
Source organism: Mauremys reevesii (assembly GCF_016161935.1). Classification (NCBI taxonomy): domain Eukaryota; kingdom Metazoa; phylum Chordata; order Testudines; family Geoemydidae; genus Mauremys; species Mauremys reevesii. Next base: position 46,456,023 of record NC_052630.1, on the reverse strand, counting down.
AACATGTTTCACCACCACCTACATAGCCAAACTTCATAACCTGACATAGGACGATAGCACATACAATCCAACAAGATATTGCTGTCTAGCAGTTCAAGACTTTTAGAATGATACCTCACAAGACGCACTTTGTACAAAACATACCCTAATTACATGACATTGGTGAATATTGGGGTGCCAGGGTGTCACATGACTTACCCGTTTCCAAGCCAGGTAAGCTGCACCAGTGTAAACTGCCTACACTGCCTACTGCCGGAGGGGTTGTGTTAATGTAACTATGCAAGGCTGCAATACAGGTATAGACAAGGCCTACAGTTAACATCAAGACAAAACCAATTAGCTTCTGCTTTTTCTTCCCCCCCATCAAGGGGGAAACAGATCAGTCACAAACAGTTAAAATGTCACAAGATGCCAGACACAAGGTCCACTGCTCCATTCAATACCATGTTGTACTAAAAGTCATAGAACTGGTTGAAATTTTAACTATTTAGGAGGGATTGGTTACAATACTAATACTCCTTGCTGTGTCCCTTTAACAAAATGGAAAGTTGTGGTTTTGTTTATATATGGCTGTTCCCAGTGTGGTCTTTCAACAGTGCCTTTGTCCCTGGTGGTTTATTCCTCTACATCTCACTGGAGCAGCTTGTGGCAGGAACAATCTGTTGCTAAATATGTTACCCCAGTTCTGTCTTTGCAGATCATTTTTTCACTATTGAGGACAAGAGGCCTTCACTTAACAGCTTAGCCACATGAGGGACTCTCCCTAGAGTCCCTGTCCAAACAGCAAAGGCAAGATTGGACAGCACAAACCAATCTCACTGTGCTGCAATCCCAAACTTTTTTTGCATTTACATACCTGCTGGCGAAAGGTCCGTAGTTTTAGTGAAACTCGGTGCGGAGCGTTTGAAAATTTTAGTTCTTCCACCCCCCACAACCACTTCAGGTCCAAGCAGAGAGACCAGAACCGCTAAGCCGTGCAGCGTTATTGCAACAATAGAGTCACTGGAATCTCGAAGGCCCAGTAGCACCTAGGGCAAGACCAGAAAGCTATCAGAAACAGCAAAGAATCTGAGCAGCTCTTTCTTTAGCTCTTCCATTAAAGATGTTTACAGCATGTTTCTGCTGTTCTTTCATCTAGACAATCATGTGGATAACCACTTATGAAACTCACTATTAGTGTCATCTTCTCTCTGACAATCAAAATTCAATATGTATATCACTTCCCTGGGTAGGAAAGTAGCCTTACTCCTCATTAGGGTTCAAAGCCTGATTCATGTAACCAGTTAAAAAGGGTCACCCATACTAGCTCCTTGTGAACACTGGACCACTTTGCAAATAATTTGGCACAATTCAGAATGATCAGTCATCTCTGCTCAAAAGACCCCCACAACTGAGATATTGGAATGGCATAGGATGGAGAGGCAGTGTATTGTCATTAAGCGAGAGGTCATAAGTCAAGCTTGATGTGTATGAGTTGTGGGAGGGGAGGAAGGAGGGGTATCCTAGCACTGGAATATCTATATATTTCAGGAACACTGGCATAGCTAGGGTTAGGGGGCAGGACTGGAATATTAAGGGGAGCTCCAAATCAGGACTGAGGTACCCTGGCGCAGATAGGGTGAGGGGGCAGGACTGGGTTAGCAAGGAAGGCTCTAGCTCAGGATGGAGGTGAACTGACTGAGCTGTGAGGAGGTGCATGGGTGCCAGGCCTGGAATAAGCAAAGGGAGCTGCATGTCAGGGCTGAGATGCATTTGGCAGAGTTGGGTGTTTGGGGAAAGCTTACACAATTTGCCTGCACTGTGCTTCACTGTTGCCAGGACTAGGAGATCTTTATGTGTAATAAGCAACAGAGGCCATCCCAGCAGCAGAATCCCCACACTCTTGATACGCCATGTCCAGTCCCGTTGTCTGCCTCATCATTAACCTGTGGCAATATGATGTTTTTCAACTCTTCCTGCGTGAACAGTTCCGCGTAGGCGTCAATGTGAGACAGCAGCACCACTCGCACGTGCTCTTCGTGGACTTCAAACAGCTTCAGCAACACAGGAGTGACGTGCGTCTGGAAGAGGGCTGGTGACAGCAGGCAGGTGGTCTCACTTTCACCAATTTTATCTAGGGAAGAGTTGGAACACGGGACAGGCTACCTCCCAGACCAGAGACAACTTGCTGCAACTTAACGCTACTCTCAGCCGCCACAGCCAGCGGCCTATGGGCTTAGGTCTGTCACTGAGGAGCCCGGTTTGAATTGTAGTCCTAATGCCACTCTCTCTTGGTCAGCAGGAGCCAGGAGTGCTGCAGAGCTAGCAAGTTCAGGACATCAGAAGGGTGGGGCAGGAATGATTTGCATTGCTTGACAGTGGCCCCTCTGAGCAGCTAAGGGCACACAAGTCCCTGTGGCTGCTTAGGCAAAATTGTGAAGGAGGGTGAGCAAAGGGCGGGCACAGGAACTACTGAGGGAGAGAGACAGAGCACTCCAGCAGGGGAAAGGAGGGACAGTGAATGCCTCCTGGGGAGAAAGAAGTTGCCCCATGCCAGCGAGGTGGCAGAGTAACCTGCTGCCTTCCCACACCTCAAGCTAGGGGGCAGCCTTGTTATCTGCAAGAATGCTAGGGCAGGGGAGGGGAGGAAGAGGTATACACAGCTGCTGCTCTAAGAAATACCCCTTGCCCTACAGTCCTGGGGAGGGCCATTTATAGCAGCATGGAAGAAGGCCAGACAATTGCTAATCCCCTTTTCAGCAACCAAGGGAGGCATGTGACAAAGGAACAATGGAAAGTTTGGTGGACGGGGGTACTCCCATTATTCTGTATCTGGAATGACAGAATCATTGGTACTTTACCTTACAGTACTTGCTTGGCTTAAGCCAACACCACTATTAAAACCTCTGTTCAAATTAACTAACCCTTCTGATTTCACTCCAAATGAGGAAGTGTTTGCTCTGAAGAGAGAATATTCAAGTCACCTTTCTTTGGACCTAGCAGATGTGGAAGGAAACTCTTGACAGCTACTGGCTCAGCAAACACAAGCTGATTAAGTAAGAGAGGCACCAGCCGTGAAGCTATCAGCTTCTCTGACAAACAGGCCACTTTATCCATCAGGAATCTGTTTTGAGAGAGAGGAGTTAGTATGAGGGTAACTTTTTATTTTCTTAAAATTTTATTATGGACTTGGTTTCAGAATGAGTTTCCATTAAATAGCCCTTTCCCCTCCCTCTCTATTTAGACTGTGGGCTCTTCGGGACAGGGGTTATCTCATGGTGTCTGTACAGTGTCTACAACAATGGAGCCCTGATACTGATTGGGGAATATAGGCCCTACCTCAAAACAAATAATAAGGAAATGGATACACATCCTGTGAAACCTCACAGCCAAGCTACTGGCTGGCAAGGATTACACCAGCCAGCCAGCCAAGGAAGCCCTAATCAAATTCTGTAGCCAGACTATGAATATTTCTGTCTTTTATAAAACTGTCCATCACCACAGTTTGTGTCTGTGTTTCAGAGCAAGGAGCTCACATGAACTATCACAGTGTTAAAGCCCTAGAGTTAAAATGCACTTACATCCCAACCTCCGTACACATTACAAGGGTCGCCCTTCTGCCACTCGGTAACAGACAAGCATGTTTATTCAACAGGACATTGCTTCCCGTGCAAGGAAGGACATTAACTCAGGAAGACCTTCCCTTAATCTAAGGCAAAAAGTATTTCAGAAGTGATCTGTACAGGATTATTTTTAAATGGTTCTTTACCATGTCTAAAGTAGGCCTGAAAGCTGCTGGATTTTGGAAAATTCCAGCCAAAAGAGTTCAGCTGTTTCCAAGAGTGACGCCAGGGAAAAATACATTTTACCATAATAAAAAAATTCTGACAGCCTTATCTTTGAGAAGCTCTAGTGGTGCCAAAAGTCTTAGTTATGGGAGGAAGGTCTTGGATTCAATTCATCAAATGAGCAGCATTACAATGAACATAAGCTCATACCACACCCCTTCTTCCTTCACCACCACACATGATGGCACCACGATACTACAGCATAGTAATATCCTGAAAGTGACACCATGGCTGATGCAGCAGTACGGGGAAATGGGTAGTTCTGCCATGTAGACCAAGTGGGATCTAAATAAAAAACCTTCTGCTAAGTTAGTCATACTTCTCCTTGTCTGTACTGAACAAACTAAACTAAATTTCCCATTGTGGCTAGTGGACAATATACAACCTGGTTTCTCTTCACAGCCTACTACCCAAGGGAAAGCTTCTGTCCTTGGTTTTGCCTAAGTTTCCATAGAGAATCCAATCAGACCTCTAAAATACACCTGAGATTTCAGACAACCATGTCCACCACAGTCCAAATTTTCTAGCTCATTTCCAGGGAACAACGGGACCAATTATCTCTGCAATGAAAGTACTTGCTACTCACCTAGTTTACACATAGTTTTTACTTTTCTTGGAGTGATAACCATAGTGATCAGCTGCACATAGAAAATTCCCATTTTGAACATGACAAAGTCATCCCCCCCTCCCACCACAAAGGTTAAAGCTCTTAAAACTTTTCACTTACTTGAAAAATTCAGTTTTCTCCTCCTCAGTCTTTAATGTTAAACTTTTCAGAAAGCTCACAACTTCCAGAAAATCATTCCTGGCCATAAAAAGAAAGGCGGCTAAGAATCAGGAACTTGAGATTAAAGAAAGCCACATCCTGCATTAATCAGGCACATGGAGGAGGAAAGGGGAGTAACAAGTCACATGACATTGGACTGGGAACATCAGAATGACAATTTGGGCCTCTTGCATTCCTCACTGCAGCTGTGTGCTTCAGCCCCCATTGCAACCATTTCTAGCAGGGGGATTCAGTCTCCATGGTCCATTCCATTCTTAGCCTCTCTTGAGGCTATCGAGGCCGTTGAAAGCAATTATGTGATTTGGACATCTGTCCATTAGAAGCTAGACGGAAACCAAGAGTAATTTCCTCAATCTCCTGGCCTACAACTGGAATTGAATGATGCAGCTATATACAGTATGAACTGAACAATAGTACATTTGCAATCTCTTGAGCATGCTACCCAAATTATGGTGAGAAAAGGAAATTCCCACAACAGGCCAACAACACTACCCCAAGGCAGCAACATATTTAGGTGATGGCAACTGTAGGTCTGTAGAGACTGGAAGTCAAGATGGATCTAAGATAGAGGTACCTCTAACAACCTTGTCTTCTATGCCCTCCATCAGCACCTAGCATGAAGTAGGGGAGAGAACATTTGTGATGCACGGGAGTGTCACTCTTTCAACCATCCTGCTGATAATTCAGCAGCCCGCTATGAGGGTTATGAGGACTTCTGAATTTAAGGAGTCTCCTTGTCAAAGATCCCACATGACAACATACCAGTGAGCTTGGTAATTTTGTTTGCACTTCATGCATCAAACAAGAACCAACAACCTTTCAGAATGAAATGAGTGATGTCAACAACACAGAAGTGAGGAACAGGGAGCTATATCCAAACAAACAAAGCATTCGTTCCCTCACCTGAAGAACTCATGAGACAGTAAGCTGGACAGTGGTGGACGACATTTCGGATCTGGATTCAGCAGCGTACAGTGCAAGGTCTGTTGAAAACTGGAGAGAATATCCGCTGAAACTGAAGCCAGAGCGAGCATTAGATTTCATTCCCAGCACTGGGTCCAGACCACACTCAGAGACTGCCCCTCCCTCTGCTGCAACCTTACTATGAAGTGCTGATGGGTAGCAAAATAGTCCAGAGCCGCTGCTATTGCTTAGTAGCTGTCATAAGCCTCTACCTTTTTTAGAAAGGCCATTTTCCATCAACCTCCACCCAACCTGAGCCATCTAGCCACTGAGTGCTGATGAGTTTAGGGAGTAAGCATGGACAATACAATATATAAAAAGCCAGTTCTAAAGGGAACACTTTCTCCTAAGCTTGGTGAAGAGGACAAGAGAAGGTTCTTTTGAGCAGCTTCCTTTTGCCTCACCCATCACATTCCCACTGCAGCAACTACAAACATCCTATTAGAGAAGACAGGCAGGACCTCAACTAAGAGCTCTATTTGGTGTCATTATAATTAAAGTCAGCTGGACAATTATAGGCATGGGCAGACTTCCATGTGAAGAGATAACAAAAATGGATTATTCAGGAATTGGATGAAAAAATGAAAGATATAGAGGTATATAAAATTATAAGCAGAAGAAGTGAAGTCAGTCATGATGTTGAGTTGAGGATAAATAAATATAATAGGCACAATGGTCCAGTGGATTGAGCATTGTCCAGAGAGCCAGAACACTTGGGTCTGTCACTGACTCCTCCCTGGGAAACCAGGTCAAGTCACTGCAGTTTTGTCTGCCTTGGTTTCTCCATCCATATAATGGGAATAACGATATTCACCCCCTTTCTAAAGGGCTTTGAGAGCTACAGACAAGCATTACATAAGAGTTTATTGTTAAGAACAAGGGCGCTCACAATGACAAAAGGCAGCAGATTTAACACTAAAGACAATGTTTTCCTCACACACCTACTGTGCCTAAATAATTACTTTTGAGGCAAAGCGTTTAATACGATTCAGGATTATTTGACATCCATGGCTACAGTAGCTAGGATAAAAATGAAGGGATATCAAACTTCATTCTTCAAGCTAGGTAAGTGGTGGAGGGTTTTGGTTTTGTGGAACATTGGTCCACCTTCTGTGGAAAGAAGGGGCTATATAGCTCAGATGGCCTCCTCCTCAGTAGAAGGGGGACCAATCTCCTTGGAGACAGGCTGGCTGGAGTACTCAGGAAGCATTAAGCTAATAGCAAAAGGGGAGGGGAAAAAAGACGATACAGGCACATAGCACAAAATCAAGATGCTGAAAACAAAATTAATCAAGAAACCAAAGGACATGAAAAGAAGAAATTACTGAATTGCCTATACCCATGCTCCTAGCATTGGTGTAACAAACAAGATGAATTGGAATTGCTCATTTATGAGCATAAATTCAATCTAATTGGTATTACTAACACTGGGTGGGATGAGTCACATGATTGGAATGTTAAAACCAAAGGTTATAACACATTTAGGAAGGACTGAGTGGGCAAAAGGGAAAGGGGCATGGCACTTTATGTCAAAAATGGCATTACCTGTTTCCAAGTCATTGATAACTCAGAAGAAAATGATATTGAATGCTTATGGATCAATGTCCTAACAGATAAAGCACAAGATAGGATTATTAGTTGATGTCTGCTACAGACCATCTGTCATAGGTTTATTCCCCACTTTGAACTTTAGCGTTCACAAGATGGGGACCTGCATGGACTCCTCTAAACTAAAATCCTAGTTTAGATCTGGTTCTCGCTGCCACCAGTCAAGTTTTAAGTGTCTGACACACTCCCTGTTCCCCCAAAACTTTCCCTGGGGAACACAGATTCAAACTTGAATCTTAACACAAAGGGAAACAAACCATTTCCCTCCTCCCCTCTCCTAGTGCTTAGGAGAGATACCTTGATTCAAACTCCTTGAATCAAACAAAGAGGGATTCCCTATCCCCCCCTCCCTTTCCCCTGAAAATCCAAACAAGGGAAGAAATCAATCAAGTTCTAAAAAAGAAAAGATTTTATTAAAGAAAGAAAAAAAAAGTACACTCTCTCTGTATTACCAGGATGCAAAAATACAGGGTCTAACTTATAAAAACTGGAGAGACTTCCCCTCCCTCCTCCTCAGCATAGTCAAAGTAACAGCAAACAGAAATAAAGAATTCCTTCAGCAAACACACAATTGCAAATATAGAAAGCAACTCAAAAGACTAATCCACCTTTTTAACTAATACTCACTATACTGGATAGTAGGAAATACTCCAAGAGAACTTGGAGACATGTCTGGCCTCTCTTAGATCCAAAGAGAGCACACAGAGCAAACAAGGAACACAGACAAAGCCTTCCCTCCACAGAGATTTGAAATTATCCTGTCCCTTGATTGGTCCTCTGGTCAGGTGTTCCTCAGGTTACTGAGCTTGTTAACCCTTTACAGGTAAAAGAGATTTTAACCCTTAACTATCTGTTTATGACACCATCAAATCACACTAGGGAACTGGATGACCACCTCCATACACACCTGTTTATAATTCGTAGGAAAGAAACCTGGGTGATTGGAGAGAGGAGATGGGATAGGATGTCAATCTGAGTGACATCTGCTGGAGGTTTCATGCTGCCAGGACTAAAACATCCTTGGGATTTCTAAACAGTGTCATCTATAATTTCCTAACTCAAAAAGTGTTGCTGCCAACATGGGGGAATTCTATATTGGACTTAGTCCTAACTATAAAGAGGAACTGATCACAGAACTAAAAGTTAATGGTAGGTACAAGTGATCATGACTTGCTCAGATTTATAATATGCAAGAAGAAAAATATTCAGACCAGTAATACTTGGTGCTTTAAAATGACCAACTGCAAAAAGCTGAAAACAATTATGAGCCAAATCAGCTGGGAGGAATTTACCAGAAAATTGTGAATGATAATTGGAAATCATTTAAGGACACCTTACTAAGTGCCCAAAAAGCCAAAATGCCACAGTTGAGGAAGAAGTCCCATACTAGTTAAAAATCCAACTTGGTTTAGAGTGGAAGTGAAGGCAAATGTAAAAAATAAAAATAAAAAAATTGATATACAACAAATGGAAGAAAGGGGAAGTTGATAGTAATGAATATAAATCAGAAGTTAGGAATTGAAGAAAACTGATACGAGAAGCCAAGGGACACAAAGAGAAATCCATGCCCAGTACAGTTAAGGACAATAAGACAGTTATTTAAATCATAGAATATCAGGGTTGGAAGGGACCTCAGGAGATCATCTAATCCAACCCCCTGCTCAAAGCCGGACAAATCCCCTGACAGTTTTTTTTTTTTCCTTCCCACACCCCAGTTCCCTAAATGGCCCCCTCAAGGATTGAACTCACAACCCTGGGTTTAGTAGGCCAATGCTCAAATCACTGAGCTATCTCCCTACCCTTTATATTGGGAATAGGTCTGTCAAGTGAATAAAAAAAATAATCGCAATTAATCACTGTTAAACAATAGAATACCATTTATTTAAATATTTTAGATGTTTTCTACATTTTCAAACATATTGATTTCAATTAACACAATACAAAGTGTACAGTGCTCACTTTATATTTTTTATTACAAATATTTGTACTGTAAAAACAAAAGAAATAGTATTTTTCAATTCACCTAATACAAGCACTGTAGTGTAATTTCTTTATCATGAAAGTTGAACTTACAAATGTAGAATTATGTACAAAAAATAACCGCATTCAAAAATAAAACAATGTAAAACTTTAGAGCCTACAAGTCCACTCAGTCCTATTTCTTGTTCAGCCAATTACTTAGACAAACAAGTTTGTTTACATTTGCAGGAGATAATGCTGCCCACTTCTTGTTCACAATGTCAACTGAAAGCGAGAACAGGTGTTTTCATGGCACTGTTGCAGCTGGTGTTGCAAGATATTTACATGTCAGATGTGCTAAATCATATGTCCCTTCAGGCTTCAACCACCATTTCAGAGAACATGTCCATGCCGATGACACGTTCTTCTTGATAACAATCGAAAACAGTGTGGACCAACGCATGTTCATTTTCATCATCTGAGTCAGATGCCACCATCAAAAGGCTGATTATCTTTTTTTGATGGTTCGGGTTCTGTAGTTTCCACATTGGAGTGTTGCTCTTCTAAGACTTCTGAAACCATGCTCCACATTCCTCTTAGATTTTGGAAGGCACTTCAGATTCTTAAACCTTGGGTCAAGTGTTGTAGCTATCTTTAGAAATCTCACATTGGTACTGTCTTTGTGTTTGTCAAATCTGCAGCAAAAGTGGTCTTAAAATGAACATGTACTGAGTCATCATCTGAGACTATTATAACATGAAATATATGGCAGAATGCGGGTAAAATAGAGCTGGAGACATACAATTCTCCCCCAAGGAGTTCAGTCACAAATTTAATTAACTTTTTTTTTTTTTAAATGAGCATCATCAGCATGGAAGCATATCTTCTGGAATGGTGGCCAAAGCATGAAGGGGCATCCAAATGTCTAGCATATCTGGCACGTAAATCTCTTGCAGTGCCGGCTATGAAAGTTCCATGCAGACGCCTGTTCTTATTTACAATATCACCAGAAAGTGAGAAGTGGGCAGCATCATCTCCCATAAATGTAAACAAACTTGTTTGTCTAAGCGATTGGCTGAGTAAGAAGTAGGACTGAGTGGACTTATAGGCTCTAAACCTTTGCTTTGTTTTGGTTTTGAGTGCAGTTATGTAACAAAAAAAATTTACATTTGTAAGTTATACTTTCAGGATAAAGATATTGCACTACAGTACTTGTATGAGGTGAATTGACAAATACTGTTTCTTTTGTTTATCATTTTTACAGTGCAAATATTTGTAATAAAAATATTAATATAAAGTGAGCACTGTATACTTTGTATAGTAACTGAAATCAATATATTTGAAAATGTAGAAAAACATCCAAAATATTTAATAAATCTCAATTGGTATTCTGTTTAACAATGCGATTAAAACTGCAATTAATCGCAATTAATTTTTTTTTAGTTAATTGCGTTTGTTAACTACAATTAATCGACAGCCCTAATTAGGAACAAAAAATCCTTGACCATGGTATGGGTTCATTACTAGATGGAAATGGTAGAATTATCAGTAATAAAGTAGAAAAGGCAGAGGTGTTCAGTAAGTATTTCTGTTCTATATTTGAGGAAAAACAGATGACAATCTCATCATACGGTGATAACACTTTCTATTCCACTGGTATTTCTGGAGGATGCTGAACAGAAACTACTAAAAAGTTAGACATTTTTAAATCAGCAGGTCCAGATTACTTGCTCCCAAGAGTTTTAAGAAGAGCTGACTGAGCAGCTTGCTGGACCATTAACATTGCTTTTCAGTAAGTCTTGGAGCACCGGGGACGTTATAGCACACTGGAAGAAAGCTAAGGTTGTGCCAATTTTTAAGAAGGATAAAAGGGATGACCCAGGTAACTATAGGCCTGTCAGCCTGATGCCAATCCAGGGCAAGATAATGGAGCAGCTGATACAGGACTTGATTAACAAAGATCTAAGGAAAGGTAATGTAATCAATGCAAATCAGTATGTGTTTATGGAAAATAAATTCTATCAATCTTTTTTTGACAAAATTACAAGCCCGGTTGGTAAAGGTAATAGAGTTAACATAATCTACTTAGACTTCTGTAAGGGGTTTGACTTGGTAATGCATGACATTTTGATTAAGAAACTAAAATGATATAAAATGAACATGGCACACATTACATGGATTAAAAACTGGCTAACTGATAGGTTGCAAAATGTAACTGTAAACGGGGTCGATGAGTGGCAAAGAGAGCAATTGCCCAGGGGCGTGGGCAATTTCAAAGGGCCCAAGGGCCCCCGGCCACTGCAGCAGCCGGGCAGGCATGTGGAATTGCCTGGGCAGGTTGCAGGGCAGGGCTCCTAGGCATGCATGGGGTGGTACCGGCGGCGGCGAAGGCAGCTGGCGGCAGCTCGCTGGGCACCAGCCTTCGCAGCCAGCAGCACCACTCAAATGTCAGGTGGACCGTGTCTGCGCAGGCTGGAGCCCATTGACAATTCTGCCCTGGGGCCTGGAATTGCTGTTGGCGGACCTGCTTCTAGTGATAAACTAAATAGATTGAGCTCTTTGAGTCTAACAAAAAGAAATTTAACAGGTGACCTGATCACAGTCTATAAAGTACCCCCATGGGGAATAAATATATAATGATGGGCTCTTCAGTCTAGCAGAGAAAGATATAACATGATCCAGTTACCAGACATTGAAGCTAGACAAATTCAGACTGGAAATTAGGTGTACATTTTTAACTGTGAAAATAATTAGCAACTGGAACAATTCATAAGGGTTCTGGTGGATTCTCCATCACTGATCATTTTAAAATCAAAATGGGATGTTTTTCTAAAAAAAATATGCTCTCTGAATTATTTTGGGGGAAGTTTTATGCCCTGCATTATACAGGAGGTCAGACTAGATGATCAACATGGTCCCTTCTAGCCTTAGAATCTATGAATCTGTGTCTCATTTCTACCTTCTGATTGCAGGGAAGGATCAATCTTAACAGTAATTTGCATTGACATAGTTCCTTTGACTGAGCATTGCAAACTGGTTTACAAAAGATAAATCCATTATCTAAATTTTGTAGATAGGGAAAGCCGACAGAGATTATACAATTTACCAAAGTCATGCACAGGGGAAGTGAGATTTTGGAATCAGACATAGCATCCCAACAGCCAAACCAGGATGCCAGCTGCTGGACGATCCTCCCTAACACCACTGTACCCTAGTTTCCATTACAAAAAAATTTCCACCCCAGTCACTGACGCCTGGATTGGATTCCCAGTCACTATGCAAGCTATACAGAAAAAGCAATCACCAAGAAGTCTCCTGTCCTGTCAAGGACAGCATGGAACAGGAAGAGCTCTTATGGAAAGTTTCTCATTTCTGAAATACGTGGAGAGTGAAATGGACAATCACTTCTCTACAATAAAAGTTTTGTCATGCTGCTTCTGACACACTCTTTCCTATTGGAAAATGAATACGTTGGGTCATTCATGCAAGGAACAAGCTACATGGGAAAATGTGGTGTGGGAAGTAGCAAAATAAAGTAATTTTATTCCTTGTCTTTGAGGACTCTCACCCTGATCATTTAAGAATGTCAGCAGATTTTCAACCATTGTTCCAAATGAATAGGCATCCCGGGCATGTCCGTGGCTGTCAGGAAGAATTTTGAAGTCTGCAGACTGAAAAAATAAATCATAAAGCAGGAGCCTGCTACACAATTTCCATGAGTCCCTACTCTCTCCTTACACCCTCTGATTCTTTGTATAGTACCATTACTCCACAAGTGGAATATTATGCAAAACTCGAAAGCCTCTAGAGCCTTAAAGAACTTACAGCCTAGAAATATAAACAAGAACATCACAGTTAAACAGTGCCCCATGAGTTCATCCAGCAACTGAAAGCCAGAAGCTTTCTGCATTTCTATGGAAACCAATGTTAACCAGGGAGAGAACTCACTCTCTTCTAGTCTGTAAGCAGTCTGCATTACACTATAGACATGACAGTTGGTTAATAAAGGGAAACACGTGAACATTAAATGCAACAGCACCACAAAACCATGTAGCTTTAAAAGGATCAACAACTTCTCACAGCAAATGTTAGCGGAATGAGGCTTTAGGTTCTTTATAGTTTAAAGATGAGCATATTGTTTGCACCAAGTTTTACAAAATGAAATTGGTGAGTTTTAAAATACAAAGGTTCAAGATGATGATGACTTTCTTTTCTGAGTGCAGCTTACCAGCTTCTTAAATTTTGACTTTCTGCATAGCACAAAAATCGGCTTCAGTTTCAGAACTGTCACTTTCTAAATTCTTAGAATACATGTGACTGGACTGCTCTTGGGAGTATAACATTTACATAAACAACCACAACCTTCAAATGGCCACGAGTGGTGTTCGATAATCAGTCTCTATACATGCCCAGCAACCTTTTAAATACTTGAACTGGCCTGTTCTTCTGGCCAATTTTATCTTATAAAACTCGGTGCACAAAAATTTGCTCAGCTTTAGAATACTTAAAAATACCAAAGTCTTGTTTGGCTGATGTTTGTTCTGGAAGATTATTGGTCAGTCTTTTTATGGCTATTTAGCTGTGTGGTCCTCTGGCAATTTAACAGAAATAGTAAATAATATAGCAGGCTATTTACTTTAAGACTTCCTAAGAGAAACAGAACCAGTACCTAGCAAGAGTATAGAATGTTTTTTTGAAAAAGGAAAATTATGCCTAACTTGGGATCTTCCTTGGAGTTATGAACTAGTTCTGGAGCTATAAAATAAAGACATGTTCTATCACATTCCATGTAGCTCCATCCCGATGATAAAGAAGAGTTTAAAAAAAAGGAGCATCAAAACAAAAGAATCTCTGGCTGATCTCTGAGCATTTGTTCATCCTACAACCGCCCTCCTCTGTAACTGCAAAGCTCATCAACTGTGGATATTTATTGTTGGGAAAAGTGTTTTGTATTTATTTATCAAGTGACAGACAGAAGCAAATATTGTCATTTCACTATTTTAAAAATTAATTATGTAAGCGTATAGTGTTCGGGTGGAAAAATTTTGGGCACGATTGTTGTAAATATTAAGGCTGGGACACAAATGTGAAAAAATATTCGCTATTATTATTATAATATTCGCTGTTAGGGCTGTTGCTCTGTCATTAACTTATTCCATTGAGTCATCTCCCCCTTTCACAATATACAAGTTATGGACAGTACAACACAATTCTGAAGTTATCTAGATGGACATATCTGCGCTTTTTTGCTTCAATATCAAAAAACCACAAAATCCTGCAGCAAAAACAGATTAACTTCTGATCAACCCCGAGTACAGCAATGCTACTCACCCTCTCTTCAGGAGGGATGGCTGCTTGGTTTCGCACTGACTTGATACCACACAGGAACTTGAAAGAGGAAAGGAAAACTTCATGTTAAATGTTTTGAGCTAATCATTTATCGCTTGGTGAGTTGGCACCAAGCAGCAATGGATGAAACCCTGCTTTTCTTGCCTTTTTTTTCCCCCTTCTCTCTCCATTCCTCCCTCCCTCCCTCTCTCTCTCCATGGCCAGTCAAGACTGGCTGAATGTACAAGAGTGGGTTCCCCCCTTCCACATTCAGTATAGGATATGCCTCACTACCTTACCAACCTGGAGGGATAGCTCTGGACTCTAGGCATCAACGGTAAAACACCAAGATTCCCTGCAGTTGCTGAATTTTACTAGAGTCAATTCTGCCTTCAGTCTTAAAACCACATCCCTACATGCTGTACCTGGGCCTCTGGATCTTTAGTAATGGTGGGATTTTACTCCAATGCTCTTGGTCAAAATTTCACCTCTTGTAATGTTGTGCATCACGCAAGGTACCAATTGCCTGGCCAGCTGTCCCTCTCCAGGAGGTGGTAAAACTGTTAGTGATGCTATGTGGGTACAGTTTATGAAGAATTTGGGGTTCCTTTGGAATGAAAGCCAGAATGTATTTGAGTAGTGTCTCACTGCAGCACTGACTCTGCACAGGATGCAGCTGAGTTCAAGACAGACATTTTCCTTCCAACATCAATAATGTCCAACGGAGATGCCAGCAGGGAGAACCAAAGTGCTCTTTAAATGAGTGAGGATGTTAACCTGTTTTAATTTGGATTCAGCTTTTCTGCTTCAGGGAAAGAAAGCAAACTCTTTTACTAACCAGTAGCAGCGGCTGTAAAGAGGACAGACTTCAAGCTTGTTCCCACCCTCCCTCTCCCCAACCCTAACACCTCCTTGCAGCCACTTCTAGTCCGCTTGAATGACTAGTTGACTTTACCCACACATGGTCATTTATGGTAACTGTGTCCTTAGAGCAAGCATGCAGGCCACGGATCTGGGAAGCAGGCTGATACACTTTTAATATTAATTCTCAATTTAGGCAATTGGATACATTTTAAATTTAAGCAAAGCTTACTAATGATGGAGCCCCAACAAGCCAGAAACCCTTGTTCCAAGCATTGTGAGTGGGTTGTTTGGCTCTTACCTCTGAAGTGGCTTCATTAAGGTTGCAGACCGTTTCCATTCCTCCTAGTTTCCAGTGCCCATCCTCACTTACAAATACAGATGATAAACAGACGTTGTTATGCGTTAGGTTTCCCTAAAATATAAAATAAACAATAGACCTGGGGATCAATGAAGGTATTAAATCCGTGTTAGGACTAATTAGGTGCCCTGATGATCTGAGAAAAAGCTGCTGAAAAGTACACAGATCAGCATTTAGACTGCAGGTTCCTTAATGGTTTTTGTAGGCCAAACAGCACCTTTCACAAGGACTGAGGCTTTAAAGGAGGCCAAGTTTAACGATCACAGTCCTTTTACTCTAATTGCAAGTTACAAGAGGCCCTCCATATCTGAGCACTAAGACTTAAAGTTACACTGGCTTCAGATCTGGGATTTGCTAATTCAATCCTGAACACATGCCTAAAAAGCACTCCTAGACCCAGGGACAAAGTCTGATACCACCAGGATGATAAACAAATATGTTATGCTGAGAATCCGTTTTCCAGCAGCATTTGTTCATAGCTCTGACAAGTCGTGTGATCTCAGGCCATAAAGTCATGACATTCTCATAATTATCTTCCCTGTTCTGGCTTTTCAGATACATTTTATCATTCATTGCCTCAAAAACAGCAAGTGAGAATTCTTTGTACCATCTAAAAGCAGTCTGGAACACCAGCTGCCAGATTATTCTCTATCAGTCTGAGATAGCTGCTAATGCCATGTCACAAGTGAAGTGAAATAAAAAGCAGGCAGGGAACAAGAAACGTGAGATTTTAAGGTCCAATACCTCACAATCATCCATGTAAGACCACTGATAAAGCGTTCCCTCTCCTCACATAATCCTGTTCCTGCTGGGAGCCCAAACCTTACACATTCACACCTGTTTCTGTTGGGAACTTACCCTGTCATGAAGGAAGATGAGAGCTAGCAATAAGTCATAGATCCCTGCACAGATCTCATCAGAGGACAGCATCTCCAGCACCATCTCCAAAGGCTTTACACGCTCTGTAACCAGGTGAATCCCATCTGTTTCCACAGTACAAGAGAGGAAGCGCAAAAGGCAAGGGTGGCGCAAGGTTTTCAGGTGCTTCAAAAATGACAAGGAGGAAACAAGTCAGTATATATCCCACATCCTTTATAGGCAGGGAGTTTAGTCGGGATTCATCACTTTGGCATCTCCTCACATGCAAGTGCTTAACCACACAACCTTAATGTCCTTTTAAGTGAGTTTTCTGGAGGGAATTATAAATTCCAATCCCACTCTCTACCAGAATACCCACCACCACACACTGCTCTTATTTTGATCACACTGTACAATGTTTCTTGTCATATCAAAATCTTATTTAAAAAATAAAACTTCTATTTGGGAGCTGAGTGTGTCCCTGTAATTAAGGAGATCTGCTAGAAGCAGGGATCATTACCCTTCAAATGTATTATAAATTAACCTGTTTCTTCCTCCTCCCTCCCAAGGGGCTTTGAGGACATTCATGTACAGGAACTGATAGCTTCACTTTGGTACTAGAAAAGGCAGAGAGAATTAGAAAGAAGCCTGTTATTCAGCAAGGCCACGTTCTCTACCTTGGCAGCTTTATTAACTGTGTCTTCATTCTCTGTTTTATACACAAAGACCGAGGCAAGCTTGCCATCTTGCAGTGCAGCTGGGTAAATTGTGAGTCCAGTCGGTAAGGTATACGGCGGCTCTTCCAGTGTGCAGCTCTTTAAAGCACTGTTCTCCGAGCCCATCACTTGCAGAACTAGGCCGTTATGGAAGGTCTCTCGGTGTCAAATAGGCCTTAGGGCGAACAGAGGTTTTTCAGACAATTTAATTCCAACAGGCACCATCCAATTTATTCTTCAGAACATTTTCTGAAAAGTGTGAAACAAAACATCAAAAAAAGCTCATCTTGTTGATGTACTTGAGTCAACAGTTCTCTCCCTGGAGTTTCAGTAGATAAAAATCTAAAACTCAGTCATTTATGTTGTAAAGGTAATTAAGGGCTTGGACAGCTCTAGAGATAGAGACTTTAGCTGTGGAACAGGTAAAGCACAAACAACTCCGTGCAAGCTATACCATAAGATACTGCTAATATGGCCACGTCTACACTTACCAAGAACTGATGCTGCTGTGATCGATGCAGTGGGGATCAATTTAGCAGTCTAGCAAAGACCTGCTAAATCAATTGCAGAGCACTCTCTGATCAACTCCAGTATTCCACCGGAATGAGAAGATTAAGGTAAATTGATGGGAGAGTGTCTCCCATTGACGCAGTGCGGTGTAGACACCGCAGTAAGATGACCTAAGCTATGTTGACTCCAGCTATGTTATTCACATAGCTGGAGTAGCGTAACTTAGGTCAATTTACCCCAGTAGTGTAGACAAGGCCTATGTCTCAATCTCACCCTACAGGATAATTCAGTTTCCATTCAATCTTTGGAGTCTCTGCCAAAACTCTCCCTGGTGATGGTGATCTGTCATGTGAATAACTGCCTATTGGATCTTCACCAAAGGCAACAACTGATATAGCTTTAAGCCATCTGACAGTCATGACTTTTGGTCCCCACCGATCTAAACCTGATGTAAAAAACAAAACAAAAAAAACCCCAAAACAAATCAGGAACCTCGAGGTGAGGGGCTCCTCTTTCCATCACCAAATCCCCCGAGCCAACTATCTCCCTAGATCTAAATATTTCATTAGGTAAAGCTACAATGAAAATTAAATGGAATTAGAAAGGTCTGCCACACCATCCCGCTGGTGCAGTACTGACAAATGAAGGAGTTCCTTAATCTCTTTGGTGTTGCCTTATATACTTGGTATATCAAGCAAAATTCACCTCCACTGCTGCTCAGCTGTAGCAGGTGCATCATCACTGAAGTGTTGACAGAACGGCGGTCGCAGGAGACACCAGCACTGAAGGATTGATTGGACACAACTTTTAGTTTCTACCACCACCACCCCAATTCGCCTCTTTTTGTTTTTGTAGCTTGCCTTAGAACTGAATGTATTTTCCTCCTGACTGCCTTCTTTCCAGCTGGCTAATGTTGGCAGGCAGGCAAACAAACCTAACCCCCTTTCCCTTCCCCCACCACTATATTTATAGTGGAGATGAAGTTAACCTGAATTTTTGTTTTACTTCCTTGCTTGTGAACCAGCTCCAGAAGAGAACAGTGGAACACACGCAATGTTCTTTGGGGGCAGAAGCCCTTTTAAAAGCATTGGTAGGATAGGCCTGTGCTCTATAATCAGTGTCGTGCTGGCAGGCTACCTCAGGCAATGAGCAAACCTTTCTCCATGATATACCCAAAACTTTGGCCTCTCTTAAATTATCAAAAACTAAAACATGTAGAAATGCAGGCTAAGGGAAGGGAAATCATGTCTTATCTTTGAGGGCATCTGCTCAGCACTGTGGGGATCAGAAAGGAATTCTTGCCCGACCCCATGTATATTATTTTGCACAGCTGGATGATTGCATTATGGTAGTTTTCGCCTTCCTCTGAAGCATGAGGCACAGACTACTGCTGAAAGCAATAACACACACTTCTTGACCTCTTGGTCTGATTTTTATAAGGCAAAGCTTCCATTCTGGCTTATCTCTAGTTTTTTCTCCCTTCCCAGGGTTCATCAGTGTAGGATATGTGTTGGTAGATTTTTCTGTTATACGTTCTTGGTTTTCTTCTCACTTACTGCTTCAATTAAAAATTGAAAAATATGGTGCATTACAGTCTAAATGTTTCATATGAAATGGATAAATTCTTATTAATTATTTAATAAACCGGTTGTGCAATCCATATAGTCAGTGTGAACTTTGGGAATGAACTTTTTTTTTTTTTTTTGGAACAGATGTAGCTAGGTAAGAAACTACTCTTGCATCCGACGAGGTGGGCATTCACCCACGAAAGCTCATGCTGCAAAACGTCTGTTAGTCTATGGTGCCACAGCATTCTTTGCTGCTTTTAGGTAAGAAACTGTGTCATCTGAAGCTAGAAGCCCAGCAGGAGGCGCCCACAATAGTGGGGTACTGATTTTATACAAATCTTACATAAACACTATCTCATCTTTTTATGCTTGGACAGCAATGGAGAGATGGGTTGTTCTATAATTAACAGATAGTTAGAATCCTGCATATGCTTCCCAGTAGGACGTATCTATTTTAATAAAGGTCAGATGAACTGTTTGTCTCTCTTTGAAAACTGGAATGTAGTACAGCTTCTTATCTGCCTTCTCTGACACACAGCCCACCAGCTTGTAGCAACTAAATGGATGCAGGATGGCATGAAGGAGATGGACTAAAAGGCCACTTTATATGCAAAAAGGGGCCAAATTTCAGACCAAGCTTATATCTGACATTAAAGAGAGTGAAACTCTTTCTAAAGAAACAGAAAAATTCACTTTCAAACAGGAAAATACTTCTTTTAATGGGAGACTCAAGTCATTTAGGACACTTGTTTGTTACCTTCAGCAGATGGTTGGTAGTGTGTACGTGCGCATGGAGAGCGTGGGGACTGAGTCCATAGAATTCAAAAATGGTGCCTATAGAATAGCTCCTCAAATACCTAAACAGTCCTCAGTTAAACAACCTCACTGTCTAAAAGATCTCTTGCACACATTTCATGGGTCCAGACTTGTAGGTTTAATCCTGAGAAATTATGTTTTTACCTAAATTTGACATTTGAACATTAACATGTAACAAGCTGTAGTCATCTTGAATTGTGTTGGAATGTTTTATGTAACTAACCCTATTGGGGGCTGGGGAATGGACAGATTTCTATTACCTAACCACAAATAATTTGAGCACACTGTCTTAATTGTCATCAGAGCTGCCAGTCTCAACATCAGCTTCAACTTGGGAGTGATATGTCCCTCCCTGGATCACCTGAAACAAATATATCACTTGACATCCAGATTGACAATAGCCCTATTACTTTGGGATCTGATAGCTAAACAAGACTGCTACCATGTCAAATCATTACAGAGAGCTTATCAAAAATTATTGATTTATTTAAAACAGTTTATTTAATCTGATAATGACTTGATTTTATTACCCTGATTTTATATTAACTCAATTAGAACAAAATGGATTTGCTTACATCTACTTTATTTTATGTTTTTGCTTAACAAGTTTGGCCTAGATTTTAAAGATACTTAGTCATTGCTCCATTCAGCATTTCAACACCTAACTGACCTAGGAGCCTAAGTCTCATTTTCAAAAGTAACTTTTAGGATACAAAGAGATTTAGTGCCCAAGTGCTTAGGTCACTTTTGAAAGTGAGACTTAGGCTCCTAAATCAGTTAGGCATTAACATGTTAATGGGGCAAAAATATCTAGGCCTTAGTTAATAAAATAGATACAATTGGAAATCTGTGTGGTTTGGATTTTTTTATCCTCAGAGAAATCAAGATTCTAGACCTGAGGGATAAATACAAGAGGCATCTCTGTGGCCCAGCTAGTGGCGGTCCACACAACTGCTCTACAGTCCTCTCATAACTGGTGCCTGAACAAAAACACTGTTACCTTTTGAAGGACAGTTGATTACATATTATTTCTTTCAGTAAGCAATGTTGTTTCCAAAACCACCTTGGAGATCCTGGGGTGGTGGATACCAGCTGATCATCCTAACGGCTGACCAATTCTCTGCAAAAAGTCTATGCTCCCCACATGGCACAGATTTAGGATAAAGTGTAATTCATGTGCGGCTTTGCCATTTAAGACTAATGCAGACATTTCAAATTCATGCTGATAATACCCCACACTTCAATACAAAAGAGGCAGATAGTCCTAGAGAAAGAAATGTGTTTGTCAAGGAGCATATTTTACAAGCACTAAAGAAATTTCTTTTTGTTTGAGTCCTTCATAACTAAAAACCTGCAGCTAGCAAGCTGCGTGTTCATCCTTTAGCTGCAAAGCAGGAACCACTTTGAGTACCCTTAACTTTCTACCTTTGTGTTAGAAGGGGATTGCCAAGTGAATCCAGCTTCTTGAAATTCTTGCTTTTGGACAGATCTCATTTTCTGACATGTCCCTCCAGCCAATTGTCTCCTGGCAGCTGACACAATAGGCTGCATGTACTTCATGTCACTGCCACCAGAGTCAGGAGAGCTCTTCTCTCACCTTACTAAACACCAAGCTCACTTCATGGACTCAGACAAATGCTTGGCATGGAGTTTTAGGAAAAAAGTCATATGTGTAAACATCACCTCCCTTCATCCAAGCAAAAAGCACTTTTGAGACTCTAAGCATAGTAGGGGGTGAATGAGTGGGAAAAAAACAAGATATTTCATATCTTGGTTTGACCGATCAGTTTACCATTGAAAGAGACAACCATCTTCAACAAATCCATTCAAATAAGACATAGTGACAAAGAACATAATCACCTTTCATGCTAGGAACTCCAGACATATAATTGCCCCATGGAACATTCTCTTGCACCCCAAGATAAAGATACTGAAACAGTAGCTACCCAACCTTTTTCTGGTGAAGGTCCCCATCCCCCTTTGATGGATTGGGTGCCTGTTCACACTGTGTTACCCATATCATATCCTGGCACAACTACAACCTCTCCATTTTCCTCTGCCCATTCACTCATTCGGGCTCTTTTCCATCTTTTTTCCTCCTCGCCTTGTTTCCCCTTTTTTCTTTCTTCCATTTTCTTGCCCCCTATTCCCTGCTTGCTTCCCACCTTTCCCTTTTCACCAGAAGGCTGTATAATCCTTGGGATTGAGGGCTGATTTGTAGATCCATGGAGGTGGGCATCATTCCCTCTTGTGGTGGAACCAAGTAAAGAGTAGGCTGCTGCCTGAGTCTGTAGTCCTCTACATATGAACTACCACCACAATAAAGATGCATTCAGTGCTGCCCTGGGAGCAGATGAGTAAGGCATCATGCAACTTTATCTCCACTCATCCAACATTATGCAGCTTTCCATTCATCCCATCCTCCACCCTGCAACCTCTTAAACTAGTCTGATGCCCTGCCCAGGCTAGTGCAGTGTTTCCCAACAGCAATCATCCCAGTGCCTCTTTTGGGTGTAGTGAACAGAGTGAATTTCTAAACTTATCACTCACTGCATGGGTCAAACTGCCAAACTGCAGTTTGCACAGACAGCTCATGGACAACCCTACAACCAAATATAGTATGTGAACAATGGAAAATGGCATCTTTTGGCAAGAAAGCAAATTTCCATTTCAGCCTTCCTTGAGGACAGCTGAAACTTTGGAGGTTGGGGATTGGAAAGGATATGTTTTAAACTTATGGAAGGTACTTTGAAAGCATCCGGTCTGCCCATTACCTAGTTTCAAACTACAAATTATTTATTGACAAGTCACCCATAACAATCCCAGGGTATTGAGTGAATGTATACGGGGGAAGTATTGTTCCCCAGACTAGATTTTTGGTATTAGGGGATCAAATGTCTGTGCTGCTGAGTTATAAATAACTTTATTCATCCAGGGGCCTGGTGAAGTCAAGGGGAGTTGTATCACAGCCCAAGCATATTTGTCCCCACAAAGCACAAAACTCCCACAGGGTGGCTGAACTGCAATGTCATATTTGCACTAGAAATAAACACCCATTGAAACCCCCTGACAAGAAAAACATCCATTGAGACCTCCTGACAAAGCTGCTCAGACCCAGCAGGTGCCCTTGGGAAGGAGGACAGTGCACCTGGCTCCTATGATCTTGCCTCAGTGCCATCACAGGGACATGGGACGATATCCCACCCTGTGCCCCAAAGTCACCTCTGATAGATTTGTTGGCCCTGGCAGGCTGCCACTGGGATAGACCAGGGAGAGATTAGTGACCTCTGGGGGCAGTCAGCCAGCGAGCTGCCAGGCAGAACCCTAGTCCTGAGCGAGGAAAGGATTCACTTCCTATCACACACCCGATACCTCTCCCTCCGATAACCCTGCCTCTCCCCAACATCACCCCTCGATAACCCTGCCCCCATTGTCCCCATCTGCCCCACCGATAACCCTTGCCTCTCCCCAACGTCCCCATCTGCCCCACTGATAACCCCTGCCTCTCCCCAACATCACTCCCCCTTAACCCTGCCCCATTACCCCCACCTGCCCCACCGATAACCCCTGCCTCTCCCCAACATCACCCCTTAACCCTGCCCCATTGTCCCCATCTGCCCCATCGATAACCCCTGCCTCTCCCCAACATCACCTCCTTGATAACCCTGCCCCATTGTCCCCATCTGCCCCACCGAGAACCCCTGCCTCTCCCCAACATCACCCCCCTTACCCCTGCCCCATTACCCCCACCTGCCCCACCGATAACCCCTGCCTCTCCCCAACATCACCCCTTGATAACCCTGCCCCCATTGTCCCCATCTGCCCCATCGATAACCCCTGCCTCTCCCCAACATCACTCCTCCTTAACCCTGCCCCCATTACCCCCACCTGCCCCACCGATAACCCCTGCCTCTCCCCAACATCACCCCCTACCCTGCCCACCCCTGCCTCTCCCCAACATCACCCCTTGATAACCCTGCCCCCATTGTCCCCATCTGCCCCATCGATAACCCCTGCCTCTCCCCAACATCACTCCTCCTTAACCCTGCCCCCATTGCCCCCACCTGCCCCACCGATAACCCCTGCCTCTCCCCATCACCCCTCCTTAAACCTGCCCCATTACCCCCACCTGCCACACTGATAACCCCTGCCTCTGCCCCACATCACCCCCTTAACCCTGCCCCATTAACCCCTGCCCGCCCCTCCCCCCCACATTACCACTCCCCATTACCCTCTGCCTGCCTCATCAATAACGCCCCCATTCACCCACTCCCTAATCCTGCCCCCATCACCACCTGCCCGCCCCATTGATAACCCACCTCCCTCCCCCAAATTACCCCTCCCCCCCGCCACCTCCCACCAATGACCCCCCCCTCGGCCCCATTGGCCCCGTGGCGGGAGGGGACAGGGAGCCCCCCTCACCTGCCTTGCCCGGTCCGCTGGGGGAGGGGTCGGGGCCCGAGTTTCCACGCCGGCCTCAGCCCCGCCGACAGCCGCCGCCTCTCCCCACAGAGCCGCCGCCGCCGCCCGCCCGCCGCTCCGGCTTCCGGCCCCGCGCCACACCATAGAGTCGCTCCGCCAGCGACAAGAACGCCTCCCGGACAGGCAGCGCGGCAGCGGCCATCTTGGGCCGGGGTGGGGCGGCGGAGGCACAGGGTGAGGTTGAGGCTGCGGGCGGAAGGGCGGAGCCCAGCCAGCGCCTGAGGCTGGAGGCGGCCATTTTGGGTAGGGGCAGGGAGGCAGGCTGGGGCGGGGAGTGTATGGCCGGCTCCCGGGCTGCACCCAGCTGTGGGTCGAAGGCTGCCGCCCTGAGTCACTTGGCAGCTCCGCTCCCCCGACCTCAGCATCCCCCCAGGGGTCGCTATGGTCACCTGCTGGCCATGAGCTGGAGGGGCAGCAACGCCCTGCACCTCCCTCGGGGTCACGTCACCCCCCCCTCACTGCAGTGTGGCTTCAAAGGCGACACCCCCTCCCGCAGCCCCTGCCCAGGGTCCTGGGCCACACCTGAGCCCCCCAGCACCAGCCACTCACAGCAGAGCTGAACCAGCACCATCGCTTTAGTGCCCAGTGGCCCCAGGGTGGGGATGGGCCCCACGCTCTGCAGGGGTAGGCAGGCCTGGTGAGAGAAATTAGTACATCATGTTAACTGGGCCCCACCACCTCCCGTTTCACCCCATTTACACAGACATAAGTGGGGGAACTGACCTCAGGGCCCCAGGACGAGGGGCCCCTCTCGTCAGCCTTGAGTGCAGGACAGCAGTTTGGTGGTCCAACAACAGCTGTCATGGCAACACATTTGTTTGACATCATGATCAGGATGCAAATTTTGCATCCATTGTTCCACCTCTGGGGCAGCCTCTGTCATGGAGTTCCCAGGCGATGCTCTGGAACTGCTCCCCACAAAGCCAGTCAGGACTTTGGGGAGTCTCCACTCCCTTGAAGCAAACTGTTTTTAGGGCAAGAAGATCACACGGCTTCATCTTCCTGGATCTGACCTTGGAGCATTCAGCATATGCCCCTCCATGCGCTTCCCACAGCGAATCCGCCCAGGTCCTGGGGAAGCCAGAGGGTCCTGCACCCCCACTTCACAGTCAGATGTGATTCTTAGCCAGCCAGTAAAACAGAGGTTTATTAGATGATAGGAACACGGTCTAAAACAGAGCTTGTAGGTACAGAGAACAGGACCCCTTAGCCGGGTCCATTCTGGGGCCCAGCGAGCCAGACAACCCTGTCTGCCCTCACTTCCCGTCCCCAGCCAGCTCCCAACTGAAAAACCCCTTCCAGCCCCTCCTTTCTGGCCTTTGTCTTTTTTTCCTGGCCAAGAGATCACCTGATCTCTTTATTCACCTTTAGCTATTCCCTTGCGCGGGGAAGGGCCCCGGCCATTTGTTGCCAGGATACAGAGTGTCAGCCATTTATGCACACTGGAGACTTAAGAAATGCATAGGGGACACTGAGGCACCCACACAGTATTCAGAGGAAACATTAAGAACAATCCGACTTCGTCACAGCCTCACATGAGCAAATGGTGTCACCTGAATCCTCACTGAAGAGGAGAGTAGCTGTGCTGTTTTGAGTCAGGTTTTGTAGAAGCCCACCTAAAATCTGTCTGGGCCTAGGCTTTCACATGCCCTGTGAGATTTAACGTTGTTGTCTAACGTCTTCATTTCCAGAGGTTTTATAAGGGACATTCCATAGTGTCCAGCATATCTGGCTTCTATCAGGAAGCTTTGAACTGTAGTGACAAGGTCAGGGGGTTCCCTTTGGTTAACTGTAAAGTTTTATATTGTAAATCTGGTGTTTTATGAATTTACAAGTCCTCCATTACTATAGTATCTGAACATCTCTCTACCTTTAATGTTTATAATATTCACAACCTGCCTGTGAGGCAGGGCAGTTCTATTATCTCTGTTTTGCAGACAGGAAACTGTGGTACAGAGTGAATAGGTGACTTGCCCAAGGTTACACATTAAGTCTGTGGTAGAGCAGGGAATTAAACCCAAGTCTCTCAAGTCTGAGGCTTATGTTCCAGCCACTGTCCTTCATTCTTCTGGAAGGCTGAGATATGACTCCCTAGGAATTCTGATTATCGGTTGTGGACCAACTCCCTTACCTAGACATCTGAAAGGGTGTTAGCAGTGAGCACCATTCTACCTGCAAATGCAGAAAACAAACACCTACTAGAGGGGAATTGCCAAGGGAGGAAGGGGGCTGATCTGGCTTCAGTACAGTTGGTTGGAGGTGAAGGGAATGAGGATAGAAGAGGGCTGACATGGGTTCCTGAAGCAAACTCAGAAGAAGGAGGAGCCTTGAAAATGCAGGATACACAGATCCAGCATAGAGCTAGCAATAATGCAGATATCCACTTCCTTGCTATTACACTCAAATGCAGAATCTGAACTCTCTCTGATCTTGTGACATATTATAGAATGCACCTCCACAGCTAATAAATAGACAACTAAATATATACTAGGGCTGTTGATTAATCGTGATTAAAAAAAGTTAATCGTGATTAACCACAGTTTTAATTGCACTGTTAATAGGATATCAACTGAAATTTATTAAATCTTTTTGGCTGTTTCTATGTTTTCAAATATATTGATTTCAATTACAACACAGAATACAAAGTGTACAGTGTTCACTTTATATATTTACCCTTCTGCCCATCAGAGTTAGCAGCAACAAGAGTCAGGTTCAGTATCTGAGGCAGGGGTCAGCAACCTTTCAGAAGTGGTGTGCCGAGTCTTCATTTATTCACTCTAATTTAAGATTTCGCGTGCCGGTAATACATTTTAACATTTTTAGAAGGTCTCTTTCTATAAGTCTATAATATATAACTAAACTATTGTTGTATGTAAAGTAAATAAGGTTTTTAAAATGTTTAAGAAGCTTCATTTAAAATTAAATTAAAATGCAGAGACTGGTGGCCAGGACCCAGGCAGTGTGAGTGCCACTGAAAATCAGCTTGCGTGCATGGGCGTCAACTTATATGGGCTCATGGAGCTAAAGCCCCAGGAATATTCACAATCAGGGGCTCTGCTCCACCAATATTTGGAGCTAGGTTTCGCCCCTTTAAATCCCAGCCGCCGCCGGGAGTCAGAGGGCTCTGGGCTGCCCGCTGCTGCGGGGAGCCCAGAGCCTTTTAAATCCCAGCCGCGGCCGGGAATCAGAGGGCTCTGGGCTGCCCACTGCGGCAGGGAGCCCAGAGCCCTTTAAATCCCAGCCGCGGCCGGGAATCAGAGGGCTCTGGGCTGCCGGCAGCAGCGGGGAGCCCAGAGCCTTTTAAATCCCAGCCGCGGCCGGGAATCAGAGGGCTCTGGGCTGCCTGCAACCGCGGGGAGCCCAGAGCCCTTTAAATCCCAGCCGCGGCCGGGAATCAGAGGGCTCTGGGCTGCCTGCAACCGCGGGGAGCCCAGAGCCCTTTAAATCTCAGCCGCGGCTGGGAATCAAAGGGCTCTGGGCTGCCGGCAGCAGTGGGGAGCCCAGAGCCTTTTAAATCCCAGCCGCGGCCAGGAATCAGAGGGCTCTGGGCTGCCTGCAACCGCGGGGAGCCCAGAGCCCTTTAAATCCCAGCCGCGGCCGGGAATCAGAGGGCTCCGGGCTGCCCGCAGGGGCAGGGAGCCCAGAGCCCTTTAAATCTCAGCCGAGGCGGCTGGGATTTAAAGGGCTCAGGGCTCCCCGCGGCTGCCAGCAGCTCAGAGCCCTTTGAATCCCAGCCCCTGGCCGCTGATTGCCCCCTCCCCAGACCCCTGCCCCAACTGCCTCCCAGGACCCCCACCCCCTATCTAAGCACCACTGGTCCTTGTCCCCCGATTACCCACTCCCGAGACAACTGCCCCTAACTGCCCCTTGGGACCCCAGCCCCTATCTAAGCCTCCCTTCTCCTTGTCCCCAACTGCCCCGCTCCAGAGACCCCACCCCACTTCCCCCCCGGGCCCCACCCCCTACCTGTCCCCTGATAAACCCCCTGGACTCCCATGCCTATCCAATTGCTGCGTGTCCCCTGACTGTCCCTCCGAACCTCTGCCCCATCCAACCCCCCCTGCTCCTTGTCCCTTGACTGGCCCCTGGAACCCCCTACCCCTTCTCCAACCTTGTAATCTTGTGGCACTGATGCGTTGTAGCGTCATTTTATATCGGCTTACAGGGCGGGAGCAGGGGGGCACCACCATTTTGGGCCCCACCAAAAATTATACAAACCTGCCGCCTATGCTTGCGTGCCGCCTTCGGCACACGTGCCACAGGTTGCCTACCCCTGATCTAAGGGTTCCTTTACAATAACACAAGCCAAAACCAGCTCAAGCCCCCACCCAGTGACCTGGGACAATTACATACCACCCCCTGGGGTGCCTCTAAGAGGCAATATTTCCCCCTCTTGCAAGCACAGAGTCTGAGTGTAGCAAAAGCCTTTTAATAGAGGAGGGAAACAATGTGCATTATGTGGGGAAACCCCACAAACAGGATGCATAACATAAACCAAGAGCAAAAGACCTACCTCCAAGTAAGTTTGGCAGTGTCCATTTCCCCTCAGGGTCATAAGTCCAGCAACCCAACAGTCACCCCACCCATGATTTCTGTCCTTGGTCAGTGCAGCCCCAGAGTTCAGAAGTTCATCTGCAGAGTTTACCTTCCAGCTTGAGTGGAAAGGCGGGGGAGGTATAGCGGCACCTTACATGCTCCACTGCTTGAGTCGACAGCTGATTGCCATGCCTCTCAGTGGGGTGCTGCTGCAGTCTTCGCCACCAGCTGCACCTCTCCGCCAGCCATCCTGCTGTCCGCACCTCTCCACCAGCCATCCTACTAGCCACTCACCTACTAGCCACTCACTACTCGTCTTCAGGCCCATCCCCACTTAACACAGCTCTCAGTAACTTCAGCTCTTTAGTGATGTCAGCTGTTAGTAGGGGAGCCTCAGTGCAGGCACACTCAGAACCCTAACCCAAATTACATCTAATACTTAGACCTAGGAATCTGTGATTTCAGCTCTACAGTACATAACAGGACTCCTAATAGAGCCTCAATTAGCCCTGTTATTACACCATAGAGAGAGGTGGTATTTGGTGCCCAAGTTGCCACACATGCCAGTACCCCCAACCTCTCTCAATTCACTGAGCTTTGGAATCCATGCCCCTTGCCTAACGAGTGCTACCTAGTTGAGAGCAAGTTCCTCCATCATAAAATGCCAAGTACAGTTCTACTGTCCTTGATTCACACAACCATGATAATACCACTTTATTACTCTTGCCCCAATAACAAAGAGACTGGGGATCCAACACCAGCCACAAGTGAACCTTTGGGCAAGCAGTCCCATCATGCCAGGCAGGGTGGGTGTGCCCATCAAACAAGATCAGCCCCTGAAGGCCTTTTCCACAGCTCACCACCAGAGCTCATTTTGACTCTGCTTACATTACAAATATTTGCATTGTAAAAATAATAAACAAAAGAAATAGTATTTTTTAGTTCACTTCATACACATACTTTAGTACAATCTATTTATCGTGAAAGTGCAAATTACAAATGCAGATTTTTTTGTTACATAACTACACTCAAAAACAAAATAATGTAAAACTTTAGAGCCTGCAAGTCCACTCAGTCCTATTTCTGGTCAGCCAATTGCTAAGACAAACAAGTTTGTTTACATTTGCGGGAGATAATGCTGCCCACTTCTTATATACAACGTCACCTGAAAGTGAGAACAGGCATTCACATGGCACTTTTGTAGCCAGCATTGCAATGTATTTATGCACCAGATATGCTAAAACATTGTATGACCCTTCATGCTTCGGCCACCATTCCAGAGGACATGCTTCCATGCTGATGACGCTTGTTAAAAAAATAATGCATTAATTAAATTTGCGACTGAACTCCTTGGGGGAGAATTGTATGCCTCCTGCTCAGTTTTACCCACATTCTGCCATATATTTCATGTTATAGCAGTCTCAGATGATGATCCTGAACATGTTGTTCATTTTAAGAACACTTTCACTGCAGATTTGATAAAATGCAAAGAAGGTACCAATGTGAAGTTTCTAAAAATAGATAAAAGCAGCAAAGAGTTCTGTGGCACCTTATAGACTAACAGAAGTTTTGGAGCATGAGCTTTCGTGGGTGAATACCCACTTCGTTGGATGCATGACATGCATCCGACGAAGTGGGTATTCATCCACGAAAGCTCATGCTCCAAAACTTCTGTTAGTCTACAAGGTGCCACAGGACTCTTTGCTGCTTTTACAGATCCAGATTAACACGGCTACCCCTCTGATACTTAAAAATAGATAGAGCACTCAAACCAAGGTTTAAGAATCTGAAGTGCCTTCCAAAATCTGAGAAGGACAAGGTGTGGAGCACGTTTTCAGAAATCTTAAAAGAGCAACACTATAGAACCTGAACCACCAAAACAGAAAAGCAACCTTCTGCTGGTGGCATCTGACTCAGATGATGAAAATTAACATGCATCAGTCCGCACTACTTTGGATCATTATTGGGCAGAAGCTGTCATCAGCAGGGGCGCATGTCCTATGGAATGGTGGTCGAAGCACGAAGGGACATATGAATCTTTAACACATCTGGCTCATAAATATCTTGAAACACCAGCTACAACAGTGCCATGCAAACGCTTGTTCTCATTTTCAGGTGACGTAAATAAAAAGCAGGCAGCATTATCTCCAGCAAATATAAAAAACTTGTTTGTCTGAGTGATTGGCTGAACAAGAAGTAGGACTGAGTGGACTTGTAGGCTCTCAAGTGTTACATTGTTTTATTTTTGAATGCAGGTTTTTTTGTACATAATTCTAGATTTGTAAGTTTGACTTTCATGGTAAAGCGTTTGCACTACAGTACTTGTAATGGAGGAATTGAAAAATATTTCATTTTTTACAGTGCAAATATTTGTAATTAAAAATAAATATAAATCAGTGTTTGAAAATGTAGAAAATATCCAAAAATATTTAAATAAATGGTATTCTATTATTAACAGCATGATTAATCACACGATTAATTGCAATTTTTAAAATCACGTAATTAATCACAATTTTTTAAAATTGCTTGATAGCCCTAACATATACACAAATTTATATATAGGTAATTTAACTCCACCTGAGTTTGGAATTTAGGCTGTGCATATGAATGGTTGTGAGGAACTGGATGTGTGCATTGTGGCTGGTTAAATAAATATTTCTATTATAGGAGTATGCACAGACCACAGACAATATCAGAGCCCCATTTTTCTGAGCACTGTGCAAACATAGAAAAGATACAATCAGAAATCTATATTGTGATCAAACCAGAAGGGAGTGGGTGGTGGAACTGAGGAGTCTGTGAGCATGTTTGGGTATTTACAGTATTTGGCTGATCTGGAACATGAACGTAGATGTGAAATGTAGCATAATTGGCGCCTTCCTGGATTTGTAGCGTTAGTATTGGTAAGGAGTGCAGTTGAGCAACTCTGAGGCCAGGTCTACACTACACACCTAAATCGGTATAGCTCAGAGATGTGAAAAATCCATATCCGAGTGACGTATACTGACCTAACCCCTCTTGTAGACAGTGCTATGTCGACAGGAGAGCTTCTGCCATCAACATAGCTACTGTGTTGGCATAGGAGCATCTTCACCGAAGTGCTACAGTTGCACTGCTGTAGTGCTGTACATGAAGACAAGCTCTAAGTTAAAATTTTAGGGAGCAGATGAGGCCACTAAGGTTCATTATAGAAGAATATTGTCTCAAGGTAGAGTTTTGTTTAGCCAGTATAGCTAAACTAGCAAACCTTTCTAGTGTAGTCTCAGCTTATACCAGCGAAAGAGTGCTTTTACAATAAAACTTATACCAGTTCCCCAAACAAAAAAGCTGTACCAGCAAAAATTTGTTTGTTTGTTTTTTTGCCAGTATAACTGCATCTATGCTAGGCTTTTTGCCAGCATAGAAATGGTGTGAAAATATCAGACCCTTAAGCCA
This sequence comes from Mauremys reevesii, assembly GCF_016161935.1. NCBI lineage: Eukaryota > Metazoa > Chordata > Testudines > Geoemydidae > Mauremys > Mauremys reevesii. Next base: position 46,423,408 of record NC_052630.1, on the reverse strand, counting down.
CTTGGCAAAAGTTGCAAGTGTAGACCAGGCATAAAAACCCTCTGTTGCTACAGAAGTGGCCAGATAAAACTCAAGCATTTATTTTAGAAGGAAGAGACATCAATCATGCAATGAGAATGTTCTTGAGCCACAACTTTACCTTTACTGGAGGGATACTGGTACAGGAAAACAACAGTGGCCCCTAGTCTCAGGGTTGATCTGATTGGCATTTAGAGAATAGTCCTATGTGCTATAATCTATAAAAGCAGAGCTGTTAGAAAGCATAGATCTCTATGAACCAGATAGGTTCTAGGTTCATTTATTTATTTACCTGTTATCAGTGAATAATAATGAGGCCTCCTATAGTCTGACTGCTTGCTAAGATTCTGTTCACTATAATCTAAACTTTATTGCTAAATGTAACACTTACTCATACAGTAATACCATGGTGTTTGAGCAGTTCAATTCAGTGAGACTTTATTGGCATGACAAGGTATGCAAGTGTTGCCAAAGTGTAAAAAAGAGGCAGAGCCCTCATTTCTTTGTTAGAAGTAGTAGAGAGCCATCCAGGATATGGCTCCATATTCTGTTTGAGGCTTGATCCTCTGTGTTCATTTCTGATCTGCTGGCAGGTTGCTGCATAGTGCGATGTCATCTCTTTCTTTTCTCCCAGCGTCAGGAGTGGTTTTTCATCATTACTTTTCAATGGGACACTTTTTGACTCCCGATTACTTGAGGAAGTCTCTTTTCAGTCATATTTCAGGCACTGGTGCAGAAAGTGCCTCCTGTCTCAATTTCTTCTGTTTCTCATTGGTTGTATAGTCTCATTGGTTGTGGGTATGGATAGCAAGATAGTTGAGGACACCAGATGGTGAGCTTTTTCAGAGGTTATGTTAACAAGAACAATTTCTCCCATAGGCCAGAATAGACCATTATAACCATCTAGTCTGACCTGTATAACACAGGCCATAGAATCTCACCAGTAATTTCAGCATCATGCCCGTAACTTCTAGTCGGGCTAGAACATCTCTTTAAGAAAGGCCAACAACCTTGATTTAAAGACTTCAAGTGATAAGAATCTACCACATCCCTAGGTAAGTTCTTCCAGTGCTTAATTACCCTTATTGTTCAAATTTGCACCTTATTTCCAGTTTGAATTTGTCTAGCTTCAGTTTCCAGCCATGGGATCTCATTACACCTTTGTCATCTAGATTAAAGAGCCCTCTGCTATCAGAAATCTCTTCCCCACATAGGTGCTTGTAGACCATGATCAAGCTTTTGTGATTTTTGTTTTGTTCAGTCCAATGCAATTCAGAGGAACAAGAATTCATGGTTGTGGTTTGAGTTGTACCCAGAAGACAACAGAACTTGCATGGGCCTTTAACAGGAATGGCTTACCTGCTTGCACACAATGTACATGCTGCATTCAGCCTCTTCCCAGGTTTTCTAATCAAACTTTAGCTTGGACCATACCCTGTAGATCACTAGACTGGAGTACAAAGTTTGCACTGATAATTCATATCCTCTGTTTACTCTTCCGTTGCTCTCTGAATTACAATGTCATGGGCAAAAGAGGTTCCCTGCAGGGGCTGCTCTACCTATAGGCAAAGCAGGCAGCTGGCTGGGGCAGCTGGTGCAAAGCTGAGTGATGCTGCAAGCCAGGTCACAACGCCACTCACTCAAATTTGAGTGAACGGCACTGAAACCCTGGTGCTTCCCCCCCACCTCACTTCTACGAACCATGAGAAGGCTCATCATGCACCCCAAGAAAGTCCAAGACCACAGTCACAGTTGACCTCTATTCTAGAAGGTTGAAAATGGCGCATTGAAGTTTTGCCTTGGCGGCAAATTGTTGAGTGGCCTCTACTCCCTAGTCTAAATTCCCCTCCACCCTATGTGAAAACTCGTTTTGCCCGTGTCATTTAGGGGCTTGAGGAATAGGTGTCTCCCCTCCTAACTATATATACAAGCTTCCTCTGACTGCCTTTAGTGAGCCAATTTCCTTCCCCAGCTTGCTTGTTAGGGCTGTGTGTATTCAGTCTCCCACATAGGCACTGCAGAGTGGCAGGGAGTCTAGCAATAGCTGCTAGACTAAACAGCGTGGGTGACTAGGTGAAAACTACATGCACAAGGCAGGTGGTCTGTGTGAAAGTTTCCCCCCATAAATACTATGCATTTTCTTTAGTGACATAACGTGTGTATCATAGGAGATATTTTCAATTCCATTAAAACTAATTGCTCTGTGTTTCATAGTAAAATGACTCAGGGGAGAGATTTCATTAGAGTATTTTGGACAGAAGAATGAATATTAAAAGGAATTACTATAGTACAGTGGGAGGTCTGGGCTTCTCACACCTCAAATGTTATCCCTGTTCCATATAGCATGGGGGCTTTAGGATCTGGTTTGCTCAGTCATTATGAACTTAAAATATAGTATAAATCAAGGTACACACCAACGCACCCATCCCCCTGGCCTCGTCTAGATTAGGATTTAAAGGATGTTAGCACATGTAACTAAGATGTTCCAAACTGTGCTAACACCTGGACTCCCCTCTAGGCATTTAACGCGACCAGTTTAACATGTATACACTGCCTTGTCTGCACTAGCCTTTTAGAATGTGTGTGTTGGCAACATGCCTTGTATCTTATTCTAGACAGCTCTCAGTCTGTGCCCAGAACTTAGATGCCGCCACTGCTGGGAAGCAGACCAAGGGCTGAGATCCAAGAAGGTATTTATGTGCCTAACTCCCATTGTATTGGCCGGTAAATGAGCACAGCAAGCATCACACTTTGCTGCATTATCTGCAGCAAATCCATAGTCAATAGAAATGGTCAGAGCCATTTGGACAAAATAAAGAGTCAGCTTGAACCTTTACACAAAACTCAGACTGCTTCCTGAAGAAAGGACTTCTTCCCCTGCACCACCCTCTTCTCTCAGATTGGCAGATTCAGATGGCAATGAGCTGGATCATCAGTGCTACTACCTGAGCTAGGCACTGCAGGGGCTGACATGTTGGCAACAAGATGATTGTGACCATTTAGATCAAGCAGGGTAATGGGAAGGGAAAGAGCGAATTACAGCAGGTGTTCACACCCCTCATATGTCTCGTGTATTGGCTACACAACAAAGTGGGACATCAAATAAGGTCCACAAGTGTGGACTCCCTCTGATGAAGAATGCAGAGGTGGGCAGCTCAGAAGCCTTAAACCAAGATTGGATAAACAGTAGTGTCTAAAAGTTAAGCACAAAAACTAAAATCCAGAGGAGTTGTGGTAGCTCAGCACCTAAGAAAATCAGGACATTTATTCAGGTGCCTAAATATGGATTTAAGTGCCTAACTTTCAGCATTCATTCACATTTGAAAATTTTGGCCTCGGTGCATATTTTTGCAGAGTAATGATGGAAACACCTTTCAGCAACAGGCATGGGCTGATTTCCAGTTGCACTATGTACTACGGTGACAGAGTTTGAGGCGTTGTATAACCATGTGGCTATTATGGGGAACTGAGTTTCTTTCTTGATTGCTGGCTGCTCTGTGGTGTTTTGGACATATTGATTTCGATTGCTGGCTCTTATTGCTTGCCTGCACTACTCTGAGGCTGAGGTACAGGTGTTTGCATCACCTTTTGCCCTTATTTATCAAGTTTATTACTGTAATATCCAGGGGGCAACCATTAAGAGGACCCCATTGTGCTAGGAACTGCACACACACAGTCCCTGCCCCAAAGAGCTTACAATTTAAATAGACAAGACAAAGGGTGGAGAAAAAGGTAAGTACATTGAGTGAACAATGAGATGGCAGCAAACATCATGTCAGTTTTGTAATTGGTGGGTGTTTATTATTTAAATCCTTTCCCTGCGGTTATATTGTGAGGGGATTAGCTAGCTGGGAAGATAGGAAAACACAGGGCTGGAGATTGTGAGGGAGGGATTGAAGCAAAAGCCCGTTGGCAGAGGGCGAGAACTTTCATTGTGAAAATGGCAGAAAGCAGTCTGGTAACGGCACTGTCCATTGGTCTCTGCTTGAACCATGGTCCCTTTGTGCAGCTGCTGTGCCAGCTTCAGGCTCTGGCTGGCTCCTCCCTGCCATTTCTTTCCCAATCCCATATGGCTGAGGGGAGGGAGATAATGAGTAGTGCCCCCCCCCAGGTCCAGAGATGATGGGGAGGGGTTACCATGGCAGGGCCTCATTTTACCCTCTCCCTCGGTGTAGCAGTGCCTGCTTGAAGTGCAGTTGATATCCCTCTTGATTACATTTCTTCTTCTCCATCCCTGCTGGGTGCTTGATTTTTCTCATTTATTGTTACATTTTGGTAAATTTCTGCTGCCATGGTCATTTGTGTAGTTCTCAAATCATTTCTGTTTCTTACATAAATCCCTTATTTCACCCTAAAGAATGTTCTTGTTATGATTACACCCCTTAATATATTAACAGACAGGATTTGAAAAGCCTTGTCAGCATTTACCTGCCAACAATTTCAACAGAATCTTTGTGTTCATCTGAAATAGTTTCTAACTTGAATACTTGCAAAGGTAGCCTTCCAAATGTGCTCTGAGTGCAAGACAATGTAATGTAGTCTTCCACAGTCACTGCCAGCCACTCCAGTGTCTCTTCTGCGGTTCAGAGCTTTCCCAAAGTGATCCAGTGAAAATCTTGGATCAGGGTCCTGTCAGCTTTTGCTGCTGCTTCTGGAAGGCCTGTGGGGAGCAGTCATGCAGACTCAGGCTTTAAGGCAAGTTTTACTACACTGATTCTTGGAAAATTTCATGGGCAGGAATGGAGCTACTCACCCAGGACTAGGACCCAAAAACAGATGCTGGTAAAGTATCAGATATCTCATCCCCTTCTACAACAGTCAAGAGGATTTGGGTAGAAAGTTAGAGAAAATGCTCTTCCCTTTCTAGCAGCCAGAGGTGTTTGGGAGTTTCAAAACTGATCACATTATTTATATTGTGATAGTGTTTGTAAGTCTCTAATCAGAAACCATAAAACATAGACCCATTAAGAAAGGTTGAGCAGCAACAACTTAATAATAATCTGATTTATCACCCAGGCATTTTCCTTTGATAATTTCAGTTTAATTCTCTGGCTATGTCATAAACATTTCTTGAAGTCCCACATATGAGAGGATGGTGGATGACACTATAAGTAGAAGAGAACGAGTGTTGTCTATAACACCCACAAGTAACCTAGGCAGTTCCAAGGATATTAATAAAGGTAAGTCCCTGCACAGAGGGGTTTAGAACCAAGTGCTTTTCTACACTCGAGTTGTTCCTGATTAATTCCATCTGTAGACACTCTTACTCCAGAATAAGAGTGCGTTGTTCTTGTTTAGATTAACTCACTTTGGAATAAGTGTCCACACATGGAGTTAATCAGGAACAACTGAATGTGTAGACAAAACCTAGGGCATGGCTACAATTGCAGATGTAGAGCGCTGTGAGTTAAACCTACCTTCGGAGAGCGCAGTAGGGAAAGTGCTGCAGTCTGTCCACACTGACAGCTGCTTGTGCACTGGCGTGGCCACATTTGCGGCACTTGCAGCGGCATTGGGAGCATTATGGGCAGCTATCCCACAGAGCGCCTCTTCCCATTCTGGCGCTGTGGCTTGTGCAGGGGGGGAGGGTGCGGGGCATTCTGGGTCCTGTCCCAATGCCCCGTGATGCATCGATTCACATCCCAGCATTCTCTGTGCTTCCATCCACATTTGGCACCATCTTTCAACGTTTTTTGTACTGCGCACTCTGTTTTCCCTTTTGGTCTGCGGGAATGGAGCCTGAACTGCTGACGAGTCTCACCAGCACGTCATGTTTGGCAATCAAGTTATTCCTTAGGATCCAAAGGGACAATGAGGGCTCCGACAATATTGACTCGAGTAATGCATGACACGAGTTTGCTTGTGGCATTCACGGACATGCCCACCACCGTGGAACGCCGCTTTTGGGCTCAGGAAACAAGCACTGAGTGGTGGGATCACATCGTCATGCAAGTCTGGGATGACGAGCAGTGGCTGCAGAACTTTAGGATGAGAAAAGCCACTTTCATGGGACTGTGTGAGGAGCTGGCCCCCACCCTGCAGCTCAAGGACATGAGATTGAGAGCTGCCCTGATGGTGGAGAAGCTGGTGGCTATTGCAATCTGGAAGCTGGCAACTCCAGACAGCTACCGATCGGTCGCTAACCAGTTTGGAGTGGGAAAGTCGACCGTTGGAATCGTGTTGATGCAAGTTTGCAGGGCCATTAATCACATCCTGCTCAGAAGAACCGTGACTCTGGGTAACGCGCAGGGTTACCAGGGGTTCTTTTAACCCAAAGCTCTTGATAACTTTTACTCTGTGCGAGGAGGTGTCAGGAAATAAATCAGGTGAGACACGGCCGTCCGACCGATAGATGGCTGGCACAAACAGGACAACACAAGAGTGCTTTCACTTAAAGCTAAACTTTACTGCGTCTCAAGCACTTACACACGTCTGCAACAGATTAGTAAAACACCCCCAACCCTTGATAATTACCAAAGCTGAGTGTGGCTCTCGAGTGACACAGCAGCAGGCTTCCGGTGGCCAAATCTTCCGTCTGCTGGTGGGGACCGCAAGATGTATCCAGAAAGAGAGTCCCAAAAGACTCCCAAATGAGTCCAACTACCTCAAACTTTTCCCCCTTATTTATATATTAGTAATAGAATGACATGTCCCTTAAAGAAAACTTAAGTAAGCAGTTTCAATGGTCAAGCAAGAGGTTCCTTCTGATTATTGATTAACCAGGTGTGGGTTTTTCCAGAGTTTGCAGCCTTGAGATCCCAATAGACATTCCTGGGGCACATCCTGCTCTTTAAAAATGCATGTATAAGCAACTTCAACACAATTCTTATCAGGAAGGATGTGGGGTCAAGCTGCCCTTTCTGTGGCACCTCAACCCCCGCTCCCCTCCTGCCTTGGTCAAGCTGAGACTGCTGAATAGGCTGCTTTTAACAATAAGCCACAGTGGTTTCAGGCACTTTACTGGTTTGCCAAAACCTCCCCGTATAGCAGGACGTTGTGGATGGCTTTGCACAAATGGGTTTCCCTAACTGTGAAGGGGCAATAGATGGCACGCATATTCCAATTCTGGCACCAGCCCACCTAGCCTCCCAGTACGTTAATCAGAAGGGGTATTTCTCTACAGTTCTCCAAGCGCTTGTGGATCACTGTGGGCGTTTCATTGACATGACATGACATGCCATGCCCGGAAAGGTGCATGACACACGCATCTTTCGGAACACTGGCCTGTTGAGGAAGCTGCAAGCTTTTTTTTCAGACCAGAAGATCACCGTAGGGGAAGTCAAAATGCCCATTGTGATCCTTGGAGACCCCGCTTACTCTTTAATGCCGTGGCTCATGAAACCTACACATGGAACCTTGACAGCAGCAAGGAGCAGTTCAACAACAGGCTGAGCCAGTGCAGAATGACTGTGGACAGGGCCGGCTTTAGGCACCGTGGGGCCCGATTCGAAGGAGCTGCTGCCGAAGTCCTGCCCCTGTCTTCGGCGGCAGCTCAATCGCTGCCACGGAGAAAGGTCCCTCCGCCAAAATGCTGCCGAAGACAGCGGCAATGATTGAACTGCCGCCGCTGACAGTGCCGGGACTTCGGCGGCAGCTCAACTGGCTGCCGGTGCCTTCGGCGGCATTTCAGCAGAGGGACCCTCCTCCGCGGCAGCGATTGAACTGGCACCGAAGACTGTGGTGGGACTTCAGCGGCAGCTTCTTCGGGATGTTGCAGGGCCCTATTCTGGGGAATCGGCTGAATTGCCCTAAAGCCGGCCCTGACTGTGGAATGTGCTTTTGGCCATTTAAAGGGCTGCTGGCGCTCTCTGTATGGGAAGCTGGACCTGGTCGATAACAGCATCCCCATGTGCTGTACCCTCCATAACATTTGTGAAGGGAAGGGGAAAGAATTTGAACAGCCAGAGAGCAGGGGCTATTAGAGGGGCCCAGCATGGGGCTGCAAGGGTTAGGGATGCCTTGAGGGAGCAATTTGAGGCTGAAAGATACCAGTAATGTCTGGTGCCCTGCACGGGAGTGAAGTGCAGTGGTTCCAATGTTAGTAGGAATCTGTGTTTGCTGTGCTGACTTGCAGTGCCTCTTTCTTTCCTGGGCTAAGGTCTTTTTTACTTTATGCAATAATAATAAAAATGTTTTCAAAGCCAAAAAATCCATTTATTGAAAAGAAAATTCATGTATTGAAAAGAAACACTACTGCTTGGGAAACAGAAAGGGCAAGGGTGGGGTGAAGAACAGTACAATCACAGATTTGTGTATGTTCTGTCCGGAGTGCTGTGCAATGAGTGCTGCACTTCAGGATGACTATACTGCATAGTGATGGGGCTTGAGTGCAGTGGGTAAGGGTATTAGTTTTCAGGGCTGAGTGTGAAGCTACAGGTGTTGGAGGCAGCTGGTGGTGGTAAGAACCCAGATGTTGGGGAAAGTGGGTTGGAGGTGACATGGGGGCACAAGGGAAAGAGTTTTGGGACAAGGGCTGCGGAAAGAAGACGCGGTGGTGCTCCGCCTGCATGGCTAAGAGTGCCTGGATAGAGTCTGCTTGGCGCTCCATTATGTTTATCAGCCGATCTGTGCTTTTCTGCTGGAGCACTGCACTTTTGTGCCAGCGCTCCTCGTGCTGCTGACAGATCCTCCTTTCACTCTCCCACCACTCCTGCACTTTCTGATTTTCATTACTTGAATGCTGCATTACTTCATGCAACATGTCTTCCTTGCTTCTACGTGGCCTCTTTCTGATTCTTTGGAGTCTTTTGGCCAGTCATAACACGGACGGGTGAGATCTCAAGGTTGCATCTGTAAAGGCAAAATGCAACACTTAACAGAGGCAGCATTGTTCACACCAGATAAAGCAATGATTCCCTTGTACTTAAGGGCAAGCACAGTCTACACAATAGCATAATTTGCCCGTCCCAAAGCGAGCACACATAAACCCATAGGAGCCCTAAAATGGTGAGTAAGCACAGGGTCAAGCGTGACTGATTGTTTCATGGTCATACTGTCCTCTGGGTTTCTGTGCCTTGGGGAGAGCCAACAGCAGCAGGGGGGGCCTATACTGAACACTGTCCCCACATTTTCCACAGGAGTTCGTCCTGGAAGATCTCACTGCTGAGGGTGACCTGGGAAGCAAGGGAGGGTCTTCTACTGCAATGCAGTTTCCGCCCTGACCCATATGCAGCTTGCCTGTGTGCAGCAATGGTCCCCCTGCCCCTCAGTTAGCCTGACTGGGACAAGGACCACAGTGGCTCTCCCAACAAGCCTGCACAAGGGTCTGGATGAGACCTTTGAAGAGATCACTGAGGCTGATTACCGCATTGTGAGAGAGCACATCAACGCCCTATTCTGCACCTAGGCATGCACGCAGCCCTAACCCTCCTCGCCCCAAGAACCCGCACCAAATAACTTCCTTCCCAAAATAAAAGCCGCTTACCGGGAACCTCCTCTGGTGTTTGTCTTTCCCCAACCACTGGCTGCCGTGACTGGCTACCTCCCTCCTGGTTTGAGAACAGCTCCTGGCTGCATGCATCTAGGGATTCCGGGGTGTCTTCCTCCTCCTCAGCACCCTCGCTGCTGCTTTGCTCCTCCTCCTCCTCCTGCCTTGTTGAACTGGACTCTGAAGTGTCCATGGTGGTGCTCGGAGTGGAGGTGGGGTCACCCCCAAGTATCGCGTCCAGCTCTTTGTAGAAATGGCAGGATGCAGGGGCAGCACCAGAGCGGTTGTTTGCCTCATGGGCTTTGCGGTAGGCATTCCGCAGCTCCTTCACTTTAATCCTGCACTGCAGTGCGTCCTGGTCATGGCCCCTTTCCATCATGTCCCTTGATATCTGCCCGAAGGTATCGTAATTCCTATGGCTGGAGCGCAGCTGGGACTGGACAGCTTCCCCCCCACAAACACCGATGAGGTCCAGCACCTCGTCGTTGCTCCATACTGGGGATTGCCTGGCGCATGGAGGCATGGGCACCTGGAAAGATTTGCTGAGATCATTCCACACCTGGTTGAGCAAACAGGAAGGGGATTTTCAAAATTCCCAGAGAATTTAAAGGGCGGGTCTGACAGTTGGTCACCTGAGGGCAGGGCAGTAGAGTTCAAAGTGATGACCAGAGTGGCTAGCACAGGCATTGTGGGACACTTCTGGAGGCCGATCAGAGCGCATTAACAGGATAGGTCATCCACACTGGCGCTGCGGCGCTTCAGCGGGCGTGCAGCAAACGTTATTTCACTTGCCAAAGTGAATTACCAGGAGCGCTGTAGTCATGGAGTCAGAGCGCTCTACGTGCCTTGCCAGTGTGGACAGGTAGTGAGCTAGTGCACCCTGGGCTCCTTTATTGCACACTAACTCGCAAGTGTAGCCAAGCTTTTAGAGTCTTTGGACCAGGCTTTCAACATGGAGCTTTAAGTAGGGAGAGGTGTGTGAGAGAAAACAAGGCAGACAGGGGAAAAGACCTTGCAGAATAAGAAGAAAGAAAAGAGAAGACCCTGAAAATCAAACGTACGAAGAGATACACAATGAACAAGAAGTAGGGCAGAGCCAAGCAGAGCAAGAAAGTAGATTGTAAGCTCTTTGGGGCAGAGTCAGTCTTTTTTTTCTGTGTTTATCAAGCACTTATTATTTTGAGGGCCATGACTGGGTCTTCCAGGTACTAGCATAATACAAATAAACCAAACGCAAGGGAGATGGAAGAAGTGTTAAATAGGAAGCTGATTGATAACACACTGCAATTAAATACACTACATCATGATAAGCACACAACTGGTTTATTTCTTTACACGGCTGGGGTTGTGGCTTTAGTGCAGAGGTATCAGACATACAAACCACAGGATGCACAGACTGTTTGTAGCCCACATGGCATATTCAGGATCAGCAGAATCTCAGCTTTCATTATTAAAAATAAAGTTTCTTGCTTTCAGGGTTCTGAAGAAAATCTTCCAACTGCAAACCCAATGTTACTTGTACAGTATTGTCTGTGTCTGCAGAGAGCTTGAAACACTGGCTCAGAGATGTGATCTTCTCTGCCTTCTATTAATCTCACTGTAGTGTTAACTCTGCACTAATGAGACGTTAGACACTTCATCTTTGTTTAATTTAGCAGTGGAATGGGGTAGGAATTGACCGCAAACTGGAAGATATTACAGGGAAAGAAACACTGGGAAGGAAGGAGGAGCAACCTAAAGCCAGGGAAGAGGGAGAGAAAGAGAAAGGAGGATGAGAAAACAAGAACAACAAAGGGCAGAAATAGCAAGGCTCCTAATGGGGAGCAGAATTTTCCTCCAGTTGATGCAGAATATGCCTCGAAGGAACTGAACACAGTAAATAATGAGAATAACTAAAAGGTTAGTTTATAGGCCAGACTCCCAAATCTCCCACTGACCTCCATGGTTGATCTGCTGTGGGTTGAGAACATATGCACTCATGCATTTTTACATGGCCCAGAGACCATAATTAAAGAGATTTTGTCTCTCTCCCCAGAATGATTTTGACATCCCTGCCTTGGTGAACATAGCAGCATAGCTGTTTTTCATCCTGGCTAGCAAGCTCAGTCCTCAGGCGAGTTTTTACCAAGCCCTGCTTGTGGATAATGATTCCCTTCCCTTAGTTGCTCTTAGCCAAGCTGTGAACATTTAGTTTCATTCTTTTCTCATAAAATTTCCAATATTTGATATTAAAATGCAGCCAGAGATTTTCCATTCCTATTTATTTCGGGACTGATCAGACGTAGTACAATTACAGGCACACAACATACGCCAGGCCTAGCTATAGTCCTTGTTAACCTGAAACTCCCAATTAAATGCAGTTTTAGTTTCCCTAGTACTGTGCGGAGCCTTTAAGAACCCACTATTAACTGCTTTCAAAGCAAATTCAAAAAGGAGGACCACGGCTTTGAAAAATTTAATGCTAGTTCTCTGAAGATCTTTTAAAATAACAGATGTGAATGCAGAGTTCTCCAAATGAAAAGCTCGGGTGTATGCAGTTCCAGGAGTTTCCCTCGCAGCTGTAACTATGTCTACATCTGAGATATGGCAGGCAGATGTGGCATGGCCTCCATGCACACAAACATAGGCCCAGATCAGTAGGAGAGATCTAGAATGGGGCAGTATTGGGAACAAAAAGGCATCACGAGTTTAATAGATTTGTTAAAGGTTGCTTTAGAAACGTACAACAGATTTGGAGGATTAAAAAGGGGTTTTAGTTGTAGCAGCAGCAATGCTAGTAACTGTCCCATCTCCAAGAATAGCGTTTGAGGCAGCATCTGGGAGGAAGTCTGGTTTGGTATTGTGGCTGTTTTTAAAGTCCCTACCATTCTCTCTCACCCACGCATGCACAGAATGCTATGTGTAGCTTGACTAACTGGAACTGACCACATGAAGTTTTGAAAGATCACACAGGGTTTTTCAGGCAATGTCATATTTTAGGAGAGATTTTCAGAGGTACACATGGCAGTTAGATGCCCAACTCCCTAACTTTCCTTTGCGCCTTTGAAATCTTTCCCTTGGCATATACATTGGTCTTAGGTGAGTGAGTTTAATAATACAGGCCTTGGATCCCAGTAAATCAAAAGGGATGAGATTGAAAAAAAATTCTGTAAATCAAACAGCCACTTTTAAAAAAAGGATTTTGAAGTATATCTTGTTTTGGAAAATGAGCTCTTTGGGCCCTTTCTTCACTGTCAGTCTGACGTAGATTTCATAGAATAGCAGGGGTGGAAGGGACCTCAGAAGGTCATCTAGTCCAACCCTCTGCTCAGAGGAGGACCAATCCCTGGACAGATTTTTGCCCCAGCTCCCTAAATGGCCCCCTCAAAGATAGAACTCACAACCCTGGGTTTAGCAGGCCAATGCTCAAAACACTGAGCTGGTAGCATGCTCTCCCACACCTACTGGGGACAGGGAATCTATTATAGGATTCCTGCTAGCCCAAACAATGCTGCACCCACCCTAGACTAGGGCCTAGATTTTTAAAGGTATTTAGGTGTTGCTGTGCTCATCACTGCAATGCCTAATGATTTAGAAGCTTGAGTCTCATTTTCAAAAGGGATTTAGGCACTTACAAGCCTAAATCCTATTCAATCACTTTTAAAAATGAGACTTGAGCTTCTATATCAGCTAGGTGTTGCAACACTGAGTGCAGCAACATTTAAATAGCTTTAACAATCTGGGCCCAGGAAAACAATGGTATCACTGCAAGTATGTTAGTTTCAAGTGGAGAACCTCTTGGCCCTGTAACTGCTAGTCAACAGTTTACAGTCTGTGCTTGTGAGCTAATGGGGTGGTTCTCAGGTTTTGGGATGGGGCAAAATTGGGTTGGGCAGCTTAAAAATCATGCTCTATCTTAGGTCCATAGTTAGCTACAGCATATGTTGTTCTAACACTGCATGGCCTCATACACAAAGGCTAGAGGAACTCTGTTAGAACGTTAAAGCATTCTTTTTAAGCATGGTTTCTAATTGTCAAGTATCAGAGGGGTAGCCGTGTTAGTCTGGTTCTGTAGAAGCAGCAAAGAGTCCTGTGGCACCTTATAGACTAACAGACGCATCCGAAGCTTGCATCCGAAGAAGTGGGTATTCACCCACGAAAGCTCATGCTGCAAAACATCTGTTAGTCTATAAGGTGCCACAGGACTCTTTGCTGTTTCTAATTGTGGTCATTTAGATAGTGGAGATGGCTCTTACTGTAACTGTAGTAGGCTGTAAGTCAAGGGTGGGCAAACTACGGCCCGTGGGCTGGATCCGGCCTGTGGGATTGACACCTCCATGGCGCCACAGGGCTAAGGCAGGCTTCCTGCCTGCCCTGGACTGGGCCCCGTGCCACTCCCGGAAGCGGCAGGCACTCCCTCCCACCTGCAGTTCCCACTGGCCGGGAACGGGAAACTGTGGCCAATGGGAGTTTCGGAAGAGGTACCTGCAGGTGAGGGCAGCGCATGGAGACCTCTGCCCCTCCCCCCCCGCCCCAGGGGCCGCAGGGACATGGTGCTGGCCGCTTCTGGGAGCGGTGCAAGGCCAGGGCAGGCAGGGAGCCTGCCTTAGCCCTGCTGCCACCCTGGAGCTGCTAAGGTAAGTGGTGCTGGGCCGGAGCCCACACCTCACACTCCTCCTGCACCTCAACCCCCTGCCCGGAGCCCCCTGCCACACCCTTCCTGCATCCCAACCCCCTGCCCTGAGCCCCCTCCCACATGCCGCACGCCCTCCTGCACCCCAACCCCCTACCCCAGCCCTACAATCATGGCCCTGCATGCAATTTCCCCACCCAGATGTGGCCTTCTGGCCAAAAAGTTTGCCCACCCCTGCTGTAACTGTTTGAAAATTGTTTCAAGCTCAAGATCTGCATCTACCCTCCAATGTTACAGCTGTAAAGCGCCATACCCTCTGGGCTGTGTGCTGTTGGGATGTTTGAATCCAGTGCTGTATTTCTGCAACAGTGTTCTAGGGTATAGCTATTGGATGCCAGGCACTAGGCTCTTCCTGTGGGAGGCTTACTCAAGTACTTCAACAGTACATGTACATCACTTAAAATGTTCTACAAGAGGCAATTACAAAAATCCCCCATGAACCAGAGAGAAACGTGGAGCTCAAGCATTCATCAGCACTGACTGAATGGTTTTTCTTTTTAATAGAAATTAAATTACTTGCTTAATATACATAATGTAATGTTTACTTTCCAGTCTAGTAGCTTTTCAATACTTGCTTTCAAGTCACATGGCAAACACTGTACAAAAATTATAATAAAGAGAGAAACTGAGGGGTGAACACAGTCTTTGTTTGAAATGCTAGAACCAGAAAGGGTTAGGTTTATCTAGAGCTAACACATACCAAAGGATACATATCACGCAGACCCATTCCAGTATAACCATGCATTACCAGGGAGTGCTCTAAAGTCAGCTACATACAACTGGTTTCTAATGGAGCAGGAAGACAGCACCCTAACGAACGCAGAGGGATGCTCTATCGGGTACCATAGCCGTAGTAGAAAGATTCATCAGGACGGTATCCATACGCAGTCGCAGGGCGGCCAGGAGTACCAGCTGGCTGACCAAATCCATCCACTCCAATGCTGGGGGGAGGGGGGTAGAAAGAGGAGAGAAAAAAAGAAACTAGTGTTGATGCTTGTGTTTCACATACAGGACGTGTGCGCTAGGACTGGGGCTCTCAAACTTTTTCCATAGGGTAGACCACATTAAGAGGTACTATCTTGAGCACCACCCCTCTTTGGACTCGAGATTCTCCCAGTCATGATCAGGTAATATCTCTGTAGAGATTAAAGCAGCTGATTATGTACTAGGTCAGAAATTCACACCATGGTTTCTGGAGTGATAAGACTGACATCCAAAGGGCAGATAGAGGGCTTCAGTACATGAGAAAGCCTATGTTCTATCCGGACTGAATGTTAATTTGGTCTTCATATACAGTATCTGTTTTCACCCTCTAGCTGTCCCAAAGCAGTGAGTTAGATACAAAGGTGACAAATATTCCACATTCTGAGGTAGGAGACAAAGGCAGAGGAAAAAAGTGAATGTTGGCCAGGACACTGGATTATTGCATACTCTTTGGTATTATGCCATCTTTTACCCTTGCACCTGAATAGACAGAGCTGGACAAAAAGGACCTCAGAGTAGTGTCTGACTAGAACCACGGGGGGAAGGAGCTGAACTTCTCACACCAAGACATTAAAGGGCTAGTGGCCACCAGTGCTTAAGAGTGGGGAAGAAATGCACTTTATCACTGTTGCCATTATCCTACACATACTGAACACAGTTGTTGTGGACCACAACAGCATGAACCTGTAATAGAATGGGATACCCAGGACACAGACTGGTAACATCACAGGCCCTGATTCAGCAAAGCACTTAAATACTTTTAACTTCAAGCCCATACTTGAGCTAAACTGGCGTCATGATCAACAGAGCACTGAGAGGACCATGTTCCAGCACTTTATCTCCACACAGAGACTGCTTCTAGCAACATGAAACTGTGCAGGACCTAGAGACGAACATGAGGAGTTTGGTGCTTGACCAGTCAGGAAACCAGTGTACCTAAAGGATGCTACAATGATAATCCAGAGAGTGGAGGATTTAAGAGTGCCAGACCTGCTTCCCCAGGGACAGAGAATGGCCAATAAGCCAAACTGCAAAGGAGATGATTCCTCGTGAGATAAGCCACCCGAGAGGTTACAGCCAAAACCTAAAGGCTTTGTTAGTATGTCTATACTGGTATATTACGCTGGCAAAGCCCTCCTAGTGTGGATGCAGTTTATCCCAGCTCCCCTAAGCAAAATAAATTATACTGGTAAGAGTGCAATTTTACCAATATAACCATGTCTACACTAGGGGCTTCTGCCGGCACAGCTGTGTCAGTCTAGGATCACACCTCTTCATGCTTCTGACAGACAGCTATGCCAGCATGAGTTTGTATTGTAGACCTGGCCTATTAGTGCTCTGCCCCAAATCAGGATGCAGTGGTTCTGAGCGGAGCTGTTTGTTTCTCCCTGAACCAGGCGTGCTATTGTCACACTTCATTAATTCACCAAGGCCCTGGGGAAGGCCTATAGTGCCATGCTGAACAAATTCCTCAGTAGGGCTAGGAGTCAAATAACACTGGTACATGCATACACACTCTAGTGTCCTGTCTGCTTAGGGTGGGGGCGAGCTAACCAGCATGCTCTGCGGCCTGCACTGGCTTCCCCTTCCTTACTGGAACCACTCCAAAGTTCTGGTATTCTTTTACAAAGCCTTTGGGGAACGGGCATGAGATCTTCAAGACTGCCTCACTTTCCAGGTCTCTCTGCAGCAGCTGCGGTCATCCAGCAGACTACCATGGAGCATTAGGTATGGCCTTCACAACAGCAGATTTGAGCCAAATGAGACCACGGAGGGTCCTATCCTCACCATCTCCAGATACACCTCTTCTCCGGTCCCCAAAGAATCAAAGACAATCAAACACTGCACTCAAAATTAACAACTCATGATTATAGCCAACGTAGGCCAGAGAATGGATTTCCCTTCCAGCCTCTCCCTCCTTTCCCCAGCATATAGCACCTTGATCCTACTGTGACAGGCCCTTGGGAAAGGGCAGATAGATTAGACGGACGGCTCTTCTCAGGCCTAATTTTCTGTGTACAGGTCATAGAGTGACTGAAAATAATAGACTGACTAGTCTATTTTCAAGAGCAAAAAGTAAATAAACTGGGGAAATGGTGAAAAGTAAAGTAGATTTTCAGCTTTCAATTATGATAATCCCAGGAGTTACTAACATACTGTAGGTAAGGGAAAATGTGTCTGAATACGCTTGATTCTCTATCCGTTATGGTAATGTAAATCCATGGATGTCAGTGGCATTACACAAGTGTAAAACTGGGGTGATAGGGTAGAATCAAGTCCATACTTTTTGTTAACCAGTGTCCCTTTAAGTCAGAACTTCAGTTCAGGAATAATTTTTTTTCTTTCCTTTCACAAATTCTCAAAATATTGACCTATCCAGTTCAGGTTCTAGACTCAAATAATTTATAATTTAAAAAAATAACATGTTATATTTTGCAGTGTTGGTCCCAGGATATTAGAGAGACAAGGTGGGTGAAGGCTCAAAAGGTTCTTTCACCAGCACAAGTTGGTCCAATAAAAGACATTCCCTCACCCACCTTGTCTCTCTAATTTGTTATAGGAAACTCAGTTCTTCATTTTATTTATTTTTTACAGTGGTGTTTTGTCTGTGATTGATGTAACATCAGTTTTGAATAATTTACTATTTATTATTGTGGTAACAACTAGAGCCCCATCACATTTGTGGTGGTGACTCACATTCCTGAAAATTTTAGGCTGGGAAGACACTATATATATGGCAGGGGGACCACACTATGGCCAGCTGAAGGCTGCTGTGGCAATTAGTCAGAAACCCAAAGACCACACCTGTTTTGTATAAAACAGAATCAGGTGCAGCCCCTTTCAACTTTAATGTGGTGGAATGGGGAGAGGAGACTGCAGGCCCCAAATGGCTATTTAGTTCAAGACAAAACTCAGCATCCTCAGACTCAGATGCCCTATGGGCAGATTCTCTTAATTAAATACAAAAGTGGCTACACCTAGCACTGCAGAAATGTGTGGGTTTCTTCTGGCCTTTGTCCGCCCTAACACATTATAGGATACCAAAAAAAGGCATTGGAATATTGTGCTGGCCACAAGTACTATTAACCACTAGATGGCACTCTCTCCTCATTACAGAATATTGCCAAGTACTTCCAACTATTTCCAGTTTAGTAATCCTTATTTAAACAACTTCTAAATGTATCTAAATGGATGAAAAGCTAGGCAAAAAAACATGGTTTCAATTACGTTCTCAGCAAATCAATTTTTTCCCCTTTTTGTAAATGTGTAAGTAATTAGGTGCAGGTCCCTACAGGTTAAACTTTGAGCAGCATCAGTTATTTCCAAATGGTTCCGACATATGGTAGTGTCCTGAAGAAAAATGTAAGAGATGGATCAGCTGATAACTACTTCAGACATTTGATTAAAAAAAAAAAGAACAAAAAATTATATTAAACTCACCATCCTCCAGAAAATGGTGCACTATTTAAATATTTTCCTTAGGTAAATGAATCCTTGTCTATGACTCAGAAAATATTGGCTTTGCTTTCAAGTGAGTTTAGTGCTCTTGAAAAGTCCCAGCCTACCCTCTTGGATGATTGGGATTGGTGGGCAGAGTCCACCTGAATGACGCCCTGTCCCTCCATCCCCTCAGCTGAGGGAGGGGCCACAGAACCCAGAAAATTGAGTACCAGGGACAAAAAGTGAACAATCAGGGGGCGGGGATGGCTTGCCAGCACTGCAGACTGACGTTCTTGTGATACCCAGAGCAGCTATACCAAGAGCAATGACAGCATAAGCATGCCCCATGCCTGTGTTCTGCCGCAATCTTGACCTGGAAAGGCCATCTTGACGGTGGAGAAAGGAGTTTAGTATCCATGTCCCACTGAGTCTTACCACACCTCTGCCAAGGATGGAGCCATTTGTGATGGTGGGGTTTAAGATGTCCACTAGTGACCGGACTGAGATAACTTGCTTCATGGGTTCTTATTTCTACCTTAGACAATAGATCATCCCATGCTTTGCTGCACATTGGGCTACCCACATTTACCATCCATGCCTGTCAACTGCCATTCTCTCCAAATATTCCCATTTCATGTTGAGGGCTTGATGTGGTTCAGATCTGTTTGTTTCTATGTTATTCGCGGTCTTCCTCTCTTTCTTCTTTTGTTTTCTGGCTTCCCTTCAAGGGTGGTATTTCGTAAGCGTTCTTTTTCCATTCTCAGCACATGTCCCAGACACTGATGTCTTCTTTTGTAGATTATTTGTTAGAGGGTGACTTGTGCAGTAATTTTTCTGACTTCTTCATTCGTCTTCCTATCTCTATATATTATTCCCAATATTCTTCTCAGACATTTGTGATGAAATGCATCTAGCTTTTGCATATCTTTCTTGGTAAGATGCCATGTCTCACTGCTCTAGGTTGTGATGATGATAACAATTGCTTTTATTTTTACACTAGCAATCAAATTCAAACTTACTCTTAACTAAAGAACTGGAGTTAGTATTATTGATACAGCACCTAAAGGGGTGCTGGGCACTATACAGACCCCTGTTCTGAAAAGGCAGTGAAATATCTTAATGAAATCAAGCAAGTAACCCCACTCCTCCACCTCCTCATTCCCCTAAAAAAAAAAATCCATCATTTTCATTTCCCACTACACAGTTCAAATTGATACCTTAATGGGAGCTCATTCATACCACATATAGTTATCTAATGGAAACTGATTGCACAACATTGTAGTGAGTCTGGAGCAAGTGAGTTTCTGAAATTGCCCTAATCTGTAAAATGTTAAGGCATCTTTCTCTTAAAAATTCTTTTACTTGAATAGACGTTGGTGACTGTGCTCACCATACAGCAAAAGCACCACTGTTTTCTCACGGATGGTTTACCAACATGTCTGGGACTCATGGAGTTAAACAGGGAACACAACTAATTATTATGTAATGCTAACCTCAGCTGCTGGTTCATTTTGAGACCCTTTAAAATATGAACTGTGTATTTTACCCCTATGCACTCTCTTAATGATTTGTTTTTTTTAGACTGAAATCACTTCCAGCCATCAGTTATACTCGCGGTCTCTACACATGCACTTCTCCAAGCACAAATATTTCTTTTTCCTATTGGTCTGCCAACCTCTGTCAGAGCAAATTTCACTTTAAACTAAATGCAATGATACTTAAAACCTCTTGGATTACTCAGGCTGCTGGCATGATCTATGACCTTCCCAGAATGACAGCTGAACTTTCTAATTTGCTTGTACGGCTGGGGAACCGAAGAACACATGCCAAGAAGGAAAATGCTCTTAATGTGCATGAGTGAAGAGAGATTTCTTAACAGCTTTATTTATTGATTCATAATGTACAAAAATAATGTGCCTGTCCTGGGTCCATAGTGCCTAGGAGACATTTTAAAATACAATCAAACAAAACTAGCAATGTCACCCTTATCCAAGCCAGGAAATGCCAGACAGTATCCCCCTTCCCCACATATACCTGCTCTCATTGTACCCGTCCCTCGCTCAAAGCCTGAGAGAACAGACAGGCTTTGTAGTAGACCTGGAAGATTGGGCTGTTTCAGACCAGGGGATGAAGGGGGAACACCCTGTGCCAGTGCTCTGATGGTATTCCAGTTCAGGGGCCCGCACTGGCTGTAACTCTATGGTGCAGGCAGAGAACAGGGCTCTCTAGGTTCTTCCACATTAGGAAAATTAGCACCCGTATTACAAAAATGGCCAACAATAGTGCACAGCTGCTTGCTGGAGATTTTCATGACAGTGGTAAAGACACCGCAGCCCCTTTTTGAGCACTGGTGCTGACAGTTGCTGTAATATGGGTGCTAATTCCTCAAGTGTAGGCAAGCCTTCAGAAAGGCAGCTCCCAGGTCATTTGGGACTTTATGGGTTAAAAGTAACACTTTGAAATCTATCTGGAAATCCACAGGTAGCCAGACCAGAACCCAGAGCACCGGCATTGTGTGCTCCCAGCAGGAAATACTGCTGAGGACCAGGCAGCCTCATTATACACCAGCTTCAGCCTCATACTGTATTTAAAGATACAGTATAGCCCCATGCAGACTGCACTGCAATAATCAAACTGTGAGGTGACACAGGCATGGATGAGGGAAGCCAGGTCCACATCTGAAAGAAGAGGTTGTAACCTCCTGATGAAGTGGAGATGGACATAGGTGTTCTGGTGACTGCTGATACATGACCCCACAGCAGGCAGGGAAATTGTATTTCAGAACTTGAATATGGATTTAAGGGATTTAAATAAGATTTTTTTGGCCTCTTTCATGTTTGGCACCCAAAAATGCAGGGACAAAAAATAATTGGCCACTGAAAACAGGAGGTCACGGTCACAAACAGTGTTAGTGTCAGAGCCAGGATTAGAAGCCAAGTGTCTTCAAATCCTAGTCCTGCTCTGAAGACCAGCCAACCCCCACTACCTACATATTTTGCATGAATCAGATTGATGCAAGACCCACTTGTCATTTTAAGAGGCACTAAACTAGTGAACGGGAACACATTTTAAAAAGGTCTCCATTTAGTACAAGTGCAAATGTTTATCCATACACTCAAGGTGGGGCCTTGATCCAGCAAAGCACTTATGTACGTGCAGAACTTTTCATTCATGAATAGGTCCACGGACTTCTGTGGGACTACTCACATGCTACTCACATGCTTAAAGCTACTCATGTGCTTACATGCTTTGCTCAACTGAAGTTCATTTGCATGCATAACTATGCAACACATACGTACACACATGGGATCCGATCTTGCTCCCACTGACTTATCACTGATCTGGCAAAACTTCCATAGATGTCAATGGAATGAGGATTAGCCCCATGTTTTTGGGTGTGCAGGATCCTTTGAAAACTTGGCCTCAGTGCTGCCCACAGACATAGAGCTCCCTCTTTGAGAATCATTTGCATACCTTATTATGATGAATATTTTAAGAATACAGTTTAAAATGTGCAAGGTTCTCTCCCCCCGCCCCAAGCCATGCAACTGGTATTCACAATAATCTTATCCTCAGAGTCCTATCATTTCACTTCTGAAAGAGACTCTATTAGTCAGTGACAGTATTGTTAACAACATATAGTAATGTTACAGTTCTAGCCATCCTGCTGTAAAATCCTATGCCATAAAACTTTGGAATGCATAAACTGTATCAGGTTCCTGTGTATAACACAGAGGATGAATTATGGTCAATACATGGTAGAAGACTATTTTTCCCTCATGGGGTACCTAAGCCATGAAAATGAAACACCACTCACCATAACTTTGAGACATAAGCCCAGCATTATAATACATAAATAATGAACTGCATTTAAATTGTATCATATTTGAGTGCCAACAAGAGACAGGACTGGATAGTGTTTAAGTCTGTATTTTCTCTCCTCTCTTGGTAGCTCTCATTTTTAAGTGCTGATGAAAGGTACTAGACTGAAAGCCCAAGAGCCTTTATCTGCAGGTAAGACACTACAAGCTTCTCAGTGTGCTTCCCCCCCACCCCCTCCCTCCACCCGCCACACACAAAATGACCACCTGTAGAGTTGGGAGGATTATTCAGTAGCCAGAGGCCATTAGTTCCCTGGACTTTTTGCTGAGACTACCAACCAAGTGCCAGCTAGGATGATCATTTTGTGATGGACCCCTGTCCACTAAGTAATGGATCGAGGCCACTATGCTAATGTCACACAGGTCACAGCGTTCAGATGGTTGCTTGGACTCTGGTAACCAAAGAGATGAAAGGTTCCATAGACCCACTATATAATAGTCTGATGCAGCTACTTCTCTGTTTCTCCTTAATTATCCACTAATTTGTTCTGCCCTTCAGCTTATGACAGCAAATCCTAGGAGACTGGGAGGCAGAGGTTTTTATATGTAATAACATATCCTGTAACGGTATGATCATTGCACGATAAATCACAAATATTTTAAATTCTGTATTTCATGGCCCCACCTTCCTTCTTCCCCTTCTGTTTATCTTTCCCATACTTTGTCTCTCTCAAACTCAGCTTGGATGGAAGCTTTGGGGCAGGAACTGTGCAGTTATTGCTATATAAAGTACCATGCATATCTGCATACTAATATTAAATATTAATTACACAAAGAATTCTATTAACATTAATGTTGCAAAGTCAAGCACTCAAAAATTAGGAAATGCCAGAATTCAGGTTTTCTGTGCTCCCTTGTGCATATGCTTTATGATATAGTCTCTAACTAACCACTAGACCCACTAAATCGACCCCCGCTGCACTGATCGCAGCAGCATCGATGCCTGGTAAGTCTAGACATGGCCCGACTTAAGCTGTAGCTGTGAGTGCTCAGCACTTCTGTAAATCAGATTAAGGGTCTCAAGTCAGGTGGCCAAAGTCTGGTGTAAGTGACTAGCCCTGCATCACACAGAAACTCTGTCAGAGGCAGGGATGGAATCTAATGTTCTAGGGTACCATTCAACTGCTTTAACCATGAAACCATCCATTCTTTTTCTGCAGTCTCCTGCCTCATTCACTATAAACGTTCCAACTTCTACAACAAATGAGGCAGGGGTCCTATAGACAGCCTCCTTAACTACACAGCTTTGATTTCTCCTGAGTGAGCCAGGGGCCCTGAAGGAAAAAGTAGTACGTGATCATGTAATTAAAGACTGTACCATAATGCATATGCATAAGAAGTGTCAATTAAGGTTGCAGAGACCTTAATTCCAGCATGTACTAATTTCTGAGTGCTTGCTTTTGCAACTTTAATGTAGGCTGGTGGGTGGCTGTTTTTCCTCTATGTATTATTTACTATTCAATTTAAAAAAAATTGAAAATACAAATTCCATCATGTGGTATCACAGCCTCCTTGCTTGTGGTTCAGGTGCCTTGACTTGCACCCGGAATGGCCTGCAGTAGCCCAGAGCTGCAACTGCATGGAAAGTCCTGTTCAGCTCTAGGCTGGAGCATGCAAAAAGTGGAAACTAGGTCAAATTACAAATAAGGCTGTCAAGCGATTAAAAAAATTAATTGCGATTAATCGCAGTTTAAACAATAACAGAATATAATTTATTTAAATATTTTTGGATGGTTTCTACATTTTCAAATATATTGATTTCAATTACAACACAGAATACAAAGTGTACAGTGCTCACTTTATATTTATTTTTTATTACAAATATTTGCAATGTAAAAAACAAAAAATAGTATTTATCAATTCACTTAATACAAGTACTGTAGTGCAATCTCGATCATGAAAGTTGAACTTACAAATGTGGAATTATGTACAAAAATAACTGCATTCAAAAATAAAAATTTAAAACTTTAGAGCCTACAAGTCCATTCAGTCCTATTTCTTGCTCAGCCAATCACTCAGACAAACAAGTTTATTTACATTTGCAGGAGATAATGCTGCCTGCTTCTTGTTCACAATGTCATCTGAAAGTGAGAATAGGCATTCGCATGGCACTGTTGCAGCTGGCATCACAAGATATTTATGTGCCAGATGCACTAAAGATTCATACGTACCTTCATGCTTCATCCACCATTCCAGAGGACATGCATGCATGCTGATGGCTTCTGCTTGCTAAAATTAAAAGCAGTGTGGACTGACGCATGTTCATTTTCATCATCTGAGTCAGATGCCACCAGCAAAAGGCTGATTTTCTTTTTTTGATGGTTCAGGTTCTGTAGTTTCTGCATCGGAGTGTTGCTCTTTTAAGACTTCTGAAAGCATGCTCCACACCTCAGCCCTCTCAGATTTTAAGAATTTGAAGTGCCTTCCAAACCTTGAATCGAGTGCTATAGCTACCTTTAGAAATCTCACACTGGTAACTTCTTTGCGTTTTGTCAAATCTGCAGCAAAAGTGTTCTTAAAATGAAAATGTGCTGAGTTATCACCCGAGACTACTATAACATGAAATATATGGCAGAATGTGGGTGTAAAAGAGCCAGAAACATACAATTCTCCCCGAAGGAGTGAAGTCACAAATTAATTAAATTTTTTTAATGGGTGTCATCAACATGTTCTCTGGAATGGTGGCTGAAGCATGAAGGGCCATACGAATGCATAGCATGTATATCTGGCATGTAAATAACTTGCAGTGCCGGCTACAAAAGTCCCATGTGAACACCTGTTCTCACTTTCTGGTGACATCGTAAGTAAGAAGTGGCCAGCATTATCTCTTGTAAATGTAAACAAACTTGTTTGTCTTAGCGATTGTCTGAACGAGAAGTAGGATCCAGTGGACTTGTAGGCTCTAAAGTTTTGCATGGCTTTGTTTTTGAGTGCAATTATGTAACAAAACAATTCTACATTTGTTAGTTTCATTTTCATGATAAAGAGATACAGTACTTGTAAGAGGTGAACTGAAAAATACTATTTCTTTCATCATTTTTATAGTGCAAATATTTGTAATAAAAAATAAAGTGAGCAGTGTACACTGTGTTCTGTGTTGTAACTGAAATCAATATATTTGAAAATGTAGAAAAACATCCAAAAATATTTAATCAATTTCAATTGGTATTTATTGTTTAACAGTGTGATTAAAACCGTGATTAATTTTTTTAATCATGATTAAATTTTTTGAGTTAATCATGTGAGTTAACTGCAATTAATCAACAGCCCTAATTACAAAAGATGAATATGAACAAACACAAATATGCAGGGACAAAATTAGAAAGGCCAAGGCACAAAATGAGATTAAACTAGCTAGACACAAAGGGTAACAAGAAAACATTTTACGAATACATTAGAAGCAAGAGGAAGATCAAGGACAGGGTAGCGCCGTTACTAAATGAGGGGTTGAGGGAACAACAGAAAATGTGGAAATGGCAGAAGTGCTAAATTACTCTTTTGTTTCAGTTTTCAGCAAAAAGTTAGTAGCAATTGGACATCTAACAGTGAAAGTCAGCGAAAATTAGGTTGGATCAGAGGCTAAAATAGGGAAAAACAAGTTAAAAATTACTTAGTCAATTTAGAGGTCTTCAAGTCACCAGAGCCTGATGAAATACATCCTAGAATACTCAAGGAGCTGACTGAAGAGATTTGAGTCATTAATGATTATCTTCAAAAAGTCATGGAAGACGGGAGAGATTCCAGAGGACTAGAAGAGGGCAAATATAGTGCCAATTCATAAAAAGGGAAATAAGGAAAACGCGGGGAATTACAGACCAGTCAGTAACTTCAGTACCCGGAAAGATAATGGAACAAATAATTAAGGAATCAAAATTTGTGAACACCTAGTTGATAATAAGGTGATAAGTAACAGTCAGCATGGATTTGTCAAAAACAATTCATGTCAAACCAACCTAATAGCTTTCTTTGACCAGCTAACAAGCCTTGTGGATAGGAGGGAAGCGGTAGATGTATCTTGAGTTTAGTAAGGCTTTTGATACTGTCTCGCATGATCTTCTCATACACAAACTAGGGAAATAGGTGGGTGCATAACTAGTTGGAAAACCATTCCCAGAGAGTACTTATCAGTGATTCACGGTCAAGCTGGAAGGGCATATCAAGTGGGGTCCCACAGGGATCAGTTCTGGGTTTGGTCCTGTTCAATATCTTTATCAATGATTTAGATAATGGCATAGAGTACACTTATAAAGTTTGCGGGCAATACCAAGGTGGGAGGGGTTGCAAGTACTTTGGAGGATAGGATTAAAATTCAAAATGATCTGGTCAAACTGGAGAAATGATCTGAAGTAAATAGGATGAAATTCAGTAAGAAGAAATGCAAAGTACTCCACTTCAGAAGGAACAATCAATCAGTTGCATGCATACAAAATGGGATATGACTGCCTAGGAAGGAGTACTACATTAAAGGATCTGGCCATTATAGTGGATCACAAACTAAACATGAGTCAACAATGTATATTGTTACAAAAAAAAGCAAACATCATTCTGGGATTTATTAGCAGGAGTGTTGCAAGCAAGACATAAGAAGTAATTATCTATTCCACGCTGATTAGGCCTCAACTGGAGTATTGTGTCCAGTTCTGGGCACCAAATTTCAGGAAAGATGTGGACAAATTGGAGAAAGTCCAGAGAAGAGCAACAAAAATGATTAAAGGTGGAGAAAACATGACCTAAGAGGGAAGATTGAAAAAAATTGGGTTTGTTTAGTTTGGAGAAGACTGACAGGGGACATAACAGTTTTCAAGTATATAAAAGGTTGTTACAAGAAGAAGGAAGACAAACTGTTCTCTTCAACCTCTGAGAATAGGATAAGAAGCAACGGGGTTAAATTGCAGCAAGGGAGGTTCAGGTTGAACATTAGAAAAACTTCCTGTCAGGGTGGTTAAGCACTGGAATAAATGGTCTAGGAAGGTGGTGGAATCTCCATCATTGGAGATTTTAAAGAGCAGGTTAGACAAACACCTATCAAGGATGGCCTGGATAATACTAAGTCCTGCCATGAGTGCAGGTGACTGGACTAGATGACATCTCGAAGCCCCTTCCAGTCCTATGATTCTATGCTCAATGTGAACAGACTCTTCAGGTAATTTAGCTGTTAAAATCTGTCCCAGTCTCTACACTGAATTTGTGTGAACTGCATTTACCATTTGTAATTTTTCAAAGGTTTATAACTTGGCCAGATTAGAGTGGGTTTTCACAGGGACAATAAAATGCATATCCCTGACACAAAGGGCTTCCCCACACTGCCAATTTGAAATCCCTGCTCCAAAGCATGGGGGTGCTAGAGCTCTTTAACGAAAAGGTCACCAGAATTTATTTTAACATGGGCAAAACAACATTTTTATTTAGTCTTGTTCTCAAAAATGACTAAATCATTTTGGCTGAAGTTTTCAAAAAAAAATTCAGCCTGAGGCAGACACCCAGCATGGAAAATTTCGGCCCAAAGAGAAATTCTGGCAAAGTTATAAGCCACTGAAGACAGGGTCTTATAATGGGAAGTGACAAGCAACCATAAGAATAGGCTGCACTATCAGTCCCACCTATAATAAGGTGCCACATCATCTCTCCTACTTTTCTGCATGAATGGGTAGGACAGAGGGCTGTAGTGAGGGAGGTAGAAGAGAAACTCAAGCAGCATTACCCTCCTCCCCTGCCACCAGACTTCACGGAGGTCCCCCATGTAAATGTGTGTGGCTTAGACTCTACTCACTTTGGGGGCAGGGCAGAGTCCCATCTTATACTCCTACTTTGCCCCCAAACTTGCAGTGTTCCCCACTGAAGTGAATTAAGTCTATTACAGATTTCCCACCGATGCTCAACCTGGGCTTGACTCACCACTTTTATGCTGGTGTAACACCGATGATTTCAATAACATGACACTAACCAGCCCCCTATCTCCTCCCTCAGAGGCAGCACACTGAGGTGGCAGCTAACCAGTGGCAGCAGGGGTCCTGAAGGAGTAGTAAGCTAGGAGTCTGGAGGACCCCACTCAAATATTGTGGGTCCCCAGCGTACATACATTCCAAATGCCACAACCCTGTCCAATTGCTGGCGAGAAACCCCCTCTCTGGTACACTCTTGGGGACTCCACAAGTTGTAACTCTCCAAGTCTCCAGAGTACAATACCTGTTCCATGGTGGAGGAGGTGATCAGAGCCTCTGCACACACCCTACTTTGGTGTTACCCACTGAAGTCAGGAGTATGAGACACCCCTGTTCCCGCCACCTCGAACAAGTGACCAAAGCTTCAATTGACATTACTGCTCCAATGTTACAAGATCGAGCAGACAGCCTGGAGTTTAGCTAGTCATAGATGCGGTTCATCCATTTTCCAGATTAAAACTCCTTCTGGACACAATACAGTGGATCAAAGAGACCAGTAATGTAACTGACATACGTTAGCAGTCGTAGCAATGTGTGCATGCATGTGTTGATGGGGATTGTGTGAAACTGCACTCAGTTCTGAAAAAAGAACAGGAGTACTTGTAGCACCTTAGGGTACGTCTACACTACAAGACTATTTCGAATTAACTTAATTCGAATTTGTGGAATCGACCTTATGAAGTCGAATTTGTGTATCCACACTAAGACACTAATTCGACTTTGTGAGTCCACACTAACGGGGCCAGCGTCGACTTTGGAAGCGTTGCACTGTGGGAAGCTATCCCACAGTTCCCGCAGTCCCCGCTGCCCATTGGAATGCTGGGTAGAGCCCCCAATGCCTGCTGGGGAAAAAAATGTGTCGAGGGTGGTTTTGGGTAACTGTCGTCATTGAACCGTCAATCACGCCCTCCCTCCCTGAAAGCGCTGGCGGGAAATCTGTTCGCGCCCTTCTCTGGTCGGTTACAGCGCAGACGCCACAGCACTGCGAGCATGGAGCCCGCTGCGATCATCGCTGCACTTATGGCCGTTGTCAACTCCTCGCACCTTATCGTCCACCTCTTCCACAGTCAGCTGCTGAGAAATCGGGCGAGGAGGCTCCGGCAGCGCGGTGAGGAGAGTGGCGCAGACCTCTCACAAAGCAGGGTACGCCGCGCAGTGGAGATCATGGTGGCAATGGGTCAAGTTCATGGTGTGGAACGGCGATTCTGGGCCCGGGAAACAAGCACGGACTGGTGGGACCGCATAGTGCTGCAGGTCTGGGATGAATCACAGTGGCTGTGAAACTTCAGGATGCGTAAGGGCACTTTCCTCGAACTCTGTGACAAGCTGGCCCCTGCCCTGAAGCACCAGGACACCCGGATGCGAGCAGCCCTGACTGTGCAGAAGCGAGTGGCCATAGCCCTCTGGAAACTTGCAACGCCAGATAGCTACCGGTCAGTAGCGAACCACTTTGGCGTCGGCAAATCTACCGTAGGGCTTGCTGTGATTCAAGTAGCCCACGCAATCGTTGAGCAACTGCTCTCAAAGGTAGTGACTCTAGGAAACGTCGAGGTCGTCAGAGATGACTTCGCCGCGATGGGATTCCCAAACTGCGGTGGGGCTATAGATGGGACTCACATCCCTATCCTGGGACCAGCCCACCAGACCAGCCAGTACATTAACCGAAAGGGTTACTTTTCTATGGTGCTGCAAGCACTGGTGGACCATAGGGGACGTTTTACCAACATCTATGTCGGGTGGCCGGGCAAGGTTCATGACGCGCGTGTGTTCAGGAACTCTGGTCTGTTTAGACGCCTCCAGGCAGGTAGTTTCTTCCCGGACCACAAAATAACGGTTGGGGATGTGCAGATGCCTACAGTGATCCTCGGGGATCCAGCCTACCCGCTAATGCCCTGGCTCATGAAGCCCTATACAGGCGCCTTGGACAGTGAGAAGGAACTCTTCAACTACCGGCTGAGCAAGTGCAGAATGGTGGTGGAGTGTGCTTTCGGACGTCTCAAGGGGAGATGGCGGAGCTTACTCACTCGCTCGGACCTCAGCGAAAAAATATCCCGTTGTTATTGCAGCTTGCTGTGTGCTCCACAATCTCTGTGAGAGCAAGGGGGAGACCTTTATGGCGGGATGGGAGGTTGAGGCAAATCGCCTGGCTGCTGATTACGCTCAGCCAGACAGCCGTGCCGATAGAAGATCCCAGCGGGAAGCGCTGTGCATCCGGGAGGCTTTGAAAGCTAGGTTCCTCAGGGAGCAGGGTAACCTATGACTGTCCACTTGACTTACAGAGAAGCTGAACCTGAGCCTGTTTCAGTGACTGTTGACTTCGATCTGCGGTTACATACCCCGTTCTCTAGGTTTCCCCCCTTCTAACACACGTTTTAAAATAAAGTTAATTGAACACTGATTATTAACAAAGTTTTCTTTAATTATGAATTCCTGTTCTAGGGTTGAAACATGGACGCAGACTGTGGTGGGTACGGTGTGCACTGATGTACAGACCGCTTCTACACTAGAGGAATAACAGGCTCCTGCTCCTACAGCGGTCTCTGGGGGGAGGACGGTTGTGGGTGGGTTTGCAGGAAGGGGTGAGGGGTGCCGTCTTTGGGACGGAGTTTGGATGCAGGCTCTGGGCTGGGGGTTGGGGCGTGGTGAGGGGTGTGTGGGAAGGGTGAGTATGTGTCCGTGGATGAAGGCTCTTGCTGGGGCTCTGGGCATCGGAGAGGCTCGTGGCTAGGGTGGAAGGGCATGGTAAGGGCAGCCTGCCTTGCCATTTGTGGATGGCAGGTGCTAGGACCCTGGGGCAGCATACACCTCACAGACTGACCCTGGTGCCTGGTGACTGCAGTCTGTGTGTGTCCTGCTGTTGATCCTGCCCCCAAGTCTGTACCCTGGTAATGGAGGCTGTCCTATGCGATTAAAAAACCCCTCCCCGCCCTTCAGACAAAGTCTTCTGACAAGAAAAACGGGACGGAAACAGTGAATAACAAACTACTTTTAATACTCAACTACACAGTGGGGGGATGAAACTTGGATTTGGGACTGGGTGATGCAGGAAGGGAAGCACTTCTCAAAGTTTATGGCATCAGAGCTGTGTGGTACATGAGCGCTCTGCTGGGGTGCTGTGCCAGTTTTCACGGCCCCTAGCGCCCCTCCTTCTTGTTATTTTGGGTGAGGGGGGGACAGGACTTTGTGGCGGGGGATTGCGGTTGCAGATACAGTGCAGGGGGGCTCTCTCCTCCTGCCTGCGGTCCTGCAGAACATCTACAAGGTGCCGGAGCGTGTCTGTTTGCTCCCTCATTAGCCCAAGCAGCGTTTGAGTCGCCTGCTGGTCTTCCTGCCGCCACCTGTCCTCCCGTTCGATGTGTGAGCGCTGGTGCTGACATAGGGTCTCCCTCCACTGTCTCTGCTCGGCCGCCTCGGCTCTGGAGCAGGCCATCAGTTCCGAGAACATGTCGTCCCTAGTCTTTTTCTTTCGCCGCCTAATCTGCGCCAGCCTCTGTGAGGGGGATGCCGGGGCAGTTCGGGAAAGAGCTGCAGCTGTGTGATGGGAAAAAGGAAGTGATTTCCTTGAAAAGATACATGTTTGCGAACAGTGAACACAGTCTACTCAGTTTCTGTGAACAAGACCATACAGGGAACCTAGTCTCACGAGCTCTCAGGATAAGTTCGAGATTTCGGAAGACGCTTTCAGTGGCTGCGGTCTTGCACCGGAGATCGGACAAGCGGGGTGGTACAGCTGAATCCGTTTATCAGCCAGGCCTGGTAAGCCCTACACTATAGGCTGCTTAACAGTTAATGGGTAGCTGTGCCCTCCCGCAGAAGGCAATCTGGAAAGCATAAAGTCCGACCCTGTTCCAGCCCCTCGCGGCTGGGCCCGGGAAAGATCACTGTATGCTTTTCCTCTGCGGCCT
The DNA here is from genome assembly GCF_016161935.1 of Mauremys reevesii. NCBI lineage: Eukaryota > Metazoa > Chordata > Testudines > Geoemydidae > Mauremys > Mauremys reevesii. The sequence goes on along the minus strand of NC_052630.1, from coordinate 46,391,138 downwards.
CCAACACGTGCCTGTTGAACGAAGGTCTTTGCTATGCAAAGTAAAAGTCAAGCATTCACAATAGTAACAGTACACTAATTGCCCTACTTAGATGCAGCAGTCGCCGAACGACATTACCCTGAGGCGGGTCACTCGGAGAGAGAGAGAGAGGATGCTGCGGGAATCCCTGCACAGACCAGGACCGTATGCAGCCATGCTGGTGGAGGCAATGGTTCCGCTTTATGTGAGGATGGCCTGGCGCGGAAGAGTGTGCTTCCACGGGGCACCAAATAAGGCACCTCTCCCCAGGAACCTCCTCCGGAGGCTTTTCGAGCACCTCTACAAGACCTTCGTGGAAGTGACCGAAGAGGATTTCTATTCAATCCCTATATGTGTGGACCTTTTTATATAGTTTTATATGGACAACTTTTTAGCTAGTTTTTATATAGTATATATTCCTGTTTTTTAAGAAATAAATGTTTCCATGTTTATAACACTTACCAACTGATCCTTCCCCTGATTCTGAGTCCGTGTTAACGGTCGGGGAGGGTTGGTAGGGGGATCTCTGTGAGGGTGATGAAGAGATCCTGGCTGTCGGGGAAAGCGGTATTGTAAGCGCTGTCGCCTGCGTCGTCCTCCACAAACCCTTCCTCATCTTCCCCATCGGCGAACATCGCCGAGGAACTGCCCGTCGACACTATCCCATCCTCAGAGTCCACGGTCACTGGTGGGGCAGTGGTGGCAGACCCACCTAGAATAGCATGCAGTGCCTCGTAGAAGCGGCATGTCTAGGGCTGGGCTCCGGAGAGTCCGTTTGCCGCTCTGACTTTTTGGTAGCCTTGTCTCAGGTCCTTGATTTTCACGCGGCACTGCGTTGTATCCCGGCTGTATCCTCTGAGTGCCATGGCTTTGGAGACCTTCTCGTAGGTCTTTGCATTCCGTTTGTTGGAGCGCAGCTCCGAAAGCACAGACTCATCGCCCCACACAGCGATCAGATCCAGGACTTCCCGGTCTGTCCATGCTGGGGACCTCTTTCTATTCTGGGATTGCATGGACTCCTCTGCTGGAGAGCTCTGCATCGTTGCAGGTGCTGCTGAGCTCGCCCCAATGTCCAACCAGGAATTGAGATTCAAACTGGCCAGACAGGAAAAGGAATTCAAATTTTCCCGGGTCGTTTCCTGTGTGGCTGGTCAGAGAATCCAAGCTTGGACTGCTGTCCAGAGCGTCAACAGAGTGGTGCAGTGTGGGATAGCTCCCGGAGCTAGTAAGTTCGATTTGCATCCACACCTAGCCTAATTCGACATAGCCATGTCGAATTTAGCACTACTCCACTCGTCGGGGTGGAGTACCGAATTCGAACTAAGAGCCCTCTAGGTCGAATTAAATGACTTCCTGGTGTGGACGGGTGCACGGTTAATTCGAATTAACGCTGCTAAATTCGAATTAAAGTCCTAGTGTAGACCAGGCCTTAGAGACTAACAAATTTATTTGAGCCTAAGCTTTCGTGGGCTTTAGCCCACTTCATCAGATGCATAGAATGGAACATATAGTAAGAAATATATATACATACAGAGAACATGAATTTGAAACTATTTCCCCATGTTAAGTATCCTCACACCTTCTTGTCAACTGTCTAAAATGGGCCATCTTGATTATCACTACAAAAGGTTTTTTCCTCCTGTTGATAATACCTCATTTTAATTAATTAGCCTCTTGCAGTTGGTTTGGCTACTTCCACCTTTTCATGTTCTCTGTATGTATATATATTTCTTACTATATGTTCCATTCTATGCATCTGATGAAGTGGGCTGTAGCCCAGGAAAGCATATGCTCAAATAAATTTGTTAGTCTCTAAGGTGCCACAAGTACTCCTGTTCTTTTTGCGGATATAGACTAACACAGCTGCTACTCTGAAACCTGTCAGCTCTGAAAGCATCAGTGAGCTGCTGGACTTCTTGGGCCAAGCTGCCAGAGCGTGGTTGAGAAGTCTCAACTGGAGGAAGTGAATGATCAGGCCATTACATAGAAATGTTTAATTAGCTCTCTCGTGGTACTGCAATCCTGATTGACAGGCACAGATTCACACAAAACTCTGCAGCATTATCTGTTATTCTCCCCCTTTTCTCTAAGGCAAGCTACAACAAATCCTAATTAGATCATGCCTGTGCTGCCAGTGAAAAGAGTGCAGACCTGTGCCTGTGGGAACGTAACGAGCCCATGAATGACACCACGCTAGTCACAATGGCCCTAGAAGAGCCATTTTAATTAATGAAACGTTATATTGTGTTGCCTGCTGAAAAAAGAAAAAAAATCCACAAACTGACAGTAGGAAATCACTCTAATAAAGAACTATCACCAGCCAGAAAGATTTTATTACACTATGCTAATTTATTTTCTCAGAGAAGGACGAATTGCATTGAATATTCGGCAGCTTTTTGTGGGCCCCTTTTTAGGCGCATACTCAGGGTGGAAGGTATTGAGGGAAGGGTTTATAACTAGGCAGAATCAACAGACTAAAAATCCTGATCATGTGGCTTTGAAGAGCAGACCCAGCACTTGGTATGAACTTTCTTTAAATATGGTTAATGTCGTCAGCTCTAATTGTTAAATCAGCCAAAAGAGAAAGATGCTGTGTAAAGCAACCAGACAGAACCCATAACTAATACCTCACCAAGCTATTTAGCGTGTGACAGAATCCCTTCCACACTTGGGCACACTTTAGAAAGCACAGACTTAAGTTTCATGTATTGACCTAATACAGGGCTGACTTTATGCCCTAAGCAAAACAACTGACTTCAGTGGAGTAGAGTGGGAGGTATGAGACCATTAGATTTGGCTGACTAACCTTTGAAAGGAGGAGGCGCATCAGAGAAACCTATCAAACCTATTCCTGTCACTCATTAAAACAGGTTAACCCCAAGGAGCCCATATGTCCGGCTCTCACAACACTGGATTAAATGGAGTTTCCAGATGCCATTTGGCAAAAAGTCCAAGAGCATCTTAACAAAATTCTCTTGTTCCAGCCATTTAATTATAGGCCAACAGCAAAATCTGAGAACTGTGGAAAAATGAGCATTGTCTGCGACATCCAAGTCCAGCTACGTATCCAGGGGGAAAAAGAGCTCTAGAGTTCACTGCTGAGAAGTGATTCTTAAATGTTTCACAACTGAATGGTCTTAAAACAAAAGCTCTGAATTAAAAATTCAGAACCCAGTATGTCTTGTTGAAAAGTAGCATAGCCTATGATCTCTGCTGAATGATGGAAGATGGTTCAATGGTGAGGGGGTAACCTGGGACTTGGGAGACCCAGTACCAATTCCCTGCTCTGATACTGATTCCAAGTGACCTTGGGCAAGTCATTAGACTCTCTGTGCCTACGTGCCCCCATCTGCACAATGGAGAGTACAGCACTTTCCCTACCACACAGGGGTGCTATGAGGATAAATACATTAAAGATTGTGGGTATGGCTACACTGGCAAAGTTACAGTGCCGTTCAGAGAGCGCTGAAGGGAAATCCTTGTTGTGTGTTCACACTGTCAGGTGCCGGCGCAATAACGTGTTCACACTTGCAGCGGTATTCGGAGCGGTGTAGTATGGGCACCTATCCTACAGAGCACTTCCTCCTCTTCTGCTGCTGCTAAGAGTTGTGGGAAGGTAGAGGGGGTCACAGGGCATCCTGGGTCCTATCCCAATGCCTTGTGATGCACTGCCTCGCATCCCAGAGATCCCTGTGCTCCCGTCCACATTTGGCGCCATCTTTAATTGTTTGTGTACTGCACGCTCTGCCTCTTCGGTCTGCAAGAATGGATCCCGCACTGTTGACCAGTATCGCTGACTAACACATCTTGAGTGGCAGTGGAGTTATTCCTTAAACTACAAAGGCAAGAGGAGTGCAACGTTGATCTCGCCACATGGCTAGTAGCTACGACACGAGATTGCTTGTGGCATTCACAGAGGTGTTGACCACGGTGAAATGCTGCTTTTGGACTCAGGAAACAAGCATTGAGTGGTGGGATCACATCATCATGCACGTCTGGGATGACGAGCAGTGGCTGCAGAACTTTCTGATTAAGAAAGACACATTCATGGGACTGTGTGATGAGCTCACTCCAGCCCTGCGGCACAAGCACATGAGAATGAGAGCTGCCCTGCCTTTGGAAAGGCACGTGGTGATTGCACTGTGGAAGCTGGCTACTCTAGACTGCTACCAATTGGTCGCTATTCCAATTCTGGCACCAGACCACCTAGCCACATTAATCAGCAGGGGTATTTCTCTATGGTTCTCCAGGCGCTTGTGGATCACTGTGGGCTGGTCCGGAAAGGGGAATGACGCACACATCTTTTGGAACACTGGCCTGTTCAGGAAACTGAGAGCAGGAACTTTCTTCCCGGGCCAGAATATCACCATAGAGGAAGTCAAAACGCCTACTGTGATCCTGGGAGACTCCGCTTACTCCTTAATGCCGTGGCTTATGAAGCCATACGTGGGGCACCTTGACAGAGGCAAGGAGCGGTTTAGCAACAGGTTGAGAAAAGTGCAGAATGACTATTGAGTGTGCTTTTGGCCGTTTAAAGGCCCGCTGGCACTGCCTATATGGGAAGTTGGACCTGACTGATGACAATATTCCTATGCTTATAGCTGTGTGCTGTACGCGCCACAATATTTGTGAAAGGAAGGGTGAAAGCTTCACTCAGGGGTGGACCACTGAGGCTCAGAGCCTTGAGGCTGAATTTGAAGAGACCAGGGCTATTAGAGGGGTGCAGCGTGGGGCCATAAGCATCAGGGATGCCTTGAGGCAGCAATTTGAAGCTGAAAGCCACTAATATTTGTTGCTATGCTCGGGAGTGCAGTGCTTGTAATGCTAGGAGGATGTGATTGGTGAAGATGATGCACTATGAAGGTTTAAGAAAATTACCTCTTGCTTTAAAGGGCTCTGTTTGCTTTCAATTAATAGACTAAAGATGGCTTTCAAATCAAAACAATTCTTTTATTAAAAAACATGTGTGTCCGCTTTGCGCTCCATAACATTTAAGAGACACTCCGGGGCTTTGCTCTGGCATGCTGCGTTCTCCTTTTGGTCCCTCTTTTTGCTGTCCTGCCACTCCTTCAATTCCTGTTTTTCGGCCGCGGAGTGCATCATGACCTCAAGCAGAAAGTCGTCCTTAATTCTTCATGGCTGCTTTCAAATTCTGTGCAGCCGTTCAGCCGGCGATAACAAAGAGGGAGGCTGGGCTCCCAAGGTCATATCTGTGAAGCCAAAACGCAACATCTTACAGAAGCAGTATTGTTTGCAACACACAGACCACTGATTCAGTGATTTTAAACACAGCCACTATTCACATACCTGTCACTAACTGGCTGACCCCAGGCAAACACACATGAGCCACAAGACCCCCAAAATGGTGAGTAGCCACAGGGGCTGGGGAAATCAGTGTTCCCAGACCTTGCTGTACACTGGGCACGTGGGTCTTGGGGAGAGCCAGCACTGTAAGGGGGGGGGCCTTATAATCATTCCTGTCCCAACATTTTCCACAGGCTGTGTTCATTATGGAAGATATCTCACTGCTGAGGGTGGGCAGGGAATCAAGGGAGGCTCTTCTCCAAGACTGTGTCTTCCGCCAGGGCCGCTATGCAGCTCGCCTGTGTGCAGCAATGGTCCCCCACCCCCAGGGATGACAGGGTGGCACGGGAAAGTTCCCTTAATGGGGCAAGAAACAAAGCAGCTCTGCCAAAGAACCTACAGCAGCGGATTGCCCAGTATCATCATGAGAGTTTCCTGGAGATCTCTGAGGCAGATTCCTGTGAAGTGAGGGAGTCAATCAACACCCTGTTCCACTGCTCAGATTAGGCATGTGGTGGTATGTTCATCATACAGACACAAGCCTACCTTCTGCAACCCTCCTGCCCCCAACAACTTGCTTCAGCAAGTCACAAAATCAAAGCCACTTACCAGGGGCCTCCTCTCCTGTTTGCGCTTCGCCAAGATCCGACAGCTGTGTCTGGCTAGCCTCCTCCAGGGTAGAGAAGAGCTCCTGGCTGCATGTCTCTCTGGCCTCCGAGTTGTCCTCTGCCTCTGAATCCCCCTCCCTCTCCACAGCCTCGTCCAAGATTTCCTCATCCTGGCTCAGTCCACTCTCGACTGGCACGTGAGCCAATGAAGTATCCACAAAAGACTTCACAATGGAGGTGGAGTCGCCACCAAGTTATCACGTTCAGCTCTTTACAGAACCAGCAGTTCGTGGGTGCAGCACTGGAGTGGCGGTTTGCCTCCTGTGCCTTGTGGTAGGCGTTCCGCAGCTCCTTCACTGTGACCCTGCACTGCAGTGTGTCCCAGTCATGGCCCCTTTCTGTGATGCATCATGAAATCTGTCTGTAGGTATCATAATTCCTACAGCTGGAGCACAGCTGGGACTGGACAGCCTCCTCTCCACAAATGCTAATGAGGTCAGCAACTTGGCATTGCTCCAAGCGGGGGTTCACCTAGTGTGTGGAGCAGGCATGGCCACCTGGAAAGATGCACTGAGACCAGTGCACATGTCAAACAAACAAACAGGAAGGGGACTTTCAAAATTCTCAAGGAATGTATGGGGTGGGGATGACAGTTGGTCACCTGAGGACAGGGCAGTAGAGTTCAAACCAATGACCAGAGAGGCAAGAACAGGCATTGTGGGACACCTCCCGGAGACCAATAGCAGCTCTGTAATCTACCATGGTGTCTACACTAGCACTGTGGTGCTGTAGCTCGGGCACAGAATGCTCTACACCTCTCGTCGGGGTGCTTTTTTTTTTTTTTTTAAAACAGCGCTGCAACTGTGCAGTTTCTGCACACTAAGTGGGTTGGCAGTGTGTACACCTCAGGAGTTACAATTCAGAAACTTGTTTTACTGTGCAGAAACTTGCCAGTGTAGACAAGGCCTGTGAGGTGCTTGGATACTATAGTAATGGAGAGACCATAAGTATCTAAAATAGATCAGCCCAACGTAGATTTGAAACCCCAATCTGATTCTGCAGTAATGTTTTTAAACACCAGAAAGACTAAACAACAACAATTTACCACCATGCAAAAGAACAGTCAACAAAATTCAAAAGAACCAATGTATTCACAAATATGTGATAAATACACAGAGTAATCTGGCACCAAGCACAATAATGCCTGAGCAAATCTACAACCACTTTCATTTGAGGATTACAAAAGTATTTTACAAAAATTACTTCACAAGCCTCACAGTTTCCCCCTTGTGGTAAGTGAGCATTACACCCATTTTACAGACTGGGAAAGTGGTTCAGAAGCTAAATGATCTACAAAGGTCACAAACTGAGTCAAAGCTATAACAGAATCCAAGAGCTCTGACTTTCAAGTCTGAGCTCCACTCCACAGAAAATGCTCCCCTTCCAGTTGGCTCCGAGAGCCGTCATCCCACCAAGCAGAGGTATCCATTTCTAAAACTAATAAAACAGTGGGACAAAAAACATGAGAAGCAAGGGAGGAGTTCTCCAAAATGGCTAAAGATAGGCCAAAATATTTTATATCAATACTGAAATAGGTGACGTTCATATCCCAATATTAAACTAGTATTACAGCTGGTTTGACCATGTCAATGGACTACACTAATGGCAGTTTTATACTCAGTATGGCAGCCTCAGGGAAACAAAGGGTGAGATCCTCAGCTGGTGTAAATGAGTGTAGCTCCCTGGACATTAGTGGAACTATGCTGTTGGGTAGAACACGGAATCTGGCTCAAGTTTTTAAATTCAAAGTTTTACTTTTGACTAGTTCTTCCGTTTTCCACATGCTTCTCACCACATGTACTGGATTATTCACAAGATACCCTGAGCAAGATGTGCTCTTGGTAGGAAAGGTTCTGGGAATGCAATTTTCACTGTCAGGAAGCTACTCCTGTTGTGCAGTTGGTGTATTCTGAACTCCCATCTCATTTACACATTTACTGCAACTCCCAGGGACCAGACACAGCTGATGCCTCAGGATCAGAGCTATGCTGAAAAGTGAGTGGAGAAAAAAAGCAATTCTCCCCAGATATGTTTTGAAAATGGCTCCCTAAGAGAATAATGCCATCATGTCCCTACATAACAGTGTTGTCCCCAGTTGTCAGCACCAAGGAGCTGGCAGCCTGGTGCCAGGGGCTCCTTGCTAGCTAACCAATACATCACGATTAGTCTTTCATATCACATGAGCCCTGCTACAGCATGACAAAACATGGCATGAAAAGACTGGAAGACAATCGAAAGCCCAGAAAAATGCTGAAATAAACAGTCAGTTTTACTTTGACTTACACTGCATGTGAAGAAGAGCTTTAAAAACTGCTTTCTTTACGTAACCATTACCATGGGATTTGTAGTATTCAGTATTTGGAGCATGCAGCAAATACTATGAGAATGTTATTGATCATACAGATCATGGGCTAAATTCTACTGGCTACTAGGGTGACCAGACAGCAAGTGTGAAAAACTGGGACAGGAGTAAGGGGTAATAGGAGCCTATATAAGAAAAAAAACCCAAAATCGGGACTGTCCCTATAACATCGGGACATCTGGTCACCCTACTGGCTACACACCAGGGCGGGCTCCAACAAAGTCTGACCCAAGTCATCCAAAATTTTAGTGTAGTTTAAATGAATAATTGACAACAATCTTTGCTCATCCAGAAGGTCTCCATATTCTGAATGTTTTTTAAGGGAACGTATCAAGGATGAGATGTGCACACATGGATTTCTGGACTCCAGGGCCCTGGATCTTTATTATGCAGGAATCTCAGCTTTAAATAAAAAAATTTCTCATTCTCATGATTGTGCAGAAAGCCTTGAAAATAGGAACCTCAGACGACAAATAAATCTGAATTAATTTAAAAATCTCATGGTATCTAAAAACTAATATCACTATCTTGGGGGGCCTGGTTCACATCTGAATACCTCAAGGTTGGCAAAACAAACTCCGGTAGTAAAATTTTACTACCAATACAATTCTGTCAAAAACTGAAATATAATTAATTTGATATGTGAATTTGAATATCATGTGCTGAACATGCGCTGTAACCTTGAAGAAATATCCCACTAACTTATTGCACAAAAAGGCTGGGCTTTTTAGGCCTAAATTTTAATTTTTAATCCTGCGAGCATGCTTGCACATAACACCCAAACCCCCCTTCAGTTTATTACAGTTTTAAATCTTTCTTCCAGGTCGGGCCTTGCAACCACTTGTCTTGGTAAAGTAGGTCACTTAAAAAAGGAAAGCTCAATAAAATGAATTACAAAGACAACAAGATTAAACTGATTGTACTGTTTTTGTACAGTGCAGCTGAGTTCTGCAAATATGCTGCTGGCTGTGGTTTGGCATTTAACAGCATGTGATCAGTGAGAAGGAGGAAATTTTATTCTCATTAACTGTTGCAGATTTACTGCAGTGAAAAAGGGCTATGTAACCTGAGTAGTGACAGAAAAGAGAGATCAAAGCCACAGTCTGGAAACGAAATAAACCTTCTGGCTACTTCCTGCTAGGAAAATTCACTCTGGCAATGTAAAACAGAGTCCAGTTAAGAACTACTCTCAGTTTTATGAGCTGTCACAGCAGCTCGAGTGGTTTGGACTAGTCAAGTTTAGAACATTATATTTCCTTGTTTTTGTCTCAGATACTTCTGTAAGCAGTTTGATTTTTTTTTTAAAAGGAGAAAAATAAAACTAAGAAATTCTTTTCTTTTGGTGAAAATGAAGGTCAGAGCTAAACTCATTAAAACCAGGCAGGTCTTCATTTGCACATTCCAGTTTTATTTACTACATTTTAATATTTTACTTGGAGATTTATAGGCAATGTACATTTGCTTTAATAACTCTTCCACATTCTGTTCACTTATTGTTTAATGTAAGTGCAAATCAGTTTACAGAACCCAGATGGCTTGTAACCCAGGAGCCAGTCTATTCCTTGCAGCACATCTGGAAGGGCTAGGAGCAGCAGACAGAACGTGGGAATTAATTAATGCTACATTTCAAAAGAGACAGACCCAGATTTGGGGAGGGCTGTAAGACATTCCAAGGGACTTGATCTTACTGCTACAGTGTTCTGATATTCTTTTAAATTATTATTAGCCAACTAAATCTTATTGGTTAAGTCTGTCAGAATGCAGGTGGAATATAGTAGAATAAAAAGTAACTGAAAAAAGTTAAGAGCCACCACAAGTCATAACTGGCCCAAACAATCTATTGATCTAAGAGCTGAAATGGATTAAAAGCTCAATGCCAAGTTTCTTCCCAAATGGAATCGGCATCTCGCTGAAAAGATTACAAATTACAATATTCATGACCAAGCTATTTCTCTTATTACAGTGCTACTCAAATTATTCAGAGTAATAAACAAAACACACATAAAACAATTGCAATATGACCCCGCACAATTATGGGCCATACAGAGCAGTCCAGCAGATAGGACACTGAACTAGGCGTCAGGAGTCCTGGGTTGTATTCCAGGCCCCGCCAAACAGCCTTGAATCAGTTACTTCACTTCTCTTTGCCCCTTTCCCCTTCCACCTTTTGACTGCCTCTCTCTAGAGAATCAGCTCTTAGGTGCAAGGACTGCGTCTTACTGTGTAATAAGGTGGCACCTGTGTTTTTGAGGTCAGACTAGATTATCTAATGGCCCCTTCGGACCTTTCCTAAGTGCTTGTCTACACAGGAAATTTCACTGCATTAGGACACCACTGAGTTGGTTCTTCCTTGTTTGGATAGCACCAAACTAGAGTCAGTACTGGGGACCTGATCCTGCAACGAGCTCTGTACGGTCAGATCCCTGTGCCCTTGGGGAGCCCCACTGACTCATGCAAAGATTCTTGTAGGATCAGGCCTCTGGTCTTTAAAAGTCTGTAAAAACATCCACATTGTAATAACATGGTTTGATCCTATCGATACAGGTGAGATCAAACTGTGTTATAACATGATCAGGGCACTACTACCAATTTCTATCAATGACTAACTTTAGCTTCATAGACAGGCTCTAAAATCTAAATCAGAAGCCTACTACATTGACAATATAACAAGATCACACTAGATGCCACATCTGAAAGATCCCCTTCATAAATCCAAGATAGCCTGAATTGTCGCACTGAGTACAATTCAATATCCACTGAAATCAACTGGAGTCTTTCCATTAACCTTTTACGAGACACAATCAGAATCCCAACAATGGACCAAGTTCCTTGCTGGTGCTTCTAGGAACAGGCTACCTGTTAATGTCACAAATTTACAATATCCAGTCAGACCTAAGGAAATATGAAAATGTGTCAAACTTGGTGCGGCCTCGTGATCCCACTCAGCCAATCTTATACTAGAATATGTTAAATATGTATTTGACTTTAGCGTTAACACTAGAGTATTTTTCCAGGATAAATACCTTTTACTCCAGAAACTTCACTGGTTCTGGGCCTCTCTTTAAGGCCTTTTCCTTGTTCATGTGAGTGGGATTTACAATTTGCTAATGCTGATGTGTGATAAACTAATAAAACCTGGCTACAACGTTATGGGCCCAATTTACTAATAAAACCTAATTCAGTTCTCCTTGGGAACTGCAAATTGAATAGTGTCCAAATGTAGAAGCTGAATATCACTCTGCTGAATGCATTTCAAGGGCAAAGAAGTGTCACTGGTTAATCAAGTTTAAATGAAGCAAAAAAGGTAACATGGAAATATAAAAAAGTCATATAATTAATATAGCTTTAGTTTATTCTATCCAAGGACAATTTTTTTAAAAGACCATTAATACATGGAGCCCTACACCCCACCTGCAAGGCAGATAAGCATTAGCCCTACTTTATAGATGGGAAAACAAAAGGCACAGAGAACGTATGCGACTTGCCTAAGAGCCTACAGATTCACTGTGTCCAGACTCCAGACTCCCAGTCTTATGATTACAGTATAAGACCATCTACCATCCCATTTTACAGCTCTGCATCATCCCTCTTTCTCATGTGGTAAAGGAGGCTTTAGTTAATGAAGTAACTACCCTACAGGCAAGATTTTCACAATGTCCACAGCAGCAGCATAGGAATAGAAGCCATTTTTATATTTACTTTCTATTTACATGCAGATTTTAGCAATTTATAACAATCTATCGTCTTTAGAAATTCAGGGATGGATTTTCATAAATGCTCAGTGTTGGGTTAACTCTGCTTCCACTGAAATCAACTGAAGTTTTATCACTGACTTCAATGGAGGCAGTTTGAGGTCAGTGCAGAGTGCTTTTCAAAATCTTAGTGCCTTGGCATTATTTCATAGATCTTAAGGCCAGAAGAGACCATTAGATCATCTAGGCTGACCTCCATAACACAGGCCAAAGAACCTCAACCAGTAATTATGAGACCACCCCACCCTCAAAGAAAAGAAAATGCATGCCTGATCTTAGTACAACTGCCTGCATCCACAATCATGGCTACTGTTATTCCTAATGGGTAACATGTACATAGGTACATCAGACTATTGGGGTGCAGATCTGGCTTTAAGTCTGGCTTGGACCACAAGTGTTTGTTAATCTTAGGAAGTCTCCAATACACAGGTCCATGTCACCAAACCACATCCAACGGGGCAGCCTCCGCTTAGGAAGGCTGCCAGTCAGGCTTGCAAGTACATTGGCTAAGTTGGGTGTGGCAGCTTTGCTTTGCCTGCCCATACTAAACCAATGTATTAGCCCGTCACTTTCAGAAGTAACCTGTAACCTTCTGGTCAGATGCTGAATTGACAGGAAGAAGACCCCAAGAAAAAAAAATTTAACCAAACTCAAAAACCAGAGTATGACTGAAAAGTCAGTGCGTCAATAGAGTAGGCTTAACACACAAAAGATAAAACCGTTTTAGAATGATCCCCCGTCCGGCCTTCGTGGGTGTGGCTCCCCTGCTTCAGAAACTGATTCTGCAAGACAGAGACTGAAGCAGAGCTCCTCCTTAGAAGCCAAATCTAAACTATAGTGCTGTGTAAATGTATGGTGCAAGGATGGTGTGGCTGTCCTGCACAAGTCTAACTGAAACAAAAGAATATAGCTACAACTGCCAGGGCTAAAAGGAATTAAATGTGGGGGATATTTGTGTATGCACATGTAGGGATGTACTATTTAGTTATAATCATTTTCAAAGCACTTTTACAGACATTTAGTAAGTGACTCTTTACTACACAACCTTAAAAAAGGAGGCAGAGTTTAAGGGTATGTCTATACTACAGAGACTACACCAGCATAGTTATGTCACCGTAGCTATGCTGGCAGAACTCTGTAATGTAGACACAGCCTATGTCTGTGTAGAACACCACCTCCCAGCTACCTTGATGGAAGAATTCGTCAGTCATCATAGCTACGTCTACACTGAGGGTTAGGTTGGAATAGCAATACTGTTAGCAGTGTGGATTTTTCACATCCCTGACCTATGTAGCTATGTCAACCTAACTTAAGTGTAAACCAGGCCTGAGTGAAGTCAGTGCAGAGTGGAAGAGTTTCTGGTTCCCAGTCCTCCACATGATCCACCAGAGAAAGAAAAAACACAGCTATAATTCCCTGGCTTTAAATCTAGGCAATCGTCCACTTATGTATTGAGATAGATGGCCACCCCATGAAACTACATTTGTTTGACCCTCACTGCTTTGTGGGAAGAGGCTACAGTTAGACCTCTGCTGAAAGGATATGTTAGTGCACATACAGGATCATCATGTATACAGAAATCCTTGGCTCAATGAAAAAGAAATGGAAGGCTTTGCACTGGCAGCTCTGCTACATTCTGTTCAGGGTTACAGGAACCCGTATTTGAGAAAAGGGTATTTCGTAAAGTTTTTCTGAAAGAAAAACTGAAAGCTTGGGCTACTTTCAGCATTCCTAGTTATTTGTCTAACATTACAGATAGCTTAGTCAGAATTCCCAGTTTCTCAATATTTACAAGCAACTGGCACTTACTAAATACTAAGTTTGCGCCATTACCTAAGCTTTGTCAGGATAAGTTAAAAAGTTGTCGTTTCCTGCAGGAAAAAAAGAATCCTGTGGAAGTCTCCATTACAAGATATTTAGCTATGACAATTAAGTCATTAATCTCTAGTATGTCATTAACATTTGAATGCAGATAAATGAACAAATGGCATATAATCCCAAACACATCTTTCAGATGTCTTCTCTCTCCTTCAACTGAGACACTGCACTGTCACTATATTAGTCAAAGGTGAGTTTTTTTGTTTTTTGCTGCTGCAATAAGCTCTTAATACAGAGTGAAAGTTTTATCAGAACCAAGAGTCCTGAATTTAGATTTAACAACATGAAAATTTCCAATTTCTGCCTAATGCTAATCAGTTTCTGGAAGATGGTACTGAGATTCAAGGCTGGAAATCTAAATCACAAAAGGGGAGATTAATAACCTCCAGTTACGGGTAAGTAAAGATGTGTGGCCCCTATCTGTATTCTGCTATGGGTTACTTATACGCACTATGCACCCGGAGCCGGAGAATTTGAAAGTAGTGTCCACTGGTCTGCCCATGTTCACCTTGTACTTTCTACAAAGGGGATAAGGGTGGGACCGATCGACCATCTCTCCAGTTCCTTCTCCACCGCGATTCAAGAGGCGATCCAAAGCAAAGTAGGAGAAGAGCAGGTAGTGGCATACAGATAGGGACTGTGCATCTCAAAGAATCTCCAGTTACTGGTGAGTAACCTCCCCTTCTTCGAGTGATGATCCCTATTGTATTCCACTGTGGGTAATTAAGCAGTAATGAAGTAGTAGGAGGATGCGAGGATACAGACGATAGGGCTGAGTGAAGGACAGCAGTTCCAAAGGAGGCATCAGCAGAGGAGTCTTAGGCCTGGTCTACACTGGTGGGGGGGGGGTGTCGAACTAAGGTACGCAAGTCCAGCTACGCGAATAGCGTAGCTGAACTCGAAGTACCTTAGTTCAAAGTACTTACCCATCCTCACGGCATGGGATCGAAGTCCGCGGCTCCCCTGTCAACTCCGCCACCACTGTTCGCGGTGGTGAAGTTCCAGAGTCGATGGGAGCACGTTCGGAGTTCGATATATCGTGTCTAGATGAGACGCAATATATCGAACTCCGAGAAATCGATCGCTACCCGCCGACCTGGGCGGGTAGTATGGACATATCCTGAGACTATGGCACAGTGTCTCGCAAAGGTGTGAATGGGGCCCCACACAGCTGTTTTATAGATATCAAGGAGGGATATCTCTTGAAGCGATGCTATAGTCACTGCTTGTGCTCTCAGATTGAGCTCTTACTCTGGGAGGAGGACAACACAAGAGGGAAGGTTCAATAGTTGATAGAATAGAATGCAGCCAGAGATCCATTTGGAGATCCTCTGGGTAGAGGTTGCTTATCCCAGATTCTTTTTGTTACAGTGATGAATAGTTTCTGAGACTTCCTGATTGGTCTTGTTTTGTGTAGGTTAAAGGCCAAAGCTTGCCAGACATCAAGGGCATGGTGTCTCTGTTGCTCTGAGGAAGTGTGTGATTTAGGAAAGAACACAGATAAGTGAATTGATTGGTTCAAGTGAAATTCCAAAAGAACTTTGGGGGCGAATTCAGAGTGTAAATGTAACAAAACTTTATCTTTATGGAATACAGTGTAAGGAGGATCTGCCATCATCAATCAAAGCTCATCAACTCTTCTGGCTGAGGTGATGGCTTAATGGAGAGAAGGGACATGGAGCAGGAAGCTAGAGGTTCAAAGGATGGCCTTGTGAGTGCTGAGAGAACAAGATTCAAGTCCCACTGAGGGGCAGGCTTGTGAATAGGTGGAAAGGTTCTAATTAGGCCTTTCCAAAATCTGGTGATCAGTGGGTGAGTGAAGACTGGGTAACCCTGGGAAGGAGGATGGCATGCACTAATCACTGCCAGGTGGACTCATAAGGAGCTGATGAATAGGCCTGATGTCTTTAGAGAAAGTATATAGTCTAAAATGAGAGGGATATCTGCATTTTCTGGGGGGAGAAAATGGTCCTTTGATGCTCGCAAGAAGAAAAGTATCTCCACTTAGCCAGGTAACACTGTCTAGTGGAATCCTTCCTTCTATTAGAAAGTATGCCTCGTTGGCTGTGGAACATGAGTGTTCTAAGGATGATGCTCATTCAAAAACCAAGCCCTGAGGTGAAGTGAATATGGATCGGGGTGCTTGATCTTGCCATGGGTCAGAAGCTCAGAAAATGTTGGGAGGGTGATTGGTAGTCAGGATGACATGCACAGGAGATCCAGGTACCAAAACTGTCTGGGCCAGTAAGGGGCAATCAGGATAATCTGTTCCCTGTCCTGCTGGATTTTGCATAGAACTCTCGTCAGAAGCATTAGTAGAGAGAATGCATGGTTCAGGTGATCTGACCAAGGAAGAAGTAGAGCATCACCTTGGGAGTGGTAACCTAGGACTCCTCTTGAGCAGTATGTGATGTTATGGAGGCGAACAGATCCCTGGTTGGGGTTCCCCATAGATTAAAGATATTGCATAGTACTGAGGCATGGATTTCCCACTCATGATTGGCTGAAAAATGCCTGCTGAAGGAGTCTGAGTGTATTTCATTTTCTGGGAAGGTAGGTGGTTGCTGATGCACGAGTTCCACAAGCTGACTGCTTCTGCACACAGGGAGACAGATCTCACTCCTCCCTGATTGTTGATGTAGAAAAAGGTCGCCATGTTGTTCGACAGTATCAGGATGTGGGGAGCGCAGATGAACAGAAGAAAAGCCTTGCATGCCTTCTGGATTGCTCATAACTCCAGAATGCTGATGTGCATCCTGGACTCTCAGGATGTCCAGGTACCATGTGTTGTATGGCTGAGCACATAGGCTCCCCAACTGAAAGAGATGTGCCTGTGTTAATGGTGCTGTCTGGTGAGGAGGGAAAACAGGAGATGCCCACACATACCTGTCGAGGTTTTGTTCACCACAATAGGGAAGAAGCCGCCTTGGCAGGAATTGTTACCATGAAGTTCATAGGGTGGTAGTTTGGAGAGTATAATGACTGAAGCCACGCTTGAAGGCAATGACAATGGAGTCTGAAATCTGTCTGTGGGCACACATACCCTTGCAGGGACCACATCCAGGGTGGCCCTGATGAAGTCCAGAGACTGTGGGGGGAGAACAGATTTTTCGGCATTTAGACTGACCGCCCCCAGGGAAGAGAGGAGGTGTAGCATCATTAGAGTCGATGCATGGGCCTTCTGGCATGACTTAGCAACAAGAAGCCAGTTGTCAAGGCAGGGGAATACAAAGAGATTGAGGTGTCTGTCATGAGTTGCCACTATCGAGAATACTTTGGTGAAGACTCTGGAGGTGGTTGCCATGCTGAAAGAGAGTATTCTGTACTGAAAATTATTGGAGCCCACCATGCATCTGACGAGGCATCTGTGAGCAGGATGAATATCTACATGAAGGTATCCAGAGCTGTAAACTACGTGTCCTTTTCTAGGGATGGTATTATAGAGGCCAGTGTGACCATATGAAACTTGAATTTGCGAATTAAGTGGTTGAGGTTGTGGAGGTTGAGAATTGGTCTCCCTCTGCCCTTCTTTTTGTGTATAAGAAAATATGTCAAGGAAAAGCTGCTCACTTAGTATTGATGGGGGGGCATGTTCTATCACTCCTTGCTCTAATAGGGAGTCCACCTCTTGCTTGAGAATTGTCTTGTGAGAGTGATCCCCAAAGGGAGAAGGGGAAGGGGCTTGTGGAAGAGATATGGATGCAAACTCTATAGTCAGAATGGATGATATTCAGCATCCACTAGTCTATTGTTATTGCACTCCAGGTGTTGAGAAAGAATGCTAGATGACCTCCAAATGGCATGTGAAGATTGGGCAATGTTGGGCTTAGCAGCTTGCAGCTTTCAAGGTCCCATCAAAAGTAGTGCCTCACTGGGGGTTGAGATTAGATGCCAAGCCTGTTGCTGAAGATGCAGGGAAGTAGGTCCTTTGAACCTTCTGGTTCATAGGGCCTCTAATGAAAAAAAATGTTGAGCCATGGGTTTAGGTCTAGGCAATTATCAATGGAACTTCCTCGAGGGGACAGGTGTATATATCAGAGACCAAAGAGTAGCCCTAGAGCATGGAGGGAACTGTTCATCTTCTGACTGAATAACTGATTCATCCTCCACAGTGTTCTGGATCTCTCTAGGGAACCCTAACACATGGAGCCATGACACTCTGCATATAACAACAGCAGTAGCCATGGCTCTAGACGAAGTGTCAGCAGCATCAACTGTGTATCGGAGAGCAGTCTTTGCTCTTAGTTTGCCTTCATCTCTCAACTGGAAACAAGCTTTGTCCTGTTGTGGCAGACTGTTAGTGAAGTCTATAAACTTGGAATAGTTCACAAAGTCGTTCTTGGGCATTAGTGCCTGGTAATTGGTTATTAGCAGATCAACACCTGTCAGGGATAGTCTAGATAATACAGTAACTCCTCGTTTAACGTTGTAGTGATGTTCCTGAAAAATGCGACTTTAAGCGAAATGATGTTAAGTGAATCCAATTTCCCCATAAGAATTAATGTAAATGAGGGGGCTAGGTTCCAGGGAAATTTTTTTCACCAGACAAAAGACATATTATATATACACATACACACACACACACACACACACAGAGTATAAGTTTTAAACAAACAATTTAATACTGGTACACAGTGATGATGATTGTGAAGCTTGGTTGAGGTGGAGGAGTCAGAGGGTGGGATATTTCCCAGGAAATGCCTTACTGCTAAATGATGAACTAGCAATTGGCTGAGCCCTCAAAGGAATGGAGGGAGGGGAGGGGAGACAGCATCACAGACAGAGACAGAGACACACACCATGTGTGTGAGAGAGACGTGCATTTCCCCTTTAAGTAGGATGACCCTACTCTTAAGTACACTGTCTTGTTAATTAGAGCAGCTTGCTGAGACTGCAGCTGCTGCCAGCAAGCTTCCTCTGTCCTGAGCTCCCCCGCTCTATGGAAGATCGGGTAAGCGGGGTGCAGGAGCAGGTGGGAGGGGGACACCCTGACATTAGCCCCCCTCTTCCTCCGCTTCCCCTCGGACAGCAAACAGGAGTCTTGGGGAGCAGCTCCAAGGCAGAAGGCAGGAGCAGCACATGGCAGTAGGGGGAGGGACAGCTGAACTGCCTGGCAATTGATAGCCTGCTGGGCAGCTGCTGCACAGGGAACTTAGGGGTGTGGGGAGCTGATGGGGGGCTGCCGGTCCACCCTGGTTCCAAGCCCCCACCAGCTAGCTGCAACGGGCTGCTCTTCCTGCAAGCAGTGGACAAAGCAGGCGGCTGCCAAACAACGTTAGAAGGGAGCATTGCACAACTTTAAACAAGCATGTTCCCTAATTGATCAGCAACATAACAATGAAACAACGTTAACCAGGATGACTAAGTGAGGAGTTACTGTACTCAAGTCCTGCCATGAGTGCAGGGGACTGGACTAGATGACCTCTCAAGGTCCCTTTCAGTCCTATGATTCTGTCCTGGAGTCTATATGCAAGAAGACTTTTCTCCCCTGTAAGGCTAGGCCCTTACCCTCTTTGTCCTCAGGAGTAGATTGGGGGTGTTGCTGTCTAGCCCTTTTGGAAGCTGCTTGGCCACAATAGCCTCTTTCCAACCTCTTGGCCATGAAAGCACAGGAGGTGGGGGAGTGCCAAACAGTCCTATCTGGCTCTACTATAGCTTCATTAACAGGAAGTGCTATTTTGTTGGATCCAGCTGGGTGGAGGATGTCAAGGAGTTTGTGCTGCGATTCTTGCCCCTCTTCAAGAGGAATACTTAGTTCACCAGTAGCTCTACAAAGACGATCCTGGAACTGCCTGAATTCATCAGAAGGGAAGGAGACATAGGGGTTACCACTTCGTCCAAAGATGAAGATGACAGTTTTGTTTGTTCCGGCAGAACTGCCAGATACGGTGCATATTGATTGCTTTTCCTCCTCTGAAGGAGAGAGAGAGAGAGAGAGAGAGAATCTGAGTGACTCTCTAACAGACCTGATCGACTCTGCAGGGGGTACTGGTCCCAGGGCCCTTAATATGGCCAGTAGGAAGTGTCTAAAGAGAGATATGGAGGTCCCCCATGGCATGGAGTGCCAGCAGCTCCAAGCTCAATGCAGAGGCTGGTCTCAAGCTGGTACAAGTCTTTTGAATGGCAGAGGATATGTAGGGTGCTTCAGTCTTCTGATGAGGAGAAAGTTGATTCCTGTTCCAGAGGCGGTACCAACGGTGACGCTGAAAGGAAGCTGTATTTCAAGAAAGGAAAAGGCAATAAACTTCTCCGAGCAGTCAATTCCCCAGGTGGTGTTATGACATTTCTGGAAAGGAATGGACCTGATCGAGGGGATTCCAGATTCAGGAGTGCAAAGATGTCCTGTGGAGTGGCATGGGACCCAGTTCTCACCGCTGTGAGAGGGGATGTCTTTGCCCAGACCATTGGAGCCTGAAAGGGTGCTGCTGAAGATGGTGCCACAGATAGGTGTTGAACCATCTTCATCAGTGACAATGGATCCCAAAGTTTGGGAGGTGTCAATGAGGACAGTACCAACGGGTTGTGTTCCAGCACTGATGGAGCCCGATGTTTATATGGGCTTTTTTGTCAAGCCTCTTGGACTTAGGACTTCCTAAGTCCTCTTGGGCTGAGGTGCTGGGCTTGCTCAGAGCTGAATCAGACTTTTTTGAAGTGGATTTCAAGGAAGACTTATTCCTCTGAGAGTGCTTCCTATGTTCCCGAGAAGATCCTGCCAGGGGATTTATGGGGGTAGATTCTCTGGCACAAGTTGGACTTAGCAGCAGGAGACTCGCTCTTTGCTGAATCAGGCCGATGTGGGGAGGGGCGGGGTTCCCTGGCCAGGTCCGATTGAGGCCTCATGACCTTTTCCATGAGGTGTTTTTGAAGTCAGAGTTCCCACCCTTCTCAGGTACAGCTGGGGAACAAGAGCAGACACCTCACCTTGTTGCAATGTGAGCTTTCCCGAGGCAGTACATACAGTGCTGGTAGTCATCACTGACTGAGAAGGATTGAGGGCAGGAAGTGCAAAGTTTGAAGCCTGGAATCCTGGGCATAGTCCAATACCCAAACAGGATAGAGGGGAAAGTGTTCCCCCAAAATATTAATCTAACACTAAAATCTATGAAAAATACTATAACTATAAACTGTACAAGATACTAAAAACTATTTAGGAATCTAAATCTTATCTTAAGGGATGAAGCTGAAGTTACAGACACAGAAAGGTTCTGACCTGGGCCATGCAGCAGTTAGAAGTAACTGAAGAGGCGGTCAGTCCACCCTACCCTTTATCCTCTCAGTCAGAGACAGGAGGTGAGCCAGGGCGTATGCACGGACCAATGGATGCTACTTCCAAATTCTCTGGCTCCAGGCACATGGTGCGCTTGGGTAACCCATAGTGGAATACAATAGGGACCAGCATTTGAAGAGGAAAAATCTATTCACAGCAAATGAAAAAACCTGGATACAAGCTGTTAAAAAAACCTCCTTCAGCCATGTATTTTCAGTTGAATGGAAAACAAATCCCCAAGATATGTTTGCATTCTGGCCCACCAAAGCATGGAGGAAAATGTGCATGCAGCATCTCTAGGTTTGTCACTATTTTAGTGTGTTATATTAAAAATATTTTTCTTAAAAATATGCACCATGCACAAGGACATAATTCCATAAAAAAGCTTGTATATCTGGGTACCTCTTACTTAATCAAGTCCGTGCCATTTCAGGGGCCTCTGACTTTGGTGCACCATGGCTCCTCCTGTTCTCTGCCTGTGGCTCACCATACTTTACTCTTCTGAGGAGTGTAACACTTAGGGCACATCTTCACTACAGAGCTAAATCGACACTGCTGCAACTGATGCAGCAGCAGCAATTTAGCAGTCTAGTGAAGACATGCTAAATCGATGGGAAAGTGCTCTCCCATTGATATCTGTACTCCACCTCCCTGAGAAGTTAAGTCATTGGCAGACCGTCTCCTGGTCGACACTGCGATAAGTGTATCTTGCTATGTTGACTTCAGTTACATTATTCACATAACGAGTAGCATAGCTTAGATCGATTTACCACGGTAGTGTAGACCTGGCCTTAGACTCAATTCTGATTGTTGTCTTGGTGTGGGGGAGGCTGGGTGGTGCTAGTGGCCTGTAGTATGCAGGAGGTCAGATGATCTGGTGGTCTCTTCTAGCCTTGACCTCAATGACTATGAAAACACAGGTCTTTCAACCGGATGTCAAGTTCTCAAACTAACTTACCTGAAACCTACCATCTTTAGTTCTAGGCTGCTCTTCGAAAATGTATTGGGTCCCTATAATCAGGGCTGTCGCATTGCTAAGATGCCAACTTCTTAGCCTGGGTGACCTGCCACATGTTAATGTGGAATGAGAGTTCCTTTACAATGACGACACAAGTGAACAGATGCTGTGCTGTCCTGACACTGTCTCCGCCAACCTGACAGACACTGAAATTGACAAAGATTCTGCTTGCCAAAGCTTCTGGATGGAGACACAGAGACAGAGAGGGCAGCAGGTGACCAACCCAAAATACAGCGGAGGTGGTCATCTAATTTTAGCCTATGAGCATTTACAGCATCTCTTCAAAGAGTTTTATACTCTGACATAGGAATTGATCTACCTAGCCCAGTATTCCAGTCTGTGACAGTGGTCAGTATCAAATGCTTTAGAAGAAAATATAAGAAACCTCATGACCGACAGTTTATGCCCTTAACATTTTTCATCCAATCTAATGGATCTGTGGCTGTCATTCATATATATTTCTTGGATTTACATTAGAATGAGACATGCCTGTCCTAAGCTTTAGGACACAGGCCAGGTGCCTATAAGTATCTAATCCAGTTTGGATTCCAGTTAAACTCTTGGCTCAATAACTGACCTATTTGAATAAGTGAACCTCAGCAGCTGTAGGCCTGCAGCCCCAGTGTCTCCTGGAACAGAGCCCAGACCACAGAAGTTGAGTACTGAGAGGAAGTCACTTGTTTTATAGTGGCTATTTCTTTGGCTGCGCTCATCCTATGTGACTGCAGCATTGGGCCCTGCTTTGACTTACAAGTTTCCTCTTGTGTTTTCTCATGTAGTACTGATGAAAATTAATTGATGGTACTCCAGAGGCAGAGGCTGCCCTTGACCCTCAGCTGGAGTGTGCTGCAGCCTCAAACTGTTGTCAGATGAATGGTGCTTTGCCTCTGGTTGCTCTCTGTAACAAGGCTGGTCTAATGATTTGATACAGCGCAGCCGGTGTAGGTTGGGTCACCTCATGCAGTTATCAGATACAGCTTATATGCTGGAAACTTTTGGTGCAGAGGTGGCAGCTTGAGCCCAGCTGTGCCTCTTTGAATATTTCATGGTGGGTCCATTTCTTTGGCCATGATGCCACCAAATCCCTTGGGCCAGATGTATTTGTTGGCTACCACAACTCACTTAAGCCCTATTAGTGCCTTCCTTTGCAATTACACCATGGGCACCGATACCAATTGGGCCTGTTATCAAGCATGCAAGTGCTCATTAGAGGTGAAAAGTCATGGAAAAATGAACCCTTTGTATCTGATTTGTATGGTTTATGCAGATTACAAATTCCTTGAGGCAAGGACTTTGTCTTTGTGTCCTGTACACTTTTGTACAGCATGCTGTAATTGTAGGAAATAACAGCCTCATGGTAATAGGATATGTAGAGTTTTAAGAGTCTCCGTGATATTACTACAGAAAGGAGAAGGAAAATGTGGATTCTTCACAGCCAAGTGGTATTGACTCAGTTTCAGCTTAATGTTGTCACTTGCCTCAGATTTCACAGGATGGTCTTAATTTGGATAGATCTGGACCCTTCCCTCAGCACCCCCCCCCCCAATCAAGTGAACTGAACTCCTCCTATTCATTCTAGAACATCTAAACCAGTCAGAAAGCACAACAAATAAAAATATATTTCATGCAAACAGACTCAAAGCACATGGAAATATGCATCATTTCAGCAGCTGGCCATTCCTTCTCCTAGCAACTAAACACTGACGATTTAAAAAAGAAAAGTTGGACCGTTACAATTTTCACATCCTATTTGCTAAATTAGTTTATGAAAACTATTCAATAATTAGTAGAAAAATGAACGATTTTTATAACAAGAAACTCTGGTTTATTAAAAGCTGGAACTGGTGTCAATTTTTTTTCTTAACATAAGGTTCTTGTTAATTTTAAAATGCAAGCATAAAAATACTACAGAAGTATGTTATTGTATGGATGAAATGTACACTATATAATACATGAAAAGAACCCTGACTAGCTGCTATTATTTTTAATTAGGCTCTATAGCAAATATGGTTTTACCTTCCAACACCAGTTAAAATTTGGGGAGGCTGAAATCTCCAAACTCATGGGACTGGCAATTCTGTTGCTCATGCCTCGAAGCACTAATGCATTTTACATTAGCTCTAAGCATCAGGAAATCCTGGCTCCTGGTGCCAAGAAGTTCAAAACGATAATGACACGTCTGAAAACTGGGATTCTCTGTCCAACAGCTTGTGTCTATTCTAGAAAACAATTCTGACCCTCTGTACTGTAAATGGGACAGAACATTTGTAACAGTACATGCTGTTTCCAATTAGGTTGTCTCCCTATAAGGTGGATAATTCCAGGGACAATCATATTGAAAAGCACTCCTAGAAACAGAATTCTAATTGGAAAATCAGAACGTATTTGCCTGCGCCCTGCACAAAGGGCTGTTACCAAGTTTTGCAATTTGTATTTATTCTTTTCATTTAAATGGGTCCCCAGACTTTAATGCATTGTGGTTATGAACAAGACCATTCTACAAATACTTTTTATTTTTAAATATGTTTGATGTATTTTGCCATTCCTTTTAGCTGGAAGGAGATCAGATTCAAAGCCTTAAAAAAGTACATTTTTGACAGAAGGTTGAAATTCAAGGTTCAGCAATCTAATGTAGCTCAAGGATGCTCAAACTTGCCTCAACCAAGGGCTTCATCGGCAAAGTGACAGGATGGGGCTATTTCTAGTTTCCCAAAAACAACGCAGATGGCAGCCATCCTCATCTTTAATAGGAACATGTAGCCATTGGGAATTGTTTCCCTCTGACATTCCATCTAGATCCCGGATGTTCAAGATGGATAATTGCACCCTGTCATCTCCATGGGCCATACCTCCATGTTAAAGTTGAGAATGGCTGTGAACCACACTCCATGAGTACATCTACCCTCCAATCAGAGATGTGATTTCAACTTGTGTAGCACATCCAAGCTAGCTTTAATCTAGCTAGCTTGGTGTCACAGCAGTGAAGCAGCAGCAGTAGCACATGCTTCTGTGCAGGCTAGCTGCCCAATTACCCAGAATTCCAGGTGGGCTTGTCTAGGGTACTACAGCTTCACTGCAGCGGGTACCCAAGCTAGCCATATTAAAGCAAGTCAGGTATGCCTACATGTGCTGCATGCAGTCATGCCCCCCGATTGTGGTATAGACATACCCTAAGACTCCAGTGGTTGCACCTGCCTTCTCTTTTCTTCAGTTTCTCTATCACACATGGGCTTTAATAGACATATACATTTTAAAATAAATAAATCACAACCGTCTATCACAAGTGCTTTCACTTTTAAAAAATATATAGTAGTCACCACTACGTAAGAGATTTTGCAAAACAGTCTTAGCAAAACCAAACTTTGGAAGTCATTTAATTGTCAACCCTTGTGTGTGCTGGGCTTGCTGACATTTCTATGGCGAGAATCCCTCCCCCAGTCAATCTGCAAGGAAGCAGAAGAGGCTAGCACTGAACTGGAGTGCTCCTTAAAGAGCAATGTCAAAAAGCCATGCAGGTGAGGTTTCAGATAGGAAGGTGTATAAAGGGGGAAAAAATCCACATGCTTTCTAAGAGGTTCTCCTTCGGAAAGGAGAGCAATTACGTAGTCCAACTCAACTGTTTCTCAACAGATGATTTTAGGTAGTAATCACAGAATTACCCAAAACAGATTATACCACTGCCCTACATGTTGGGATTTGTTCACACTTTACATAAAGCTACTAAAATTATTAGTTATTATTGGGGGAAGAAATAAATAAAAGTCAACAAAGGGTGAAAGCATCTCTCAATAACTTCTTGTAGAAGTGAATTCCATAGGATTACCATACAGTGTATGACGTATATCCTTCTATTGGAGCGCACTGTCACACATGCCTATCTGTCATAATTTGGCACATAACATGTCACATAAAATAAAGCCTTTCCTAAACCCTACAGATGCCATGAAGGACAAGGAAGGATCTTCTCTGAAATGAGAGTTTTCTTATTTGACCTTATGAGCAAAGTCAGTCCAGAGATCCAAACTGGAACAGCCTGCTAAGATGACATGGGAGAAAAGGTCAGAATAGAAGGGCCATTTAAACAAATGTCTCCAATAGCTCCAGGAATCTACTAGTCGAGCCAAAGGCAGACATCTTTCACCCATCCACAAGATTTTCAAAGCATATGACATCAGTAATCAAGCGGAGTGTTAGCTGGGAAGATTGAGTAAAATCAGGAAACAATCTTGACAGCTGAGAAACTTATTTTTAACAGCTTAAGAATACTGGAAACAATTCTGCTAGTTAATCAAATCCCCTAGCGTCTCCTTAGACATTTCCAAACAATGATGCCTGAATAGCGTTTGAATAATTGTCATAACATGTAATGAGTTGTGTGCTCTAGTTTTCTATTCCATTTTTATTGCCTTTGGAAAGCTATCAGGAAATAGTATGCGTACATTAATGTGTTAAAATAAATGTATAATTCAAAAGGCAAACTGGATCCTCCAGTGTGACAACACACCACGAAGTTTTGATCTATGATTTCCATAAACCTGCGTTCTTGATGTAAATCATTCCCCTAAGTATGCTTTTAAAATGTAACCCTATTAAAGCTTATGTTTTGGAACGGAAAAAAAGTTACTCAAGTTGAAAAAATGTAAATCAAGCATTAAAAAGAAATATGAATTAGTAATTTTCTTATTACATAAATTCTTTCCAAAGTGAGAGCTTTACCTGCTGGAGAAGGGATGTTGCCCGACTAAGTCTCCATTTTGGAGATGATAATCACTGAAGAAATCTGGACTCACTGCTCCATCAGGTGCTATCAGGCCATCTATGAAGAGACGAGAAATATAGAGGTTGAGACATAGTGGCATGTTGGGGGTGCCAGAAAAGTAGGCCACACAGCAAGTGCTGCTTTATCCCAGGCACACTCCAGTCAACAATCTGTGTCAGTATAGGAATCAATGACAAGCAGCAAGAAACAAGGCCAGCTCCTGGCTCAATAAGACAAGAGACTTGCCGGGGCCTGAAGCAGACTTCACCAGTCACAGCCCAATTCACAGCTCCTGTGATGGGCCACAGCTCAGAGCTGTATCCCTCACACCTTTGTCAGCAGGACTGGAAGAGATGTAGAAGGTCCAAATCCTGCCCATTCCATCACAGCAGTGGTACCAGAGGAGAAGTAAATAAAGAGCCAAACATCAACTTCCAGGTCAGTGGAATAAAAATGGCGAGGCAACCTATGGCTCGATTCCTCAACCGCTACCCTTCCCCACTCTCTTTTTGAGGCTGTTCCTGGAGGCAACTTCATGACATGATTTTCCCCATCTCCCCTGTAGTTTAATGCCTCATAAGACTAGCCTAAATAAAAAAATAATTCTTATATGACAGGCTCCTGGGGAACACTAGGAAATGGACAGTTCCTTAGCTACCAGTTTCTCCTTGTTCCTTTTACATTCACCACTGGCAAAAGTAGGTGCATGTGTTTATAAAGTCACTAGGACTCCTTAAAGGAATCACAGCCTTACCTCGTTTATAGACGAGAGCAGGAAATTATAGGCTAAGCTTTACTCTC